>NC_091848.1:32012800-32637800 GCF_037783145.1 Equus przewalskii
CCACTAGCTACTGCTGATCAGCAGGCTGAGAGATGTACTCATGCCCACTGACTACTTCGAACATAAAACAAAACTTAATATTTTTAATTTTAAAAAAATCAGGTAGAACAATTGAATTATAGACTAAACTAAAACATAGAGATATCAAAGTGCAAGGCATGTTTTGTATCTGTGTGGGTCGTGTAATGTCATGTGAAAGATTGGGACTAATGTTGGCAGTCTTGAAAAGTTTTTCAGCAAGGTGTGTATGAACTGTTTCAAACCATGTTTTAGAAATGTGACTTGATTCAGATTGAGGGATAGGTTAAAAAAAGATGGAACAACACAAGAAAAATTGTTTGAAGTAAAAGTTGAAAGGGAACAGTCAAAAGAATATTTTTGTTGTTATAGCTTAGGCAGGAGATGATGAAGGTCGGAACAAAACACCAACCATGGGGATGAGAAAGAGGGAGACGAGACCCTGCAGGTCTTTGAAGAATTGACAGGATGTGGTGTCCTATTTGCTATGGGAGAAAGGGGGAGTCTAAGATGACGTGAAGAGGCTAGCTAGATGGTGATGCTGTCAAGAGAGAGGCGACAGAGGAGGATGCTTCTCTTCGGATGCCTTGACTGTGAAGTGTCTGTAGGGAACCCAGGCAGAATTATCTAGCAGAGACCTTGAAATAACAGCCCAGCAAGCAACTCTTTGAAAGGAAAAAGTCCTCAAATGATAGCGATTGGAATTTGTTTTCTTGGCAATCACTTAAAAAGGGTGTAGAGGGAAAAGAGAAGAAGCCTGTGGACACAAGAAAAAACAAGAACATAGTTTTGCCTTTGAGGAAATATACTTCATCCCTGTATACGCTTCGTCATATATGATGGTTTTAACAACGAACCATTCAGTTGGAAATGGTGGCGACTTAAAATAAGGGTCTGACTGGAAACGAGTGTGCTTGGTAATTCCAGAATGTGACAAACTCCATAATCTTAAACAAGATTTCCCTAATCCAGCTCCCCTACCTCCCGTCATGGACTAAATTTACAAAAGCGGAATCTACTAACCTGTTTGCAAAACGACTGCTCTTACTGGGCCCTGCCCAGAGGGCTTGACTTGGATCACTTCGGTTCCACAGAAAAGGACATGTTTCCGATAATCCTCCAAGCTGTGGGATTTCCAGGCACTGGTGTTCTCCGTATGGGGCAATGGTGTCTTTGTGACAGGTGTACTTTCTCCTAAAGAAGATTGTATTTTGTTGGTTCTGGGCAAACTCAGGTAGTTACTTAGAGTTCGCACTTGCCAATTTCAAGAAAGTATACAAACCACAGCTGACCCAGTCTTCATGCCTATCCCATGAGTCAAAGGACCGTTCTTAGGGATGCTGGTGGTGCAAGCAATGGTACATTTGATTACATTTCAAATATTTCTTCAAAATCTGCCTACCCTTCCCACACCTGGCCAGCATGGTTTGTTGTTATAATCTAAAAAGTGGCCCATTTTCACAAAGAGAACTGTCACTTAATCACTCTCCCAAGTGTTCCTTAAGCCCAGCACTATTCTAGGCAACAAGGGAGCAATAAAGCATGTGCATAGTCATTATTATTTACCTTTCATTCACTCAGTTGCCCCCCCATTCATCCATTCATTCCACAAATATTTTTAAGTGCTTATTCTGTGCAGGCACAGCTCCAGGTGCTGAGAATATCATAATGAACAAGAGAGACAGAAACCCCGCCCTCGTAAAGCTCAGGGAGCCAGGCTAGTAAATAGCAGTAAATAATTAAAATACAACAAAGTAAGTATTTTGGTAGTAGTACTAGGAGATCGGAAGATCTAAGCCAAACAGATGATTAGAAAAGATTTCCCGCACAATGAATAAACGACACCTTGAAAGGAGAGTAGGGGCTGGCCCCATGGCCGAGTGGTTAAGTTCGTGCGCTCCGCTGTGGTGGCCCAGGGTTTGGATCCTGGGTGCGGACATGGCACTGCTCGGCGGGTCACGTTGAGGTGGCGTCCCACATGCCAGAGCTGGAAGGACCCACAACTAAGATATACAACTATGCACTGGGGGTTGGGGAGATAAAGCAGAAAAAAAAAAAAAAAAAAGAAAGGAGAGTCAGGCCAGCCAGATCCAGAAGGAGAGGAAAGTGCTCTTGGAAGAAGTGAGAGAAAGAGCATGGGGTCCTCCAGGCACTAAAGATAGCTCAGGATGTTCAGGACACTGAGCGCGTGGGTAGAGGTAAGGAGTCCTAGAAGTACAGAGATGAACGAGAAATGATGCCTTCACAAAATCTACAAAATATTCTTCATGATCTTTGTGGAGCTTGCAGTGAAAGATAGAAACCAATACAATAAGACAGGATCTCTCTTTTCTCTTTCTCGATGACCTCAGCTCTACTTCCATTAATTAGCACCTCTAAATAGAAATGTCAGTGATGTCTGTCTTCGTCTTTCCTCCCTCTGGGCTTTTGTTCTGTATTTCCCAATTGTAGGCTGTTCATCTCAGTCTGGATATCCCACTAACTTCTCCAATTCAACATACCTAAAATCCACAGCATTATTTTCACCCCTAACCTTCCTCCTGACTTTCCTGTTTCTCTTCTGGTACCACCCTTTTGCTGAGTCACAGGTTTCCAATCTCAGAAGTGTCTTTGACACCTCCTCTCCCAGACTCTGCCCTCTTATGGAATGAGTCTCCCCTCCCGCTGCTCCTTCCTTGTGAGCGTGCCTCGCCAGTCATGCTTGGACTCCATCTAGGTTCCAGTGGCATCACTGGCAGTCGCTGTCTGACTCATGGTGGTTGCATTAACAGTAGATTAGCTGTAAATTGTTTAGCTCTCTGAAGTGCAAACACATCCTCTAGGTAACTTGAGGCTACAGTGGAACCAATAAAGCTTTCTTATGAGGAAGTATCTCAACCACAACCTGCCTGACCTCCTGACTTATGAAAAACCTCTCAACCTTCCTCCTGTGTTTCTCCTTTACTCCCACATTATTACCACACTCACAACACCTCTGACATCAGATACGTGACGGTTTTCCCCACAAGGAGCAATTCCACGACACCAGCTGGTTGTCCTACAATTTAACTCAGTTCAACTCGACTCTGACACTATCTACCTGGAGATGGAGTCAGATCCCGCAGGTTAAGGGCTCAGTCCCTCAAGACTGCTCCCACCCCATCTCAGATGTCAAATGCAAATCTACGTTGTCACTTGTGCTTCTGACGGGTAAATGAGAGGTTTCACAACCCCCACCTCAGGTTGGATTAATTTGCTAGAGTGGCTCAGAAAACTCAGGCAAACACACATTTACCAGTTTATTAAAAGATATGACAAAGGGTCCAGATGAACCGTCAAAGGAAAAGATACACCGGAAGAGTCCTGAGCGCAGGAGCTTCTGTCCTCGTGGAGTTGTGAGTTGGGACCCTCCAGTATATGGATGTGTTCACCCACCTGGAAGCTCTTCGAACCCCCTGCTATTGGGATTTTATGAGGCTTCCTCGCTTAGGCATGATCAATTATTAACTCCATTTCCAGCCCCTCTCTCCTCTCTGGAGAATGGGAAGTGGGACTAAAAGTTCCAGGCTTCTAATCATGGCTTGATCTTTCTGGTGACCAGCCCCCATCCAAGAGCCCATCCAGAGTCACTTCATTAGAACAAAAGATGCTCCTAGTGCTCTTATCTCTTAGGAAATTACAAGGTTAGGAGCTTGGTACCAAGAACCTGGGACAGAGACCAATACATATATTACATAGACATAGACCTAATTGGTCTCTCCCCTCTAGCCCCTCCTCCCTTTAGTCATCCCACACCACTTCCAGATGAATCCTATCAAAGCCCCCTTTTGTTATCTCATTATTTAATCAAAAGGCCTTAAGCTTTCCCATTGCCATTACTACTAAAGCTCAAACTCTCTTGCTAGATTGCCAAAGGCACCACAATCCAAGCATCCTTGGCTGTCATTCCCCTACACAAACTCCAGCTAAACCAGGCCCCTTGCATATCCTCTTATTGACTCCCCTCCTTTGCGGGTATCGTTCCTCTCCTGTCCCTGATGGCTGTGAGACTGGATATGCAAGATACAAAGAAAATGAGTTCAGAGTTCAAAAAGGGTACATTTCAGAGACAAAATAAGAATGTTAATAACACTTCTGGCTCCCAGATTTAAAAAGCACTGGAATTAATTTAAAATTCCATCAGTCTTTTGCTAAATGTTTAATTAGGAAGATAACATGTCACATTTCTAGTTTGGAAATAGTACTGTATTGATTTTAGTTCTATCTTTCCTTCTAGGTAATAACGGAGGGCAAGGACTTTGACATGTATAACTTTTTATATTCCTCATTTTCCCTACTGGTATGTAATAGGTTCAAAATACATATTTTTGCTGAATGCCTGAATGAATTGAATAAAAATGTTTACTCAGGTTTTTCTACGATTTGTTTTTCAAAACTTCTTTCCTACCATGGTACCTTTTTTTACATCATAAGATGCAAGAAACTATCAAATTTGTATTAGTGGTCTTGAACATTCTCCAGGAAATTCCTTTAGCCAAACATTGTCCCTAAGTCATTTCTTTAAAACAATTATGATATTTATCCATTGTATGGATTTATCCACTGCATTCCAAATGGCTTTATAAAAGGGATAGGACGTGTTCACAAATCTCCAAATCATTGTACCGCATTATTTTGAAATCAGCCCTTGTAAAGGCAGATACTCATAATTTCAAATGTTTTTCTGCCTTTGGGTCACAAAATATCAATCCATAATATATGCTTAGGCTGATATTAGCGTAAGTTTCTGCATACAAACAATGGGATCGGGTCAGGCAGGTGTTTATCAACCAGAGGTGGAAGTCGTCTGGCGATCATGTTCCAGAGATAAGGTTCAAATGAGACGACTTTACGCAGAGATGATTTTCAAGTCTCTTCCACATTATTCATGTACTAATAAGCAGTCTTGTGCTTGGCCTTTCTTGGAATCTCAAAAAAGGAGGGATTTGCCTACAAAAGTGGTTCTAAGGAGGCTAAAGAGGGTTTCAGAAGGAAGTACATTCATCATCAACTGTTCAGGTGGCTTCTGGGACCTGGGGATCATGGTCGTTGTGAAACGGAGAGTCTCTTCCTTGTCCCCAATAAGCCAGATGCACCACATGGTGACAGTGTTTGAAATGCCATGTTCTTGTTTATTTATATTTCTGGGACCATTTGACTATAAACTGTTTGAGAGCAAGGGTCATTGCTCATTTATCTGGGTGACTCCAGCACACAACACAGTGCCTGGCAAACAGTAGGCATTTCTGAACCTTTGTGTAATAAGTGGATGAGTGAATGCATAAGTGAAAGAAAGGGAGAAGGGAGTGAGAGGAAGAAAGTGAAAAAGGAAGAGAGGAAAAAATCTGAACTATCAACTGATTATGAGCTTGGCTGACAGGATATAAATGTGAAATAACCACTTAGGGAAAGTCCTGTGTGTCCAACTAAGATGGCCCCATACTTCCCCACATGTACGTGTAAACTAAATCAGTAATTCTACTGAGTAGAGGAAGGGGATTGTGGCAGAGTGAAATCTAAGCCCCTCCCTCATAATTATCCCTAAGAGAATGAGCGATCAGGACAGCAGTCCCCCCTTATCCACAATAGCTACGTTCCAAGACCCCCAGTGGATGGCTGAAACCACAGATAGTATGGATTCCTGTACATACTCTGTTTTCTCCTGTACACACATACCTATGGTAAAGTTTAATTTATAAATCAGCCACAGCAAGAGAGTGACAACAATAACTAATAATGAAATAGAACAATTATAACAATATATTGTAAGAATTTAGTGATAACAGGACAGGCACTGAGTGACTAGCAGTGGGCAGCCTACACAGTGTGGACACTCCGGACAAAGGGATGATTTCCGTCCTGGGTAGGATGGAGCAGGACAGAGCAGGACAGCACGAGATTTCATCAGGCTACTCAGATTGGTGCTCAATTTAAAACTTATGAACTGTTTATTTCTGGAATTTTCCGTTTAATATTTTCCAACCATGGTTAACCACCGGTCACCGAAACCACGGGAAGCGAAACTGCAGATAAGGGGAGACACGTGTAGTTACAAGCCTGGGCTCTGAGGTCAAAATGCCTGGGTTTGACACGTGTAGTTACAAGCCTGGGCTCTGAGGTCAAAATGCCTGGGTTTGACACGTGTAGTTACAAGCCTGGGCTCTGAGGTCAAAATGCCTGGGTTTGACACGTGTAGTTACAAGCCTGGGCTCTGAGGTCAAAATGCCTGGGTTTAAGTGTTTTATTTTCTTCATAGAACTTATAGCTGTTGGAAATTTATGTCTCTTACCTATTTTCATGTTTTCTGCCTTCCCACCAGAATGTCAGTTCCATGAAGGCAGAAATCTTACCTGCTTTGTTCACTGCTGTCTCCCTAGCAGCTAGGAGAGTGTCTGTTCCATAAAAAGAGCTAATAAACATTTGTGGAATGAACGAATGAGCGAAAAAATAATGAACCCAAATCTCAGCTCCATTGCTTTTAAGCTGCGTGGCATTAGGCAAATTACTTACCCTCTCTGGGCCTTAGATTATAGAGTTATAATCTTATAGAGTTGGGGATTGAATGAAATAACATACGTAAAATGTTAGCACAGTGCCTAATACATATAGGAACTAAGAAAAATTAGCTACTGTGCTAAGAGAAAAATTCAAAATACTAATAGAATTTCCCCCACGGTACTCCCTTTTGCCTCTTGACCGCTTTGTGAGGAGGTAGACCGTGAAGGGGATCATTGCTCTAGGAGGCAGAAAAGAAGGAAAGAGGAGTTGATAACCGGCTTTTGGGTTTCAAAAGTCATTCTTAAGTTTGATCATGAATTTTAAGGACGACCTAAGAGTAAGAACAAAGCTGTTCCGTTAGCCACGCCTTCTCTCTACTACTTTTCCAGCTAAATAAAAATCTCTGGACTGGGAGGTGGAGGAAAAATCCAAAGGAAACTTAGATATTGCATGTCCCTGAGAGAAGGGGCCTGCGCCACAGTAGCGTATGGAAATGTTCTAGAAGTTTGTGGAAACTGAGAGTAAAAGGCACCTGGGGCTGCCTCCTTCTCCAGTGCGTGTGCCTGGCACATTTCCCCAGCCCGGAGTGGAGTGGGAGCAACGGAAAGGAGAGCCGCCCTAGAGCAGAGGGCCCTCCCCAGTGCCCTGCACGGCTGCAGGTAGCCAGGCGAGGACTGGGAGGACCTGGTAACTGATGGAGACAGCTGTCTGACCTAGACCAGATACTTCACAGTGCAGCCTTTCAACGACGGCAAAATTTGGAGACCGAGTAAAATTGAGGCATAGTTATAAAATAAAGTTTCTTGCATAGTTGAGCTTATGGCAATAGGATGAGGCTAAGGAGATGAGGAGATGGAAGATCCTACAATGGACATGTGCTATGCGTGGGAATACCCAGCAGAGGAAAAAGGTGATGAGGCCCTGAAGTTGAAGGCAGCGGCTTTGCCCATCTTAGCATCCTCCTCCTCACACCTACGGTCCTTCACGTCTGGGAGCAGATGCCACCTCCAACTCTGCTTCTTTCACTTCCTAGCTGAGCCGCCCTGTTTTCTTTTGACCTGAGTTTCCTCATCTGTAATTTGGGTAGTATAATAGCTCCTGGTCTCTTTGGTTTTATGCTATGAGGAAGTAAGATATAAAAGTTGTCGCTATAGAGATGCCAAGAGTATCTGCTATTTTTCTTCTTATGTAAATAAAGACTTCTATATATGCAAAGGGCTATTTTGCACATGGGGAAAAAAACAAGTGAGTCACAGTTGTGGACAAATGCTCTAGGAATACAGGTGCAGTTTCCAGAATCTGACTCTAATCTGATTGTTCAATCAGGATCCTTTTCACTAATATGCACATGAGCAGGAGGATCTACATAAGTTGTGTAATAAACTATTTAGAGCACGGAGGTACCTAGATTTTTTGAAGAAATCAATGAGAAAGAAATATATGTATTTCTGTTTCATGCGTCTGTCTCTAAAATTGACTTTTATCAGCACTCAGATTACATAGATATTAATGCTGGTGACTTTATTTTTCTAGAAACAGACCCTAGGAAAAGCCACTTACCATTTAAGGTTATTTTAGGTCAATTTTGCACATTTGTTGAAAGGCAGCATTGTTTATTGTTTCTACTTCTCTGGAACTTTCTGAGTTTTCCTCAAAGTCTAGGCAAGAACAGTGTCCCCAAGTCAGCAGACCCAGGGGAGTGAACCCTGCTGTCTGTCCTCCCCTGATGTCTCATGGCCGCACTCTCTGTCACCAATGAGAGAGGCCAGTCTTCATGGGCAGGCTGCGGGGAAATGCAAGACAGCTGATGCCTTTGAGTGGGGAGGACGGTTTGTCTTGGGCTTGAGGGTTGCACATTGGGTGCTATGGCAACATTCTGGATAAAGGATGTGATCAGTATGCAAATCCTCATCACTATCATTATAAGGCAGTTAGATTTCAACACATTAAAGAGGTATTTTGTAATTATATGGAACCGAGTTATGTTTACTACATTTTCTTGTCTCAATTTTAAATTAAGCAGACCCATTTTTAATGTGAAAGCTGCTCGTGTTGAACAGTTTAGGAATACGTAATGACTGGTAACATTTAAGTGATGGAAAAAAGTTGCGTGTGTGTCCTGTCTTTAGCCATTTGGAAACAGAAAAATGCAACAATTTATAAGCACAAAAGACAAATCATTTCTATTTTTGTGTTGCTATATAGTCTCTTCTTCTCCCATTACCATGTCCTATGCAATTTTTTGTTTGCCTAAAGAATATTTTATAAATAGTGTCTTACTAATGACACAAATTCAAGCGGACTTTCCAAAGTACAAATGACAACAAGGACAGATCAATCGTAACTAGAAAACTGGTTTTCTGCTCAGGGAGATCAGCTGGAGACACGATTCTGAAGAACAGAACTGTTACACTGCCTTTCCCAGAAGGGTCAACTTAGTCTCCTTCCCAGGGTAACCTGGGGCTCCGTTTCCCAACTATAGACTACAGGGCTGGAGAAATCCACGCTCTGCCAACTGTGAGAGTTGGTGGTTTGGGGTTGTGTTTTGTTTGGATAGGTGTAGAAACCATTCCCATATTTATAAAAAGATGTAGTGTTCTCACTGTCCTCTGAATCCAAAGCACCCCATGTGCCACACCCATCAGTTAATTAGTCACATGTTGTGTTACACTTTTATTCCAGTTCCGTATTTATCGTGGCTTGATTCTCATATTGTTAAATGTTTCCTGTTTGTATATATTGAGTCTCCATCTGCACACATAGGTTGAGCATGTCTCCCTCCCCGATCTCTCACCATCTTAGCATGAGCCTGGTATAAAGCGGGTGAGTATATGTTGACCTGCTTTGCTAACACTTGGCTGAGATGTTGAGCAGGAAAGAGAAAGCTCCACAACAAGTGCCTACCTGTGAGCATGCCTTCATCCACCACACAGCTTCCATCAATCAGAACAGCATCACATGGCAATGAAACTTTGCCGGGAAGAGTAAGAATATCTCCGGGAACCAAGAGACGGGATTCCAGCTCCTGCAAACCTAGGCAAAACAAATTGTCCATGACTAGCTGACTTTTTCCTGTTTTTACCTAGGAATCAAAGTGGCTGAGAACTCTTATCAACCCGTTGGCCAAGAGCTACTCTGCATGCTGACCTGCTCCAGCCCCTTCCCACACGATCAGAAATTCCCAGAGAACCAGGATTAGGGAATTGATTCCTGGGCCATAGCAAAGGATTAGTTCAGCATCAAGATCCCATCTTGATCCTGGTACCTGGGACAGCGCTCTGCCCACAGAAGATACTCCTGGTCAATGAAGTGTCCCTTTGCTGCTGCCTACTCTCTTTGGCTGGGTTGCCCACCCTCCGTGGCACACTCTGTCCTTGGATTGGGGCCTAGTGTAAACCATCCAGACAGCTTTTGCTGCCCTGGGGTACAGCTCATCACTCCTTGCAGAGGGCTGTGGCCACTCTACCCCAGGCCAACTCAGAGCAAATGCCAGGTGTCCAGCCAGCCATCTACAAGCCTCCTGCAGGCCTAATTCTCAATGACAGATCAAAATGTAGGACGCAGGGTCTGTTTTGGAGGGTTTGTTGGGCAAATAAAATGCCTTAAGAAGACTTATCCAGTAACATTCAAGTGAGTGAAATATGGAGGGCAAAGGGAATTTGAAGTAACCTTGACATTGGATAGAAACGGTTCAATCAGGGCTAGACAAGATGAGGCATGCAAGGTACCCAGGGTGCAAAATTCAACAAAGCACTCATGTTCAGGGTCCTATAGGTACAGGTCAGCTTTGCATGCCGTTGCCCCCTTAAATTTTCCATCTTAGGTGACTCGTTTGCCTCACCTTAGCCCCAGTCCTGAATTCAATCAGAAAAGACTTTTTTCTCTTTGACTAATAACAACAAATGAGAACAATTCCACCCTGAAATATTAGGATGCTGAAGATGGCAGAGCATCTCACTTACCTTTGCCTTTTACGACGATTGTAACCCGGACTTTGTTGTGATCCTCCACAAGGTTGTGCAGCTTAACTGATTGCTACCAATTTAAAGTCAAAGTTTAAATATTAGATGTTCCATATTCTAAAAACCACATGATCTCAATAAAGTAAATGTTGAGCCTGATGTCACAGCCAAGCTGATTCTGGGCAAAGACTCAAGTTTCTCTTTTGATCTTCCTGCTTCCTTGACCCCAACCTCTACCCTACCCAACCCCCTGCTAGCAGCAGCAAATATGTTCATTAGTTTAATGCTATTTCAACTCCAGGAAAAATAGTGCCCAGCCGCTGCACCCCAAAGACCCAGGCAAAGGCACCGAGGTTTCACTTCTGGAGGATGCACGATTAGACGAGGAAGAACAAGACCACAAATAGGTTACTTCCCCTCTCCGTGCCTTTGTTTCTCTGTCTGTAAAACGGCAAAGCTGAATTTGATCTGTGAGTGGCTTTCCATTGTAAAAGCCTGTGAATATTTGCATCATTTTCGATTGTATGTGGGACAGCCATTTCCTCCTTTATGACCTGGTAGATTTGCATGTTGAGTAAGTCTGCAGACTGGAGTTACGCTGCGCTGTTTGGAATCCTGGTGCTACCACCTATAACTTATTTAGCTGTTTAACTTCCTTCTCCTCATCTGGAAGTGGAGACAATAACAGTATTTATTTCATGGGGTTGTTTCAAGTTCGCTAGTGCTTATCTTAGTTATCCCTTCAGATAATACTCATTACTGTGGTAAGAACTCAATGAGTGTTAATGATTAATAAGAAAGCTGTTGTTGAAAAAACAATTGTCTGAGAACATGAGTTGGAAAGAGTCACTTGAGGTAGAATTCATTGAGATATGACTTGTGCAAAGCGGAGGGAATAGAAGCAGCCTGGGGAAGTGGAGACAGTATCTCGTAGGCGAACTCAGAGGACAAGGCAGAGGTGTCCACAAAATTCCCCAGACTGACAGTAGGGGGCGCCATCAGCTGGAGAGAGTGGGATGCTGGGCCAGCTGGAGCATCACCGGCTGGCTCTGCCCCTCTCTCTATGGATGTCAGTTACTTGGGTACCATTAAGTGGAGAGGTCTGAATACTGTCAGCGGTACTTAAATACAGCTTAACCCCATTCAGATATAAAACATTTCCTTTTAGATGTTACAGTAAATTATTTTTATCTGTTCTGTTGATGATTTTTAATGTTACAAATGTCACCAGGCTAAGACAAGCATTACACACAATTATGCAACTTTCCTCTTGAGAGAACATAATGAATTTAATGTTAATATTTACACAGAACAATTTATTATTTATTTCAGTTTTGCTTGAAAAGGTAAACTTCAATCATTTGGATCAATTGAGTGGAAGAAGTGATATTACTATTGGCACGTATTCATTGCCCTAACTTGACTTCCTGAGGCATGCCTGTTGGGGCTCCATTTTAATGATGGATAACAATGAGAAAGTCAGCCGTGATTCTGTGGCAAGAACACTGGATTTAGTCAGGATTCCCGAGTTGTAGGTCTGGCTTACCCACTAACCAGCCATGTACCCATATATAGGAAATTTCACCTTATAAGTTAGTTGTTTCCTTTGTAAACAGATAACATTGAATTGGATCATTTTCAAGTTCCCTTCAACCTCTAAAATGACATGATATTGATTTATTTTGCATACCAGAGACTTATTCATAACCCACCACTTCGTAGAAGAAATATCTAAAGTATATAAATGACTAAAATTATTATTATTTTTAAGCAGTTTAGAACATTAAGAGGCTACTGTGTGTCAGGCACTGTCGTAGGCCCTTGGAATATATTGCTTGATTTTTTTAATCCTCAAAATAATCCTACGATGAAAATGTTATTCTCCCCAATGCATATAAACAAACCAAAACCAAAAAAAACTGGGAGTTAAAAATGACTTAGTAACTTGCCCACAGCCATTTACTTACTAAGGATTAAGATCAACCATCAAACTCAGTCAATCTCATCTGACTCTCAAGCCTTTTCTGTTGACGAATCTGTTCTCTGAAAGTGCTTGAAAACAGCTTTTTTCCTTTAAGAAGATAAACATCCTTCTTTATAAATTTCTTTAAGTTCTTTTCTTGCATTGGCAAACTCTCTTCGTCAATGCCGTGATAACTTCAGCCTAGCTTAAGAGGATGATAATCAACACATTTGCAAGTAGTGAAGTAGGAGTTAATAATGCTTAACTGTAATTCTCAAAACTCATTATGGCAGAAAGCTGGCTTTGTTTATCACACTTGGCATTCCGTGTAGCCCTCCACGCTTCCGTGCCTTTGCTCAAGCTATTCCCTAGAATGTTCACCCTGGTTTTCTACTAGCAAGTTTCTGATCCTTCACATAAAGCCTGCTCGAATGTCACCTCCGCACCATGAGTCCCTAACATCCCCAGGAAGAATTAATTGTTCTGCTTTCTCCATTTCCACGTGCATTACCGTACTGATCACATTCCATTACAGCTAGCTGTTTTCTTGTCAGATGTCCCCTGCATGTCAGGCGGTTCAAAGAAGGGACCGTGTATTCATCTATGTATCCCTGTGGTCTCTCACATAGTAGGCCCTCAGCAAATATCTATTTAATACAACTGAATTATTCTACTCTTCCTAACCACACTGGAGTAGGATAATGTAAGCATCCTCTTTGAGCTAATATGCTCAGAAACTCTACAAACACAGGTTTCTATGACAACCAACCAGCTAGGAGAAAGCAAATGCTTGATGCTTGTCATGATTTCCAAGCTCGCTGCCTGATTTTCATTAGGCTCCCTCTGGTGTCTCCAGTCCCTGTTCAGTGGGACCAGGATCAATTTCCAAGTCTAATATGCATATTGTTGTTATTCAGCATCTGTTGCTGTGTGTCCTTGTGTTTGCTGTGGCTGGATTTCCTCTGGAGATAAGTAATGAGAGCATCCACTCAGGTGTCTCTTGAGCCAGACTCACTTCTGAGTGGAGGCAAAGCACCATGGGCCTGGTACGCTCAGCGCTATTGCTAGCAGCCGCCCATGGAGTTAGCAACGGAGGGTGCAATACAGCTCCATGTAAACAGAGCTGAGTGCCAAGGTTCGCACCCATGCCTGCACCAGGCTTGTTAGAAAGGGACTGCAGCGGGTCTTTCTTGGCTTAGGCAAGGTAAGCCGTCTCTGTGCGGCATGACCTGGGCTAGAATACATGCAGGAAGATAGCTTATTTCTACTCCTGTGCACAGCTCCCCTCTTAGTTTTCAAAAGCATGGCTCTGTTTAGCTAAATTGGCAATTCAGTGAAACGGTGAACATCGACGTGGCTCAACAGGAGGAATTGGAGAGGCGGTACAAGTTCCTTCTTCCATTCCTGCCAACCTGCTTCCTCTGATCTGCTTTCTGTTGTATAAAATTATCAAACCATCATTTACTGCTGCAAGGAAGCTCTCGGGTCACTTTGAGATTCTGCTCAATGGGACAGTGTGTAGTGCTTGACTTGGAGTCAGGAAACCCGGGGCTGTGGTCTGCTGCCACTGTTCCTAGGCGAGCCCCTCCTGATCGCCCGTCCCTCCCTCTCAGGGCATGGGAGGATAAACAATCGTATGTGTGTCACTTTACAGTTTGCCAGGCCCCGCACAAGCACATACATCATGGATGTGGGAGCCCACTGTAAACTGTAAAGTGCTAGGCAGATATTGATCGTTGAGGATGTATGATTTAAACTGCAAAGATACAGTTTCAGGAAGCTGGCCCATTTTGTATAGTGTTACAAGATGCCTTAAAGGTTGGGTCAGATAAGCTTCTATTAGCAAATACTGTCTGCTAATGGAATAAATGTCTGTCCTCTGATCCCTTTTCTTCTTTCTGAAGAAATCTTTTGCAATACTGCCATTAAGTCTGAAGTTCCATCTCTGTCATTGTTTTGAGCAAAGGCATTTAAGGATTCTGTTAAGAAGGAGAACCTGAATGTTTAAATTCCATTAAGGATTTTAAAATGAATATTAAATGAATTATAAATAGATAAAACAGAGAATATCTAATTTTGGAAGAGGAGAACTTTATAAGCAAAACAGGAAACCTAGAAACCATACAGAAAAGAGAAACCTATTTGACTATACATATTTTTTTTGTAAAGATTTTATTTTTTTCCTTTTTCTCCCCAAAGTCCCCTGGTACATAGTTGTATATTCTTCGTTGTTGGTCCTTCTAGTTGTGGCATGTGGGACGCTGCCTCAGTGTGGTTTGATGAGTAGTGCCATGTCCGTGCCCAGGATTCGAACCAACGAAACACTGGGCTGCCTATAGTGGAGTGCACAAAATTGACCACTCGGCCACGGGGCCAGCCCCTGACTATACATATTTTTAAATGTCTGGCAAAAGGCAAGGTCAAGAGAAAAAAGATAGAAAAATAAAACTTTTCCACGTATATAATGGATATGAAGTATAGTAAATAGAAAAGAAAAATGAAAATCTCTTAGACAAAGGAAAATGTGTCTAATCTCACTAGTAATCAGGGAACCATAAACTAAAACATCCAGGAGATGCAATTTTTAAAAATATATTAGATTGATAAAATTTTAAATATCAATATAGAAAATGAAATGCTGGTGAGGAACTTGGGCAGTGGGTACTTTCATACGTTGCTGGTAGGAGAAGGAATTGTTTAATTTGGGAAAAATGATATAGCAGCATCTATTAACATCCAAAATATACATATCCTTTGATACAGCAACCTGACTTTGGCTGCTTTGCTAAAAAAACCCCACAAACACTAATATGTAAGGACATACCTATAGTGTAGTTATGTTTAATTCAATATATTTGCAGTGGCAAAAATTGGGAGGAAACCCCTTATTTTTCATAAATAAGAAAATGGTTTAATAAATCATGGTATGCCATGGAATATCACACCATTATTTTTAAACATGATTTAGAATTATTTGTTTACATGGTGGGTGGCCATTACATAGCATGTAAGTGGAAAACACAAGTTCCAAATTAATGTACATAGTAAGATCCTGTTTTAATAAAATGTGATATTAAATATATAAATAAATCTCCATATAAACTTGGATTTCTGTGCATCTAATAGAATAAAAAGTGTGAAAAAATATGTTCAGCTGATGGTGACAGTAATAAATAAATGATGTCCGTGGAATCTTAGTGTTTGAATTTGTCCTTTGTTGGATTCCCTTATAACATAGATCTTAAAGCCTTTAGAATGTTTAACAATCACCTGTTATGAAACCGTTAAAAGTGCAGATTCCCGTCATTACCCTGGATTTTTTTTTTTTTTTGAGGAAGATTAGCCGTAAGCTAACATCTGCCAATCCTCCTCTATTTGCTGAGGAAGACTGGCCCTGAGCTAAATTGATGTCCATCTTCCTCTATTTTCTATGTCGGACACCTGCCACAGCATGGCTTGACAAGTGGTGCCTAAGTCTGCGCCCGGGATCTGAACCGGCGAACCCCGGGCGACCAAAGCAGAGCGTGTGAACTTAACCGCTGTGCCACTGGGCTGGCCTCACCCTGGGTGTTTTGATTTAATGGGTCAAGAGCTCGGGAATCTCAAGTAATTCTCTTATGGAAACATTGCCCTCTGAAGTGTAGAATCAAATCTAATTTTTCTACAATCCTTCCCCAAACTCCTACATAGGAATTTCTATATTTCTTTTGGATTTCCTTAAAGAAAGCTATGCCTGAGTTTCAAATGAAGAAATGGACATGGTAAAGGAACTTTAAAAGAGTAACTGAAATTTGTCATAAACATAGATGGGAAATGTGTAAGCCACAAGGAACAAAGTAGTTTCAGGTTGCCACAGCTCTGGGTGTGCCCAGTTCCCAGAGTGAGGAGTGAGTGCATGTCAGGCGGTTCAAAGAAGGGATTTAAAACCTGCAGGTACAAAGACAGCATTTAGGTCACTTGCATGGAACTTAGTGGCAGTCAAGATGATGTCATTTCTTTATAGACTGGTTTTTCCAATTTTTTACAACATACAACAATCTCTACATTCCATATCTGTCAGAGAAAAGGAAGCTGGAGAGAGTAACCCAAGTTGCTGGGTCCAGCCTCTTGGCAAAGTACCTCTGTACTTTATGTCCTTGGGTCCCATGCGTTACTGGTGCATATTTATAGTATATACCTTTTGTACTTGAGGTGGTTTAAATAGGTTTCTATTATTTGTACCTATCATGACTGAGCAGTTTAGTTACTAGTGATAGTTACTCCAACACCTCTTAGGCTTCTGCAGGAATCGACTCCAGCCTGCAACACATGCTCCCAGATTGCCAGTGGCCAGAAATAAAGTTTTCAAGGGCTCTTTTCTCATGTCTTTTGATGACCCTGGTGAAACAGGATCCTAAAAAGGTGGAACCTAAAAAAACCAGAGTTTCACCTCTACCATTTACAGCTGAGGAAACTGAGGCCCAGGGAGGACTCTCCAGGGAGAGTCCCCAGCGTCACACAATGAGTGAGTCAGTGATTGTTGGAAGCCATGTCCTGGGATGTTCGATGTTACCTCCTTGCTCAAATTATAGGACCCCTCCCTTCAACCTTTGTGCCCCTCCCAGCCTTTCATCACCTACTTTCCCCATTCCAGAAATAATGATAAAGACAGCAATGTCAGTGATAATAAGAACTAATAATATGTGAGTGCCTACTATGTAGTAGGAACACAAGTGTCTGAAATTCATTATTTCATCTCATTTTTTGGACTATAACATCAAACGCACACAAACGCACATCAAGTAACAAATAGTGTCAAGTTATACAAATAGAGTGGTAAGAGGGAGATTTGAACTTGATAAGATTATCCGGCCCAAAGTCGTCAGAGGGGTCTGTATTTTCCCTCTGAACACTGAGATGGTTTGTGATGATATTTCCTGGTCATTGTGTGTAACATTTTCCCAATAGATTGAAGCACACGGGGGAAGGAACTACATTCACAAGGTTTGACTTAAGCCAAAAAGCATATGAGTGGCTTGCAGGTGTCAAGTTAGATATTCGATTACTGCAAAGATTTCTCAAAAACCAGAAACTAGAAGTTCAACTTGGGGGCTTCATATTACATACCTTTCTCAAATGACCAAGGGAAAAGTTTGGGACACTGTAATTTCCTACCGTGACTAAGGGGAACATGTCAGATTTTTCATTGTCCTGGCGTCTGTTTTCATACGTTTGCTCAAATGCCCAGAGGTCACCAGAAGGACAGTCACACTTCCCCCTGACTTGGCAGCCAGACAGAAAGTATTTGCCACCATCAAAGGCAGGTTACTGGTCACTGTTAGTATTTTTGTGATTTAAGTTAGTTCATGAAGAAACACACTCGGGCACTCATTTACAAAAAAGCAAAAAACCAAAAACAAAGGCCTTCCAGGCCTCACTCCCTAGCTCAAAGTGTCTTCATTCATTTAACTTTTCATTTTTAGATCCTGTTTCCTAACTCATTAAATACGTATTGCCTTACTTTCATTTCTCATCGAACGCTTTGTAACTCAAAATTTGTAGGATCTAAAACCAGATAAAAAGCCAGTATTAGACCTAATGTTTGCTGAGTGATGAAATAGAGAAGGAGCAAAATTCTCTTCCAGCTAGGCTTGCTTAAACACCCGCATGTCTGCCTTACTGACACGTGCCCAGAGTCTACCCCACCGACAGCTAGGATTCACCTCTCCTCTCACACTCACGTTAGACTCTCAGCCCCAGCTCTGATGCTACTTTGCAAAGGGCTTTCTGCTAAGAAAATACTGCACATGCAGAAGAGTTTCATGTTATGAGGAGCCACAACCCCTGACTCTGTCACAAACCCACTTGATGACCTGGAACAAGTTCTGTGTGTCTTAGTCTCCCCCTCTCCAGATGAAATATGAAGTTTGAGACTTGATGGTTTCAACAGTTCACCAGAGTTGATGGGCTGACACAAGTACCCACCGTGTCTAAAAAGCTAATTCCACAGTCAAGTTCATAAAAGTATGCAACCAATACAGTGAGACTTCCTTTAGGGGTTGCCTCATGATTCAGTCTGATGAATCTTAAGCAAAGTAATAGAACGTTTTCTAGAAAGATGCTGTGGGGAGCTGAGACTTAGAGGATCTGTGGCGTTACAAGTAGCAGTCAGCTAAATTCTATTTCAGAATGTGTTGTTATATCACTTATAAGACTGATTTTTTTAAGAAGGAAGATTTTCACTGGCTGTAAGATGGACAATGATGGTGAGAGAGGGAAAGGTTATGAACTATGAACCTACTATCACCTGTGAGAAGAGTTTACATTACAAAGGAGTCTAGGAATTAGCAAGACAGCCTAAGAGGGGCTTCAGGAGTGAAGGGAAATGGGAAGCTCTTAAGAACCATGTTCTGATTAAGGCTGTGCTTACATGAGAGGCAGAGGAAGCATCTAGTGCAAACTAAACTGGAGTCCAAGGTGGGAGAACATTTAGGAACAAGGGAAAATAGCGTATCTTGCAATGTGAAGGAACATAGATTGAAGAACCGAATCAAAAGAGCTTGAAGAAAGAGGGTTTGGAGACAGATGAAAGCACGTAAGCACCGCCATCTTCTGCTTCCAGCTGGGCCAACCAGGATCTTTCGGGGGATATTGATATGGACGCTAGTAAAGAGAAGACCTCTCCCTTCCTCTGAGATCATGGGCCCTGAAGTCATATATCCCATCTTTGGATGCTCTAGGGCCATCTTTGTCAGTACAGAGAGTCTCTATCTAGGTGTAAAGACCATATATAGTAAAACATTTCTCAAACCATGATTACTAGAAAAGTGATCACACATTTGGATGGTGTGGTAATATCAAATTGCTAAAAAAAATTTACAAACGCCTACTCTCGTACTTATTGTATCACAGACAGATAACCAGCACCAGTCTGCAGACCATACTTTAAGCAGCACTGTGGTAAAGCAGGGTTAAGAGATAAAGAGAAACAGATTCCTAATCATTATTGGAGTGTCTGGATCCATCCATGGCCAAAGTAAAACAAACACCCCTGAAATGGCTTATATAAGTTACTTAATTTAGCTCAAGTTGGGTTTCTCCCACTGCAAACTGAAAGAGTCTTGACTAAAATGCACGGTTAGGCTGCTGCCCCTCCTAAAACTACGGCCAGCCTCATTAATCCATCACAGTATCTTCCCCACCATACTCAGACACGGCCCCAGAGTCCTTCTAAATATAGTATTCAGTGCAGCCTTCAGTCGATAATCAGAGTTTGCGGACATTTGAATCTCCTTGGTATTCCGGAAGCCCTCTTCCTGAGATTCCACTTTTAGTAAGCCCTTGATTTGTTGGGTTTTTTTGTTACGACTTATGTTTAACAAAGCAACTCCTTGCTCTTAATGGAAATTCCGTAGGTTTTGTTTCTCTTGCAGCCGAAAGCTAAATAGAATCCAACTGTGATTTCAGCTCTTACCTGTCGCAGATCATACACACTTAAGGCAATGGAGATAATGGTCAAGATGATGATGGCCACAGAGTATTCTAGGTAACCTTGAGACAGCCACAAAGTTAGAGTAAAGGCTTGGAATACATAGAATGGATTTAAAACCTGCAGGTACAAAGACAGCATTTAGGTCACTTGCATGGAACTTAGTGGCAGTCAAGATGATGTCATTTCTTTATAGACTGGTTTTTCCAATTTTTTACAACATACAACAATCTCTAATATTTAAAAATTCACTTTGAACTCCCTTAATTTTGGTGGGGACAATGTCAAGCACATAGGATGTAACGTGGTGGAAGCAAAATTATTTTAAGCACTCAGAGCTATGCCCACAAACCCACCATTCTTATTTACTCTGAATTTTCAAAACTATTTTACCAATAACAAAAATCCAACAATTTACCTTTTTAAATAGATTTACCCATAATGGAGGAGACACGTGATTCAGTTTCTTTTTAAAACATAGTTCAATTTTGAACATTTTTATTGCAGGTTTCTTTGTCACATGATCACACACCACAGACTTAGTCAAGTTGTACAACGAAAATTAAAGATTCGACGTTTATCCAGGTTATTTAAAAATAATATACTCTTTGCGTCACAGGCCTTAGCAAGATCCTCTGAGGTTCAGTCAAGTCAGCACGGGCCTTGCCTTAAACAAGGAGGAGGAGTGAAGGAGGAGGAGTGAAGAGAAAGGCCTTACCCGAAGCTGCAGTGAAAACCATGGCAGGATGGATCCTCAGCCCCCAAGCTGGTCGCCATGCAGGTATTTTTGGTAATACCATCAACTTTTTTTATTCTCTCATGTCCCCCATTTTGATCCTGCTGACACCACTATTTTTTTTTTTTCTTTTTTAGGAAGATCAGCCCTGAGCTAACATCTGCTACCAATCCTCCTCTTTTTGCTGAGGAAGGCTGGCCCTGACTAACATCCGTGCTCATCTTCCTTACTTTATATGTGGGATGCCTACCACAGTATGGGTTGCCACGTGGTGCCAGGTCGGCACCCAGGATCCGAACCGGGGGAACTCCGGGCCGACAAAGCGGAATGCGGGCACTTAACCGCTGTGCCACTGGGCCGGCCCCTGACTCCACTACTAATACTAATAGCAGAGAGGGGAACCTGAGGGAGCTGGAGAAGCTCACGTGACATACACGCATAGTATGAGTTCAGAGAGCTCGCCTCAGCAGTGCAAGGATTCTTTTCTTGGTGAAGTGCTCTCTATGAATATTATGAATTAGATGAAATATTACCTAAAACACTGCCACTCTTTCTTACCTCTACTTTCTATAATTCTCTAATACATTAAATAAACTTCTACTTTAGTCCTAAAAATGAACCAGCACCTGGTTAATAAGTTAATAGGCTGTATCTCAAGAGTTTCTTAAACTCTTAGAAGTATTTTGTACATGGAAAAAGCTTTTGTTCCTTAACATTTATTATTTCCATTGCAACATGCTTCTCTTACAAATTATAGCTCTTCTGTTGCTTGGCATAAAATGTTCTAATTGTAGATTATGCACTGACGATAATACAATTTTCAATTTATATAATCTCAGGAGAAAATTGGTTAAATACTTCTTGTCGAAGAAACAACACCATCATAATTAATTTAGCTCCCTTATTCAATATTCTTTTGAAACCAAATGTGAAGAAACAGTTTTACTTGCTTTTTTTCTTCTGAAGGCCTAGTAAATAGATGCCAGAAAATACTAGCTCTAACTTTCAAACTAGACCAAATTGACACTTGGGAGAGTCATTGGCAACTTGAAAATGTACTTGAATAAAAAGTTTAAAAAACTGCCTCCTTTTTTTTTCTGAAGAAGAGTCACCCTGAGCTAACATCTTTGTTCATCTTCCTCTTTTTTGTATGTGAGCCACCACCACAGCACGGCCACTGACGAATGGTGTAGGTCCGAGCCCGGGAAGGGAACCTGGGCCACCAAAGTGGAGGGTGCTGAACTTAACCACTAAGCCACCCGGGCTGGCCCAAAAGAGCTGCCTGCTTTTCGATAGCGGGAGAGACTGTGCATATGTGGGGCATGGGGTATATGGGAAATCTCTGTCCCTTCCACTGAATTTTGCTGTGAACCTAAGAAAAAAGTCTAGTGAGAATTTTATTTTAAAACAGATACGACCATGCTCAAAAATAAAATGACCATCTTTTTGGGTTAGAAATAGACTAGAAACATGCAGCATTGCATGGGCACTAACATGACCAGTCTGCTGGGTTCCAGACAAGGACTGGAGGGAGAAAGCTAGGAGCCCAGTTCTAGGGGGAGTAAGACAGAAAATGCCCTATAAATGGCAGGGGACAAAGCCCAAGCTTGCAGAGGAAAATAGGGGTGGCAGTGGGCTTCTTCTGCCCCAAAGAAGAAGCTGATAAAAGTCATATTTAGCAGTGTTTCACCAGCAGAGCGTGGAAAGGGAAAGAACAGAGTACATGGGCAACTGTGACTTGGCCACGCCCCACGCTGGCTCAGGGCCTGCATCTAACAGATTCCCAAGGGACAGAGCCCAAACCTCCAACGTAAGTCCTGGTTCTGAACTGGGGACCTATGGAGACCAGGGAGAGGGAAATGCAGAGCCATCAAACAGCAAGAGAGAGCACAAAGAGAAGGAGAAAAGTGGAGGAGGGAACAGCCCACGTAAGGGGAGTTAACCAAAAAAATAATAATAACTTCAAAGCACGCAAAGAAAATATTCCTTAAAAAAAAACCCCTGCTAACAAAGGATGAAGTCACTCTCAAGAAAATGGAAATAATAGATCAATACGAAAAAGAGCAAAATAATACATTCTAAATCCTCAAAGAGATGATAGAAGTAATAACATTGGGGTCATTGCCACCACAACTACCATCAAAAACTTAAGAAAACAAAACAAACAGAGAGGAGATTATGAAACAGGAATCTTCCCTCGCACTGGGAAAGGGATTTTTAAAGTGATTTGAATTTAAAACAAGTGGTGAGGGAAACAGACCCCTTAGAAAGCCTGGAACAAATATACATATATATTTGTCTGTGTATTTATTTTTCTAAAAAGACACCTCAATAGATAGGAAAAGCAAAGACTAAAAGCAACAAGGAAATAACAAAAAGAAATTGCATGAAACCCAGATTTTGTTCACATCAAGGTACCCATGTGTTGCTAAAGATTCCCCTGAGTAGTAGGAAGTGAAAAATCAAGATGGGAATTATGTTTTTTTCAAAAATAAAGGAAAACAGTTAGTTACCTGTTTAACAAGCAGCTTCCATATGGGTTGAATTTCAACCTCAATGGCATTGGGCCCGCACACTAATCTTCTGCAGGAGATTGATCATCTGTTAGTGTCGCACCTACAAGCTCATTGATAAGTGAGTACAGACCAAACTAAGCAGAAGTCACTTCTCTACTCTTTAGAGATTTCGTGCCTTCAATTAAAAATTAATGTGTAAATCTTAAAATGCTAATATATTTTTTAAACTAAAGTCAGTGCATGATGGATAAAACTGTTTTTCTTATTAAAAAGTATCTTGAATATCTCAGAAATGAAGTCAGAAAGGCATTTTGAGTTATTTAAAAAATTATTTTAATATACTCTAAGAGGATCTAAAAAGACACAGATATGAAGATGTTCCTGGAACTCTCAGGCATTCTGGATTGCTCTGATGTTAGAGATCACGTCTATCTTGTCTTGGTATCTCTAGCACCTAGGACAGGCTCTTAGTATATGACCTCAACAAACACATGAATGAATGAGCTAAGGAACTGAAAGATGATAGATATGTGGTGTTCACGGCTAACACCTTGTAAATCCACACATATGTGCATTTCAATAAGAAGCCTTCATGTTTGTATAGCATTTTTCAATTTACAAAGTTGTTACAGAAGATTCTCTCATTTGATCATTACAATAGGCCAAAAGAAAGGGCTAATATCCCCATTTTGCCAATGGGAAGAGCTATTTAGCCCTAATGTTTTGCCAAAGGTGCACATATCTACTATTAATCATGACAAAGCAGAGATGACATTGTGAGAAACTGCACTTAACCTTTTATATGCATTATCTCCTTTAATCATCGCATTATCCCTATGAGATTTCATATCGTCATCTTTATTGTAAGGCAAACTGAAGATCAGATAAACTAAGTAACTTTCCCGGTGTCTCAGAGCTAGAAAGAAGCAGAGCCAGGGTTCACAACATGGTCCCTATGACTCCACTTCACACTCTGCCTCAGTAAGTTCCAACGGCGAAATCTGCATGATGGATCTTTGGTCTCAGGTATAACAGAGAGCTGACCCAAGTTTGTCTGACTTCTAAGCCATGCCTTTCCAAGTACAATTATCACTCACAAGAGTCAGGTCTTCTGACTCCTTGCCTTGAGAACACTGAGGTTCAGAGATGTTGGGAAGCAGACAGGTCAAACAGCATGTGCTACTGTTTGACTTCACAAGTCCCTAAACCTCACACTGGGAAGAGACCATCACTCAGGCCACTTTGGTGCTCAGGATTCTTTTCTAGAACCCATGGAAATAACCTGCTGTTGGCCAAGGGTCAAAACTTCTCAGGCTCCTGGACTTGGTCTTCTGTCTTTCTGCTTGGAATGCCCTTCTCATATTCTTCACTGTGTAAATGCCTTCTCAGCCTTTGAGAGCCAAATCTGACAATAGAGCCAAGTGGCTGAGAAATGTGAGATCCAACAGACCTGGATCTAACCCAGCTAAACCACTGAGTTGGTGGCTTCCCCGACCTCGGACCAGTTTCCCCACATCTTTGCATGGCTCACTTCCTCATTTCATTCAGATCTCTGTTCAAACACCACCTCCTTATTGGTGCCTTCCTTAATAATTCTACTTTAAATAGCTACCCTGACCCCCAAGTCAGATTCCTTTTATCTCCCTATCTCATTTTTCTTTATAGTGTGTTTGATAATATGAAATTACACTTTATTTTTTTACGTGTTAATATGTATGCAAACAATCGACTGCATCCTCCACTATAATATAAGCTTCAGGAGGACATTGATATATCCTGAATGCCTAAAACAGGGCCTAATACATATAACGCACTCAAGAATTAATTTGTGAATGAATGAATAGATGACTGAGGGGTGAGCCTTGGTAAAATGGGTTTGAAGATATATGCCTAATAAAATTGCTATCACTAGGATATGAGATAAATATGTAAAGCATTTAACAAAAGTGCCCAGGACACGACAAGTTCTCAATACATGCGAGTCATCGCTGAAATCCTCCCTATTCCTGGAGCACACTTAACTGGATGTTTCTCTCTTCCAACAACACTTCTTTTCTTAGTGACTTTGAATTGTAACTTATAGTTACATGTCTTTCTTCTCAAATTTGCCAGATGCTCTTTAATGGCAAGAATGGAGCTTTCTCAACTGTGTTTGCCAGCATCCAGAGACACAGTGTCTAACACAGAGAATGTTCCCAATCATTGAACTTAATTAATGAGGATCTTGTGACCCATGTCTAGAATACTCTTTCCCCTAACAAGCCTAAAAACCAAGTTTCCAGAACTACAGGAGCACACAGGCTGTGCAAAGCCAACTGAGAAAGCAGCAAACCAAGTGCCCAAAGTTCTTTGGCTTTCCCTGGCTGGGGAGATGGTTTCTGATATTACCAGTAAGGGAGAGGAGCTCAGCACCCGTGAGGACTGAGATCAAGAGGATTGATACTTGCCCATAGACTACCTTCCTCAGGGTTCATCTGGGCCAAGTTTGAACCAAGTCTAGCATGCCCCTTGCTGCTTCATCTTTTCCACCATCTCTTGTCAAAAAGTCTTGTGTGCTCAGGGCTCGTGTACTCATCTCAACCTCAGCATAAGCCAAGCAGATTTTTCAGGGACATTAACCAATGGCTGAGCAACCAGAAGGAACACGAAGCTTGAAGCTGGGTCCCACAGGGAAAATTCCAAGGAATAAAGGAGAGTACATGCCCTGACCTTAAAAATCTGACACGCTGGCAGGAAAAAGAAGCCCTACAATTATTCCAGGTGGCCTCATAGAACTAAATAGGCTGAATAAAACTAAGTAGACTGCCTAATATTCAGAACTATTCAGTAGGAGAATACTTGCTTTGGAGATATAAGATCCCGCTCCAAAAGAGATTGAAGAATTTCTTCGCAGGGAAGTTGTGGAGGACGTTTCCGCACTGCCTGTGAGCTAGACTTGGAGGATCACTGAGGTTTTCTGCAATCCATGGATATTAGTAAATCTGCTGGAATGCATTTATTTCTGAAAAACCAAACGTGGATGACTAGGAAGACTTTCTTTGGGTGATGGTCTATGACCTTTTTCAGTTTGATTTTTGCTCATTCATTAATTCATTCCTTTGTGTATCAACTTATTCACTAAATAGTTGTTGAGAATATGTTGTGTGCTAGGCACTTTAGGCTCCAGATGGTGAAGGCTAGAGAGAGGGTCTTCAAGGAGGCAGGAGGACCGCGTCAGAATCACTGCTGAGCTTTTGCAAACTGCACATGACCACTGTGCTTCCATCCTGATAGCCACCAGTAGAACTCTGGGCAGGCAGAGAGCCTTGTAGTTTTCTGAACAATTAATGCTGAGTCAGGGGATTCTGGCACAAGCTGCTTCTGTGAACTTTGGAATTTTTAGGGAGCAGACTTCTAGTTTTAAAAAGTTCTGAGGTGATTCTGCTAGCCAATCCCTCATTTTTCTAACACTTCTGCTTTATAAAGGAAAAGAGAGCCAAGAAATCCAAAGATGCATAGAATGAGGCATCCAATTGCTGGGACTTGGGTATGGTTGTATAGTATAAGAAGTACGTTGGTCTTAGAGCCCTGCCATTAAAAAAATTAATAATAACAAGATTGGTATGTTTAGAGACATTGCTTTCTGGGAGAAAAAACACTTTATTTGAGCAGGGCTTGAACCTGCTTCTACACTTCAATGAAGCATTTATACAGAGAAGCTCCATTTTACAGAAGACATAAGCGGCATTTTAATTTTTCACATTAGTGACCATCTATGATGTGCCCATTTCTTTCATTTCTGAAAGCACGTTTCCAGATAGCCTCAGAGAAAGTCAGGCTTATGTGAGGTGCTTCCAGTCAGCTTTTTTAGGCAAGGATCTGAGAGCAGAGGGCCAGGAGGGCATGGGGTTACAGGCGGGGGTGGAAAAATCCCAGGCAGGATGTCCACAGGGACACCCAGGACTTGGGCTTACTGACGTTGCCATAGGGCTTTGCTCTGAAACAAGGCACTGAAGTTAAGTGATTTCATACATTCAATGGCTCCAGACCCATAGAACCAGGGGTCTGACAAACCCAATTTATTCAAAAGAGAATGTTGATCTCAGTAGTCTGTTTAATTTTTGTTAAACGACCTATGCAAAGTCATATTTTTAAGTAACTTATTAACTTCTAACTGAATGCTAAGAGTTGAGATAATCTTATTGGTTTCCAAAAGAATGAGTGAATTCTCTCTCTTCTATTGCAACTAACCCTCCTTTGCTCCTTTCCAAGGAACTGATCTGATGGCCCAGTGTCTACAATCAGGCTGTTTCTGAGGGATGGAGCTTTCAAAGGGGATACAGTTGATGGTATATAAGCATGATTTCTTTTCTGACTTTTGCTGCCTGCAAGACTGGAGGAGTAAAAAAGTAGGGTCTCATACCAGCCCTAATTTCCTTCTCTCTCTCCTGCCTCCTTCTTAATTCTTCTTTCTCTCTGTTCCAACATTCTCTCTTCTCCTGGAATAGCTTCCACTGGCTTGGAGCTGAGCACTGGTGGAATTTCTTTCCTCTGGTACTAACAGGCATGGCTTTTTTCTCAACGGTGTGACGAATGTTGAAAATTAAGTTTGGCCCTGCAGAGTCACTGACCCAATTCTGAGCATCTCTTTCCAGCTCCAGAGATGTCACATCAGTGGCTTGAAATCAGCCATAGTTGGAGTAGTCCCATTATAGAAATTGGCAAACTCTACCCATCACAGTTTGTTGTCTCCTGGAGAGCTGGGTTATCAACAAGGTTATTGGTGGTCTGGAGCTGAACCCGAGTTAGGAGGTGCCTACTATCTCTGCTGTCAGAAAGTTCCCCTTCTATTTTAAAAGTGGCAGGGGAAGGTGGGCTGAGTGAAAAGAAGATGAAGAGATGCTCTCCTTAAAAGCTGTCTTCATAGGGGGACTACTTGGATGGATGGGGAATGAAGTAGGTGTGCTTTTTTCCATGGGCTCCTGTTTTCCTAAGATAAGAGAATTACCTCAAGTGTCTCTGAACCTGTCTAGGACAGGTACTAAGAGGAAAATTTGCATTCATTCGTGAATGAAGGAAGCCAGGATCACGGAACCTCCTGGAATAATTTTTTTGCTTTGTTCCTGATGCCCTCTGACAGTTTCTCTCCAGGATAAAGTTCTCACTCCTGATGTCCTGATTTGCTTTTTGCTGCTGAAAAGTGAGAACTACGTAAATCTGTGCATTTTCCTTCTTTGCCTAGTTGCTAGGAAGCCTAAGGGAAAGTTGGATTTAGACTCTGTGGCTTGTCATCACCAGAGATTTTTATAATTCTCATATTGTACCCTTGCTTTTCATGCAAGCAAGCTCGAGGAAGTTGCTATCACTCACTCACTCAATCAATCACATTTATTTTTTTTAAAAAAGGTCTTAGTCTTACACTAAAAATTGAGGTGAAAAATTAGGGGGAAAAATACTCCACCTTCTATTTCTTCTCTTTACCCTCCAAATAGATAAGCCCATAAAATAAAATATGCCTATATGTTCAAAAGTAGATTATCTCCTCTCTTCTTCATAGTTGGGAAACTATACTCTTTGTCTTGCTTATTAGATTGTCACATTCTTTATTGTGTGGACCAGATTTAAATTTAATTATGCATGATGTTTATTAAAGCCTGACACTTGATAAATAAGGACAAACGTGAGGTAGCTACACTGATGGGAAATCTTTCCTGCAGAAATGGTTTCCTAGGCAGCGTATATCTACATTTATCAATGAGATTTCCTAAATGCCCTAGATATATCCTTTAAAGTCTTGTGCATGGTGCTATTATATCAATATGTTTCTAATGACTTTGAAAACTTTTTGTATTTCAATATATTAAGGATTGCATCTGATATCTTATATAATGATACCATTTCTAAGGCATTTTGCGATATTGTCATAGTCTAGATGCCCGCTTCATTTTTCATAGTGTTCAGGCAGAGGGAAAACTTAAAGACAACAGATCGGTAATTCTCAGACTTGGTGTGTATATGAATTATGGAGATGCTTGCTAAAAATGCAGAGTTTCTTCTTTCACCACTACCCCTAGTTCCCACTTACTAACTCAGAATGATGGGGGAGAGCCCGAGAACCTGTATTTTAAGTACCAGATTGCTTCTTCACTTAGAATCAGTGTTTATGATTGTGAAGAAGGTCAGACAGATAATGCCCCTAAAATTGGACAAGAAATGAATGTGATTATAATATTCTGGGGAAGGCTTGCAATGGTTCCTTTCAGACTCGCCAGGACTCACCATTTCAAATTACAGATGAGGGAGCAGGGACTCTAGACCATTGTAAGTTAGTGAGTAGCATCAGAATTTCCTACGCTATTATGATTATACTACTATGTCCTAATCTGTGTGGCTCTATAGATATTCTTCTCACAATTGTACCACTATTCTTTTTCTCTCTGTCCCACTAGTCAGAGAATGTCTCTGGGACAATGACAAAGTCTTATTTATCCTTAGATTCCTAGTGCCTTTCAAAGTGCCTGGCATATTAGAGGCATTTAGTGAATAGATCGATGAACACATTCATTTATTCATTCATTCCACAAATATCCATCAGGCTCTGACCAGGAGTCAAGCACTGTTCTAGGTGCTGGAAATACAGTGGTGAACAACACAACTAAATGAACAAACAAAATCCTCATCTCCAGGGCTGTTTCTCCAAAGTAAAATGCAATCATAATATTGTCTTTCTGTCTCTCAGAGGAGTTGGAGGATGAAGAAGCTGATGTTTATGAAATGGCTTAAGATTTTTCGAGGAAAGACTAAAAAAGACAACACAGAGAAGATTGATCTACAATCCTGAGAGAAAAGAGAAAATGTTATTTGATTGCATTGTTCTCTTTTCTTTCTAATAAGTTTGCCCATGAGGTGAACAATTTAGAATATCTCCCTGATGCCAGTAAGTGAACTGGGATTATAGGAAGTTGGTGAAGCATTATGCTAACAATTCACTAATCATAAACCATTTGATATTTCAGTTTCTGCTGGCAGAGTTCACTCAGAGAGTACCGCAAACCCTACCTGACCTCTTGCTCCTCACTGGTCAGACCTGGTCCAAACGTATGATGGATGTCGTAGCAGGTGTTGCTGTCTTCCAGCGACCTAGGATGTGGGCGCAACAGGAACCACACCTCAGTTCACGGTACTCAACAAACGGTGTGCTTCCTTTATATCCTGATGTAGTGCTGAGAAAAAGTCACTTACCCAACTTTCCGAAATCTCTTCTCCAAGTTGTCCCAAACATACCTGATTTTCTGCACTTGGATATATCGTAGCTGCAATGACAAATGTGATAGAACAGATGTTATTCACAAAGTAAAGCCCATCAGGGGAGGGGAGGGTTGTTAAATGCAGGTCCTCAGGCGGCTCGCACTTTCCTTGATACAGAGCTGTAATTGCCAGCCCAGTAGTGTGATACTCAGACTTTCATCAAATAAACACTGACATTACTCATTTTTAGCAAAAACATGCCATAACAAGGCATCCTTAAAATCACTTACTTTTAATTCTGGCTTCGATACGGCTTGGTTTATGACAGAGTGGCGGTCAACCACCAGGAGTTCTTCTGGATTCTTGCTTATAGGAAACTTCAGTGTGGATAAGTAGAGACAGATTACCTTCTTCCTTATATATCTTTGAAACTCGTCCTAGAAAAGACAATCCAGCCCATGCAATTCTCAAATGTTATTCAATAAGGCTCTCAATTAACCAAATATCTACCAAGTGCTAGACCAATGGTTCCCAAAGTTTGGGCTGCAGACAGGAGCATCAGCATTACCTTGGAACTTGCTAGAAATGCAAATTCTCAGTCCCACCTCAAACCTACTGAATCAGAAATTCTGGAGATAGGGCCAGCAGTCTGTGTTTTAAGGAGCCCTCCAGGTGATTCTGATTTGCACTAAAATTTGAGCATCAGTGTGCTGGAAAATAAAGAGAAAGACACACTTTGCGGGAAAGTTTTATATCTAGAAAATAGTTTCTGGCTATCTTAAAATGACATCTAGAAATTTAAAATGTCTCATTTCTCTCGAAATGCAAATATTTGAAAAACTGAGCAATCATTTCCTTGTTATGTCTTAGAGTTCTAACACTGACAACCACTGCTCATGTAATGGCTAAGAGCACAGCCAATTAGCCTGACATGGTAGAAATTTCCCCAGGCTGACATGGAGGAAATGTCCTTCATTCCTGGGTCAAAATAAGAGATGGCAAGTAGATTGCAGGGAAAGTCTTGCCATCTCCTGTTTGCGGACAGGAAAATTTTTTAAATAGAGGAAGATATACTCTCTGGAATGCTGGCCAGGCATTGGTTGTGCCACAGACGCAACACAGAAGGGCACGCACCGTTGTCCTTAGCAACACAGTGTCTGCTTCTTGCAATGCACACGGGATGCAGTTGGCCCACACCCACCACTGGGGTCTCCAGATGAACGCCAGCAGAAGGACCCCACAGGTCAGCACAAATCCTATAAGGCAGAAGGCTCTGCGTAGATTCTGGGTCTTGTAACCAAACACCTCCTGGAGAGTAAATAAAAGATCCCTCTATTTTTCTTTTTTTCACATAAACACATTGTTTTGTTCCAAGAAACACAAGCTTTAGATGCAGGAGTGTTGGTTGGGAGGGAAATCTAGTTTTGGCTGGTTGAATCAGATTGATTGCTTACAGCTGTCAGCTGATATAATAAAAAAAGAAAGACTCATTTTGTCACCCTGGCATATGAACCAAAACGTAAGACAGCAGGGGCAAGAAATGGGCAGACTTATTTGATTCTAAATACTCTTTAAAAGTCACCTAAGATTTTTGTAAAATACTTCATGTTTTGGACCAGATTTGCCTTCTTTAGCTATAAGGTTTTAAAAAGTTTTTAATATGAATTTACTGCAGGAAGATGATAAAATTATGGTAGATACGATCCACGCATATATCTAGCCTTTTTCAAATTCAGCTTTGTCTTATAATAATATGATTGAGAAGGATTGAAAGTACGAATAAGTGTACTGTTTCTAAAACAGTGGAATGAGACAAATTAAGAGATTATCTACGGACATGAAAGATTTTTCGAAAGACAGCTTATAGGTATTCACCCTGAGGGTAACAGGCTAAAATGTTTCTACTCTTAGTAGTAGGTTAGTTAACGTTTGTCATGAATTGAGGAAAGACTTCATGTGTTTTTAGGAGAAAACAAATAACTAAAAAATAGACTTGTTTATTTAAAACAAATTTCCAGTTTCCATCATCTACAATGAAGTTTCACAGCATTGTTTTTTAAATTTCAAAAACTAGTTTTTTAGTGTATTTGGAAAACCCAAAGAGATGCTGATTATAAATGAAGTCATCACTATACTATGATTTTAGGCTCTGCTGTTATTTTTCATGTGTTTTTCCTATGACTCTGAACTGCTATGTCCAGATCACAGAGCTGTAATGTCAAGAAAATAGGTTTTTACGGAGTTTCTATCGCGTTTTTCAATGATGGAATCTCCTGAATTTCATGCCCGTTTAGATCATGTTACAATAAATCTGTTGGCTTAATTCTTTGGAAAAGTTTCAATTTTCAATAAGGTCATTTTCATCATTTTTTTCTGAAAAAGAACTCCGTAGTAGATCCAGATTTTAATAACAGTTGTTGACAGAAATCCTTAAACGTAGTGGAAAGGTCACAGGCACAAGTTTGAGTTAACACTCTGCTAGCTATCAACTATGTGGCCTTAGATCAATCATTTCATCTCTAGGGAATTCCAATTTACTCCTCTACAAAAAAATTAGAAATACGTGCCTTACAGGGTACTTGTACTCAAATAAGATAACGTCTCCTTAAGTGCTCTGAAAAGTGATTACAGTTTTAAGAGTTCCTTTCCACTGCTCCTCAACACTAACCCACCTGGGAAAAAAACGTTCATTATGTTTAGTGATGCAGACACTCTATTTTGAGATTATTCATGCAAGATAAGGTTTAAGTGTAACTCAGAAACATGTATTCACTCTGCCCTTAAGCATATTTTCAGTTGGGTCTCCTTTCTCTCTTCCTATCTTCCCTCTGATTCTATAAATCTGTTTTGGTTTTATTTGTGAATTATAGTTTTATTAGACTCAAATAAAATGTATATGCAAGTTCACATACTATGTCGTACATATGCGTTCTTTTACTCAGTTATTTATGGGGTCTTATTGCCAAAGCCCAAATGTGTGCAAAGTAGAAGCAGGACAATTTGGAATTTTAGTCCAGCTTGTAGCTGAAACGAGCACATTCATAAGTGGCTTTCTCTTATTCTGTTTACTCACACACAGAAATGGCATTGGTAATCATAATTCTGACTCTCCTTCAGTTCTTTTCTGTATAGGAATTTTTTTTTAATTAAAAAGGGAACTCACAATGCTAGCAAGACTACAATGAAATCACTACAGCTACACACTGCAAATAACCTTATAAATTGGAATAATTCTTTAGGGAAAGCAAGATGACAAATTGTATTAAGGATTATAAAAATGTTTCTATCCCTTGAGTCCGTAATTCCACACTTGGAAATATACTCTAAGGAAATAACACATAAAGTAGAAAGTGATGTATACAAAGATGTTCAGTGCAGCATTATCTGTAATAGCAAAGTTATTGGAAGAACCAAATGATAGCTAATGGTTCAATAAGACGTGAAACATCAAAACAAGGGCTATAGTGGAGCAATTAAAAACAAAATGTATGAAGTGAGTGTAGAAACATGGGTCATTCTGTGATATAATATTAAGTGAAGAAAAGAACAGAGAACAGATGGAGTATGTGGAAAACAAATAGCAAATTATAAACTTTAACCCAAATATATCAATAATTACATTAAATGTAAATGGAACTAATATTGTGATTGAGAGCAAAGATTGTCTGACAAGATAATAAAAGAAAACTCATTATATGCTGTTTACAAGAGAAAGATTTTAAATATAAAGAAGCAGAGAGATTGAAAGGGAAAATATACCATGAAAAGGCTAACAAAAGAAAATTGGTATAGCTATATTAATATCAGACAAAACAGACTTTAAGGAAAGAAATATTATGAGAAAAAGGACATTTCATAAGTTAAAAGATCAGTTCAACAGTGAGACATAATAACCCTAAATTTTTGTGCATCTATAAACACAGTTTCAAAATTTGTAAAACAAAATTGATAGAACTTAGATCCACTCTCATTACTGGAGTCAACACACTTTTCTCACTAACTGATGAGACTAGTAGACCAAAAAAAAAAAAAAAGAAGAAGACTATAGGAGGTTTGAACAATTCCATTAGCTAAATTGACCTAATTAACAAATAACAGAAAATTATAGCCCAAAACTGAATAATTCAAATTCTTTTAAAGTACACATAAAATATTTACCTAAATTGACCACATTCTGGAACACAAAGTATGATGACATCATAATTAAACTAGGAATTAACAACAGGATGATAACTTAAAAGTTTCTAAGTGTTTAGAAATTAAGCAACATATTCCTAAATAACACACGTGAGTCAAATAAAAAATACAGAGAACATTAGGAAATGTTTGAACTGAATGAAAATGAAAATTGACAAATTAAAACTGGTGTGATGCAGTTAAGACAGTGATTACAGGTGAATTTGTAGGTTTAGATGTATATTTTAGAAAATAAAAAAAAAATTGAAATCAATAAAGTAAGCTTCCAATTCAAGAAGCTATAGAAGGAACAACCAATTAAACTTTATAAAAGTATGAGGAAAGAAATAAGATAAGAGCAGAAATGAATAAAATAGAAAAGATATACAATAAAGAAAATCCATAATGCCAAATTTCCTCTTTGAAAGGTTAATAAAATTGATAAACTCATAAATAAATCTGAGTATTTTTCTGGTTATTAAAGAAAATTAATGTGTAACTAAAAGCTTTTCTACAAAGAAATCTTCAAGCCCTGATGGCTTGTCAATCTTTTCAAACATTTAAGATAGAAGTGATATCAATCTTACACAAACTCTTTCATAAGTAGAGGAGATGGGAATGCTCCCAACTTGTTTTACGAGGCCAGCATACTCAGACACCAAAATCTGATACATACGTTACAAGAAAGGAAAATTACAGGCTAAAATATGTCAGAAAAATAGATGAGATAACCCTGAAATATATTATCTAACTAACTCAGCGATATATTTTAAAAAGTAATACATCATTACCAAATGGTGCTTTCTCTAGGGTTACAGGGCTTTGAAAATCAATCTATGTGTTTTGGTATGTTAACATTCAGCAGGAAAGTCATAAGGTCATCTCAATAGATAAAGAGAAATACTTTCATAAGATTCAACAGCAATACATGATAAAAAAACAAACAAGCAAACAAACAAACCTCTTAGCAAACGAGGAAATAGATAGGAATATCCTTCAGCTAACATCATGCTTAATGATGAAATATTGAACATTTCCCCCTGAGGTCACAAGCAACATAAGATTATCAACAAGCACCAATAATATCTGATATAGTACTAGAAGTCTCAACCAATGCAATAAGGCAAAACAGAGAAATAAAGTTTATAACAATTGGAAAATAAGAAGTAAAAATACTGTATTATATATTTAAAAGTTGCTAAGAGAGTAGATCTTAAATGTTCTGACCACAAAAAAGAACTGGTAATTATGTGGGATGATGGAGATGTTAGGCAACACTACAGTGGTAATTATTTCACAATATTTAAGTGTATCAAATCAACACATTGTACACTTTAAACTTACACAATGTTATATGTCAATTATATCTCAATAAAGCTGGAGAAAAAGAAGTAAAACTCTATGAGTAGATAACGTAATTATGTACAGAAAGAAATCCAAAACAATGTACAAATAAATTATTAGAGTTAATAAGTGAGTTTATCAAGATTACTGAATGAGTACGGAAAAACCAATTGTATTTGTATATACACGTAACAAACAATTTTAAAATGAAGTTAAAAATCATTTGTAATACCATCAAGGGAAAAAATTAGTTACCTGGTAATAGTTCTGGCAAAGTTGTGAAAGACCTCTAAATTGAAAACTACATATTATTGCTGAGAGCAAAGATCTAAATAAATGGATAGATATACTAAGTTTGAGGGTTAGCCATTAGCAATCCCATTTAAAATCACATCAGATATTTTTTGCAGTAATTGATGTGCTAATTCTAAAATTGGTATGGAGATGCAAAGGTCTTAAAGTAGTCAAGACAATTTGCAACAAGAACAAATGTGGTGGACTTCCGGCACCAAAGCAGAGGATTTACTACAAGTTACGATAATTTAGAAAATGAGGTATACACAAGTATACACACAGAGTGAGAGGATCGGAATCTGAAACCCATTATACACGGTTCCTTGTAGTAAAGTGAGTTTTGCCACCTATTAACTATGTGACCTTAGGATTTAACGTCTCTAAGTCTCAGCTTCCATCTCTATACGTTTCTTAATAACACACACCTGGCAGAATAGTTGTAAAGATTAAATGACAGGTATAAGGTGTTGAGCCCAGAGCAAGCTCTCTATCAGTGTTAGCAGGTGTTTAGATAATGGGGTCAGTCAAGGGAGGAAAGAAGTGACTATTCCAGTTTTGAGTCAGCGTTGGTAATGGAAACAGGCTGCTTTCCATAAGGTCGGGAGCCCAGATCTGCCACCGCCTATGAATCAAGTTGAATAGCACAGAAGCGGTGCCCATCTTCACACAGACCTGAATTGTATTCCCTTTAGGCAGTGAAGTCCCCTCACTTTTTTGTTTCCCACTAGAATTCTGGATTCCAGATAGCAGTAGAGGTACCACAGACCTTATGGTCTTTTTCTAGACCAAGAGTACAGCGGGAGCAGCCACGATTAGCAGTCGCAATGAAATAAGCACATGCCTTTTGACAGAGGTTGTGCCTAAGGTCACAATTTAGAGCCCTCTCTGGGTCTATCAGCAGAGCCTCTGTTCATACTCACCCCACTGCCTTCTCTCACTTCTGCTCCTTGCTCCATCACTTACTAGTTAATGTGATCTGGGTAAATGATTTAAATTCACTGAACTTTAGGTTCCTCGTAAAAATGCGGCTGGTTGTAAAACACAACAGAAATAGTCTGGTGTAGCAGTTAAAAGCTGGGGATATGGAATAAGAAAACCAAGTCTAAATCATACCTCTACCACTTAACCACATGGGTGACCTTGGGCAATTCACTTTACTCCTGATGACTCAAATTCCTCCTCCACAAATGAGAATAGTAACAATAACTATCTTCTAGGGTTGTTGTAAAGAAACTGAGGTAATACATGGAAAGAATTTAGTACAGTTTCTGAGACATTTTGAGCATGCAATGTGTGTTAAGATTTAATACTAGCTTGGATAGTGTGCAGTTCAACAAAATTTCAGCAGATCGAAAGTGACTAGTCCTATTGGCCTCATCATGAAGTGATTTGACCACAGGCAATATTCAGAACTAGATGCAATTTGCCAAAACCATAAGTTGTATTTCTAAAATTTCAAAAAAATTGATCCAATGGCTTAAATAGAATTTTTGCTTTTCCCACAGAGTACAAACTGTCAAAATTGAAGTCAAATACACACCAAAAAGAAAACTGCTTGCCTTTGCAATATGTGAAGCTAGGGGAAAGGCTTTAGGATAAATACCAAATTGATTCAGATATTGACTAGATGTAGTAACTATATACACGAGCGTGCGTGCACCCACACACATACAAAGCAGCCCAATCATTCTTCACTCATACAGGAGGTGAACAGTGTAATGGACCATCCTTCCTATGATACTTAGGTGATGTGACCTTGTGTATGTTACTTAACTGAGCCTCAATTTCCTTAGTTGTAAAATGGATATCTGAGCAGCTAGCTCAGGGATTAAATGAGAACATACATGAAGTGCCAGCACATAAAGGACACTTTTAAAATTATTTTCCCTTCTTTCTTTCCTTCATAGGTAGCTCTTTCAGTTACCATCAGAGACAGAACGAAGACTAGCCAAATTCTTCAGGAAAGGAGAATTACAGGGTGTACCTTCATCTCAACATGGTTTCTTCCCCAAATTCCCTTTTTGTGGGATCCTCTTAGTCATAGGAACCCATCCCCTGGGATCTCTGCCTGTCTTTGTTCCTGAATTTTCCTTGCATCTGGAGCACTAGCATCTATGCACAACTGGTCTTGTGAACAGGTCCTTTTTAGTTTTTGTAACTCCTTTTATTCTTATCTTCACTGTTCATGTGTTTAGCCATCTAAAATATTTCTTGCACGCCCACCATGCACAGGCACAGTAGTGTGCGATTCAAATTCTTTGGAATAGATATTTTGCGTTACAGTTCACAACACTTTCACTTACTCAAACCAAGATTCTCGCAGAACAAAGTTATAAATTTACTTACTCAACCAAGACATAACATAGATAACTCTCAGTACCACAATTACGCTCTGTGAATGGCAATGCCGGTTTTTGGCTGTATGTGTTAGGCTTTTCTATGGGTGAAAATATTCCAATAGACTTAGAGCAAGCTAGCCTTTTCTGTGTAGACATCATCTTTTAGTCCCTTGAATCATGGTCAAGGAGATAATATCTCTGTGCCCCTTTGTGAGGCTAGAATTCACTATGATTCATCTTCCTTTTTTTTTTTCAAAGGACAATCACAGCACCAAGTTTCTATTCAGGGTTCACAATCTCCCCTTTGTTGTCTTTATCTGGACATGCCAAATTGTGTTCCTTTATGTGTCAGATAGGAGGACTTTCTTAAAACTCTGCTCTCTTATAACTCTGCTCTCTTATCTCTACCTCTGCCGTGTTTCAAGGTTCTTTTCTTTACTGTTAGGATAATATTGTCTCTAGTTAACGGATCATGTTAGTCAGGTCATTATTCCTCAATCCTCTATTACTAGCTTGGTTTGGCCACATGTAGCAATTTGTGTTAGTTATCACTAACTACTAAGCATTGCTAATTATAGTTTCATATAGTTTGCCCTGCATTCTGCCATGGAGTGCCCTTTGAGTAGGGATAAAGTATGTGGAGTCTCTTTCACTTTTGTGTACATTTGACAAGGAGAAGTAATCTTTCTTGAGCAGTTACTTAGGTGCCATTCAATCCTCATAGCCACCCTACGAAATAGGCATGATTATTTATTAAAATAGGTGCTATTATTAATAATATTTATAAATTATTATGTGTAGATCAAAGAAACTGGGTCTTGAAGATGTTCAAAATAATTATTGAAATGGTTCGACCCAGTCTTTAGGGGTGTGAACCAAAACCCAATACCAAGGAGAGGAACTTATTATCACTGTCAGCTCCAGGCATCCCCGTAAAGCCACCCAAAAGGACTTTCTGAAGTAAAAGTGCAACTGAGGAGCCTTGTATGATGACGCTAATGGTGAGAGAGGAGTGAGTGTGGATCAAAAGGTAATGCGATTCATGGGCTAATTAGCAGGGACAATTTCTGGAACTAGAATTTGCCCTAGATCAAGGACATGGGGCAACATGGCATGTTCTGTTAAAGTTTATTCACGAACAAGAGCATCACTGAACAAGAGGGATATCTCAGAGATTATTTGGTTCAAATTCCTCTCTTGGAAAAAATAGCTGTACGCCAACCTCACAGATGAGCATCGATTGTCTGCTTAAGATAGGCCACCCGTAACTCACAGGCCGACCTTCTCCTGTTGGATCGCTGTGACAGAGGCCCCCATTCTCTTGTTTGTTGTCAGCCAGAAGCTACTCTCAGTTCTCAGAGACCGCTCAGAGTTCCTTGCCGCATTGAACCTTCCATCTTCACAAACGCAACAAAAAAGCTCCCTTGTATCAAATCCCTCTCTTTCTTTAAATCTCTGACTTCATGCAGGGCCCAGTCTCTTCTCTGGGCTCACCTGATTAGCTCGGGCCCATCCAGACAATCTCCCTTATCTTAACTCAGCTGAGTCCATGTTGATTACATCTGTGTAATCACTTTCTGCCATACAATCTAACATAATCGCAGGAATTATAGCTCATGATATATGCAAGTTCCACTCACACTCAACTGGAGGGGATTATACAAGGGCAAAGGTCATTGGAGGGGTGTTGTGTTAGGATTCTGCCACCACAGATGGTTAGGAAGTTCTTCCATAAGGAAAATAAATCTAGCGGGAATCTGCCAACCTCTACTGTTCCCCACGTCAGCCACTCAACTGTGGGAAAACAACTGTCATGATTGTTCTTTGGGGAATTATTCCCAGCATCTTATAAACAGTACTTATTTGCGACATGCAGATATTCCTCCAAACACTCTATACTTCTTGTGTGAATCTTAGAGTTAAGTGGAACTCCCTAGGGGTTTCCTAAATAATACAGATTATAGCAGGACTGTTACTTCTTCTATCATGCAGAACAGACTTCTATTAAGACAGCCAAAGACTAATTTTTTTATGGCTATATCACATTGGCAACTAAAATTCATTCACAACCAGATAAAGCTCTTCAATTACTTTCTCATGCGTGGCCACTAAGCCTGAGCATTGACACCCTCACCTTATGTTTTTATAATGACTTAAAACAAAATCTCGACACTGAGGCCTGTTACCTGCATTTTCCCAGGTTCTCTCCTACAATCCCACTGAGAAAACTTGTTGAGTCTTGATTCTGTCGCCTATATTGTTATCTCTCCCTCATAGCCAGGTGAATGCTGAAGATTAGATAAACCAGACTTCAAACAAGCTGTTCATATAAATGTTGATGGAGGACAGGAGAGAACCAAGAGGCCCTACTTTTTAATTTTCAGTTTTAATCCTTTGAGTTGTTTTTCAGTCCTTTAACGGAAGATGAGGAATACATGACGTTGTTTAAAATAATTTTCACATATGATTTGTTTTTATAATGGTAAACCTCAAACAATTTTCACTCTCCAAGTTTAGTTTGAAAAAGGGGAAATGTTCTCAACATCAATTTCACTTAATACAAGTATTCCTGCATTTTTCAAACTGCACATCATAACTCCTGACTCCTTGGATGCAAATGAACCTTTTATATTTTCAGAGCGCTTTCAAGATTTCATATGTGACCCTTGCAAACCTTGTGAGTCAGAAGGGGTAAGTGATGTTGCTCTCAGGCAACTAGCAAGGTCTGAAAAGGTGCCCACAACCACACAGTTAGCAGCAGACCCCTTAAAGCCCGGAGTTTCCGTCTTCCAGGGCTCTTCCACTATTTCCTAGAAAAAAGTTACCATGAATTGAAGTTGATGCAGGGTTGGCAAGCTGAAGAGTCGAAAGAAAGATTTCTTGGACTCTCAAGGTCTGTCAGTAGTACTCTTTTATTTAGAGAATAATGTGGAATAGCATGGGGACAGGACCCATGGGCAGTAAAGAGCTGCTGCAAACATGGGTTGAGGGTAGGGCTAAAGTTAAGGCATAGGTACGTAAGTTATCTCTTTACAAAACAAAGGAAAGTATGTGTAAAACGAGTTGTTAAAACGGTATCAGTGTTGGTAGGGTCGGTTATTGGGTGGTCCTATAACTTTTAGATAAGAATCAAACCGGATTAAGTAAATGGCAGAAGCCATCACCTTAAATATTATCCTCAGCTAAAGACAAAGGAGGATGTTAAAGGGGGGAGGGGTCAGTTACATGAGGTTACCAGATAAGCACAATAAACAAGATTTAAGTCCTTGCTGTCCCCATTAAGAGTTTCTAGAAATAAGGTCATCCCCCTTCCTCCTGGTGCAGAGAGGGAGACAGCCCCACAGATGGAGACTTCCTTCACAAATGCAAATGTCTCTCATCAAAGGGCAAGCAAATTCCACTCCTCAGAGCCTCCTTCCCATCTGCAGTTTTTAAAAGTAACCAGCCTAAAATAATCCTCATCAAAGTGCTCTCCTATCAAGCCTGTATCCTCCACACCAACCAGCCATTTTGCCTTCTGAGGCTCTGCTCCCACTTGTAATTTTGACACTTAGTTGGGGGGTGTTTGTACAGAGCGGGAGCACCAATAGGATGGATGGGCTTTGCCACTGACATGAATAAAGCAGCATTTGTGTCAAGACTATCTCCAGAAAGTAAATGCAGCAAGTGTGGCCAGAGAGGACACCGAAACAGAGGCTGACGTGCACATGTGTGCCTCCCCATATGCCTTACTGAGAAGAGATATGATGACTTTTTCCCTCCCCAGAAAGGTAATAATGAGAAAACCACAGCTGTCACTCACTGAGAACATTCCAATCCTTCCTGTGGTGGTTCCATGAGACAGTAGTCATGAGAGAATCGGCACACGCATGACACACACACACACACACACACACACACACACACAGGAAGGAGTCCATGGATCTGTAAGTGTGGGAAGTAGAGCCCACTGTAATGCCCCTCTTAGAAATTCACAAAGACTCATAATATACTAAAGGCTCTGAGAGACTCTGCTGTTATCTGCTTACCTGTTTCACCTAGTATTTCTCAAACCTTATGGATAGGGAGAAAAAGGAGACTTTTTATATAATACCTATTAACAATATTATTCTACAGAAAATACTTTTAGAAAGGCTTCATTACCTCATTTGATCTTCACCATGACTCCAAATGGTAGATATTACTATCCCCATTTTACAAATGACTCAACGAGGTTAAATCACTTGACCAACAGGATGAGAATTTAAACCCGGGTCTGCTTGAGACCAAGTCCCATTCCATCAGGCACTGAGCTATACAGCCTGAGGGCTCCAGGCTCATTTTAGGTCTGATGTTGTGAAGGATCCTGAGGGCTATTTGTGAAGCTGTGGGTCCTGAAAGGACCTTAAGAGAAGACAAGAAAAGCTGACCATGAATGGAGGGGCTGATGAAACACTTGGGCAGGGCAAAGTTTTAGAAAAAAGACTAGCGAAGGAAAAGGAGACTATTTGAGCTGGGTGTTGGTGGAGAGGGTGAGGAGTGGGAGGGAGGAGGTTTGGAAGGACAGTAAAGGCCTGGACAGTGAAGGTATCTATCGCAGGAGCTGTTGTGAGGGTGACATGAAGTACTGTTTCTCAAGGGCCCAGCACAGTGAGTGTAAGCTGCTCCCTACTCCTGGAGGTGTTGGGACCAGAGAACAGGGGACAGGAATGACAACAAGATTCAATTCTGGGGGCTAATGCAATACTTTATATCTGTGCTGAGCTCAGCAAAATGGCCCAAGACCGCTCTTCAGTAACGTCCTAGGCAATCCCCACCCACTCAGGTCCTTCGTGGGTATTTGATGGAAAGAATTTGTTATTTGCCTCAACAGTGTATAGTTTCTACCTCAAATCCTCTCAAGCAATCACAAGTGGTGGTTCACTTGAAGTGACGAATGCCCAGTAGAAGGCAGAGTGGGCCATGGGGACCCTTCGGGAAAGAAAGGAAGAGCAAGTGGGGACAGGTTGTAAAAGTCACAGCCTAACAGTCCCTAAGGCTGGGACTAGACCAGGCCTAGGTTTAGTTTGGCCTACTACGATCTGAAAAAAAAGGAATTTGTTTCCAAAATTTATGAAGGCTATTTCACGTAAGCATACAGATTTCTGGCTTCCCTTTCAAACTCTAAAGACAGCCCTGGGCCTGTTCACTTGAAGGAAGGAAGATCCTTGGAGCTAGGAAACAGCTTCCTCTTCAGCCTGTGTACCTAGATGACTCCTGTCAGCCAGGCCTACCTAACTCAAGTTTCCTGATCCGCCTGCCCAGGTAGAATTTGTATCTGTGCTCTCTTTCCACAAGGGTAAGATTAATAAGCGTAGTGAGATGCATAATAAAGCTTTTTGGTGCATGTCTCTAGAAGTGTTTGATTACCAGTAAAAAAAGAAGGAAACTGTGATGCCTGGCCCGTTATTTAATCTTTTGATACCCATGCCCCCTCTGTGATTAAGAAAATTAAAATACCAGGCTATAAAACTTTACAAACACAGCACCTAGTGACACAAAAATAAAGAGCAACCAAAGATTTTCATGAACACTCATCTACTTATTGAAAAAACATTCAAACTGGCACAGAGTTGTTCGGCAGTGTACACAGGTGATAGATTTTAATTCTTTGAATCCCTTCAGTCTGAAGATGTTAAAGCTCTGTACCATTATCAAGATCGGCGTGGTACAATGATGTAAGCCACTGACGTGAGCCACGCTTGTAATTCAAAATTTCCTAGCAGCCACATTGAAGAAGTAAAAAGAAGCAGGTGAAATTAATTTTCATAATATATTTTCTTTAACCAACATATCCAAAACATTATCATTTCAAGTGTAACCAATATAGAAATTATTAATGAGCTATTTTACACTCCTTTTTACTAAGTCTTCAAAATCCTGTGCATATTTTACACTATTGCACATTTCAATTGGGATCGACTATTTTCTAGTGCTCAAAACCCACATGTGGTTAGTGGCTGCCTTATTGGACAGTGCAGGTGTTTATGAAACCACCCACTTTCCTTAGATCAACAAACAAGGGTAGATGGAGAGAGGGCAAGGATGGGTTTCCCCCAGATCTCATAGGGAATGAGGAGGCTAGGCGGGAAACTGGCACCCTTCTGATACATGAACCAGATCTTCTGGGTTCCTTTCCGCCCCCACAGTGCACCCTCTGTGTCCCATCCCCCTCTCTCTTTGTCACCCTTTCTCATTGCCTAACTAGGGACACTATTGCAGTGTGAGCCGCGTGGGGCATGAGGAAGGAAGGAATGGGCTAGATTCCCAGCCTGCCCCTTGCAGCCTGAGGACCTTGAGCAAGTTACTTAACCTCTTTAGTCTCAGATTTCTTTTCTATGAAATAGGATTACTTTCTTCAGGGCTGAGTTCTGAGGCTCAAATCAAATAATAAAGGTCAACTCATCAGCACCAAATAGACACTGTAGGAGTTTTCAAGCGTTTAATAATTATTTTTTAAGATTTATATATGTTTGGTGGAAGAGGCAGCAGGGAAAAAGAATTGGAGAAGTGAGGAGTTTTTGAAAAGATCTGTGCTAAATCCCAGGGCAGCCTCTGTTCCTTCTTCAGGAGTTGGTACTTAAAGCCTCTCTCTGCTTTTACAAGGCGTAACTTCAGCCCAAAGCACTCTGAGCCTGAGTTACGCAGATACACTAAAAACAGAAGAATTTGTTTTTAAAAAAGAAAGAGTTTCAGTTTTTGCCAGAGTTTGTCCAATTACACGGAGACCCAGATGATAAGGGGGGAACCCCTCAATGAGCACATGAGGGAGTGCACCCCAATTACATACTCTGCAAAATGTCTGAGGAGGAATCTTCGCCCAGTCCAACGCATGTGAAGATAGCAAGACACTATCATCTAGCAGATACGTCTTTCTCAGCCCCTGCAGTTTCCCTTGCTATAAGGTAGTGCCCAGGACTCTCCAGGAGCCTGACCAGACTTAACCTCTCCAGGTCCTAAAGCTGGAACCATCCCCAGAACGCCAGTCCACAGCCTCGGCCGCTTTGAGAAGACTGTAATAAAAACAAGAGAGGACTCACCAGCTCATTCTCCTCTCCTGGGTTGAGCAAAGCCCGATGGTTCTTACTCTTCTCCTCCATCTAAACCAGACCTCTTAGGGTGCTCCCCAGCTAACTCCTTCTGAAAATGTCAAAACCACTGGAGCTTCTGTGAACTCAGCAGACTCATGTCTTGTCATTGCTATTCTCAGGTGCTTTTAAACCTCTTAGCACACACCTCACCTATTAGACTAACAAAGGAAAAAGGAAACTGTAGCTGCCCCGAAGCAGGAAGGATTAATAATCACTGGAAAAGGCTTGCCAACAAACTGTGACCCGGAGGTGAGAAGGCCGGTTAGCCAATGACGAGTAAGACCACCAGGGGGAGGCAACCTAAGCCAGGCATCGGTCACCTGGGGACACAGATGGACACACGATATCGATATCGGGAGCAGGAGGAGCCGTTGCCTGGGAGGCCTTGCCTGCTCTGAGATAAAAATATACGAGCACCGCAAAAACATGATAATATCAAAACAGAGGCCGAGGGAAGTCTCCTTGAGAAATCACTAAGAATTCTTGGCATTCGCTAATTACTTCATCCAGAACACCTGTGTATGTTTAACAGCTGTAAGCTATGTATATATTGAAACGCTGGTTATAATAAACTCAGAGTGGCCATCAGCCCTCTCCGCATCTATCCTGATGTGTACATTGGATGGCGACACCGACAGAAATAGTCTCCTGGCCACAGAATTGGTCTGTTACTCTACCTGCTTGTTGCGTTTTTTTTTCTTCCAAGTGTTTACTTGCTGAGCTAGTTGTGAGTGCCTTCAGACTGAAGTTGTCAAACTAGAAAGATGAATAGTTCCACGCGCTGCCTGTAAATGTTTCAGCCAATGAACGGGCATGGCCGCTTTGCCAAAAACCTGAGACAACAGGAGTAACTGGTGAGAAATGAATAGAACCCCTGTGGACTTTGGAAAAGTAATGGGCATACTGGGGGTGACAATGAGAATTGAAAGAAGGGAGGTTAGCTCATGACGAGGAATGTGAGAATCATTTTGGAATCAGAAAAATCAATTCTAAACCCTGTTCTAGTGATGACCCTGGATAAATCACTTAAAATCTGAAGTTTAGGTTTCTAGTACGTAAAATGTCAATAATAATCATAGAGTTGATATGAAGATCTAAGGTGATATTTGTAAAAGGCCAACCCTAGCACCCATCACAACAAGAGATGGATCATCATCATCTTTGTAATCATAATACTAAAAAAGAAGAAAGAAGTTTTTAAAAGTAAATTATAATAATAATAATTTGATTCAGAGACTCAGGCTTCTTCCATCTTGTGGCTCCACCATCTTCAACATGGGGCTTCTGAGGCTGTGATGATTACACGAAAGGGGCCTGCTTGGAGAATAGCTGATGAAGATTTTGATGGACTGCTCCTGTACTTGCACTAGAAGGTTGCCTGGAACTCAGTTACATGACCATACCTAATCCCAAAGTTGACCAGCAAATGTGGTCCAGCTGTGTGTCAGGAAGAAAAGGAAATAAATTTGGTGATCGTCTAGCAGTCGTCCCACACCCACCCTGTGATGATCCTAGTGAGGGGTAAAGGGATGGATCAGATTGGATCTTTGTCCCTAGGGGACTCAGAGTCTGGCGAGAGAGGCAAAACCATTCAGAAGTGACTGCTATACAAGGCAGAAGTGACGAAGGCCTGGGTTATTGCAGACTCGGGGGAGCATACCTGAGAGGCCCTAATGGCAGGTGACAGGAGTGGAGTGGCCTGTGACATCTGATTGAGTAAACTTGCGAGCTCTTTGCAACAACCACAAGGTTGGGAAAAAACTTGAATTTCCATATATGACTAATCCTTCATCTGAAATATGGATTCAAAGATGTGGACGTGCATCCCCTCTTTAATTGCACTCAATCTGTTTATAGGCAGAGCCAACCAACCCTTGCCCCTTCCAACCCTAATTACTGCTGCACCAAAACAGCCCACATGTTCTCGCCGGGTGGAACAGAGCAGAGGAAGCTCCCTTTTGGAAACACAAATATGTGCTCTTCAAGGTGAAGGTATGGTTTGCCCATTCCCATTCTCTACCTTAAATTTCTTTTTAGGAGATCAGCAAATTGAGAATTTGGTAAATGTGTCAAAACTTAGAAGTAAAATCGGAACCATCTGGAGGCAAAAAAGAGCCCAGACTGTGAAAGGGGCCTTCTCTTATTACTCCTCAGCTTCTTCCTGTCCTGTTAATTCATTTAGCAAACAGCTTCTAAGCTCTCAGACCAGGCTTAGGACTGAATCGGGGGCAGAAATAAATCCAAAACTAATCCTGCCCTTAGTGTATTCACAGGCTAGTAAAGAAACAGGACAAAAATGGGACTCCCCTATAGGGGAAAAAATGGAATGAGCCAGAGGGGACAGACAGAGAAAAGACTATAAGACAGTGGCTCAGAATCCAGCAACTCAAGGACTTACAAAGGTGTCGAGCCCAGTGGCTTATTCCTCTTTGTGGAGTCACAGAGAGCTTTGAGAATCTGATGAAATTTGTAAATTTTCTCCTCCCAAGAATAAGACACATAAGCACATGTGAAAAAAATTTTACTTACATCAGTTTTTACTTACACCTTATCTGGGCCAATCCCTCCATGTTATAGTTCTTCATTAATTTGTTGAACAAATACTTAGAGAGCACTTACCTGTTATTTTTTTTTTCTTTTTGGTGAGGAAGATTGGCCCTGAGCTAACAGCTGTGGCCAATCTTCCTCTTTTTACTTGAGGAAGATTGTCCCTGAGCTAACATTAGTGCCAATTTTCCTCTACTCTGTATGTGAGACACCACCACAGCATGGCTTGATATGCTGTGTATAGGTCCACGCCCAGGATCCAAACCCACAAACCCTGGGCCACCAAAGCCAAGTGTGTGAACCAAACCACTACACCACTGGGCTGCCCCAGCACTTACTTTCTATAAGGCACTGTTCAAGGCATTAGGAGCACAGCAGTGATCAAAGCAGACAAAAGTCCCTGCCCCGTGGAGCTGACATTTCAGTGAGGAGAGATGGACAAAACAGGTAAAGAAGCAAAATTCACAGTTGGTCAGATAGCAATATTGCAACAGAGAGAAATAAGGCCAGAAATGTGAACAGGCAATTTTGGGGAGGTCAGGAGTAAGCGGGATTAGGGCAGAAGGGGATGAAGAGTTGCATTTTTTTAATTGAGGTCATATCAGCATATAGTATTGTGTAATTTCAGGTGTACATTATCATATGTCAGTTTCTGTATAGATTGCATCGTGTTCACCACCAATAGTCTAGTTTTCATCCGTCACCATACGTATGTGCCCCTTTACCCCTTTCGTCCTGGCCCCACCCCCCCTCCCGTCTGGTAACCACTATCCTGTTCTCCTTATCCATGTGTTTGTTTATCTTCCACATTTGAGTGAAATCATGCAGTGCTTGTCCTTCTCTGTCAGGCTTATTTCACTTAACACAATACCCTCAAGGTCCATCCACGTTGTCACAAATGGGACGATTTTGGGTTTTTTGTGGCTGAGTGATATTCCATTGCATATATATATACCACATCTTCTTTATCCATTCACTCGATGGGCGCTTGGGTTGCTTCCACATCTTGGCTATTGTGAATAATGCTTCAGTGAACATAGGGGTGCATAAGTCTTTTCAAATTGTTGATTTCACATTCTTTGGATAAATACCTAGTAGTGGGATAGCTGGGTCATACGGTATTTCTAATTTTAATTTTTTGAGAACTCTCCATACTGTTTTCAATAATGGCTGCACCAGTTTGCATTCCCACCAGCAGTGTATGAGGGTTCCCTTTTCTCCACATCTTCTCCAACACTTGTTATTTCTTGTCTTGTTAATTATAGACATTCTGATGGGTGTGAGCTGATATCTCATTATAGTTTTGACTTGTATTTCCCTAATAATTAGTGATGTTGAACATCTTGGGCAAAAATATTTGCAAACCATATATCTGATAAGGGGTTAATTTCCACAATAGATAAAGAACTCATACAACTCAACAACAAAAAAAGAACTACTCAATCAAAAGATGGGCAAAGGCTATGAACAGACATTTTTCCAAAGAAGATATACAGATGGCCAACAGGCACATGAAAAGGAGTTGCATTTTAAATGAAGTCTTCAAGCAAGGTACTACAAACAAGGTGACGTTCGAGCTAAGGCATGTGGCTACCTGGGAAAGAGGATTCCAGGCAAAGGGAATAGCAAATATAGAAACCCTGAAGTTGTGGGCCAGGAAGGAAGCCAGTGTGCCCAGGGCAGTCTGTGCAAGGGAGAAAGTCATGGGATCTGAGGCAGAGAGACAGAGGTGTAGTCCCAGAGTATTTGGCACCCAGAGCAAATCATTCTTTATATCTCCTCCTCTACATGACAATTCTTTTTCAATTTAACAACAATAGCTAGAAAATAAACATGGACACTAAAATGGTCTTTTAATTGTTTTTTGTACGCATAATAGTGCAGGTAAAAAGAATTTTAAAAATAAACAATAAAATATATGCTACTGTACATAAAGGAAGAAGTAATGGATTACTACTTTTTAATTATATTAAGGTATTTTTACAAAAGGAGAAAACATGTCATACATTGTAATTAATAGTAACATTGCAGTAACTAATAAATGAATTTTAATAAAATCAAAAGACTTGCAAAAGGTAAACTTGGGCAATTATCAAATTGTTCTACTGATGTAACCCTTTATTTTTTGACCTATTCTTCAGTTTTAAAATAAACAATTAAAAATGTGAAAATAAAAATAAGTTTCAATTTTGAAGATATTATTCAAATTCAGTAAGATATTTCAAGTGTGAACTAAAATTTGCACTTACCATACACAGATATTTCAACTGACAATGTGCACTCTGTTTTACTCTTTTTAGGAAGAAAAAACTACATAACTAAATTGGAGCCAGGGGATGGAAATCTGAACTGTCTAGCCAAGGAATTAGATTTTATATGGTTGGTAGGAAGCATCCCTTGGAGGTGTAATAGTAGCTCCTTGCCAGTGTCTTCAGCTCCTCTCAATTTAATTCTGCACATGCTTGTGAAAAGCTGCCATATACAAAGCACTGTCCTAGGTCCTAACATGAGAATCCAGAGATGAATGACGCCTGGACCCTGCCCTTGAGCTCAGTCTACTGGAGCCATGCTCTGGAATCTAATCTTCCGTATTCTCTACTTTCCTCCAGCTGCTCTTGTGACCCACCTCATCACAAAAGGGATTTGACAAGCTCGTCTCTCATTGACAGGTTCAGGTTCAGTTTGTCACTGATACGTAAACCATTCATTGCTTACCTGGATCCTTTGAAACATCTTCCTCCTATAGAAACGGAATGGTTCAGAATCTGGTGGCAGAAGTTATGATGTTTGAAAGTGAGTGATTGTTGGAACATCTGAACTTGTAATAGAAAACAAGGGCACCCAGGGACTTCTGATAAGAGCCTGTGAAGCAAAAGGAAACAAATATTCCACCTCACCCACTTACGGCTGATCAGTGAGGAAAAGGCTCCTCTCCCTTCTCCCAGGACTTTTCTCTGGGGCCCTCATTTCTGCTCCTATGCTGGGCATGGCCACCCCTCCAGCTGCCTTCCATAGGGCCAGCTCTTCCACGGCCCCATGGGAGTCAAGTACAAGAACTTGGATCAAATCCTAGCCTCTACTTGGTCTTTATTGTAAAATTAGCTGTATATATTGCAGATACTGTAATTTGGTGTCAGTCACTGAAGCAAATATTCTTTTCTATTTAATTGCTTCTATTTGGGATTTAAAAGATAGTATCTCTTCAGTCAAGTAGCAATTGATCTACTGTATCATGGAGTCGATTCTATTTTTATAATGCTTTATATACCCCAGGCTTGATGGCTCTCACTGCCCTTGGTTCCACCAACATTGCTTTGGACAATTCCCATAGCATTTTATACATAAGTCAATAATGGCTCTTATCACCCTCAAGGGAAAGAACCATTCATCTTCAAATTTAAGCATTTTGCTCAGGGAATGGCAGGTATGGTGGGTGCTCAATAAATATCTTGTAAATGAATAAATCGCCCTTTCCCCACCCAGAGAGTCAGCTTGACAATATTCTATTTTTCAGATTAGGTGGATGCTTACAGTGTTTCCTTTCAGTCAGGGGCAGAGTGGAACATAGACTATGGAAGATATTCTCTGTGGTCTGTTCGGATCCCCTTGTCTGCCTTCGATGCTTCCACAGACATTTGTGTGTTTTCTTCTTTTTTTAATTTAATTTAGTTTTATTTTTAATTGCAGTAACATTGGATTATAACATTATATAGCTTTTAGATGTCTGTTTAATTTAATATTCTGGAGGGCTTCCCAGATGACTGGCCACAAGAGCAAATCTACACAGACTACCAGTTGCACAGCTTGTTGGCCAAGCCTAGTAAATGCCAATGAAAATGATTGTCAAGTGTTAACCATGTTTGTCAGGTGAGTCACCAATCCGAATCAGACTAGTGGCCAAAAAGATGCCCAGTGATGTCAGATCAATACCTTGCTGAACACTAAACTCACATCTCTGCTCCCCTCACTGCTACTAAAAAGGCTGGTGACCGTCAAGACTGGTGAAGGATGCTGAACGAAAAAGCAATGGCAGTCCTGAAATTGGTGTCTTCTCTGCTCAAAGAACAGGGGTTCAGTTACATTTATCAATCCAAGAGGCTTCCCTAGGAACAGAACAGCTGGGATGAGGTGGGATGATTGAAAAGATAGGGAATGGACTTAGGCGTTCTGGAGTGAATTGGATTCCAAGATCTATCCTAAGGAGAATATAAACCTCTAAAGTGATGTCCTAAAGCAAACTGATTTCTTACTAATCAATTCCAGATGATCTAAGCCTGTTGGAGAGGAGAGGATTCCTTTGAGATATTCAGACCTGGGCCTGGTCCAGGATTGGTTCTTCTTCCCTCCTCCCCCCCCCCCCTTTTCCTAAGGGTGGATTAGATTGAATATCTTAAGGAATGGAATTTTCATGTAAATTTTCAACTAGCTTCAAGAATACAAGATATTAAACACCGTTCTAATGTTTTTGCCTTTGGCTCATGGCAATGCTTTCCCCACTGAACTTGGTCAGCAGGCGATTGTTTTGTCAAGAATAGAGTACTTAGAGCTCTAACAAGGAGCGGAGATAAATGGGCTCATCTCAAGGAAGAGAAGTCCATCAGCAGGGTTTCTTCCCACCAGGGATTGCTTTTATAATATGGAGTAGAGGATGCACAGTGACAAACATAGCATTTCCAAAGAAGATATACCACAGGATGGTCTCTCATCACTGCAGGAGTTGACAGGAAAAATGGAAAGTGAGTCTCTATGGGGACAACTGCAAGATAGCACATTTAGGGAAAACTAATCTAAGTTATTCTTTTAGAATTATAGTTCCTAAACCTGATTCATCATCAGAATTTCCTGGAGAGCTTGAAAAAGACACAGTTTACCAGGTCCTATTCCAGAAATTCTAATTGAGAATGTCTGAGTTTGGGCTCAGGACATTATTTCTAATAAGCTCTTGGGGATTTTCAGAATGGGTCGAGTTTGAGTACCATGTTCCCAAAAGAAGCCTATGAATTGCATATTCTATCCCCTGGGGAGAGTGGGCCAACATGTGACGTGACAGCAAAAAGACCAACTAAACACTACTGCCGAATAGTCTGAATCTGGACTGTTTAATCTAGGTCTTTGCATCTCCCTGGAGATCTTGAAGACTTGAAATCATCAAAGAAGGGCTAATTTAAAACAAGCAATCCTTCAGGATGGTCCAGTGGTGGGATGAGAACGGCTGTGAAATGAGATCTAAAAAGAAAGTTGACTCTTTTGAGGTGGGAGTAATTGATCCTGGGAACAAAGGCTAATGGTAGGTCACTCAGTATCTTATTTTAAATAAATAAGACTGGAAAGAATAAATAAAAGCGAATAATGTTAAACAACTAGTAAATCATGGGCAAGTACATTTTAATTAAAATATAATTCTATTCCTTCAATTCCTAGAAGTTTGGAGTGTGTTCATTAATTCATTCATTCTTCACTCACGCATTCGCTGATTTACTCTTTTACCGATTCACACAACACATTAAGTAGCTACACCGTGTGCAAGGACAAGACTTCAGGATCCTCCTTAAAGCTTGAGAGATGAGGGGAAAGAAATTATGTGCCACATCTCTTTTGGTTTTGGTAGTTATGATTGAGGTAATAAATAATATCCCCGTGCCAATAGTTAAGGGAACTAAGATGTAGACATCATGATCAATTTGCTCGAAATCACAAATCAGAGAAGTCTGGATTAGAACTCAGACTTATCTGACTCCTAAGCTTATACTCTTAACTGCTAAATGCCAGTGCCCAAAGAGACACTTTTGAGATTGAACTTTATCTATCTAAGTGTTCTATGTCCCCTACTGATGTGGTCAGACACGGGGTACTGGTCGAGAGTCCATGATTTCAGCTGGGGTGGCGGCTCCTGTGCACCCATAGGCCAGCTCTGCCTTCACACAGGCTCCAGGTGCAGGCCCAGACTCCGGCAGGCCTGAGCCATCCACCCAGTCCTGGGGTACCTGTGAATCTTCCCAGATGCTCTGCTAGGGTGAGGTGTGGGCAGATACAAAAATTTGGCTTTTCCCAAGTAGGATTCTTGGCATCCAGACAAAATCAGATTCTGGGATCCACCCAGGCAGAATCCAAACCTATAAAATTGTGCCCAGATCAAACCAGTTTCCAATTAGCCATGGATTATGACTGAATTCTTGAAGCTATTTAAGCCTTAATCAAATTCTTAGGGCTAACCTTAGGCTGAGTCAAGAGAGAACTGGCTCAACTTTCTGGGAAGAGCATCCAACCAGCTATCAAGTCACCTCATCCTGTACTTTGCTCAATTCCCAAGCAGACCAAGAACAAAGAGTGACCTTCCAGCTCTGCAGTGCTTTCTCAGAGTGCTTTCCCCTAAGTGGTTCTGCATGGATTTCACCAAATGGGCATTCACCTAATGGGAAGGAATCCTTCCTATCTTCATAACCTATGTTTCTCTAGTCACATAAACCTGGGACAGCAGTTAAAAGCAGGATGACAAGAGCCCCACCACTCTGAAGTCCCTCCTGAGTCATTGAGAAGGGCCACAGAAGCCCCTTGCACGTGATGCTGCCTGCAAGGCTCCTGGTTACTCCCTGTCCTCCCCTCCCCCAATTTGTGTTGGCTGTATGGACCATCGCCCACCACTCTCAGACGATCTCTGCCACCCTTATGAGGCTTCTGTGGGCCTTGCCTGACCCTAAAATTGGTTGCAAGGGACCCCAGGCTTCTGTGATTGCACAGCCATTCTGTGCTACCCCAGGCCATTCTCTGTCTCCCTTAGCCACTTTCTATATATCTCCCTTAGCCATTTGGAGACATGCTCAGACTGTTTATGTCACTATGTGTCTCTGTATGATACCATCAGCCACTAGCAACATGCATCTTCTACCTGTGCTCTCACAGTCACATCACTGCCAGGTGACAGAGGCCGCAGGTAGATTCCCTTTGCTCTGCTTTTTTTACACTCTGACGCCAGTCCACAGAGTGGGCGCCTCCCTCTCTCTTTCTATCTTCGTCTCTATTTCTCTGTTCATCACAGCTTGCTCTCCCTCAGGCCCTTGCAAAAGTCCCTAAAGGTAGGGTGAAACCAGAGAACAGATTGAGAAACGTACACCCAGTTGTACTCAAACTTTGCCCCTGTCCTCTAATATCCAATATTTGGTTTTTAAACAAGTTTACTTGCCTCAATCTTCTCTTCCCTTAGGTTGAGTATCTTCCTAGGAGAGTCTTTGCCCTCATGTATAAACAAGCCTCTAGCATCCTCTCTATATTGAGATGGTCCGTGCATCATATACCTAGCCCTTCTAATTCCATGGCACACCTCCACATGCCCACCATATAAATGGACAACCAAACTTATTAAGCACAACGTTGGAATCACTATACTTTGTACTTTTGGTTGTTTTTATTCATAGTCCTCTTGTTTTACTTAAGCTTTGTACTGAATGGAAACAGATGTTCACAGACAAAGGGGGAGAAATAGATCAACAAAATCTCCCAGGGATTATATTTTTTTATTCAATCATGCCATAGCTGCTTGCTGAGCTCAACCATGGCCCCATGCTAGGTGCAGAGTGAGAAGATGAGATGAATCAGGCTTGGTCTCTACCCACAAAGAATGTGCTCTCTAGTTAAAGTGGGGCTGGAAGAAGTTGAAATACTACAGGACCATAATCCAAGGTAAAAAGATCCGCACGCCACACAAAGGATGGGTATGTAGTAGGTTGGGTGTGAAGATAAATCTCTCTTCTGGCATGGCAGATCAGTGACAGCCTAATTGGATTTGAGAAATGGGTAGGATTTGGATGTGTGAAGATAAAGAGTAAGAATTATTGATGCTCTAAAAGAGAAAACAGCATGAACAATGTATTAGGGTGGGAAAGTAAGTAATATATGCTGGGAATAAGTCAGTTACGGAATGCTAGTAATAACAAGTGAGTTACGGAATTCTGGGAATAATGGTTTGCTGCATTATAGAGTACAAGAAGGAGAACTGCCTGAGATGAGATCTGATGGGGCCAGTGCAAAGGGCCTTGAATTCCTTACTGAGCAATGTGTACTTTATTTGGTAGATAATTTAGACTACGAAGGGTTTCTGATCATTGATGTGAATGATCAGAGTTGGGCAATAGTATTCATAGAGACCTTGAGAAGCAAAAATCGAAGAGATACCTCAGTCGAGGAGACCAGTTAAGAGATTCTTATAATCATGCAGGTGGTGGCCAAGCACCTGGAGGAGAGGAGGTTCTGCATGAGAGACAGCCAAGAGAGAGGGCAGGGAGCTAGGAATTGATGGGAGGAGGGACAGGTGGGGACTCCTCGTTGCACACCTGTGTTTGTGGTTACGACAGTAAAAGTCCTCACTCACCCACAAAGCCTTCTTGATATCACACAGAGACATCATGTTTGGCTTGCAATACAATGTGAGTGGTGCTGCAGTTGAGACGTGCCGTGCATAATGCTTGCAACATGTGTGAGACCTTTCGACAACACAGTCACCCTCATCCACAACATCAAACTCAACAGAGTTTCCATAGTCGCTATGTGGGCAGCCTTTGTCACAGGCCAGTGCTTCAACAGATTTTTCACAGAATTGAAACACTAAGGGGAGAGAGTCAGGAGGAGATAGCAAGGAAATAGAGCTGGGAGAATCTAGATGACCGCTTGAGTGCTGTTCACTCAACCATGGACACTGCCCTGCAACACCCTACATTCTTTTTCCCAGTGGATTAGCTGATCTGATTAGCAGAATCTGGCTAGGAGTGAAGAACATGAAAGAGTTGATTGGAAAGTCAGTGGACTTGGATGTTAGACTCAGGTCACCCATTTGACCTGAAGGAGAAAGAGTCAGCCATGAGGGTGGGGGTTGGTGGGGGAGCATCCAAGGCAGAAAGGATGGTGCAAACAGTCTTCCTGAGGAAGGAATAAGCCCGTGTGTTTGAGAAGGCCAGCGTGGCTCGCCTCTAAGACTCTCTCAACAGCTCCTGAAGAGGTGTGTTTTGTTGTTGTTATTTGTGTGTTTGTTTAATTTTGAAGGAAGTCATTTTGTTGATAAAGTTTAGAGAGTCATTTTAACAAGTCTGATGGAAACCAAAGGTCAGACAGAATGTTGCATGGCAGAAGTTTTCAAGCTTTTTTTAATGCATACAGACGTGACCACACTACAAAGCCAAGAGAGAATCCACAGGACCCTAAAAAGCTGTACAAAGCAGGGTCTGATCCGAGTTCAAGCAGAGATATGGGTTTCTGCTTCTGGAGACTGAAGTCATGAACCGGAGCTTTATCTGATCACCTGAAATAGTCACAGAGGGCTCTGGTTTTATGATGTTACTCTCTCAGCTGTGGGAGCTGACCTTTTCTGTGACTGATGGTCATGTTCAAGAGAATGTCTGTGAAAACTAAAAACTCTTTCTGGAGGAAATTATACTCGTGACGGCAATCCACTGGATAGCCACCTTGTGTCCTTCTTGTTTTTCAATATATTGCATGTATTATGCACATTTCCTCCAGGAGAAAACAACTTGGGAAAGTGACAGAGCAGGGAACTCACTGGCAGAGGTCCTGTGTCTGAATCCAGCTCCCAGTTCCTCCACTCACTCGCTGTGAGCCCTTGGACAAGTCACCGAGCCTTTTGGAGAGTCTGGTTCCTCATCACCAGAAGGAAGATAGTAATTCTTGCCCTGCCTTCCTCCTAAGATCATTCTGAGGCTTAAAAGAGACATCCAGTATGAAAAGTATCTTGCAGACTGTAACGCCCTGCATATAAAGCAGAAAACAATAGCATCTGCAGTATGAGGAAATGCCTGGAGCTTTGTAAAGGTGTCTCTTTGATTCAACATTCCTGGAGCAGACCACACCAAAGTGAAAGACTCCCCCGCAGAGACAGAGAGAGAGACATTGATGTTAGAACGACAGAATTATAGATTGCACTTGCCTCTTTTGTACAGAATAATTTATTATAGCACAAACGAAATACAAGGCTCTGAATAAATAATCACTTTTCCCAGTCATTGCATCTGCAATTGTGTCCACGCACACTTCTGTGAGCACATAAGGACACAGATGGCACAGCCGTATTTCCTATTCAGCTCATCATCTGTGTAGTGAGGAGAGCCCTGAGTCAGGGTTCTTCTCTGCAGGTTAGAGCTGTACACCTTGGAGGGAACATACAGGGGACCCTCCCAATTGATCTGGAGCAAATGACTGTGTCCTTTTCTCTTCCGAGTCCTGGTCAAGAAAGCGTATTGGGCGCAGGTAGCTCTGCCCTCGGGTTTGGGGCACTCTCATGTTCTTTTACTCAAAATTTGCAAACACCTCTTTCTAAGAAAACACACACAGCAGAAGTATTCCCCAGCTGTCATTTGGGCAGTCAGGACCCCTCAATGTGCACCCTCTTTTCTAGGCTCTTATCCCCATTAGAAACCACCTTCCAAGGTACACAGCAGTCAAGTCTGGTTGTTCACACCATGGGACCTCACAAGGCTGGAGCCCATCCCCTCGGCCCGTCTTCCCATGGGGATCGGTCTGGTATTCTGTGTGGGTAGCAGTGGTAAATGGTTCACTTCACAGCACGAGACTGAGATGCCAGGCCTATGGAGCCTGGAAGGGATCTTGCAGGTAATTGAGTTTCATCTGATACTTGACTTAATTCTCTAATTGGTCTTTGAACATCCACCGGTACCTCCCATGTCACCGAGTGCACACCTTGTGAGGTCACCAGCCTCCACATCCATCAGTGCTGACTACTGGGGCAGAGGTCTTCATGTTAGCTCAAAGCCATTCCCACCATGTTCTTTACCCACTGGTGGCACCACTAGCCACAGGTGGGAGCCTTCTCTCCCATGGTAACCCTTCAAGCATTTTAATACAATTCTCACAATTCTCCCAACTGTTTCTCCAGGCTGAGCACTCCCTGCTCCTTCACTTATTGCCTCTAAGATGTAGCTGGTCTCAAACATAGTCTTCAGAATCAGCCTCTTTTGCCTAGATTTTAGGACTGTTTGGCTGGTGGAGAAGCAGAGTCCTCCATCCCTGTTCCCTGCCAGCCATGTGCCAACTGCTGAGGATGGAATCCCTTAGTATTAGACCAAACAAAAGCAACTCAGAGTCTCAGAAAGACAAACAGACCCTGTGGGTTTGGGTTTTATTTTTTTTGTTTTGAACACACCTGTAGGCCAAGCCTGGCAGGAGAACTCGCATTCATTTGAACAAAAGGTCCTGGCGTTAACAAAAGATTGCCTCCTTCCTCCTGGCAAAGAGCTCATTTGGCTGTCAGATCACACTGAGCACCCTGCTCTGCTGGAGCTTTGTGATCAGGTGGAATTTGGAAGCAATGAAAAGTTCGCTGAGAAGATGTGCGTCTGAGGCTGGGTCTGCTCTCCTCACCCTGAATTTCAATTTTCTCATCTGTAAGGTGGGGATGGTGAGTCTTTTGTCTGAGTCCCAGGAGAATTGTGCAACTCAAGTGGGCTCATGGAGGTGACAGCCCTTGGCAAAGAGCTCTTCTAATTAATTACACACACTGCTCTTGCTCATCACTAGGTTGTAGACCGTCTCCAATTTGCCCCTGCCCATGACCCTCCGCTTTTGAAAAATGAGAAAAACTATCAGTTCTAGAAAAAGACATTCAGAGCTGCCCTATCTCTGCTGAGGCTGACTTTGTACAAGCAAGCATTTCTTTCTGTACCAAGGAAGACAACACTTCTGCAGCCTATTTTAATGATTCTTCTCACCCTATATTAAAACCAGAAGCAACAAGGTACCATTGTGGCTGAGAAACACTATGTTCTCAGCATTATCTGTAGTCACAGAGCCACCAACCGCACTCAGTAGTTCAGCCAGGGAAGGGAATGGTGGCAGATGCTCTTGATGAGTAGCAAAGCCAGCCTCTTATCCTGGGCCAGGACACGCCCCCCTGCCCAGAACACTCCCTTAGGACTTGACGTTCATAATTTTGGTTTTGCCTTATTATAGTATATGTGGATGTTCTCCCAGAATTCAGGGTCGTCTGCTGAGTTAGCAGAAACCTGAGTGTTTTCTATCCTAAGTGAATCCAATATAACCAAACTGTAATTGTGATGAAATAAGGAAAATTTTTGTTTTCTGAAAACTGAAGCCTCAAACTTAAGAAATGTGTGGGTTGTGTGAGGACTTATGTGGATGATAGCATATAATGCTGTAGCACAAGACTAACTTTTCTCAAAAATAATAGAGCAGAGGAGTGAAAATTCCTGGCGTCAGGCGTGTGAGATGAGAGGTTCTTACGACACAGAGAAGTTCACAGGGTTAGGAGGCGCAGAGCTAGGGGACAGAACCCTTTGATTTGGGCTGCTTTCCTCTCTTTCCCAGGAATACAAGCCAGGTCAATAACATAATTTGTGAGGCCCAGTGCGAAATGAAGATGTGGAAATCCTTGTTCAAAAATTAAGAATTTCAAGATGGCAAGTGCAGAGTATTAAACCAAGTGTGGGCCTTTCTAAGCATGGGGCTGTGTGTGACTACACAGGTCATCTGCCCATGAAGCCAACCCTAAATACAGGAGACTGCACTTCTCAGCTTCTTTGCCAAATCCCTGGTAAATGACGCTTAATGAGCCTAATGAGATGTGGGTTGTGCAGAAATGTGTGCTGCTTTGGGGGTGAAGTGGGGAAGAGCCCATGTGTGATCCTCAGTCTTCCTTCCCTTATCACAGTAAACATGGAGTCTTTGTGTTGAGTCAGTGGGGCCATGATACTGAAGCAGTCACCACTCCCAGGAGAGCTATTCTAAAGAGTCACCTGGACCAAGAAGGAAGCTCTTGTGTGTTAACCCATTCAGATACGGGAGTTATTTGTTATAGCAGCATCAGCTTAGCCTATCCTTACTAATATAGAAGGGAAGGCCAGAAGTAGAAGAAAATGCCTCAGATTTGAGAAGTATGACGAAGGAAAGGAAACCAGACAGTGAAGATTGGTGTGATGGTTCCCATGCATTTGTTTTTCCAACAGTGAAATAAGAATTCAAAAATGATCTTTAACATGTTACAATTCTAAGACTACACACAGTGCTACTTTCCCTCAATTCATTTAAAAGATATATTATCTAAGAAAAAAGATTGCATATTCTGCTTCTCTTTTAGCCTCCCAATCTCTTGGCCCATTGCCATTCTTGGCCAGCTCACTCTTAATTCACTGAAAACCTCTAATACCTTTAGAAGCCAAGAGGAAAGCAGTCTCTTGGGGCAGTGCTCTGCTCTGTAGAAAGTATTGTATCAAACAGACTTCAGTTTGTCACCATGATTGGATAGGTTTTTGATTCCAAAAACTCCAGCCGATATTGTAAGAGTCTCATTGCTTAAATATCACTGAAATTGGTCCCTTTTGTCATTGCTTCTATATTAGTTCAACATGTTTATCCTATTGCCTTCAAAGTTGTTCCTCATTGCTCTCAAAGACCGGATTGCTGTAAGACACTTCCCTGCCACACCCTGGACTGTGAGAGTAGGAGGTTTGATTTATCGGGGGCCAACTGGGGTCATTTGCCAAGGCCCTCTGCCATATCCGATACTGGCTTTTTGATTGATATCCAAAACACCTTTTGATTGCCATCCACAGGGCTCGGTTTTCAATAATGGCCTCCTGCAAAATAAAAGAGTTACTCTTTACAATCAGAAGTTAAGTGTTCCCAGGCTACAACTCTCCATAGATCATAACAAGGCACCACTTCACTGGCCACTTAGATTCAGCTTGACAAAGACCTTGAGCCCTGGACAAACAAATCCAAGGTGGTTCACGGCCTCTCAAACTTTTCCACTTAAAGAACTCTTCTGGGAGAAGAGAGAGGTACATAGTTTCAAGAATCTGGAAACATAGCTTGAAGTGGTCAGCCTCAAGGATGAAATTTCTTCTAAATCTTATATATAAATTAAACTTAAAATCACTCAAATTCTGCAGGCCTCTCCACACCACATCCATATTTGATTTAATAAAAAAATGATTTTAAATTACTTACCACCGAATGGTATTGACCCTATAGAAAGCTGTGTCACACGTACTATGTGGCTTTGGTATACCTTGGCACATCACTGCATAGTCACGAATAGAAGTTGATAAAATTGAAATATGGACCACAGTCTTTGAGTTGGATGGATCTGGATGTGAGTTCCAGCTCTCACACCCACTACGGGCAAATTAATCACCCTATCTGAGCCTCAGTGAGTAGAAACAATCATTTCTTCCTCTTTTGTTTGTCATAGGGATTATGTAACTCTCCTTACAATGCAAGGTGTGTCATGGCATAGTTGCCTCCTTCACCGCCCTTCTGAACTATTCATTTAACAAATGGCTGTGCACGGTGGTCTGGTAAAGATATATCTCTAAACTTCACCCACAAATATTTCATTGCAATACATTTTTTAAGATTACAAAAGATATTTCTTTGGAAACATTTTGGACTGTAATTTTATTTGACGAGTTAGACTGAGCCTCCAATAGAGCCCAGATTATAACTCACAATCCAGAATGCATGAAAAGTTATCACGTTAATTTTTCATTTTTATTATATTTGGTCACAGAGGTTAATCATCTTAGAAGTTATCATGAAAGAAACAAAGAGAATAATATGAGGAGCCAAGCTGTCCCACAGAATTAGAACTGGTTTTGGTGTCTATCACTGGCACCTTTGCTAAATTGTAAGAGTTAATTCTGTAGGAGTCTAAAAGGAACTTGGCCAGAGATAGTGGTTTTCGTAAAATCCACTCATCTTTAACATTTGAGTCCCATTGCTCATGGAAATGATAGAGAACAGCTAGTCTGAATCTTCCTCTAAAAACTGATCATCTGCTAGCAGGCTATTAAAAACCCACACAGCCATCTCATCGGCATCTTGCAAATCTCAGGGCTCACCTGCCAGACCTGTTATTTGACTTTCCCATAGCAAAGATTTTTGTCCGTCTTAATTGACAAGAGAACAGTAGTTTTCCTCATAGCTGGGATAAGGCAGGATCATTGGTATCCAATTAAAGGTTTTAAGATCTAACTTATCTCCAGGAAATCTTAGCAGGCTTTAAACAAAACAAATGAAATGAAAACACAGACACACACACACATACACACACAGAAAAATTTTAGCGTTCTGTGCTTTGCCTTGAGCTCTTTGACAATTTCTTACAATTCTAGAAGTACGATGGCCTGTATCCCTTTGCTGCTTTGGAAAAGGGATCTGAAGCACTAAAAGATGATCTGTCCTGTCGCTCTACTTTGTAAATTAAATGCAGAGCTAGAAACAAAAGGAACGCCTTGATGAGATACCATTTCTTCAAAAATAAGACCACCACATGAACTTTTCTGACTGGCTACTCAAATAATTCATGCATATATCCATGAATACATATATACAAACACAAAACAGAGGAGGATTAAAGCTACCCACATCAGCCCGTCTGCCTGTTAGCTGGAGGTTAGTTGGATCATGAGACTCGGCAAAGAAAGGACTAGGTCTCACTTAAACCTGTTTGTTTTCTGGGCTGCTCTAAGATCAAGGTTAGGACTAGGGTTAGGGTTAGACCTCTCAGCAGACCAGACAATATTCAGGACTGCGCAGAAGGAGGCCAGTCATCCTCCATGCTTGTCTCCCCAAAACCTTTCTGGACCATCTCTGCCCCATGCTGACCAGGCAGTGTGGGTCAGCACAGCCTGTCACAGGAATCCTTAGTATCTTGGGACAGGCATACCTAGAGCCACCTGAGGAAAACATCTCGCTGCATCCACGATAGTCTGGGGTCTTTGCCTACTCCACTAGGCTCACCTCGTGAGGCAGAAAATATTAGTGCCCTTAATTCTCCATTGCAACTGCCTTTGCCAACATCTCAAATGGCTCGGGTTTGTCCCTGAGTGCCCTGATGACAGAGAAAGGCCTGACTTCAAGGAGGAGCCTAGAGGTGGCAGCTGGAACCTCACAATGTTATTTCTCAGAAGCTGCTGGGAACTCACACTAAACATCTTTGTGTGTGTCTCTATTCCTCATTCAACATGAGAACAGAAAAGAAACTTCATCTTTCATGAGTATCAGCTTACCCTTTCCATCTGCTGGGTGTGAGCGGGGTCACTTCTCACATTTAATAATTGAATAAACCTTGAGGCAGCTAATATTTGCATAAAGCAGGGTTTTAGGTGCCAGAGTTACTGAGATAAGTTCTTGCCAGCATCATTGAATGGCAGAAGAGTGAAAAAAATTTACACACAAATAACCTTAGCCCTTGTCCACTTGCTTCCTGTAGATCGTGAACTCTACCACTATGTCATCCTTATCCCTAGGGCATCGTGCCCTAGGACGTGGCACATGATCAACAAGTGTTTGTGGAAAGAGGGAATGAATAAATGAATGCCTGAATGATTGATAGACACAAAGTAAGAAATGGTAAGTCCCACAAGAGGTAATATAAAAATAACAGCTTATATTTACTAAACACTTCCTACACGCTTTTTACTGTCCACATTTCATGTTCACAGTAACCCTATGAAGTAAGGTACCATTATTATCATCATTTTATAGATGAGGAAACAGAGTCACAGAAAAGTGGAAGAACTTGCCCAAAGTCAGTCAGCAGGAAAGGATGGAGACAGGATTCAAAGCAAAGAAGATGACTCTCAATCTTACGTTCTTAACTGAAAATACGCAACCAAGCAGACTTTGTGGCTTGATTACCCTACAGGCCATTCCTCCTGACTCTCGCCTGTCTGCCTAAAAGGAAAAAAATTATAAACAGTCTAAGCCAATTTATCTAACTTTTTGGCATAGATCCCCTTTCCCAGAATCCTTTTCTACTCAGGATGACAACGAGACACAGTTCTAACCAATGAGGCATAAGGGGAAGTCTGCTGGTGGGCTGTGGGAAATTTTTTTGTCTCCTAATCAGAGGTCCATACCTGAGGGAAAAAAGCTTGCTAGTGCCTCTCCTTCAGTTTTTTCCTGTACTGAAAACAGACATAATGCCCAGCTATGTGGAAGCTATCTGGGCACCACAATCAATAAGCACAATCATGAAAGGCCAACATCTAAGGATGGTGAGACAGAAAAGTGAAAGAAAGAGGATCCCCAAAGACACCACTGAGTTGCTAAACCAGCCCTAAAGCCGCTTACCTCCAATCTTCTTGTTAAGCGAGTCAATAAATATCCTTATTGTTTAAGCCACTGTTAGCTGAGTTCTGTTATTTGCCTGACTGATCCAAGCATCAGGAAAAATTCATGAAAAGGATAGTGCCACAGCTGTGCCATAGAGGATGGGATAGCCTTTCAATATGCAGAAATGGGGAAAGATATACTAGACAGAGGAAATAATGCCACCATGGATAGGGACAAGATACATACATAAGATTATCCCTTAAAGGGCAACGACCATCTTTCTGCAAATCAGTATGAGGACAGCTACGATGATGCTCTTTTATTAATTTGGTGGCTTTGGAGACCATATGGTTTAGCATAGTGCTTCTCAGTGTGGTTCCTGAGCCAGCGTCAGAATCACCTGACAACCCATTAGAAACAAAAACTTGTGCCTGCTCCAGACCCGTTGAATCGGAAATGCGGGGAGCCAGGCTGAACAATCTGTATTTTAACACACCCTCCAGGTGATCCTGATGCCCACTCAAGTTTGAGTTGCCCTGGTTTAGCATCTAGAGAGAAGCTCCGGTACATTAATTATTGTCCTATTCTGCCACCAGCTCCTGTTGGCCTTGACTTCCCTTAGTAGAGAAAGTTCACTGAGCTCCTGCCTACAAAATACTGCAGGGAAGTCAGGCTCCAGGTGCCCCCAGCCCACAGTAAATCCTCCCTCACTGGACCAAGCCTGGGTTTGTAACTGGGAGCTGGAATGGGGACAGACATGACATGAGATTTTCTCATATTGAGGTATATGGGGTAACAGTTCGGGTTCAGAACTGATTCAGCTTGAACTTAAAAGCCTGACTTATGGCCTTTCAACCATACGTTGTACATCTGCTTAACCATTAAAGAATGCACTCCCTTAAGATAAGAATGCAGACTTCCCCTCCTCCGCCCTATTGGTAACTCCAGATTAGTCCCTTTCGTGACATGAGGGCGATGTTGACTTGCTAATTTGCAACCAAATACCTCTTTAAATTTTGATGAAAATGTATCCTGGGTGTGTTTAATGTATGTTCTTTGTTCTAGAAAGACATAAGATTGAACTGAAAGCCGTGCTTCTCCAGAACGCCCTCTAAGGCCTTCCTGGGTTATAATCTTCACTCTGGCTCATAATAAACTCACTCCAATTTTGATTTATTGGTTGGTTATGGATTATTTGCATCAGCAGATGGAATCCTGCAGCTCACCTCTCCTTCAAAATGGATGCCTCTTCCAGGGTGGCCCCTGCCCAATGGTGGGCTTTGAAGAATAGAGACTGTGTGTAACGGTGCTGGGGAGAAGAGTGTGAACCATGTAGCAAAAGCAAGGGGGTGCGCCAGTTCATTTTCCTGAGGAAACGGAGCAAATGGGGGCTAAAGAATACAGCCAAGAAAACCTCACTATGAATCTCATTTCCCGTTTGTAAAGTAAAAGTGATAGTGATTCTGTCACCAACTAGTTGCCCTGAGGAACTCCAGATTGGTTCAGATATTTTAACTGTTCTTCCAAATTGTTCTTTTTCCTTTCGTTATGTTAAGGAGATGTAATCACCAACCACCCTGAACCAGACCAAGCCTCAACTATGACCTTTGCCTTATTTTTAATGCTGAGATCTCTCCAGGAGGAGCTTAGGCCTTATTCCTGTAACCTGCAGTGTGTGTGGAAGCAAGTTTCCAGCTGAGTCTGCACAAGCGAATACCCCCCTCTCCCTTTTGAATAGTCATTCTCCATCTGAAATAAATGTCCCTGCTACCCTTTGTTCGGGGACGCCATGACTTCAGAAATGATTCCTTTTGGTCTCCTGTTTGCTGCAAATACCCTTTACTTTGAGAGACAACCACTTCTGGTGGAGAGTCTGATTTAACTTGCCAGGAGGGAATCCATTTGGGTTTCAGTAACAGTACAAGTTGTTAAGTGAAAGAAGCCTTTTCATGATGCCCTTTATAGGAAATATCCAGAATAGGCAAATCCACAGAGACAGAAAGTAGGTTAGTGGTTGCCAAGGGGTAGAAGAGGGGGAAAGGGGAATGAAGAGTGACTTCTAATAGGTATAGGATTTCTTTTGGGGTGATGAGAATGTTCTTGAATTAGCAGTGGTATTTGCACAACTCAGTGAATATACTAAAATCTCTTGAATTGTACATTTTAAAAAGATGAATTTTAGGGGCCGGCCCGGTGGTGCAGTGGTTAAGTTCGCACGTTCCACTTCTTGGCGGCCTGGGGTTCGCTGGTTTGGATCCTGGGTGCGGACATGGCACCGCTTGGCACACCATGCTGTGGTAGGCGTCCCACATATAAAGTAGAGGAAGATGGGCATGGATGTTAGCTCAGGGCCAGGCCTCCTCAGCAAAAAGAGGAGGACTGGCAGTAGTTAGCTCACGGCTAATCTTCCTCAAAAAAAAAATAAAAAGATGAATTTTATAGTATGTGAATCATGCCTTCATTTCAAAAAATGAATTGAGTTGGGTCTCTATTTGTGACTTTTAGAAATGAATAGGACCTTAGAGATCCTAATCCACTCTTTCCATCTCCACTTTACAGATGGGATAACTAATGCCTTGTTTGGAACTCATCTGAGGAAAGTACCATTGTTCGTGTTGCTAAGAGAAGGAGCCACGTGCACTGTTGAACCTTGTCACCTAAAGCTGTTCCTTTTTCAGACTCCCAAAGAATGTCCCTGCCCAGTGATCACCAACCTGAGGGCACTCACCTCCACAACAAAGGACACAATAAAATTGGAGCCAAGCATAATGATGATGTAGAACCTCCACAGGACAGGAGTGCAGAGCAGCTGGTGGGAGAGGAAGAAGCAAAGTTAGTCTGAAGACAAATATATGCTGGAAAAACATTCAAATGTTCACAGCGCACATTTCCGTAGGTTATAAATCACTTATGTAACAGACACATGCATATATATATATATATATATATATATATATATATATTACATATATACATGTTATATACACACATATACATAAATATAAATACATTATATATATATTTCTGTGCATGTATGAAATTGCATGATCCCAATGATTGGGAACTATGACTATTGGTTTTTTATTTATTTATTCTTTTAAAGGTATGTGCTTTTTTTTGGTGAGAAAGATTGGCCCTGAGATAACATGTGCTGCCAATCTTCCTCTTTTTTTTTCTCCCAAAAGCCCCAGTATGTAGTCGTATATCCTAGTTGTAAGTCACTCTAGTTCTTCTATATGGGATGCCACCACAGCATGGCATGGTGAGCGGTGTGTAGATCCGTGCCCAGGATCTGAACCAGTGAACCCCGGGCCACCGAAATGGAGCGTGCAAATTTAACCACTCGGCCATGGGGTCGGCCCCTTGTTTTTTTTTCTTTTATCTCTTCTTCTTCTTCCTCTTCTTCTTCTTAGTTCCTCTGTAATTTCTAAGCTTACTAAAATAAATTTGGTCACTTTGCAATAAAAAATAATAATAAAAGTGTTTTTTGTGTGCTTATGTTGTTCTGTTGTTATGTGGCTCTGTTCCCTGGAGGCTCTGAGGGCACACGTGTCAAACTTCCACACAGGGAGCATTGCCTTCTTCTCTCTGGTGCCATATCTCCCCTCAGCTGAGCCCTGCTTTTGACCCTAAGGTCGGGGGGCCCCCTCAGGACTGTGCCTACAATGGCACAAACTGTGACATCACAAAGGTGCTCACCAACGGAAGAAGTGGGGCTGAAAACAAGTTGTCACTACTGTCTCTGCTCCCAGTTTCTCTGTATCTTCCCCAGCCCCTTTCCAGGCACTGGAATATCCATATTGAATGGATATTGAATATGGATATTGAATGGGTAGATGAGTGAATGAACGAATGAATGAAATGAAGCCAAGTGCACTCTATTGTACCTGGCACTGCCTCATACACTGGGGGGAGTAAAAACTGGTACAACTCTATAGAGATGCTGGTAAAATTGGAAGGTCAAATTCATTTCTAGGAATTTATCTTAGAGATATACTTGTACGTGGCTGAAATGACACATGTATCAGGTTATTTTACCTCAGCTTTGTTTGTAATAGTAAAAAATTGGAAACAAACTAAATGTCTACCAATAAGGGACTACATACAAATCATGGTACATATATACAATGAAATACCATATTAGCATAAAAAAAGAATAAGGAAGCCTTATGAACTGATATGGAACTGTTACGAAAATACACTGTCACATGAAAGAACAAAGTGCAGGACTGCGTGTGTGGTTGTGGCAACCATGAAAATGCTCCACTCGGGACTTCTGCTGCAGGAAGGATAAACAGCAGATGTGCCACTGCTACACTCACCTGAAGGCCCCATTTCCCATGGGCTGCTCACAGCTACTAACTATGAGCAGGTCTTCCAATCACACTCATTCTTGCAAGACACTGGGCACCTTTGGTGGACAACTTTGGCTTGACTTTCTTAGAAGTGCTCTGCAGTCTGAAACTCTACTCACGTGGCCCTCCTTCCTTCCCTCTCTCCTGCACAGGGGTCGGACCCACGTCATAGTGTGGCGCCCTTACCACCTCCTCTGCCTTCCTAATCTTTTCTCCTTCACAGGCAATTCCTCCAATAACTTTCTTACACATCTCATCTCACCCTGACATCTCCATCTCAGGAGACCTGGACAAAGGTAATAGTTTGCTACTACTTGTGTAAAAATGTGGGGGAATACACATATAAGAAATATATATATTTGTGTATATATGTATAAAATGTCTGAAAGTATGTAAAATAAACTGTGTCATCAGTTGCCTTCAGAGAAAGGAAGTGGCAGCTGAAGAACAAGGATGAGAAGGAGATTTTTGCTATATAACTTTTCTACCCATTGAATTTTAAGCCATGTGAATGTATTCTCTATTAAATAAAATCATGCATTTTTTCCTTTTTTTTCTGCTTTTTTCTCCACAAATCCCCCCAGTATATAGTTGTATATTTTAGTTGTGGGTTCTTCTAGTTGTGGCATGTGAGACGCCACCTCACCTTGGCCTGATGAGTGGTGCCATGTCCGCGCCCAGGATCCGAACTGGCAAAACCCTGGGCCGCCAAAGCGGAGCACGCAAACTTAACCACTAGGCCACAGGGCCAGCCCTAAATCATGCATTTTTTAAAATGAGCAATAACTAGATTATAAAACAGCATGATTATATTTAAAATGAAACAAACTTCATCAATCAGTCATGCACGTTTATAATATCTGAATTTTCAAAGATGGAAGCATATAGTGAATAATGTTAAAATTTTCCTTGCTTATATATTCACGTTTTTGAAAAGGTATCCATAATTTTATGTAATAGGAAGAAAAATAATTATTTTTAAGGTGAACAATAATTCTTTGCAGACTCTTTTGGAGTCATGCTGGCAATGACCCACACAGGTTCCCTCCAAACCAAATATGTTCCCTATTTTGTTATACCAGAGGAGCCAGCATCTCTGAAAGAGTCTTCACTATTGGAGTATGACTAAACCGAACATGTGTTAACCTTAACTTCTGCAGGATTAAGAAGTTTTAACTCACTTAGAAGATGAGTGGGCAACGACTGTTTATCTTTGTGAGTACTTAATCTAATTCAGGAGGACATTTAACAACAAAGGCAATTGCACTTTTAACCACAGTAATGCAATTAGAAAAATAAAAATTGAAGGTGGACGTTAGTTTATGTGTCAGATGTCTAGGTGGATTTGTGAAGGTATTGCTGGTTTGGAAGGCACTGTGTGCACCAAGTGTTTGTCTACATCCAGGAAACTGATATACGATGACCAGTCAGTCACTCATTGCCATTATGCACCATTTGCTATGCAAGGCACTGGTCATACAAAAATGAGTAAGATAGGATCTTGGCCCTCATGAAACTTATCTTTGAGATAGAGAGGCAGGTAGGCAGGTTCACGAAGCACCATTCCTTTCATCATCTCTTCTGTATTCTATGTATTGGTCTAAAGGATATTTAGTCATGATTAACCTAAAGGATAGGTTAGAGGAATCAGAATACATATTTTCCCTTGCTTGAATATATAAAATGTCTGTCTCTTACAGAGTTTCAAAGTTGTCTCAAAATCTAAGAGAGTTCATGAGGTAAGGTATGGCTCTTTGAAAGTAAGTTTTGCTGACATCAAGTATGAACATACAGAAAAGCACATTTTTAAAGAGGTAAAAAAAAAAAGATGGAAATATAGACCTGAGAATTAACCAAGAAAGTGTTATAGGCAAAACTGTTTTAAACAGCTTCAAAACAGAAGCATTTAGGGGGAAAATTCTCTCACGTTTGATATTATAAATAGATTTTCCAGTCTTAAAGGGATCTTTTAAAAGAAAAATCTTCAATGCTTTTGAAATACTTGAATTCAAGACTAGGCAGAAGGTTATTTCCTGAGCAGCTTAAATAAAAAATATGAATAAATTCAGCATTCTTTTTAAATCTACTATCCCAAAAGAACAATCAATGTCAAGAACCCATGTCAATTACAATTGTGACCTGCTTTTTGAAGTCAGGGTGTTATATAACCGTAAACCATCATTGTATCCCAGAGATAAGACTTACATCCAAACGCCTATATAATTCTGGAATATCAGCAAAGAGAATGAACAGACACACACCCAGTTGTATGACCAACACAAGGACAAATATATCTGAGGAAAGAAGAACACAGCTGTCATTTTGAGAAACCAGAAGATCACGTCTGCTGATAGACATATTCTAGATTAACACTGACTAAATTTACTTGATTTCCACATCCAAACACAGCATAATAGATGGAAAGTACTCATTTCTATGCAGTGGGTCTCATCACTACAATTTCTACGCATGTGCTTGAGGCAAGCGGAAATTTTCAGATACATATTATAAGTTTCAATTAATAAAAGTGGGAATTATACAAAGGGTAACATTGACAAAATACATTTTCAATAAATGTCTTAAAGATATCCAAGTATTTGAATCTCTTTAATGCAAATCATCTGCCTCGAATCCTTTTCTGGGAAAAAGGAGGGCTGTAAATAAACAAATGTATACATTGAAATCATGTAGAGGTCAGCATTCAACTGCTTTCTCATTCCAAGAAGGAGAAGGACAAAGTAAATGTCTCTGAACAAGCAAATTTTATAAGGATATTGATTCTTCAACTTGTGCATCTAAATTTCCCCAGTTACAGGGGTAGTGATTGGCTCACTAGGTAGCTCACTTCTAACACACATTCCCACCCCCAGCCTAGAATGGAAGGAGGTGGGAAGTACTTTGGCTAAGAGCCTCCACACTCATCTCTGGTCAGGTTCCTCCAGGCTGGACCCATTCTCAGTCTACCAACCACACAATGCCATCCTGACCATTGTCTTCACGGCAGGAGACACATTCCAACTAAATGCCATGACTCTTCTCCCCACCTCCTCCAGGATGAATTCTGACAAGTACTGACAAGCAGAGAAATAAATGAGTCTTCCCAGTTTGGAGTGATCCCATGAAAAGAGCTACAGACAAACTTCTGGTGAAGGCAAGAGGTGGAGAAAGAAACCTTAGTATTTAGTGCAGCTTTGAGGGAAGGACCAAAGGATCACGAGAATGAGGCTGCACAACGTGTTTGACAGGGCCCTGGAAAGATAGCCAGGAGACCCTAGATAAGTATCAACTCTGCAGCTGTTCCCTGAGTGACCCGGGTGTGTCTGTCCTCTCTGATGATCTCTCACCTGTGATCTGGTGCAGTTCTACTCACAGTTTGTATAGGTCGGCTGCCTAAATGGTTTTCCTTTAGAGAAGATAAGAGCCACAGTGATACAGTTGATTGTTCCCAAGAACCATATAGTAGTGTTCTCAAAACTTGTGAAGTCACTATAACTTCCATTTTTTCCTGGAGCAGCTGGAGATATGGTTAACTTTGAGATGCTTTTATTTTGCACTGTGCAGGCACTGAAAAAAAAACAAAGAAGCTAATGAAGCAAGACGACAGGTCCTTATGGCGTATTTGTATCTACAAGCCTCCATGCCCTCAATGCTTCTAAAATTGCCTACATTTCAGGAAGGAATATACGGACAAATAGGGAGAAAGAAACCAGCACAGATAGATCTCTATTTAGGATATAGACAGACAGATAGATAGATAGATAGGTGAGATAGATAGATAGATAGATTTAACACTTATTTATTCAATAAACTGGGCACCAATCATGTATTAAGGCTATGTGGGAAAGAAAGAGATGAGTAAGCTATGATTCTTGCCTCTAGTGGCTTAAGATCTCTGCACATTTATAAGTAGGGTGACCATATAATTTATCATCCAACAAGAACAGATTTGAATGTGAAAGGAAAGACTTTCATAATTTCATTGAGATACCAGGTTTAAACTGGGGCTGTCCACACAAACTATAATGCTTGATCACCCTAGATATAAAAGATGGTCATAGATTCTTATCATACAAGAGAGGCAAAGATAAGTGCCAATGAAATGATCATCAGACTGTGCCACAGAGAAGAGAAGATTGCTGGAAAATTATCCAGGGGACACAAAGAAGCCAAAGCCTTTGGAAGAATGAAGACCCATTTGCCTCCCGTCACATGGGCCAGATGACGTTTGATAGAAATTAGAATATGAGAAGCTAAAATCGTGGCTGTGATCCTACCTCTGCATCTCCATGGAATACCAAGGCTGCCTCTGAACCAGAATGAAGCCCACAATGTGCATGGCCAGGCTGAGGAGAATGTTGAGAATCACAGAGAGCAGCAGAGGTGGGGAGACGAGCCGTCCTGCAGGTCTGAAAGGCACGAGCTTGGGGTAGGCACCATTCAAATTCACTACAAAATAAATTCAAGTTTTATATTTATGAGAGCAGGAAAACATATCCTTCCTCAGAAGGATGGTGTAACGTCTTGTGCTCACACATCTAAGGAGATTGACAAGTTGAAGTACATCACAAACTGAGGGAACAAAACAATGAACGGATTCAAACTCAAGTCATATGAGGAATTCTTAAGAGAGCAGAGACAGCACAACACAAGAGGCCTTTGTTTTGCCTTTTAAATGGGCAAAGACTATTAAATTATAGGGGAGAGAGTGATAAAATGCATACTCTCACACATTGCTTGTGGGAATGTAAATTGACACACACCTTCTGCACAGCAATCTGGTAACAAATATGAAGAGATTGAAATGTTTGTAACTTTTGACATAGTTATTCTACTTCTGGAAATTTGTCCTAAGTTGGAAAATCAAAGATGTAGAAAGATGTTCATCACAGCATCATTTATGATAAATTACGGTACATCTATATAATGGAACAAAGTGCAGTCACTAAGAAGCAATGCTTCAAAATATTTAATGACAAAATGAGGAATGGCATCAGCAAAATGGCAGAGTAGGCAGCTCCAAGATTCCATCCTCCACAGACATCAAACAACAAGCAGAAACCGTCAGAACCAACTTTGTCAGAACTCTAAAAAATAGACAAAGGTTTATAGCAATCAACCAAATGCTGAATCAAGAAAAAGGCAACTTGACAACAGCAGGAAAGCTTTGTGGCATTTTTACTTGCCTTTGCCCCAACCCCTCCTCAACTCAGTTGCAATCTTGAAGATGTAGCCTGCATCCCCAGTGGAGGACCCTGGTCCCTGGGTACAGAGGGGAAAGAGCAGGCTTGACCCACAAATTATTGTGCAGGTCTGTTCTGACCAGTCTGGGGGTTACCTGAAGGACTGGTGCAAGGTGCTCGTCTCTGTTTCACCTACTATAAAACTCACTCAGGGCGGAAAAGCAGCATACACTGCTTGAAAACATTGTAAGGCTAACAAACTATCTGTAGTCACCTCAGGTGAAAGATTACAGTTGAGAAATAAAATAACTGCCTAAAGTCTGGCAAGAAAAGCTAAAGAAAGTTTCTTTGGGAAATTATAGCATTCAAAACCATCTGTGTATTTTGGGAAACATAGAAAGCCATGTATATGCACAGGGCAAGAGGTATGCTCAGAAAAGACCACCAGAAAAGACCCTAAGGTTTCAGCTCTGGATCTCTAGACTCAGCACAAACCTGGCTAAGTGTTGAAGTGCACCCCACGGAAAACATCTGCAAAGACTGGGAGAAGTATTTCTTTGCTCATGTTTTTAAACTCATAGAGTTCAAGGAAATCTCTGTCAAAACACTAGCTTAACAAAAGCTAAAGGAATGGAGATGTCAGTGACCACATATGACAATCAATACAGTCTTTGCAAAAATAGTTTAGGAAAGTCTCTAAACAAACAGATTACTGCAGCCTTCAAAAAACATCAAGCCTTGGGGAAGGGGAAGAATCTGATTTCCAGAGTCACGACGCTACAAAACTCAATGAAAGAAAATAAATAGAAAAAAATTATCTCTGAGGAAGCCCAGACATTGGACTTACTGGGCAAAGATTTTAAAACAACAGTTTTAAATATGCTCAAAGAACTAAAGAAAAGCACAGACTAAGAACTAAAGAAAATCAGGAACACAATTTATGAATGAAATGAGAATGTCAATAAAGAGATCAAAATTATTGAGGAGCCAAAAGAAATTCTTTTTAAAGCTCCTTTTAATAATTTCGATCTCTTTATTGACATTCTCATTTTATCCAGTAAAAGTAATTATTTGGGCAAATATAAAAGCCTGTATTACTGCACTTTTGGTTTTTAACTCCACTTTTTATTCCTACATGATTTAAAAGACAAATTCATAACAAATAATTATATATCTATGTTATTGGGCACGCGATGGATAAAGATGTAGTTTGTTACAACAACAAGAACATAAAAGAGAAGACAGAGTTATAAAGCAGCAGAATTTTCACAATCTATTGAAGTTAAAGCATCAATTCAAATTCGATTGCTATAAATTTAGGATGTTACATGTAATCTCTGTTATTGTATATTATGCAGTGAAAAACCCAGCTAACATCATACTTAAGGGTGAAAGACAGAAAGCTTTCCCCCTAAGATCAGGAACAAGACGAGGACACCCACTTACACCACTGCTATTTGACATTGCACCAAACATTCTATCCAGAGAAATTACAGAAGAAAAAGAAAAGTGATCCAAATTGGCAGGAAGCAGTAAAGCTATCTCTATTCTTAAATGACATGATCCTATATGTTGGAAATCCCAAAGAATCCACAAGAAAGCTACTGGAGTTATAAACAAATTCAACGCTGTTGCAGGGTATAAGATGAACATATAAAAATTAGTTGTCTTTCTATACATCGGCAATGAACCATTTAAAAAGGAAATTAAGGAAACAATCCATTTTCAACAGCACTCAAAAGATTAAAAATGCCTAGAAATAAATTTAACTGAAGAGGGAAAAGATTTATACACTGAAAACTACAAATCTTTGCTGAAAAAAAATTACAGACAACATAAATCAACGGAAATACATTCCATGTTCATGGATTGGAAGACTTAACATGGTTAAGATGTCAAAACTACACAGAATAATTTACAGATTCAACACAATCCCTACCAAAATTTAAAGGCCTTTTTTTTTTTACAGAATGGAAAACTGATCCTCAAATTCATGTCAAATTGTAAAGGGCCCTGAATAATCAAAAAATCTTGAAAAAGAACAATATTAGAAAACTCACACTTCCTGATTTCAAACGTACTACAAAAACAGTAATCAAAACAGTGTGGTACTGGCATAAGGATACATATAGACATAAGGGTACATGTAGACAAATGGAATAGATTTGAGGGTCCAAAAATCTATGGCCCATACATCCACGGCCAATTGATTTTCAACATGAGTGTCAAGACTATTCAATGTTGGAGAGAACAGTCTCTTTAACAAATGGTGCTAAGACAACTGGATTTCCACATGCAAAAAAGAAAAAAAAAAGCGAAGTTGGACCTTAACCTCACACCACATATAGAAATTAGCACAAAACTGGATCATGAGCTAAAAACCATAAAATTCTTAAAAGAAAGCATTGGGTAAATCTTCATGACATTGGATCTGGCAATGGATTCTCAAATATGACACCAAAAGCATGAGCAACAAAAGAAAAAATAGATAAATTGGACTTAATCAAAATTAAAATTTTTGTACATCAACAGACATCAAGAAAGTGAAAAAAACCATATAGAATAGGAGAAAACTTCTGCAATCACATATCTAAGATTTTAATATCCACGATATATGAAGAACTCAACAACCAAAAGACAAAAATCCAGTTAAGAAATGGGCAAAGGACTTGAATAAACATTTCTCCAAAGAAGACATACAAATGGCCAATAAGTTCATGAAAAGATGTTCAACATGATTAGTCATGGTTAAATAACAAGTCATAATTACTGGTGAAAATGTAAAATGATATAGTCACTATGGAATAAAGCTTGATGGTTTCTCAGAAAGTCAAGATTATGATTACTATACCATGCAGCAATTTCATTCCTATACCCAAAAGAATTGAAAACAGGGACTCAGATACTTTATGCAATGTTCATTGCAGCCTTATTCACAATAGCCAAAAGGTAGAAGCAACCTAAGACCATCAGCAGATAAATGGATAAACAAAATGTTGTATATACACATAGCGGAATATTATTCAGCCATAAAAATGGAATGAAGTTCTGATACATGTTATGACATCAACAAACCTTGAAAACATCATGCTAATTGAAAAAAGCCGGATACAAAGGGACAAATACCGTATGGTCCAGCTTATATTAAATATGTTGAATAAGCAATTTGTAGAAACAAAAAGTCAATTAGAGGTTGTGAGAGGCTGGGAAAGGGGCAATAGGAAGTTATTGCTTAATAGGTACAGAGTTTCTGTTTGGGGTGATGAAAAAGTTTTGGAAATAGATAGTGGTGATGGTTGCAAAACATTGTGAATATAATTAATGCCCCTGAACTAGAAAATTGTGAAAATGGAAAATTTTATATTATATATATTTTACAATAAAAAAGAATTAAAATATTTAATAACATTAAAAAGCAGTTATAAAGTTAAATGAAAATGCACAACTATGTAGAGAATAAAATTCAAATTTCTTAATTTATATATACAAAAAAAGAAAAAAACATCAAAACACTTTAATTGGTTAGCTCTGGATAGTAAAATAAAAATGGGTTTTCTTCTTTGTTATATAATGCAGTGTTTCCCTTCTTCTTTTCACAATGAATATATGTTAATCACTCATAAAAACAGAAAAGAATCAAGTTATTTATCAAAAAATGGAGAAAAACCTGGAGATACTTGTTCTGGAGAAGAGAACAATCACAAAAGAAATGAGAGCTGTTTTCAGATACCTGAAGGACTGTCCTGGGGAGAAAAATCAGACTATTCTGTGCCCCCCAAATAGCAGAACTGGGATGGGTGAAAGTCACACAGAGATAGCTTGGTCTTGATGCGAAGAACTCCGTTACCAGCAAGGACTGCCCAAGGGTATTCTTTCAATAGATTTAATGAACATTTAATGAACTCCTTTGATAAGACAGGCACTCTTAGAAGTATTAGGAAAACAGCAGTGACCCAGACAGACAAGGTACTTTTCTCATGAAGAGCACACTCTAGGTGAGGGGAGACAGGCAAAAGCAAATAAAAACATATGTTCAGTGCAGCATTATTCACAATAGACTTGGAAACAACCTAAGTTCCCATCAATGGAAGAATGGATAAAGAAGATGTGGTGTATATACACAATGGAATACTACTCAGCCATAAAAAGATGAAATCTTGCCCTTTGCAACAACACAGATGAACCTTGAGGGTGTTATGCTAAGCAAAATAAGTCAGATGGAGAAAGTCAAATACCATATGGTTTCACTCATAAGTGGAAGATGAAAACAACAATAAGAACAAACAAATACACAGATAAAGAGATTAGATTGCTGGTTACCAGAGGAGAACGGGGAGAGAGGAGGGTGAAAGGGGTATGGGGCACACGGGTTTGGTGATGGATGGCAATTAGTCTTTGGGTGGTGAACGTGATGTAGTCTACACAGAAATCAAAATACAATGATGTACACCTGAAATTTATATAATGTTATAAACCAATGTTATCTCAAAAAAAAAAAAAGAACACAGCAGAATTGTGTGACGCAGAATAATTAACTATTTAAAGTGACCTTTCCGAGGTGATGACATTTGAGCTAAAGTCTGAATAATAAGAAAAAGTCAAAGCCATATGAAGATCCAAGGGAAGAGTATTTTAGGCAAATAGCAAAAGCAAAGGCACTGAGGTGACCACAAGCTTGGCCATGCTTGAGACACAGAAAGACCGGGGTGCCTGGGACGAGTAAGCAAGCAGCAGTGTGGTTAGAGGTGAAGTTAGAGAAGTGGGCAAGAGCCAAAGCATGTAAGACCTTGGATTTAGTGGAAATGGGAAGCCACTGGAGCATTTTAAGCAAGAGAATGACAATAAAATTTACATTTTAAAAATAACACTCCTACTACTGTGTGAAAGGTACATGAGGAGGGAGGGGAAGGCAGTAAGTGTGGAACAAGATCAGTTGTAAGCTTATTACAGTAATCCACAAGAGAGGTGACATTGCTTTGTGACGGTGGCTACAGTAGAGGTGGAGAGAAGGGACGCAGGATCTATTTTAGAGGTGGAGCCAATGAGAATTTCATATGTATTGGATGTGAAAGGTAAAGAAAAGAGAGAAATTAAGAATGACTCCAGGTCTTTGAACAACTAGGTAGATGGTGGTGCTATTTTAACAGAATGTAAGCTGAGGAAAGGAATTTCTACTTATTGTTTTTTCACTGATGTATTCCAAGCGTCTATCACAGTAAGTAGTACAAAGTAGGCACTCAGCAAATACTTAATAATTTTGTTAAATATCAGGTCTAGTGGAATAGACTTTCGTTTGGGCATTTTAAGTCTGCATCCTGCTAAATATGTAAGATCAGATGCTGAGTAGCTGCATTTCCAGAATTCAGGATGGGTATCAAGATATCCCGAGATATAAATTAGGGATTCATGAATATATAGATGACATTAAAGTCATAGGATTGGTTGAAATCACTTAGGGAGATGGTTTAGCTTGAAGAGACAAGAGAACCCAAGAACAAGCCTTGAAACATTCTCAAAGTTAGAGGACAAGTAAACGAGCAGAGGCCAGCAAAAGAGATGGGGAAGCTGCATTCATTAAAGTGATTGATAATCCAGGAGTATGTGGTACCACAAAAGCCAAGAGAAGAAATCTTTCAAGGAAGGAGAGTGCTGTTGAGAGATTCAAGTACAATGAGAAAAGAGAAGTGGTCACTTGTTGACAGCAAGGAAGTCATTGGGGGGCTTCCCGAGAGCAGGTTCAGGGGGGCGGCAGCTGAAGCATAGATAGAAGGTGCTTCCCTTGAGCACATTCTCCAATAGCAGAGCTTTTGAACAAGTTTGTAAAATGATAAGTTGGCATCATAGCTGTTAAGATTATGATGAGAAGATATAAGAGGAAATAGTGCGAAAGCAAGACCATGAGACACGTACAAGAGGCAATCTAAGAGTGGTACTTTTTAATGCGTCAGTAATGTGTACCCTCCCAGCCAGTGGTGGCTGAGCTGGCTCTTACTGGCTCACAAGGGCCAACTGCTGCTAAATTTGCAAGCCAGTAATTAAACATAGGCTTTATTAAAAGCAAACTAGATAAACTTACAATTAAATAAATATATTAAAAACAAAGATAATGAATACTCAAAATTCTTAACTTCCTAATTATTTTACGACGTTTCAGTATTACCTATGTTCTAGAAGTTAATAATAGAGATTAAATGTAAAAGTATGTCACTTCGGTAGCCATGACATCATAAACAGTTTTGTTCAAAACTAAGGAAATAGTCTTCCAGCATTCAAGAACTATTATGTCATTCAGAAAATAAGTTGCTCAAATCGCCAACGAAGGATTAAAGTTTCGACATAGGTCTTGTTTTGCTCGTACAGGGAAAGAAAAACATCAACCAGCATTCATGGTGAAACTAATTCAGTCATCAATTGCAACCACGGGTTGACTATGGATACAAGAATTTGGCAAAACTCAGGGAAAGCATTCTGAGAGAAACAAGCGGCTGAATGGAATTTGCAAGAAAGAGTAGTGTATATTTTATTATTATTTGAAAATTGCTTATGACACATTTTTCTTTTCAGTGAAGTTAATAATAAACTTCCGTGCATATATATACAAATATTTTTTTGGAGAGCCAGTTGTTAAACATTTGACAGCATACCACTCCCTCCCACCTAACAACAGCACAGGCCCAGCATCCATATTCATGCCCTTGAATGTTAGCATCTGGCTGATTGCAATGAAACGACAACAGAATTAGAGATGCCAAGTAGAGAAAGCGGGTATACACAACTGTTTGGGAGGTTTGAGAATAAAGCGGACAGCAGCTAGCGGTGGATTTGGGGTCAAAGAAGAATTCTTAAAGGAAGAAGATACAAAAATATATTTATATGCTGATGGGAATGACCCAGTAGACCAGCGAAAAGTTGTTGATGATGGAGAAAGAGATGATTACAGGACCAAAGTCCTCAAGGAGGTAGGAGGGGGCAGAATTAAGAGTACAGGTGGAGCTCTTGGCATTTATACATAACAGAGAGCAAAGGAGAGAATATGGTCGAGATGATGGTTAGTAGGGGGCTGGGGGAAAATCCCATAGCAGGGAAATTCAGGTGAGAATTCATATATTAGCCAGGAGGAGGCAGGTGGAAGTGGCATAATAGCAAGATTACCTTTAATCTCTGTTCTAAATCCTGAGAGGCTAGGATTTGGAGATAGAAAACATAAAAGCCACTGGCATCCATAAATTGGGCACATTTCAACTATACACCTAAAAGCATGCTGAAGTCAGTGTTCCTGATTTTCAAGGTGCTTTTTGCATTTTAAGTGTTTAGTGACCGTTTATGGAAATATTTTGTGGAAAACAGAAAAACAACTAGCCAGCTTTTCCTTTGCTAACACTTTCAGAATTAAAAAGTGAGGATTCTATTTCCTCTTTGTCTCTCTGTATCCACCTTTGGGAATAAGTCCCACATCACTGCTGCTACAGCTGCTGTCTCTCCCGTACCAAGCCTGCTGGGGTCAGGGAAGTAAGCGGAGGCCAGCACCTCTGGGAAGAAAGTTTTAAAAATGCCTTACTTGTTACACCAATAAGAGTTGTAATGGCCAGATCCTGGAACAGAAACTGGTAATTTGAAAGGCTGTTTGTCTCCTGAAAATAAAAAGGAAAGTGGCTCAAAAAAGTTGTGACCTTCTGGGTGAAGTTTGACGTCAATTGCATTCATTTTCTCACTGCAACATGGGATTTTCAAGTAAATTACCAAGCAGATGGTGTGATCAGGGGCCTGTTCACGTTGGTGGGAGCACTCAAAGACAAGGCTGTCAGGTTCTCTCTAACTAAGAGGATCACCCTTGTGTGCTTTCTGGGTGAGGTCCCTTGCGCATCAATGTCACCCCTTTTTGAGTGAAACGTCTCAGTCGAATACATTTATCTCTGCTCTATTTTCTAATTTTTAGCAAAAAAGTTGGGGTTTGGTCCGGCACAATAAAACAGTGCATTCCTAATAGTGACAAGTGACAAATGTGTCCTATTACCTAAATTTTACCAATGGAAAATGAGAATAACGGAACCCACTATTTGTATTCTTGGGTGTTCTTAGAAAGTCCTGATAAAGCACCTAGATATTCTTGAGGAAAAAATGGTCAGGTCTCACTGATTTCAAATAACCTTCTTCCTTGTTCCCCACCCCTTAGTGGAAAGGAGGTAATGATTACCCATGGTTAATTCTACTTTTAAGCAAGAATTACGTATTCCAAAATAGGGTCAAATTTCTAAAATAACCTCTTCTTCTCCAGCTCATTCACTGATGAGCAGGAAAAGACATAGGTAATCTGAAAATAACAGAACTAAAACCTTCAACCCAGGAGCAAGAGGGCACGACATAGACATGACTCTTGATATCTCCAGCACAAATAGAATTCACTTTCTCAGTTTTAGTTAACAGAAGCAGCTCACATGCTGAGCTCACAAACAACGATCATGTCTTCTCTCCTTTTATATTTTGCTAAATAGTGAAAGCCATCACAAGACCTACGTATTTTTTGCAGTATGATATGCCAATTTTCAAATCCCTATATTCAGGGAATCAGTGATATGCTGGCTCATGAGAGTCAGCTGCTAAATTTTTAGGAATTTTGTGATCTGGTTCTTAAACATAGCCAATATAAAAACTTAAATTATATAAATTTACCTTTAAATAAGTTGGACTAAAAACAAAGGTAATGAATACTCAAAACTCAGCACTTTCTAATCATTTTCCTACATTCTACTGTTATCTCTGCTCTTGAGGTTATTTACAGCTCTCATGTTTATGTGGTACGAGTACCACATAATGATATGTTACTATACCTCTCTTCTCAACTCCCTGTCTGGTGACATCAGGTAGACAACTTGAAACTAGCCAAGGTGAGAGTATTTACACCACTGAAATTGGCAAACATACATAATCAGGGCTTGTTTTTCCGGGGAGAGCCAGTTATGAAATATTGACCAGCCCCTGAGTCAGAGAATCATCTGTTTAATGGACGGTATGCTCAGGTAGAGCCACATTGGGATTGGGAAGTTAGAGACCTGGTCCAAGCAAGGGGAAAGCAACAGTGAGAGAGAAAGTGATACATTCAGTTCTGGTCCTCAGCCATCGTTAGCTAAAAAGCTTCCATGTCAGAGACTCAGAACATTGACACCAACAACTTTTCCTGTGTACCTGTGTCTATGTCTGATTTACTTTCAAAACTTTAAGTTTTAGAGGGGCTGTTGGTGCTCGAATATCCTATTTGCACTTTCTTCAAGATGCATTACAAATGGATAGCACGCCGCCACGTCTTTTAGTTCTCACTAACCAAGAAGCTAGGTCCCAAGTCATACCCAGTAGAGCAGCAGAACACCAACATACTGAATCATGCTGTACAGGGCCATGTACTTAAACATGCAAAATGAGGTCACGAGAGCTGCACGTCCTTCCCTGGGTGAGAAAAGAGATAAAGAAGCAATGAAATGACAGCAAGGGGAAGGAATGAGCTCAATTATTCTGTGCTGTTCAGCTGAGCTCAGGAGAAAAACATGTAAAGCCTGATTATTTGATTGTTTGTCTGACAGACTGGACAGCCTTGAGCCAGGAGAGCCGGCTGTCAGGATGCTCAATGACTGCATTTAGCATATTCCAGGCCAAGGTCCACAGGCCTTGGTGTAGCCCTGGAGCCCAGATTTAGAGCCACTCCCGTCCTCTCTGGGGGCATTATTTCAGCTCGGTGTCAGGGGATCTGGGCACTGGCTCCGGATCTCATGCCTACTCACTAACGTGATCTGGAAGGTCATTTCCCCTCTCTAGTCACAGTTCCTTTGTCTGTGAACCAAGGTATTTAAATAAGATCACAGGTTTGGAGGCTATTTTCATGCAGCTGCTTCAGAAATTTGGCAAACACTTCATTTAAATTTCATTTGGCAGTCCCAACTTTTTCTAAAACCGGGCTAAAAAAAATGCATGCTCAAAGTAGTCATCATATATGACTAATTGAAATAGACCAGAAACAGTAGGCATGTTTATTTGCGTTATTGTTGATCAACTTTGAGGAAGTAGTACATATTTAAAGTATAAAATAGATTATTTGTGAAATGCTACTTGTACCTCTTTCATTTGGTGAAAAAAATAGAGTTGAAATTTGCTTCTGGTCATAATGCTTCCCTGGGATTCCAAAACTTGATCCTCAAACCAGGCTTTTTCCTGTATCAGGGCTTTGCTGCTGCCATTTGCTCCGCCTACAAGGTAGTTTCTGCTCATCCCTCACCTCGTTAGCCAGGCTTCTCCATACCACCTCATCTGAAGTGACCGATTCCACCTCCCCAGCCGTCCTCCTTCCTGTCACATTACCCTTGATTTATGTGTGCGTGTGTTTACTGCCCGACTTCTTCATGGAAAGAGAACTTCATGAGACACATTTGATTTCCTTGCTTCTGGGTTCCCACGAGCCTCCACCCATTCCTGGCACTAAGGGCCTACTCTATAAATATTTGTCAAATGCATTGAATAAAGAAATGAAAAAGGAGGAGGAGCTAACCAAATCAATATTTTCATGGTGGTGGAAAGCGTATGATAGATAAAACACATTTAAACTAAATCAATGCTAATACAAAATCCAATCCTATATGGCTGGGTGAGCTTGGGCACCTCAATTAAGGTCTCTAGGCCTCAATTTCTTTATTTGTAAAAGAAATAGTGACCATTCCTGCATCTCCAGGCTATTTTGAAGCATAAGACAATAGGCATTAAAGCACTTTATAAGCTGAAAATACATATTGGTTGTAATGATCCAAAGCAGCCATGATACTAACTATCTCTATCATTCTAATAAAATGTAGCAGAAGTACACACTCTGGGGACGAGGGGAGGGAACAACGCACCAAGGAAAATTTTAGTAGAAACAGCAAAGACAAATAAATACTTTGAAAACTGAGGATGGGAAGGATATTCCAAGGAGGGATAAAGAGGCTAGAAGAAAGGAAGGCAAGTGAGGGTGAGGAAGTTTCTGTCCATCCCCCATTAGAAAGCATCTAAGGAGATACGTTTAAAATAAGAAGAAGAACATGATTGACACTTTCAAAGCAGTAACAAGTTCCAGATTCCAATCTTCTAAAGTAACCAACTCAATGATTTTCAATAGAAATGCCACTGTTTTCCCAGGGTTATTATTATTATTATTTTTAGAGGAAGATTAGCCCTGAGCTAACATCAGCCACCAATCCTCCTCCCCTTGCCAAGGAAGACTGGCCCCAAGCCAATACCCACAACCATCTTCCTCTACCCTATATGTGGGATGGCTACCACAGCATGGCGTGCCAAGTGGTGCCATGTCCACACCTGGGATCCAAACAGGCGAGCCCCGGGCCACTGAAGCGGAACGTGCGAACTTTACCGCTGTGCCACTGGGCCGGCGCTCCCAGGGTTATTTTTAACTCCTGGTAAGTCCACTGGGGACTAGAATGTTTGACTACATTTTCCACGAAGCACCCTCCCTGCCCAGGGACACAAAGTTCCCCTGGTCTCTGCCTGGCAGAACAATGGGCTCGGCACCTAAAAGTCAGGAGAGATTAAGACAATGCTGGGTGGAATGTGCCTACTTACTTGATAAGGTGAGGTACGCACTCAATGTTTGGAGTTTTGGAAGTGAATGGTGAGGCCACAGATGCCTCCTGCTCTGATAAAGAGATGCCCGCGTGAGCCATTTTCAAAGCCTGAAAGTAAAGAGTCAGCTTACTGTCCACGCACACTCCCATACATCTCTCCTGAGGCCACATAAGAAAAGGCTGGCTAAGCCGGCCACGTGGCTCGTGGTGCCTCATGGCCTGTGGGCCCACGTACTAGCCAGGAGATGAGTGGATTTTGTTCTGCCTGCTGCATAAGAAAGAGATGGCACTGAGGCACCTAGCCAAAGAACACATGGGGACCCCAGAACCAAATTCTAACCCATTTAGTCTATACTGACCACTGAGTCATTGTGTGGCTTGAATCAAAACCTTCCCAAACCCTCAATATCAGTTTCTCCATCAGGAAGAGTGGAGGTGGTATATATTCCAGGAGATCCTATCTCCAAAGGGCTCCAGGCAAGTACAGTTGAGTACTGTGGCCCCACACGCTGGCAGCTACTTACCCCACAGTCATTGGCTCCATCTCCGCACATACCTACAAAATAACTAAAAGAAAGCCATGTCAATTGTAGAGGAGATCAAAGCAATCTTACTTGCTTATTTCTCTAATTCAAAAGATAAAACGAGCTTTATTCCTTAGGTTTCAAACTTATTTATTTTAAGAGAGTTTCCTAACAGTCTGGCTTGACTAAAGGTAAGGTGGGACTCAGCAGTTCCTAGAATGGATTAAGAAGTCTAGCTACCCCTCCTGCCCGTGTTTCAGGGAGACCCTGCACTCCACTGCTTAGGAAGCAGCTTTGTCAGCTGAAACCAGGGATGCTCACAATTTGGATGGTGAGACAGCATGGCATGGTGAAGAAGGCACAGGATTTGAAGCAGAAGATCCAGATCTTTGATCTGATCAATTTACCGTTTTGACTATCATTTTTCTCCCCTACAAAGTGTTATGAGCATTCAGTGAGGTGCTGTACGGGAAAGTCTCTTATAAATTCTAAAGTGATAACTAAGAATTAGTTGTTGGTGCTGTTAATAGTAACATGAGAGGAAATCCACTGCCAGCAGTCATTCAACTCAAAAATGCAATGCCAGGCCCAGAAGCTGAAGAAAGAAAATACATCCCTGCTTCAGGATCACTTTTTGAGGCTGGGTGAATACTGCTGTCTCGAATTGTGAACAAAGATTACGGAGAGCCTGCTTTTTAAGGTAGAAGCTCACAGATGGCATTTACAAAATTCGCTGTCCTTCTCTTCCACTCTGCTATACGAAGGCAAGTAATTTACTGTCTAGGTTCTCAACCTTGTTGAGAAGACAGGGTTTTCTGAATTGAGAAGCTTGCCTAGTAACTGAATTACGTGAGTAGGATGGAGTAGGAGTGAGTAGGAGTAGGAGTCATGTGGATGTGGTCCATCGCCAGAAATTGAGAAGGCTCCAGGAGTCCATGGGTTTCCATTAACAGGAAATAAAGGATCTCAAATGATGGGCACTTTATTCGGACTGCCCATCCTGTCAATGGAGACCCTTTGTGTTAGAAGAGAAGTATTCTTCTGATTTAGGATAGAGACCTTTTGTGTTAGAAGAGAAGTATTCTTCTGATTTAGGATAGAGAGGATGCTTTGGCATAAGAATGTTTTAATATTTTTAGGGTTATGTGAATCTCTTGTCATATACATCTCTCTGTATCATAACTGTGATGATAATTTGCAAAAATGAAGTCTAAATTTACATTGTACTTTCAGAAGCTGAGCTCAAATTACTTTTCCCGGCTTATTTCTCACCATACCCTTTCATGCCCTTTATGTTCTAGTTCGGTGGTCCTCAGCTCTGGATGCAAAATTGACCTTTGTGATGAACTTTGAAAAAAGAATGATATCCAAGCCTTATGTGAGCAATTAAATCAGAATCTCTGGCTGCTCGTGCCTTGGTATTGCTACTTTTTCAAAACTCCCAAGGTGACTGTCATGTGCAGCCGGGTTAACAACTGCTGCCTAGCTAAATTGAGTGACCTGTACTTCTAACACTCCCCACGATGGTTATGCCTCCAAGCACTTCATACCACCTCGACTGGTAAAGAACTCACTCCAGTTTCTGAAATTCTTCCACTAGACTGGACTTCTGCCCAGGAGACATTCTTGCAAAGATGGTCCCGTTGATCAATATCTGTAAGGAACTCATAAGGGAAATTTTTTATCAGGTCAGCTGGTTGTACATGAAATAATTGATAACACTCAGAACACTGACTGGGTAATGATATCCATGAATGAGAAAAAAATATGTTTCTAAGAAGTCCTCCTTCAGAATTTAAGACATACATTGAGAATTTGGGCATCGGAAAAGTGATCAGAGAGACTGTAATCAGTAATGATGACTACTTAATAAAAATATTTGATGAAAATGATGACCTACAAGAATTTAGCTCAGCTACTATGGATAATGTGGTTTGAAAAATTCTGAGCTTAATGGAAATTTAAACCAGAAGAATATGAGAAATTGCAAGATAATTCAGATCAGGAGCCCAGGAAAAGGAAAGAAGGCAACTGCATCTCAGAAAATTATTCAGAACCAGCAGAAAGACAGCCTAATGGTGGAGAAGTGACTATTTGCAGTCCTCGACTTAACCACACCACCTGGGCTTCACCAATTGTGAATTTCAGCTGACATCCCAAGCCTTATTTGGTCTATGGAACACTGAAGGTTTAATGGTATATAAACCTGTAACAGCTCCATCCACCTGAGCTCCAGTCTGCAGGGTCTAAATTCTTCTGTGTTAGATCTGTGCATTCCCTGTTCTTCTTGGCAGTAAACTCAGCTTAGTGTTCACTCAACCTCAAAGTCTTTATTCTTTTTTCCTTAAACAGTACCTAAGATGATGAGCAATTGAATACAAATAATTTTTATTTGGGTTACATTAGACACATTCTTTAACTAGTTTGTTCACATGTTATATATATATATATATAATTTACCTGTCCCCACTATGGGTTTGTTCTTCATGAAAAAAGTTTTAAGTGTGAACTTATTTTTTATACAGGTCTTCTATCAAAAATCTAATGGGATTCCTCTCTTCTTGGCCTGCCTTCCTGCATAATTGCTGAATTTCCACTATGCTGTGAAACCCCTAACCATGGCAATACAGTAACAGCTACCCAAAAGCAGTCCTTATGACTTAAGGCACTAATACTTTAATCCTATAGATGAGGGAAAATTGGCTAATCAAATTTACTTATTTTAAATCTAGTAGGAAATGAGACAACAGTAACTTCTGCAAAAATATCTGCCTCTCTTATGATACATTCAATAGGTATATCTTACCTCTTTAGAGGTTTGAAACTACTTCGGATCATGTTCTGTAAGTGACACTGTCAGCATCTTTACTGGGAGATTGGTACTCTCTTAGACCTTACCTTTGGCAGTAGGCTGCTGAAATGTTGACTTATAACCTGAAAGGATTTTCCACTTAGGGCAAAATGGTAACTTCCTTCTCTGCTATTATCAGAGACTTCTTCCCTGATGTTGATGTAATTGTCCTGCAAAGCAAGACACAGTTATTTTAGATTTGATAAAGTGGTTAGGCTATCTAAGCACATCTAAGAGAAGGCAATGATGACAGTCCAGAGGCTCTCTTTTTTACGGCCCAGATTCTTCAGAGAAGCCCTTTCTCTTTGCTGGATCAACCGTTGTACATCACAGCCTCTAGTGAATAGGAGAATATCACTTACTCATGTCCTGTTCTCATCCTGATTTGATCTCAGTGAGTTCCAGAGAAGAGCACATTTCACACGTTTCAAGTGTAAAATACAAAAACGCTGCAGCTTAACAAATCTCTCCCTGAAGTGAGAACTTAGAATTTTTTTCTTACAGAATTAATATTGTTCCACAAGGACACAATAGAGAGAGGATACTGACAAGATTAGAGATAAACTAATAAAACTTTTTTTCCCACCCTGAAGACAGTCTGATTTTCCAATGTACACAGCGGTGTCTCTCCTAGGAACTAAACCCCCTTTGAACCCAATGCAATGGCTAGTAAGCAAGGGAAAAAATGGAAAATTAGGTTCTCAGTCTCATTTACTATATTCTTTCTCATACACAGCCAATGACTTTTTTAAGCTTAAAAGCACCCAGGAAAGCACTGTACCTTAAAATTCAGTAGGAATAGTATGGGAAACTTATATAATTGAGTTCACTGAACTGCATATGTGTTAGACATTCGGGAGAAGTACATTGACCTTAGTTCACCTGTACACTTCTGCCGGTCAAAGCTGCTCAGTTGCCAAAACTGCGAGACAAGTTTGATATTATGGCAGAAGGTCTGTTTTGAGGCTTACCTGATTCCCGTATGCAATGTGTTTCTTCTCTTCTACCAATTTCCAAGATATAGATGCTGATGAGGATGCAGTGGCTTCATTTGCTTCAATAAGAATGACTTTCTGGCTTTCAGAAACCATTCCAGACTTCCTGGCCACTGTTATTGCAGTCTGAAGATTGTCACCTAGAAGAAAGGAAGAATATCCCAAGATGAGGTTGAAAGGATAGAACCAATTCATAGAGAGCCTGGAAAACTAGGATAAGGAGTTCAGACTTTATTTTAGGTATGAAGAGAAATAATCTCTAAGGCCTCTCTCAGCCCTGACTTTCTATGACTCCATAATTCCTTTTCTGGTTCTTGCTGCTTTTCATCTGGTTACATCATGACCAGCATATCTTTGTCAGAGAGTGGGAAGGAGAAGCAAAAAGGCGAAATTCTAATCTATTTCTGTCATTTGTTAACAGCTTGGTAAAAGCTTAACAAAACCCTACTAGTTTAATATAGTATCTGGGGGTCCCACTTTCAGTCAAGCTGGAGTCAGCCCACTATAATCTATCTCTCCCACTGATTACAGTGGAAAACTCTGGGCAAAATACAAAAAGCAACTACCCAAGGAGTTTGGAAAGTAAACATAAGCAGACAGAATGTGGAAGGGAGTTAAATTTGGAGAAACTATCTACAAGGTGGCGAGATTCTCAACTTTTTTTCTCTTTCCTCTCATATATGTGATCTGAGTGTGAGTCCCAGTCCCAGAGCTGTGCAGGTGGCTAACACTTAGAGAAACTTAGTTTTTATAGCCAGAGGAACCAGGAAAAGGGGCAGCTGAGGGCTGAAGAGCTATAGGGGAAGTCCTGGAAAGGAGAGAACTAGTCAAGGAGACTAATTCAGTGTATGAACTGTGTGAGCCCAAGGCTTAACCCAGACCTCTGTGACCTCCACGTGTGTAGAAAAAACCCAAAGAAGGATAGCAAATTTTCAAGAAGTGAACTATGATATTAATTACCTCCCACGTTCCAGATTTTTGCTTGCTAAAACAAAAATGTTCAACAGTCTCCAGAGGATTTTGACAGGATTCACAATCTCATAATATAACATTCAATATGTTCAGGATACTCAACATACAAAAAACCTGGAAAATCTGGCCAATTCTCAAGAAAAAACAATTCACAGTTGCCTATCTCAAGATAACCCAGATGTTGGAATTATCAGACAATGGTTTTAAAGCAGGTATTATAAGCCTCCTCCATGTGGTAAAGGTTAATACTCTTGAAATAAATGACAAAAGAGAAATTCTCAGGTGAAAAAAATATAAAATATAAAAATATGAAAAATATATAAAAATTCACAGCTGAAAAAAATTAAAAGCAGCTAGAGAAAATAATACATTAGATATAATGGAATGATTATTCAAGTTATCACAGACTTCTCATCAAAAACCATGAAGGCAAGATGACAGTGAAACAACATCTTTAAAGTATTGAAAAAAGAACTGTGGACTCAGACGCCTATAGCTAGTGAAAATATCCTTCAGGAATGAAGGAGAAATAGTTAGACATTTTTAGATGAATGGAAACTAAGATAATTTGTTGCCAGCAGACATGCTCAAAGCGAAATGCTAAAAGAAGTTCTTTAGGCTGAAAGGAAATGATACCAGAGGGAAATTTGTGATATAAGGAATGAACACATAGTAACAGAAATAATAAAGATCTGGGTAAATATAAAAGTCTTTTTCTTTACTTATGTTCTTTAACTCTTGACTGTCGAAAGTAACACCTTTAACATTGTCTGGTAGAGTTTTCATTGTCTGTCATACACATAAGTAAAAGGTAAAGGAGAGGAGGGAAGGGACATTTGTGGTGGTAAGCCTTCATGCAAGGGTAGGTACAGATATTGTAATTCCTAGAGCAATCATTAAAAAATGTATAATACTACATCTGGCTGGCTATCCCTAAGATGGCTTCTCCCAGGTTTCTACCAAAATACTTATGAGGATCCTCAAAAGAGCTAACTAGTGCTCCACCCTGAGGTCGGAAGAGCACAGGGAGCCCTGAGAGCTGACAGGCTTCCTCCACAGGCCTCAGCAGGGCACCAGCAGCCAGTCTGCTTTGCAACACCGGCTCATTTTGCATCCACCACCCATGAGAGTTCTGCTGTTTAGGATGTGCAGGCCAGGCCTGAGCCTCAATCATCTGACAAAGGAATGTAACAGCTTATTTAAGAAGTCCCAGAAGCTAGATAGGAAAAGATCAGGTGAAAGAACCAGAACACATGACTGATGAAATAGAGTAGCTGCTAGAGAGAAATGAAACCTGCATTAAAGTAGTGAGCGCACTTAAGGAAACTCAAATGTAGTGTGTGTGTGTGTGCATGCACACACACACACACACACACACAAAGGTTTTCTAGAGCCACTCCCACCCCAAAACACGATTTAAGAACTTAACAATTCAATAAGTGATTCAAAGAAGATAATGGTTATTTTTGAGACCTGAGTTTGTGATTTGGAAAAAGTGAGTGCAAAAAAAATCTTAAGGCACAGAACAAAACTATAAAAATATGAGAGTCTCAAGAAAAAAGATAAGAGACTGAGAGGATAGATCCAGGAGGCCTGTCATGTGAATAATAGAAATTCCAGAAGGGAAAAAAGAAAGAGAAAGAACAAAAGCAATAATTAAATGAACAATAGAAGAAATTTCCCTGAGACAGATTAAAAGTGCTCGCTATGTTCCAGACTAAATTAATAAAAAATGATAGACATATAGACATACCCTGGTAACATTTCTAAACTCCAAATTTAAAGAAAAAGGATTATATGCAGAAAAGAACAAGTTACCTACAGTGGACTGGTATTGCACTTATAATATGCAACACCAAATACCAGAAGACCAAAGGATAACACCTACAGACCACTAATGAAAAAGGACTCTAAGGGCCGGCCCAGTAGCCTAGTGGTTAAGTTTGCACACTCCACTTCAGTGGCCCAGGGTTTGCAGGTTCAGATCCCGGGTGTGGACATAGCACCACTCATCAAGTCACACTGTGGCAGCACCCCACATAAAATAGAGGAAAATTGGCACAGATGTTAGTTCAGCGACAATCTTCCTCAAACAAAAAGAGGAAGATCGGCAACAGATGTTAGCTAAGGGCCAATCTTCCTCATAAAAAAAAAGGACTCTAACCCCCAAATTCTATACCCAGGCAAGACATTATCCCTTGTCAGAGCAAAGAAATATATTCCAAGATAGGTAAGAAATCAGAGAGCATATCACCCTTCCATCTCATCCAAGGACAATTCTTGAGAAAAAATTATAGCCAAGTGAGGAAAGAAACAGGACAAAAATTTCAATATGAGGGAAGAAGTCAAGAGGGAAGGTGGAAAGCAATGAACTCTTATTTCTACATTAATCTAAATGCTTAAAGATTATGAGAATGTGTAATATAAGTGTTAAATAAAGATTCTGAAACAGAAGGGTCATAATGTAAGGGAAATTCTAAGTAGTAAATTAACTCAGCAACACCTAGAAGTTGGATGGAAATGGAGAGAGGAAAAACGACCCCAAATTCTCTTGGATTGTCGGAGGAGACTAGCGAGATGGAGAAGCACAGAGGCGGAGATAAGAGCATTCTCCAGTTCCCAACAGTAGAACTGGGTTCAGGGGAAGTGGGGCGGGAGTAAGTGCTTTGGTGGGGAAATATTGTATCTTGTAACACAATTTAATAGAGTTAGATGTGTCTGCCTATGAGAGCAGTGAAAGGGAAGGCACACGCTCAAAAACTACGACTGCATTAGGAAATCATCTGTTCTCCATTCAGAAGCATTCACTAAGAAATTTCACACATTTCTCTTGCACAATCCTTTCTCACCACTCCCTTGGGTGTGTGATTTGGGGTTTGGGAGTAGGAGTAGAGGGGATAGTGTTTTTTTTTATCTCCAGGATCATAGATTTCATTATTGATGGGCCTTAAGGGTAGTTTACAACCGTGCTGACTATACCTTCTTCTCCTCCTAACATTTAATGTTAAAAATCGTCATCATGTTTGTATGGCTCACATCCTCTTCTCCTCCAGATGATATCCCAAACGCCCCCTCTCAGAGAGAGCCTCATCTAAACTAGCTGGGCAGATACACTCTACTCCATCACCTTGTTTTGTTTTACAAACCTCATAATGCTTATGACCAGCTGTTTATTTGGATTGGTTGATGGGTGGATTGATTTTCTATCTCATCCCACCTGAATGGAAGCTCGATGAGAACAGGAAGTCTGCCTCTTTCGTTGCCTGTCTCCAGCACCTAGAAAGATGTCTGGCCCATAGTAGGTGGTCAACAATAACATTGCTAAATGAGTGAATCTCTGTCCATTTCCACATCAAATTCTTACTGCTTTCTCGTCCACTGTGTTCTGTACCTGTGATCATTACAGTCCTTATCCGGGCTGAGATGAGCTCCTCCAGCACAGGTCTTGTCTCTTCCTTCAATCGATTCTCCAAGATCAGCAGTCCCAGAAATATCAGATCTGACTCCACCTTGTCCCTGGAAGTACATATGATTGAACAGAAATAGGACATTGTAATCTTTTTTTACAGGAAGCAAGACAAAAACAAAGACAAATATCGTCCTGTCAGAGGGGTTCCCTCTCATCCACTCACGTGCTGTTCCTTAGACACTAAGTATGTGCCAGGAACTATCCAGGAAGAAGACAGAGGGGACATGAACGATGCTGAGACATTTCCTCTGACTGAATCAAGAGGAAGAAAGAGGATTTATTAAGCAGAAGATTTGCTTTAACTTTGTAAAGAATGAACTGAAGGACCGCAAAGGTCTCTTCCATCTGCTGTGGTGATTTCATCACCTCACCTGCCACCAACCACCAGAGAGGAGTGCCAGCTGTGGTACAAAATGTCATGAAAAATAAGTGAGGCACAAGAAAAATCAAATAAAATGCCAATTTTCGAGAAACCAAGGCTATAATCAACACTACTTTAGCCCCAGGAGATATGAGGCCATAATCTCAAAAAAGAAAAAATGGCCCCTCTTTTAAGGCTGAGTGTCTCCTTCCTTTTGTCCCACAGCTGGTAGCATTGGCCTTCTGCTTAAAGTAGGCATGTTTCTGCAAGTAAGTGAGGCCTCTGAGGCTCCTGTTCACCACGAGAATATTGCCAAGACATTCCACAGGACTAAGTGCAGGGGAGCACATTTAGGGTTAGGGGTTCAAAGATTCTTCCATGATTCATTTACCTGAGACCCAAATACCTCTAGCAGACACATGAGTGAGACACCAGCACTGCCTATATCTGGCTGCACTACAGATGAAGCAGCGCCCAGAAAAGCCAACATGCCTTACTTGCCATGTGCATCCCAATGCTGGGCCTCACATAGGAGAGGTATGACCCACAGTTAGTGATGCTCCCATGACACTGCTAATACCTCCACCAGAGTGGCAGGAAGTGGACACAGTTTGAACTACTTGCCTCAGAGCAGCCTCAAGAGGATGGAGTTTCCTATTCTTCTGAACTTTGCATTTAGTCTCTCCAGGATCGGTTTCCAAACTATCTTTCCAGCTTCATCCATCACTAAATTGTTCACCCACCCTAACCTCCAGCCAAGTTGGACCACTCACCATGGGTATGCTCTGTCCTCAGCCAGCTCTAAACATTTGCTCTAGACTGCCATGAGACATTCTTTATTATTTCATGGAAAAGGTTCGAAGTCCCCTAAGATCTACTATTGAAATCCTTCCTATATTGAGGTCCAACTCACATGCACCTCCCCATGAAGGCTTCCCCAGATAGAAATAATTGTTTCCTCAGCAGATTACTCCTACTTCAGTTTAGCTTGTTTTCATTTGTCCATATATTACCATTCTTTGCCGTCTGATCTGTCCCTCTGTCTCAACTCCTTGAGGGCAAGCCTGCCTGGTTCAACAAGTTCAATAACACCTACACGGTGCCCCAGACTGAGGAAGTGGTTGGCAAGTGTTTGCCTAGTTAAAAGCCTCTGGTGACCATTGTTTGTCAGGGAACCTAGGAAAATTTATTGCCTCTTTCAGAAATTCTACTGCCAGAAGGTTCTCACAGGACCGAAGTCAGACAGTCCGTCAAATCCATGACATTTACTGAATACCTAAGTACAAGGACCCAGGCTAAGGAAAAAGGGGAGAGAATATGCAGAGACTGCAGTGGCCCCTGACTCCAGAGACTTCATGTCCAACCCAGAGGACAAGATTAGACTTGACTATCTCAGTTATAAGGAAGGCTGGGAGAGTACTGTGATGATGCACAAATAAGAGTCCTATGGAGTAAGGGGTAGTCATTTCTCGATGGAGTAATTGGAGAAACCTTCGTGGAGAAGGTGATGTTTGAGCTAGTCTTTGGAGGATAACTTAGTAGACGCCTGATTGAGGTCCTCCCGTCTTTCTAGTAACCTTCTTAACCAGGCCTCAGGCTTCGGATGTGTTCAGAGATGATTTGACATGAGCCAACCACAAGGCACTAGATTGAGCCAAGAAGATGGCTGCAGGGTCAACCATCTGACACAGTCTGGCACTCATATTTACGGTTCCTCTGGCACATTGCCTTCGTAGGGTTCAATGCACAATAATCGGAAGACCAGAGTTCTAATCCCCGTCATGACCTTGTTGCATGACCTTGCCTGTTCTTTATATGTCAGCCTATTTCTTCTTTTGTAGAAGAAGGTGGTGAAATTAATGAATCTCCAGAGTCTCTTCTAGCTCTAACATGATATGATTCTTCTTTTCACATGTATTCAATCTGAGCCAGGAAATAAACAGAAGTAGTCCCTTGAGAGGTCTTAAGCTCTGCAACTTGGAATTGCATCCTATCTTTTCCTGCTTCCTACATAGATGTTATACCTCCTCCTGAAGCGTCCAAAAATAACAAGGAATGGGGCATCTAATACGAACAAGCATTGTCATCCCTGTGATTATATCTCATGTTCTTAAAATCCATGTGATTATTAAAGGATGAAATATGCATAAAGCAGGCCAAGAACACTCAAAGAAATTATGATATCAGTGCTGGAAGCACTCTGAGTAACCACACGTGCGCGCACACACACACACACACCCCAGAGAGAGTGTTCTGCTCTAACCAAGGATTAGTAAAGGTTAGGTAAACTAACTTGGCCATGAGTAGTGGTGATGTGGCTTTAATACAGGAGGGGCAAATTGAGAACCTAAGATCAGATCCTATTAGTGAACTTGTGTTTAGACCTTACCGGATTTTGAAAACTTGGAATTTCAATGACTTTGGCCAGGTCACGTACTCTCCTGTGTGCCGCAGCCCTCACCATTCCCTATTGCTCATGGGCCTCCACCAGGAGTGCTTTGTTACACACGCAAGCTTGAAGGCCATGAGTCTGAAACTTGTAGATTTGCAAATATTTTATTACAATCATCAGAAGCAGCAGCATAGTGGCCAGATTCTTGATGTATCCCTGTCAACAGGCTCTCAGGAAACTACCTTCCATCCCCAGTTCCTTCCATCCCCACATCCCTTCCCTGGACCCACGTTTCCTCTTCTTTAACATGTGACATCCAGTCTCAAAGTTCACTCTTAGCCCTCTGACTTGAGTGACCAGAGTTGAGTAAACTACAACGACTATCCAGAATTGTAATAGCCAAAGTTTTAAGGGTCACATTAAGCTGGCCTCAGGGAGAGTGGGCCAATAAGGCCAGGAATCCAATACTCAGGGACTTCAGATGAGTGACTCCCCCTCTGGGCCTCACTGCCCATCCACGAAGCGACAGGGTTGGGACACATCAGTCATTCTCAGGAGGGGTGGTACCGCCTCTAGAGGACATTCGGGAAACGTTTTAGACACCTATGTAAGATTTTCTGCATTGACCAATGCACAGTGAAGAATTATTCTGCATCCCACGTGCCTTTTGAATATTTTACAGGACATTCGTGGATGCTGAAAATTGTTTATACTTTCCTAAGCCAGTACAGGCCTACATTGTTTACATTGGACTAGATAGTGTACTGTATTATTACAGTACGTATAATACTACTATATTATGTTAAACACCTGTAAAATTGTGTATACTTCCCCTACCTCTGTTTTACATATAAATACAACGTATTTTTGCACATTTTCAATATTCCATTGAATTTTCCAGGAATGTAACTACCACATAAGTTGAGAAAAGATTGTACTGTTTTATTCAGTTTTACGAAGAGTTTTGAACCACTTCACAGAGTCACCACACTGGCAGCAAGAGTGCTGGCAGTATTTGAGATTCCGGTGTCTGGCACACCTGTGTCAGTCTGCGTTCCTAGTTGTTGTGGCTGGAATGACTCTACACACAGGTGCAAGCAATATATTGTTTCATTTTGTTTTAGGGGAGTCAGCAGAAACTTCATTGAACCATTCCTTCTTGTAATTCATTGCATTTTTTCCTTTTATTTTTACTATATAGAAGGGCACTCTATTTATTTTTTACAGAGAATACGTACAGATCACGTTACACATGAATTTTATTTTAGTATGTTAAAGGACGCGGTACAAAATATAGTCACAAGAAGAGAGGGTTGAGTCTGACAGGATTGAACACAAATATGTTAGACCTTCCAAATTTAAAATCCTAAATAACAATATAAGCCTTGATAATCTCCATAGCAGTGTTAGTAATAGTGGGTGGTATAGGGTATTGGACATGGCATTGAAGGTGAAATAAACATGATAGCCTAAAAACGGTGGAAAATAAAACAACGAATAGATTTGAACTAATAAACACTCCAGTCCATTTCAGCCTTTGAACATCCCTATTAATCTATACCTATCAAAACTTTCTGTAGAAGGGCCCCTCTGAAGCTTTTCTTGTTTTTCTACAAATGCTACCTAGATTATGTAAGTCCAAGCTATATTTATTTGTTATATTAAGTTGTATATTTCTTATCAAGAATTTTTTCAGACAAATGTTTCCTAACTTTCAACTAACTCACCAACTACAATGAAAGATTAGCTACCTATATTTAGTTCAAAATGAGGGCACGACCACAATTTCAACCTCTCTGTAGCATTGTTATATTTATAGGTCTGTTTTCACAAAGTTTTACAATCACATCGTAGTTTACAGTTTATACAGCTATTACTCATGAATTCTCCCAGTCACTGTTCATATCAGCTTTGTGATTTAGGAAGAGAAGGGATGACTACATCCTTGTTTACCAAGTTCAAAACATTTCATGCACGCAAATCCAGCACACTATGTTTCTGTGTCCGCTGCCCAGTCTGGTGCATCTTCCCACAAAACCATTCTGCTTTATCAAAATCCTCTCCACTTACCTCATCAAGGCAGTGGTGTGGTGGTCCATTTCCAGCTTTTTGTAGGCCAGCGCTATGACCCGGAAGCCCTGTGTCGTGTAAATCTGAAGTTCACTAACAAAAGTAGTTGGTACTGTTCAGAAAATAACACAGATTAGCATGTAAAATTTACTCAGCTATTACTAGCATAGAAATTTTTTACAACCAGATCCAACTGTTGTCCAAGAAAACGTACCTCTAAAAAGGTACACAAACAAGTCAGTGGGAACACTAAACATACATTGCCAGGGTTGACATTGTGGGATCCAGTGAAGCCAAAATGAGAGGGAGGCATTCAAAAAAAAAAAAACAAAGAAAGAAAGAAAGAAAAAGGCTGGAAAAGGGGTATAATTCTTTTTTCTCTAGTTTAATCAGTGAACATTTATTGAGAGTCTATTCTCTGTCAGTCATTGGCTCTGGCTCTGCAGAGATTGAACTGTAGGCCCTGCCCTGAGGATTTCTGTCCAGTGGGGTAAAGGCTGGAAGGCTAGTAATACAATCAATACTATGATCTGAGCAATTGCAGCTGCTATGGAAGTACTTAGTGTGCATATAGCAGACTGGAAGGAGGTGGTTAGATGAAGGAAGGGAATGGGCATTTTGGCTCAGGGAGCATCACGTGCATAGGCACAGACTCAGCATTCCTTGAGTAGTTAGTTCAGCTCAGGGGAAGCACAGAATGTGAGGAGAGGAGTGGTAAGGCATATGCGGAAAGTTTGATAAGCGACAGATCATGAAGCCCATATATATGATCCTAAACAGGTTTGAGATTATCCTGGCCCCTATGCGAAGCAACCAGAAGAATAAAAGCAGGAAAGTGACAAAATAGTTAAGCTATGTGATGGAAAAACCAATCTGGTCACAGTATGAAGGGTGAATCAGCATAGGGGAGATTGAGGGCAGGGGTCAATTTATCAACTATTGAAGTGAGCCAGCGGAGGGATGATGAGAACCTGAGCTAACAGCGTGACAGGGCCATGGATCAGCAATTGAACAGATAAAGGCACTAAGATAGAGGTAGGAATCAGGGGAAAGTCCTAAACTAGGGGTAAGGGTGGGAATGTTGGTACCATTCACCAAGATGAGAAACATAGGAAGTGAGAAAGAGAGGCTTGATTTTGGTACTGAGTTTGGGATGCCAATGAGTCACCCAATTGGCAATGACCAGTAGGCAATAGGATTCATAGATCAAGTGCTGAAGGCACATATTTGAGCTGGAAATACAGATTTTCCAGTTGTAATACAAGTCTATTCACTTACCTGTCTCAGGTTGGCAAAAGCTGGCCACCTTCTCTGGTGCACCTTTCATAAAAGCCATCCGGTCACCCCCCATCTCTTGAACAATGACTGTCATCCTCTGCAGTGCTGATGAGAATGGGAACTGATGCAGGATTGCAATTCCTTCCACTGGTACCTGGTTGAGGGACGGGGAAGAGAGAGGGACACATCGACATAGCTTCTGACTATTGGGAATTAACTCCTCCCCCCTCGATCCTTATTTTAGCAAATAAGGGAAACAAGGTTTCACCAATTCCACATGTGGAATTCAACGGAAACACACCTGTGACCTTTCAAAATCATGGATGTGAGGGAAGCTTCCCTTTGAGTTTGGGTGTGGTGGGGTAGATAGCAGGCAAGGCTTACCTGGCTGGCTGTTTTGCAGGGCTTAACTACCATGGCGTGGGCCGGTACTCCTTTCACATGGAAATCGTCCCCAGAAGTAGCCATTTCCTATTTCACAAATAGGATATTTCATTGTAGGGATTTATTCCTTGTTCATCCACTGATACTATGCTCAAATCCTCCCCTTGAGAAAATCCTCACACCAATCAATGTTTTCTCGGCGTCTCTCCCCTCAGCTAGACGGAGGTGAACCAGCCTTATTTCACCACAGAAAAAAATAGTGCGTTAGAAATGCTGCAGAACTTGAAGGGCAGACACTTCTGAATTATTCATGCAATTTGTCCTGCTTTCTCTGTTGGAATGTGCTGTATAAAGGCTCATTCTCATTTCTGAAGAGCTTAACTTGAAAATAGTGCACATGAATAGCCAGATTTATTGTGTGTGAGGCAAGCACCTTACTGTCTTTCTTTTCCTGGAGTTCAGTGCTCCTCCAGCTCTCCCTCTCTGTCTAATTTGGATGGATGGTCCTCAGTGTGCAGCAGGGCAGGGACTGTGATGTACATGGTTAATGTTCAGGAAACACTCCGTAATTGCTGTAATTTGTCGTTGTTAGCACTGTCGAGTGGATTCCAACTCTTAGCAACCTTGTGTACAGCAGAGCACAACCCTGCCCAGTCTTTTTGTGCCATCCTCTCACCATCCGGTGTTCTATCAGACAATGCTCCGCTGCTATTCATAGGGTTTTCATAGTCAATTTTTTGGGAAGTGAGTGGCCAGATCCTTCTTCCTAGTCTATCTAGTCCATAAACCCTGCTGAAACTTGTCCACCATGGGTGACACTGCTGGTGTTTGAAATACCAGTGGCATAGCTTTCAGCATCATAGCAACACAACAGCCACCACAGTGTGACAAGTGACAAACAGGTAGGTGGTTCCCTGACCAGGAAACAAACCTAGACCACCAAGGCTAGCTAATTGCTATAATAATGACCCTAAATTATAAACAAAGGAACCTTCTGAACCAGAGATGTCAAAATGCTTTGTAGCCATCTCACTGAGTGGCTGAAAAAATCTGAGAGAGGAAATTGCAATCCCTACCTAAAGATACAGAGATAGTAACCCAGAAAGAATGGCAAAGTTACATCAGATGGCTACAGAACCATGCCCTAGTAGAGATGGAAAGGATCCTAAGGACGGTCTCCTTCAGCAGGTCTCACACATGTATCGTGGGGGTCCAGAGCTGCACCAGGCTACAGGGGGTGGTGATGGGCTTGTGGCTAAGTAGGTGGGGATGTGTGCCCTGAAGTTTCACCTTTACTCCTCAAATGCGCTCTCAACCAGAGCAACTCCAATTATTTGTGTTTTATAGGGTTCTTCTGAATAAGATTTCCTTTTAAGCAAAGATTCTGGCTTTTTTGTTTTGTTTTATGTGAACGCTGCGGGTCTAATTCAATGCCCTCATTCTAAGGTCAAGGAAGCCAAAGTCCCCACAGGAGAGATGACCTCCCAGGATCAAGCAGTCAGTTAGAGCAGAACCAAAACTAGAACCGGGAGAGCCATATTCCTCGTCCTGAACAACAACATTTGCTCTTAAATCAACTTCGAAGTTTCAACAAAAGCTCTCATGGTTTTCTTTTTTATTGTTTCCAGCCTTGGAAACAAAATCAATACTAAATGAGTAAGAATAAAACTCCTAGTCACAATAAATTATCCTAACCACTGGTGACAGTGATGTTTCCTCATCCTTATGTTCTAGAAAATTTTGAAACCAGACATTATTCCTACTACAGTCTAAAGAGTTGGAAATAATTATATAATAATTAAAATTATATTAATATTATTGAGCCTGTAATATGTGCCAGGCACAGTATCAGGGATTTTTTTTTAATGCATCATCCCATTTAATCCTCACAATAATCCTACCACAGAGATACATTGTGCGGAGAAGAAAACCAGGCTTACATGATTTACCCCTCACTGCTACATACACTATAGTGGGGACTTCACATTTTATAAGTATTGAATAGCTGTAATAAAACCTGTGTTGCTCTGGCATTGAAGAGAGTTCTTAGAGTTTCTGCAGAGCAGAGGCTTACCCAGGTGGTGGCTTCAAACATTTTGAGGTCCAGAGGGTCTCCCTGGATGGTCTCATCTAGAAGAATCAGAGAGTGGCAGCTGGCCATGGCCGCACACAGTGGGCCCCATGGCAAAGCCCTGCCAGAGGCAAAGCTATGGACTTCCTGGAAGCTAAAGAAGAAGATAGAAAGAGTTTCAATCCTATTCTCCCGGGCCAAAATGGAGCTTCTGGAGGTGACTATCTTTTTAAAGAGTGGTTTAACATGCTTTGTTACATTACGTGACTACTCTCTAATCCCCCGAATTAACAGTGCTTCATTCGGCCATCATCCTTACATAAGTTCATTGAGTATGAGAAAAGTCTCTGAGATTCTTTCAAGTTCTTTCTTCCCTCTTTTTCCTTACCCTTTCTCTGGCCATGATTTAATTCCAGAGGTATGGAAAGAACTAGAAGTATCGCCCTTAGTTCTAACCACATCCACTCCCACCCCAACTTCCAGACCACTTCATTTCCAATGCTGTGAGACAGAACAGGCTAGTTCCCACTATAGCTCTTTGTGTATGTGTGTCTCTCCCTCAATGAATCCTTCAGGACGGGGCTGTGTCTTCCATAGCCCTCTCCCCAACATGTCTGATGTTTGGTCCACAGTAGACAGTCAGCAAATGTATGAGTGAATAAATCAGTGAGTTGGTTACTGGAACCCCGAAAGACCATAATGATAAAGAAAGGAACTTTAAAAAACATCTTTGAGAATGTTTTGCAACATCCCCCTCTTCCACCCTGGCATCTAGTGTCAATATGGCAGCCATCATCCCCATCGCTTCCTATAGAAAGTGGCTTCATCTAAAACCCACTGAGATACAACTCAAATGTCGTAATCAGGGTTCTTTCACTAATCCAGAGTTGAAGTCATCAAGTTTGGCCTCGGGTCCGCTGGAGGGGTGTCCTCTGTAACCTTGTTGTCAGTCCCTTCTTAAATGTGTAGCACAGTAGGTGGTTCACAAAGCAGCCCATCCTATTTGGAGGACCTCTGAGCGCCAGAAAGTGCTTCCTGAACCGAGGCAAAATCTGCTTCTTCGAGCTAGTCAGAATCTGCTTACTCTCCCTGCTCCACATGGCCGCTTCTCTCAGATTTGTGGACCAGCCTGGCTCTTTTCCCTTTTGATCCCCCCTTTCTCTGGGGTTCCACAGGAACCTGTAGCCGTGCCTCCAACATGCAGTTTCTAGACCTCTCACCTTCCTAGTTCTCTTGCTTGGAAAAGTTTTTATTTGTCGTGGTTTGTCTTAAAATGACATCTCCAGGATCAGACTATTATTTCCCACGACGTGGACACTGCATTTCTTTAAATACAGCCTTAGTTTGCTCTAGTCTTTTGTTCTTGAAAGCATATACATCACGGTGTTGACTCATAATTCAGCCTTATTTCTTCCTGGCTGCCTCATTCAAGTTCAAAAAGAGTTCAAAAACCTCTTGGCTGATTACCCACTCTGTTGATCATATCTATTATTACATATCGAAAGATCGAGTTATCTTAGCAGTTTACAACATGTCACCTGGTATTTTAGTGAACATCTAAAAGGAAGTGATCACCTGCAGCATGATTAACACAGACATTTAAGCTCAAACCAAAAAGCAAACACAGATCGGGGGGAGAAAAATCTTATTTTAAAGATGGCACACTCACAGTCATCAGTAAGAATTCTGACTATGTAATTCTGAGTTCTTGAGGATCAAGCCAGATTGATTTGCACAACAGATATATAAAACTTTCTATCATCCCTGTCCTTGGATTTTTGTTTGAAGGTTTATGATTTATCAAGCCCAGGTAGCCAAATAGCCTTCTGATGGTTCTTGAAGTATCTGGCACATTGGGCAGGCCATTTTTTGGAAGTTATGAATTATTAGAGATGGGCTCACCTTTCACAAGAAGATATTTAATAGTCTATAAGTCAGGTGCTGACTTCTTGGCTAGAATTGAATCTTTTTTCTCTCATTTTGCTCATTAAATTTGCCAAGTTTTTTTTAAACTTTAAATTTCTCTTTTAGTCATTTGAAGCCAACTTTGACCTTTTTTAAGGATGGAAGGAAGGGAGAGAGAGAGAGAGGAAGGGAGAGTGGTAGGCCTAATTAATTAATTAGTCAATCACCTAAATATTGTATCAACTGTTTTTATTTAAAGTTGACAAGTCACTCTTAGAAATAGAAAGTTTCAAAAGTCTTGTGAAAAATATGATGACAATTCAGTAAGTGGAAGAGCATTCAAAAGATGGAAGGTATTTAGTTCATTTCAGATGAACATTTACTGTGCGTCTGCTGTGTGTGCCTGATATTGGGCTACGTAATAGGGACACAAAGGTGAATACGACAGAGACTGCCCTCAGGATGCTCACATATTGGAATAAATGCATACACTTTTTGTAGAAGTTAAAACAGAAAAATACTCATGGACAAAGAGACCAGGTATACATCCAATCTATCTTCAAGGGAAAATGAAAATAACTTTAGAAAGTTTAACCCTTATAAGCGACTTAATCTGGAGACTAAAGTGGTTAGAAGCATCAGGAGTAATCTTTTAACCCAGGAAATAGACTTGTTTATAAATTATATTTTAATATGAAAATGTATTAAATATATATGATTAAAATATTTTATGGACAAATTCTATGTCTATGTCTTCTGCATTATGCAGGAACCACAATGTATCTTCTATGTATAAGACTCTTTGTGATTTAGGTTGTAAGTGTGAAAGGGAAGTATTTTCATTAAAAAATGAAATAATGTCAAATTCTTCCTGTTCTGATCACATTGGAAGCTGCAGGGGAGAGAAAAAGCAGGCAGAGAAACAAACTCATTCATGGCCACAAGAGGGCCCCAGCAGAGGGATGTGTACATCCACCACACCAAGCTGAAATCTACCCAAACTGAGTCTTCTCTGGCCAGAAAAGGGGGGTTTCTGGCAGCCAGAAGGTGGAGTTCCCAGAACTAGAATCCCGAGGCAAAGGAGTACACTAGCCACGGGTCCACAGCTGTTCCTCTTCCTGAAATTCAGCGCACACAAGTCAGTGCAGTGTTCTTCCCCCTAGCACACAGAAAGCCTTCAGTTTGTACTAGGAATGTCACCTCCCTGAAGGACAATGTCGTGGTATCATCAAAATTAGGGACCCTGGGCCAATTTCAGGCCCCTGACTAATATGCTAACAACACATTACATTCGAGCAAGGATTTGAATGCAGTGTCAAAACACCCCTTCATCTCCTAGGTTTGTGAGTGGCATGGGGCAGGGCTGGAGTGGGCGGAAATATGCATGCTTTAGTGAGACTCGGAAATATTCAAGAGAAGAAATTAAAGGAAAATACTCCAGCAACCACTGCTCACTAAAGCCAATGGCACGATCTCTCCATGATTAGTTTTCAAGAGAAAACACAGAGTTCTGGGAAAAGCGAAACTAAATGCCTTTAGTCCAAAGTACTCACCCATTCTTGTCACAGGGCACGACTCCCCAGAGGTCCAAGCCATCTCTTGTTAAGGTGCCTGTCTAAACAGAAACGAGCACCAGTTGACCCTGAAGATCCAGCAGCCCCATAGTGATGAGTAATAAGGTAAATATGTGTCACAGTCATATTATCAAGATCAGCTCTTCAAGGACGGACACAATATGGTGGGCTTCTGGAGTCCTGGGCAGAAACTTTGATGAGCGCATACCAGTTGTGTGACAAGCTGGCACTTAATCTCTTTGAATTTTAGTGTTCTGTGCGATATAAGGAAGAAAACAGTATCTGCCTGACATATTTCAGAGGCTTGTTTTGAGGATCTATGTAGACCAAATGGATGGGAAAGTCCCAGGTAAGGCTGTAAGAGCTATAAAATGGGTGAGTCCAGTTTTCATAGTAGAAGTCAAAAGTATCATCAGAAATAAATCATAGGAGTAGAATTTTTTACTGTTCTAAGGAAATTATTTGCTATCTGACACCTATGTGGTAAAAAGGTGCTTATTGGAATTTCTCTCAGTGCAGTATAATGCTGAAGAGCTTGGACTGGGTTAAAACCCAGCGGGGTAACCCAGGCAAATTATCTGATCCCTCTAAATATCAGAGCCTTTATCTGTAACATCATGATACTCGTAGAGGGTGAATGAGGTAATACAAATAAAGTGCTTAATTTGACGTCCGGCATAGAGCAAGAGCTGACAATAATGCTAATTCTCATAATTATTACTTGTTTTTTATTTAAATTCATGTCACAATTATCTCTCCCACCCCTGTTTCTTTTTCCAAGTCCAAGATGAGATGATCCCATAAGTAGAACTTCTTTCCTTATGATGCTAGTTTGATCACAAAATAATATTGAAATGGTGGCAAGAACTGTGTTAACCTTCCAATCTTGGTACATCTCTCTGATATTGCAGTAATTATAAAACACAACTCTGAGTCCCATTAGTTCTCTGCTATCAAAATCTTCAATGTGTGGTTTAATGGGTACAAAGTTTCAGTTTGGGAAGATGGCAAAAGTTCTGGAGATGGATGGTGGTGATGGTTGCACAACAATGTGAATACACTTAAAGCTACTTAAAAATGGTTAAAATGATAAATTTTATGTTACATATATTTTACCACAATAAACAAATATATTAAGAAAAAGTAAAGCAATGATAAAAAAAAGAAAAAACACCTTCAACAATTCCCCACTGCCTAAAGAGAATGTAAAAATTTCTTAGTCAAACATCAAGGTCTACAAACACCCTCTCCCATTACTAATGTCCTACTCCGGTCAAAACCATGCTCTATTGCTGTCCTGACTCCACGCTTTTGCCCATATTCACCTGCCTACAATGCCCTTTTACTGTATATGTTTTTGAGTTTTCTGTATGTTATAATGTTTTGACATCTTAAAAAGCCTTTCTGACTGGAGAGAGACTGCCTCTTTGAGACTCAGCCAATAGTATGTCTTTGATACGGAAACTAACCAGTCCAGTCGGGAGCCATACCTCCTCTATCTGGCCTTATTCCCCAGGAGACAGTATTTCTCTGCCTTCAACAACCTAGGGCCAGGTATCAGACAACTAGAGACCACCTCTACAGTTCAAAGCTCACCGAAATCATTCAAACTAGCCAATCATCGCTGTTTACCCTGCCCTGCCTTGCCTCCTGCAGAAACCCCAACAAAGGCCATTGCCTAAGCACTTCCATGGCTCCTGCTTTGTTTCTGATCAAAACTTCACGTTCCCCCTGTGGCCCTGCATGGTGAGCCATGCCTCTTCTGTCTAGGGGAACTGTACACAACATTAAACTTTTCTTTCAATGGCACTGATCTCCCCCTTCCATCGCTCAGTCGCCTTTATAAATTAAGACCCAGCCACAAAAGAGCCGTTCATGCCCATCTTCACCCCAGCACATGTGTGTACAGACTAGAAGATACATTCAAGAGAAGGGAGATGAAGAGGCTGTTTGGGAGTAACTGGTGTAAAATCAAGGAGAATTTTAAGCCATATACTGCAGATGGGAAAATACAGTAAGGGTTTGATTGGGGCTTTATTGTAACCAAGTCTCATAGTAAGATACAGCTAAATAAACTCTTAATTTTTTATTCATTCATTAACTCAATAAATATTTATTCAGCACTGATTATGTGTCAGGCAATATTCTTGGCATATGGGATACAGCAATATCCCTAAATCAAAAAGGTTTAAATTTTGTTGTTTGTGTGAGGGTTTTGACTATAGAGGGACAGAATGCTATTTTAATTAGTTGTGTTTCATAGAATATTGGAGCTGGAAGGACCCTAAAAGATTGACCTATTCAGTACCTACTCTCCCTTCTCTCAACCTTGGAATCTCAGTGCTCAAGAGATGTGTCTTTCCTAGATCACACATCCAATCAGAGATAAAATGAAGTCAGGTAGCCACATCCTATGTTTCCTGCTTCACAAGAGTGTAAATTACCTAAACATGACAATAACGATGATAGAAATGGGGATGAGAATGAGGATGAAACACACATACCTTGTCAAAGCAGACAAGGTTTAATTGCCCACATACATTGATCCTCTGGGGACTGAGGCAGAAGATGCCTCTCTTCTTGAGCCTCCTCTGGGCATAGATAATGCCAGTGGTCAGAGCAGCAGGTAGAGCGGGAGGAACTGCGATGGTGATAACATCAAGGGCTTTCTTCACCACCTCCTGGAGAGGTTCCTGGAAGATGAAGTCACTCTTTAGCTGTCGAAGATAAACCAGTCATGAACAGCTTTGCACATATGACATTTTTTGTTTGTTTAAATTCCTAGAAATGGTATGAATGGGTCAAATATGGGTATAAAAGGTATGAACACGTTTATGGCCCTCAATATATTTTGCCAACATGCAATGAAAAGGCTTGTAACAATTCATAGGGTTACCCCCAGAGAACAATGTACCAGTTTGTCATGACCTCACCAACAATGGGTATCTAGGTGTATTTAAAATTCCTCACTTAACAGCGACAAAGTATTACGTGATTGGAATAAATATATTCTCAGATTGAAAATGAAAAAATTGTGTAAGGAAAAGTGTGCAAGAGGAGACATGTTGATATCTCAACAAACAAAGTGTTTTATCCCACTTGATCTGATTGTTATTATGGAACTTCGTGATCAATTGCTTGTATTGGGGAGCTGGGAATATAAAAGCAAATTTCAGTATTTGGCTTTGTGTTCCAGGTTTGTAAACCATGTCTTAGATTAAGGTCAGCACTCAGAGTATAAAATCCACGTAGGTGAGCGTATGCGTGCATGTAATAAAAGAAGAGAAGCAGCTTACCCCGCTGAGCACGTAGACGCACAATGTATAGACCATGCCAATGGTGGCCGTCCCTACGAGGCACAGGAGGAACCTGATGGCGTCCCTGTAGAGCTTAAAATTCATCGGCTTGGGGTAGAGAATGGACCTCACAAGGTCTCCCTTTGCAGTGTTGAATCCTGAAGTGGCAAAAACACACCCCACACTCTCAGGTCGACAAATCTTACTGCCAGCATTCCTCTAAACCTCAACATTGCCTTCATTTTCTCTAGAGATATGTAAACAGTGTTTAAACCCAAACACAGTTAAAGAATAATTGGGCAAATACCTAGGCACTAGGATGGAAATATCTTACCTATTTCAGGGCTTATCACTCTCTGGCCTGCCTTCCCTCTGCTTCCAAAGCCAGTGCAGCCCAGAGATAGGAAAGCACCATACTGGAGGCAGAGCACAGCTTTTCCAAATATAGCTTCATTTTAAGGAGACTCAGGAATGCACACGCACACATGTGCCCACGCATGTGCACACACACACACATAATTCACTTGAATTTAAATTTAAATGGCCCAGTAAACACTGATGGATTCAATTTCTTTTCTTTTCTTTTTTTTTTTTTTGAGGAAGATCAGCCTTGAGCTAACTACTGCCAATCCTCCTCTTTTTGCTGAGGAAGATTGGCCCTTAGCTAACATCCATGCCCATCTTCCTCCACTCTATATGTGGGACGCCTACCACAGCACGGCTTTTGCCAAGAGGTGCCATGTCCACACCCGGGATCCAAACTGGTGAACCCGGGGCCGTGCACACTTAACTGCTGTGCCACCGAGCCAGCCCCTGGATTCAATTTCAAATGCTTCTTAGTGTCAAGTTTTCAGTTTCTAGTCCTGCCTAGAAAGAAGTTGGGATTTGGGGTTAGAAGACCTGAGTTCTAGGTCCAGTTCTGTCAGTTACTGGCTGTGTGATTTTTCTAAGTTCACCTGAATTGTGTGAGCCCTAGCCTATTTGTGTACAAAGCAGAGACAGTAGGCGTCTTTGTTCTGCTGGTTTGATAGGTGCAAATAGTTTATAAACTACAAAGCACAAAAACAGTACTTTTTTTTCTTATATTCTTTTTTTGAGAAAGATTAGCCCTGAGCTAACATCTACTGCCAATCCTCCTCTTTTTGCTGAGGAAGACCGGCCCTGAGCTAACATCCGTGCCCATTGTCCTCTACTTTATATGTGGAAGGCCTACCACAGCATGGCTTGACAAGTGGTTCATAGGTCCACATCCAGTGGACCTGAGCCGGTGAACCCTGGGCTGCCAAAGCAGAACGCGCGAACTTAACTCCTGCACCACCAGGCCGGCCCCCATAAATAGTAATTATTGTCATCAGTGTTATTTTTACTAAAAGGCATCTGCCATAGTTCAATTCACATTTAAAATATATAAATTTAACACATTTAATTTGTTATCTAAAGACTGCTCTTTACCTAATAAATTTAAGGCATTAGACAAACTAAGCGAAAATATTTCATTAAAATAAAATGAAGTAGGAAATGCTAACTAACCAGTCTGCAGGACCACGGCTCTCACGGTCCCGGAACAAGCTCCCTTGGCCTGGATAACTTCCGTGCCACAGAAGAGGACGTGTCGCTTGTAATCTGCTTCACTCTGTGTTTTCCAGGGCGCAGAGCCATCCATCTTGAGTAACGGAGTTTTAGTGACTGGAATACTTTCTCCTACAGAAAACAAGCATCTCATCCTGTGAGGTGGGGTCCCTTCACTCATTTAAATCATGCATATACTCTCTCATCATACAGCAGACATTTGTTGTGAGCCTGCCATGTGGCAGGGACAGCCCTGGGTACTGGGGATACAAGGAGAAACATAAGTCTTGTTTTTAAGAGGTTTGTAATCCAGAGAGGGAGACAGACACGTAAATAAACAAGTATAATGTCATATTAAAAATGCTATGAATATTGGGGGCTGGCTTCGTGGTCGAGTGGTTAAGTTCACGTGTTCTGCTGCAGGCGGCCTAGGGTTTTGTTGGGTCGAATCCTGGGCGTGGACAGGGCACTGCTCATCAAGCCACACTGAGGCAGCATCCCACATGCCACAACTAGAAGGACCCACAACGAAGACTATACAACTATGTACTGGGGGGCTTTGGGAAGGAAAAGGGAAAAAGAAGGGGCCGGTTCAGTGGCTGAGTGGTTAAGTTCGCGTGCTCCACTGCGGCGGCCCAGGGTTCAGATCCTGGGTGCGGACATGGCACCGCTCGTCAGGCCACGTTGAGGCGGTGTCCCACGTCCCACAACTAGAAGGACCTGCAACTAAGACATACAACTATGTGCAGGGGGGTGGGGGGTGGGGGAGATAAAGCAGAAAAAAAAAAAAAGAAAAGGGAAAAAAAATAAAATCTTTAAAAAAAAATGCTATGAGCATTGTAAAACGAAACATGGATGCTAAAATAGGCTGGAAATAACCATTTAGGGAACAGCAAGTTGTGCCATCTAGAATGTGGGGTGTGGGGAATAGGAACCATGAGAGTTGTGTAGGAGCCAAAGCATGGAGGGCCCTACATGCGCATATCTAAGTGATAACTGTTTTTCTACAGGCACTCGTGGCAGAAGAGGATGGGGAGACGTTGAACTGTTCTATTCAGAAGAGTACGTCACATTTATGTACACAGGAGTGCACTCTGCCTGCAGCACACAGAATGAATTGCAGCCTGGTGAGGCGGGAGACTGGACATCCAGGTAGGAAAGATCACAAGAGCTCCAGTTGGAGAAGATGAGGTCTGAACTATGGCAGCTGGCAGTGGGAGTAGAAATAAAGTGCTGGATTTGAGAAATGAGGACATAAGAGACCACAAGACTTGGGGAGATTTTTATATTGGCAAGTCCTGGGGACAGAGGAATTTAAACTGGCTTTCTGGTTTCTGACTTGGGGAATGAGCAGAGGATGACATGAGTTATCGACACAGGGACCATAGGAGGAAGGAAGAATTACCTTTTGGTCACTGTGAGTTGGGGATGCCTTGTGGAATGACCACGTTGAGATGCCTTGTAGGCAGGTAGAGATTTATTTGGGTCCGGAGCTCAGGGGAGGGTCTTTGACCAGAGATATTTAGTGAGAGTTCATCACCTTATAGATGATAATTAAGACCGAGAGAAGAGACAAGATTACTTAGGGACCAAGTGTAGGGTGAGTAGAGGAGAGGACCAGGACGCCTGAGCAGCACCAACAAGCAGGGGCATGGAGGAAGAGCAGGCGTTCAGGAAGCTGACCAGTGTGGTCAGTGGTTGGAGAACTTGGAGGGACAGTGCTGCCTTGGAAAGCCAAGGAGAAGAGAGTTTTCAGAAGGAAGGGATGGTCAGAGTAGTCAAAAGCAGCAGAGAGGTCATCAAGAAGAGAAATTTAAAGAATCCATTGGATTTGGCAAGTGGGACATGGGTGACTTTTGCCAGTGCAGGGGGAGGGGCAGATGGCAGTGGGTTGAAATGCTGATATAGAGGGAGAATGGAGTTGTGAAAGTGACGATGGCCTGTTCTGAGAAACAAAGCTTCTAAGACCTTCTGCTGGTCTTTGCAGAGTGGGCAGTATAACTTCAGAGAGATGTTCCCACATACTAGGGCCACTCTCATTAGGAAAATGGTACTTGGCATTGCAAAAGTTCCAGTACCAGGAGACTTATGAATCTATGTATTCCTTAGAGGAAGAAACCTGACCTACCACAAGTTTTTATCTTTTCGGTAAAGTTACGTACAAGGGAAACATATGTTCTTGTCTCTATTTCATGCCTTTCTGGTCTACCTGGGAGAAATGGATTCAATTTGGACTTTAATGGGAACCACAGTACGTCAATGTGTATTCGCAGGCTCTCATTCCATCTCTGAAAATGACTTTATGATTCTTCTTTCCCTCACAGAAATGTTGGCACTACATCTCCTCATAAATGCATATGCAAATAAGAACTCAAAGCACTATGACCTTGAGAAGTCACTTCTCTCTGGACCTCAGCTTCCATTTCTATGAGATGCAATGACCTCTAAGGTCCCTCCCAGCTCCAGCACGCTCTTTAAAAATGAGATAGTTAGTTCCAAATATCCAGTGTATATTTTGAAAGTAGTAGATTGGTTAATCCTGCATGATGAACATTTCAACATTTTCAAGCCAAGCCAGGAAGAGCTTGGAATTGACCTTGTGGCTTTCAGAATGTCATTAATGGTTCTCAAACCCTCCAAGTTTATCTGAGACATATTTTATAGACAAATAGTAAACATAAAAGTCACAGATGATCCTGAAACATCTAATGAGTTACAATCTTCTAAGATAAAATGACAGGGTTGTAATAACCCTTTGCTCAGGAAGGAAATGCTAAACATTCTACAAGTTATGACTGTATCAAACTTAGCCCATAGAAAGCAGTTTTAATTTGAACTCTCAGAATCATCCAGAACAGGACGGTTAAGTCAGATTTATGGGCATAGGAAGGTCCCAAAGCAGCCACAGGCTTTGCCATTGTCATTCACGTGGAGGAGGAGCCTGGGAGAGCCAGCAGAGGCTGAAGTCATGAGCTAGAACTGTACCTGTCAGCATGCCTTCATCTACCACACAGCTGCCATCAATCAAGATGGCATCACATGGCATTTGCACTTTGTTCCCTGTCAGAATTAATAGATCTCCGGGTACCAGGAAGCGTGATTCCAGCTCTTGGGCTCCAGCTGAAAGTGTGAGAAGACAAAGTCAAGTCAGTTTTTTTCCCACAAAAGCACAGTCTGACATCTACCTAAATTGGAAATCAATGAAAAAGCAACCAAGGTACTTAAAATAAGGAGGTTATTCTTCAACATTGATTCAAAATCTGGAACAATAATAAAAAAAGTAACAAATTCAATTATATGAGATAAAAATCTCTGCGGGGCAAAAAAATAAATAAATAAGCCAAGAAAAAACTAATGACAAATTCAGAAAACATGTTTGAAACTTACAGACAAAAGATTAATATTCCTAATATATAAGGAGTTCCTAAAAAAAGAGAGATATATCAAAAGATTGTATAGGAAAACTGCTAGAGATGTTAAAGATAGTTCACACATACAAAATGCAAGCGGCATGTTAAACATTTGAAAAGATGCTCGTTCCTACTCATAATAAGAAAATTGAAAATTCCTGCTTTCCTGCCTTCCTTTACCCTTTTCCTACCTTATTCAATCCCAAAGTTATAAGGGGTTAAGCAAGGTAAGCATTTATGCAAGGGGCTAGGTAGGGTGGGGATGGAGGACCCCAGGCTGCTATGGGTGTTAGAGCCTAAGAAGGGTGGACGGGTGTTCATTATGGCCTGGTGCAGGGTGTCAGAGGCCAAAGAGGGAGAGAAGGGACTCCATGGTGGCAATGGCCTGGTATGGGATGTTGGAGTTGGAGCAGGGTGAAAAAGGAGTCTACATGGGAGTAGGGTGGGGGATGGTAGGGCTATTAGCAGTGATGGATAATGGATGTCATCCAAGGGGGCATTGATGCAATAAGCAGATACAATGAGAGCCAGGTTTCTCGCCAACGAAAGGAAATTACAAATATAGATAAAAATAGAACCAGGATAAACTCTGTGGTATTGGGATTAGAATTGAGACAACAGTGTGAACTAATGGTTTTCAATAGATAAAGAAGTAATGTAGATGCAAATGTGTATGTGTATAAGAAAGCATACATATATGATATATTTGCTTGTCTATTTTTATACATATATTCTCTAATTCTGTTCTCTGAGAGGGCCTGAGAGCAGTGCAAACCCTATAATAATGTGCACATCCAGTGCCTGAATTTTAGTTTCTAAATTCCATTGCCCTCAAAAAAGAATCAGGGTTCCACAAAGAAATGGCTGGTCACAAGGCTGGGCCAAGAAAAGTATAACATGAGCCAGAACATCTGGTTGTGCCATTAAGGAAGTGCTCACACAATGATGAGGGCATATCAAAAAGACACTGAAACCAATTTAAAGGGCTCTCGTGGACTAAATCTGTAACAGTTTGAACATTAGCGTAATTAATGATAATAATGAACTCTAACCCATTAAATAAAATAGGAATTCATGAGTCCATAATGATGTAAACAAATGAGGAGAAAACATAGTTCTTTCTTACAGTAAAATGGCAATTAGTTAATGTATAAGGAAAGATTAAACCAGAAAATCACCATCTGGCAACTATCAAAATAATAATTAATCTAGCCAAGAAATGTCAACAGATACTGAAACTAGTGGGTGAAAATTTGATGAGGATGGTTGATCTATGTAGTCTCAGAGTATCTCTCAACAAAACAACTATTTATTAAAAAGAGGAAAAAAGTAAATTTACAATGGAGAAACCTGGCAGACACCATTGAATTAAGCAATCCAAGTTAACATCACCAGTAATAGGACAAATTTAAACTATGTATCACCTGAGAGGAAGCATCGAGAACTGCTTGGCATTACTTTTGTGACTTTCCAGCCAAAAAGGCAGAAACCGATTTTAACCAGCAGGGAATGTCAGATAAAACCAAATTGAGGGGCATTCATAAAATAAGCAGAGGAGAAAGAGTCAAGGTCATGAAAGTCAAGGAAAGATTGAAGAAGATTAAAGAGATTTGGCAAACAATAGTATTGCGCAATCCTGGATCCTTGCCTATATAGGACATTCTTGAGACAATTGGAGAAATTTGAATGGGTCTGAGCATTAGTTGGTATGAAGATATCAATATTAACTTCCTGATATTAAGGTTTGCACTCTCATTTATGTAGCAGAATGCTCCTGTCCTTAAGAAATACACACTACAGTACGCAGGAGGCGGGGAGCCACAAGTCAGCAACTTATTCTAAATGGTTCAGGGAAAAAGTTATTTGATCCACTCTCGCAACTTTTCTGTAAGTTTTAAATTGTTTTCTAAAAGAAAAAAAAGAAGAAAGAAAGAAGAGAGAAATATATACGAGATAACACTACTCACCTACCTGATTAGAAAAATCTAAAAGTTTGCCAGTATATTATGTTGGCAAGGCTGTGAGGAAACAGGCACTTTCACACATTTCTGGTGCAAATGCAAACTGGTACAATATCTATGGAAAGAAATTTGGCAATATCTAGCTATCAAAAGTATATATGCATTGCGGCCAGCCTGGTGGCATAGTGGTCAAATTCACGTGTTTCACTTTGGTGGCCCAGGGTTTGCAGGTTCTGATCCCAGGCACGGACCTATACACTGCCTATCAAGCCATGCTGTGGCAGGCGTCCCAAATATAAAATAGAGGAAGATGTGCACAGATGTTAGCTCAGGGCCAGTTTTCCTCAGCAAAAAGAGGAGGATTGGCAGCTGATGTTAGATCAGGGCTAATCTTCCTCACCAAAAAGAAAAAGAGAAAAAAAAGCACATATGCATTTATTCTTTAACTCAGCAATTTTACTTCTCAAAATCTATACCAAAGATAGACTGGTAAAAATATGAAAAGACATGTGCACAGGCTTTTTATTATAGCACTATTTGTAATAGTAAAAGACTGAAAAAAAATCCTTTAATAGAGAGCTATTTGAATAAATAGTGGTTCCCCTACACGAGGGTGCCACGCAGCTGAAACAATGAATGAAGAATATCTGTATTCACTGCTATGGGAGGGTCCCTGGGAAACAAAATTAAGTGTGTAAAGCACATACACCAGGTAATATAAGTTAAATGTATATGATATACTCCTGTTATCTAAAAAACCCAGCAGTATAAAAATATATCCTACTCTGTATATATATATATGAATATTATGTATAATTTGTATTTTTTAAATGTAAGAACAAACCAAAAACAAACAAAAATGATCATTATTAAAAGAATGAGTACGTAAGGCAGAGAGAAGAGGGGTAAGAACTCGACTCCCCTGAATGTCTTCCGTCTGATGGATTTAACTTTCCAAACAAGCAGATATTTTATATAACATCTGTGCAGACGACTACAAAAATGAATTTGAAAAGCTAACACTAAAAGTCTACAGCAAAATGAATGAGACGAACCTATCAAGTTGTTGGCATAACTATATAGAGAAGAATTATTTGAGTGACTTTAAAATATGATTTTTTTAAATGTATAATTTGTACATTTCTAATGGTATATCACAAACAGGGGAAAAGAAGAACTCTAAAAAATCTTACATTGTTTCTAGGAATAATATTGTTGCTGGGTGTTTTGGTTTGTTATTCTGAGATTATTGTATATGACGGGATAAAGCTAATGAGTAATTTCCTGCTGTCATTGAGAATCAGGACTTTTATTACGGAGAACGGAGAGACAGAAGTACAATCAATGAAGTTAAGTAAAAAGCCCATAGTTCTAAGCTTGAATTGGAAATGTCAGTATGTTTTGTTATTGTTGTTGTTACTGTTTTGATGAGGAAGATTGGCCCTGAGCTAGCATCTGTTGCCAATCTTCCTCTTTTTGCTTGAGGAAGATTGTCGCTGAGCTAACATCTGTGCCAGTATTCCTCTATTTTGTATGTGGGACACTGCCACAGCATCGCTTGATGAGTAGTGTATAGGTCCATGTGTGGGATCCAAACCTGTGAACCCCAGGCTTCCAAAGCAGAGCACACAAACTTAACCGCTACGCCACTGGGCCGGCCCCAATGGAAATACCAGTATGAACTCGTTAATGTATGTTATCTTTAAAATATTATTTCTTAGGTATGTCTTCTGAAAAATCCTAGAAACAATGACTAACACCAAAGAAATGAGCACTCCTAACACTCTGATTGAGGCCTCTAAGTACCAAATCTAAGAGCTCTTTGGAAAAATGGATGTGTCCAGGTTTGGAGCAGGAATTGTCCAAGATGAGTCTGGAATATCTTGTCATACCAGAAAGCAATAAAACTTTCAAAGACTGCTGGGTTCATGTCAAAAGAACTCAGGAGCCAATCTGAAAAGGCTCAAAATGGCTGAAGATGGGACAATGTGGGCAACAATAAGAACAAAAACTACAATGGATGGAAATATACCAACCATGTTAACAATATATGTCTATAACGACACTGGAAAAAAAAGGCTTTGGAAAATGCTAGAGGGTCAACCCATTATTTTGAAAGCTGTTAAATGAAGAGAAATAGCTATTTCTCCTCTCTTTCTTAAACAAACTGAATCTCAGAGTAATGAAATAGTTGAGGAGGGGTGTTTCTCTTTACTGAAATATTCTATTTGATCTATGAAGATGGCATGATAGAAGAAGAAATTTGAAACTCTGAATGAAATAATAAACCTAGATCATGAGCATTCAAGTCTGCTAATATCACAAAAAGAAGACAACCAGATATTATGTACCTCCCATGAGAAGTACACAATACCAACTATGATGTTTTCTTGCAAAAAACTCAAGCTTCAGAACTAACTATCAATTACAGGAAGTACAAGGAATAGAAAAATCATGTTAACTAACTCCATGAGTATGCAATCAATGTAATCTAAGCTGTGGAAGCCACAGGATGAAACAGTAGTTTCTTCAACAAAAAATTTGCAAGGAAAAAAATAAGATATGGAGTGAGAAATGTGTGGATTAAAGTAAAAGACCTGCAGAGGATCCCCCATACACTGAAAGACCCATACACTGAAAACTGCAAAATATTGCAGGAGAAATCAAAGAATATCTAAATAAATGGAGAAATAAAACATGTTCATCGGTCACAAGAGCCGAACTTGTTAACATGTCAATTTTCCACAAACTGATCTATAGATTCAACACAATCCCAATCAAAATACCAGCATGTGTTTTGGTAGAAATCGACAGGTTGATTCTAAAAGTCATACAGAAATGTGAAGGGACCAGTATTGCCAAAACAATTCTAAAAAAGAAGAACAATGCTGGAGAACTAACGTTATCCTATTTCAAGACTTATTATAAAGCCACACTGTGTAGCATTGGTATAAAGACAGGCAAATAGATCATTAGAACAGAATATGTAGTTCAGAAATAAATGTACGCATACACAACTGATTTTTGACAAAGGTGCAAAGACAACTCAGTGGAGAAAGGATAGTCTTTTCAACAAATGGTATTGAAACATTTGTATATCTGTTTGCAAAAAAATTGAACTTCAACTCGAAAAAACAACCTCAAAACACGATACAGACTGATAGGTAAAACCTAAAAGTATAAAACTTCTAGGAGACAACGTAGAAAATCTTGATGACCTTGGATTAGGGAAAGATGTCTCAGATATAACACAAAAGCATGACCCACAAAAGAAAAAACTGATAAACTGGACTTTAGCAAAAGTTAAATCTTTTGCCCTTTGAAAGACCCTGTGAAGAGAATGAAAAGATAAATCATAGATTGAGAGAAAATATTTGCAAATCATGTCTAATAAAGGACTTATATCCAGAATATAGAAAGAACGCTCAAAATTTAATAATAAGAAAATCTAATCAGCAAAAGATTTGAACAGACAGTTCACCAAAAAAGACATACAAGTATCAAATAAGCACTTGAAAAGATGTTCAATGTCATTAGTCATTAGGGAAATGCAAATTAAAACAACAATGAGATATTACCACACACCTATTAAAACGGCTAAAATTAAAAAGACTGACCATACCAAATGTTGGCAAGAATGTGGAGCAACTGGAACTCCCATACACTGCTGGTGGAAATGTAAAATGGTACAATCACTTTGGAAAACAATTTGGCAGTTTCTTTAAAAGTTAAGCATTTATCTACCATATGGTTCAGCCATTCCACAGTTAGATATTTTCCCACAAGAAATAAGAGTGTAAGTCCATACAAAGACTTGAACCCAAAAGTTCATAGTTGCGTATTTGTAACAGCCAAAAACTAGAATTAACCCAGATTTCCATCAAAAAGTGAATGGATGAACAAAGTGGTCTATCCATGCAATGGTCGTTTACTTAGGAATAAAAAGGAATGAACTATTGATATACTTAACAAAATGGATTGATTTCAAAATACTTATGAACTTTGATCCTGCTAAAATTAACCCAAAAATATATTATAAAAGACAAAAAATGCGTACTGTACAATACCATTTATCTAAAATTCTAAACATGCAAAGAGGTCGCCTGAGAATGGGGAGGAGTAGAGAGCGGCTGAGAGGGAAGATTCCAAACAGGTACAACATGACTTTTTGGGGTGATGGGTAGTCATTATCTTTACTGTGGTGATAGTTTCATGGGTGTGTACATATGTCAAAGCCTATCAAATTATACACTTTAAATATTTTCAGTTCGTTGCATGTCAATTTCACCTCAATAAAGTTGTTTTCTCTTAAAGATCAAAAGATCTCGAGTTCTTCATCACTTTAAGTAAATGCACAGGAAAAGATGCGTATGAAGATGGGAGTAGTAGAAACAATCAGAAAAACAAATTTAAATCCTTTTCTGATGCCATATGGACAACACACAGATATAAAACAAAGGGACTTACCTTTTCTCCCACATACTGAGACCGTAATGCTATTATGTGACTCAACTAGACGGTGGAGCTTTACAGATTGCTGAAAAAGAAGGGAAAATAAGAAAAGGCTTTTCTATTTGAGGATAGGTCTCACGTATCATTCAGTAAAGTGCTAGGCTTCTTCAGAGATGGAGCACTGTCTCATCACCAACAGAATACACTGTCTAAAAACAAGATTGAGTAGCCAATTACTCAGCTGGAAAAGCATCCAATTTGTCGTGCTCTTCACCCAGAAATAAGAAGTGTGGGTTCTTCAGTAGAAAAGAACTTCCCAGCATGCTCCATCCACTCAAAAGAGTTTTTGATAACCATAAATTTGTGTTTAGTTCTTGAAGTGGATAGATAACATCAAGAACTTTAATCATTCAAGATATGTGTTTATACCTAAATAGTTTCAAGAATTAAGCATTATTGCAGCTTTGGGATACCCCACATCGGAGTTTCTAATCTACAACTTTATAAGGAGTTGGTGATTCCTGCTATTTCCTCATGGTATATATTGTTCTAATATACAAAATATATGAGACACTGAGAGTGAATCAATAAGAGACAAAAAATATGTAATAAAATTACATTTGATTTTGCATTTATTAAGAAACTATTGTGTGAAAGGCCTTCTACTTGGTTCTGGGCGTTAAAGGTCTCAATCATGTAGTGTGTCCATTTTTTCATCCTGATTTTGTCGTTTAGAACACCTTAAGGCTCCCAGCTTCAAATAATTTATAAATCTGATTAATATGTCCTAAGAATTATTAATAGAATAATATAAGGCGAAAGAGCGTTTTGCTGTTAACTTATTCTTTTACTCATTGACACATTCATTCAACATTTATTGAACAACCTTTATGTGCCAAGGACTATGTTAAGAGGTAGAGATAGAATGCTCAACAAAACAGAGTTCTTACCATCAAGAAATCTGCAACCTAATTGGAGAAATACATTTAATCAAATAACCAAACGTATTAATGTATCATTAACAATCAGTAATAATAAGAAAAAAATAATGTGCTTTTGGAGCATATACAGCCAATGGAACCAATAGAAATCTCCCCTGAAGAAGTGACACTGAATCAAATAGGTTGTTGGATCTATGAATCTCAAACTCAAAAGAGATATTTGGACTTGAGATATATAGAGATTTGAAAGTTATTAGCATCTACCTTTAGAAATCATCGGCATATACAGCCATAAGAACAATGAAGAATCTCTCAATGTACTTATATGAAGAGACCATCAAGACAGATCATTAAAAATAACAATAAGTCTAGGTAGGAAATAATGTAGTAATGCTACCTCTTACATAATAAACAAAGAAAAACAAATTACATGTAATTGCATTTGCTTGAGTCACCTAAAAATTTTTGTTGAAAGAATGCACAAGAAACTAATAAAAATCGTTGCGTAAGTGGAAGGGCAGAGTAAGACGGAGCCTTTACGTTGTATACATTTTCATATTGTTTTGATTTGAGACATCCATTGAAAACAAAAAGGCCAAGTAGAGGAGGATGAATGGCAAAAGAGAACGGAGAAGAACAACTAGAGAGGATGGAGTGTGTTGTCACTGAAGCCAAGGGGAAAGAGTGCTTCAAAGCGAAGCTCTGGAGCGGTCTATGGTATCCAATGTGGCAGAGAGGTTTAATGAAATCTGTGCTGCCAAAAAAAATATCCTCTGTGGGAGGGGGACCATAAACTCAGCAAGCAAAAGACCAACAACCCAATAAAAATTAATGAAGGACACAAATACAGATCACAGTAAAATAAAAGTAACAGCAAGTGCTCAATTCATACGGGAAAATATGCTATTAAAGTTATGGGATTCTATTTTCACTTATTTTGGCAAAGATAAGGAAAAAAGAGCTCATCTACTGTTCAGAGGACTGTATATTGGTATTACTTATTTAAGAGGCATGTTGACAACATCTATTAAAATAATATATCTAGTTTATGATTAAGTAATTTCAAGTATAGAAAATGTTTATCTCCTTATTAATAAAGAAATATACAAGCATACATATAAACCTACTATATACATATTTATATGAAATATAAATTATATATACTTTTGATTTATATATGTATATTTATAAATACACATATATGTGGATGTGTGAAAAAGGTATATGTATAAGAATCCTCATTACAGCACTGTTTTAGTAGCAAAAGACTAGAAACAACCTAAGTATCAATCAATATAAGACTGGTTTAAAAATTATGGAACATCTAGAGAAAATATATTTGTGCAGACTTGGAAATATATTTAAGATATATTAGAAGAAAAATGCAGGGGCTGGCCCAGTGGCACAGCAGTTAAGTGCGCATGTTCTGCTTCAGTGGTCTGGGGTTCACCAGTTCGGATCCCAGGTGCGGACATGGCACCATTTGGCAAGCCATGCTGTGATAGGCGTCCTACATATAAAGTAGAGGAAGATGGGCACAGATGTGAGCTCAGGGCCAGTCTTTCTCAGCAAAAAGAGGAGGACTGGCAGCAGATGTTAGCTCAGGGCTAACCTTCCTCAAAAAAAAACAGAAGAAGAAAAATGCAAATACATAGCAGCATACATAGTGTATTTCCATTTGTGTAAAACAAATTAATGCACATGTGTTTAATATTTCTGAAAATACATAGAACATCTGGTTCCAGCAGATGTCTCCTGAAAGGGGACCCAGACACTGGGAGAACCAAGGTAGGGGAGATATTTACTTTTCATTTATACTGTCCTGTTTGGACTTTCTTATATATCATGTCCATATATTACTCTTTCTAGTAAGAAAAAACACTAGCTAGTTAAAAAAAGAATTTTTTTAAATTTTAAACTACATATGAGCCTTAGGATTATAGCAGTGACCTTAACAAGTGTTGTTTAAATGGACTGAGGAGAGAGGAAGCCAAGTCAGGAGAGCTGAGAAGTGAGAGGGAGATGAGTAAATGAAGACAGAATGCATAGAGCTCAAGGAGTTTTGCTGTAAAAGGGAGACAAGAGGTAGGGTAGTAGCTGCAGGCAAACGCATGGTCAAGAGAAGGGAGTGTTTTGTTTGTTTCAGGGTTTTTTTTTTTTTAAGTTGGGAGGAACTTGAGAACGTTTAAATGGGAAGGCTCTTGGGGAGAGGGAGCAAGAAGGAGTCATTCACTGACCACATAAGCACCCTGGGAAGGTGGGAGAGGTTGCTATCCCAAATACAAGCAGAGGGCACTTCCTTCTCTGCAATGAGAGGTCAGAGCAAGAAGGAGGTGGAGACAAGACTCATTTGGCAGTTGGAGAGTGGGGAATTTAGCAAATTCCTGTCTTATGGCTTCTCTTTGTGAAATCATCTACCGAATTAGAGGAAAAATGGAATACGGGCAGTTGGGATCTCAGAAACTTGAAGAGAGATTTGGTTTGAAACCTTAATTTCAGAGAATGGGAGAGCATGTTGACCAGAGACATATAGAAGGCTTGCCCAGATGAGGTTGGTATTTGTGGATTTATAGTGCAATGAACCAATCTGTTCTATGTGATTTCTTCCCAACAGCACCCAGATCCCCTGGTGCAGGCATAAAGAAAGCAAAGAGTTGGATTGGGGTTTCAACAAATGAGTACTAACCAAATATAAGGGGCAAAGGACTTAATATCAAACAGAGACTCCTCCACCTTCCACCCCTCTTCTATCATCTTCAAGATCCATCAGTATTCCCTGCATATATTTTGTCACTTATTCACAATTCATAAATATTTGCATATTCTCTTGGCTAATCAGCCTGAGCAAGCTAATGAGAGGGGAAAAAACAACTTGAAAGATTAGGGATTGCAATGTGAGGGAAGGGACAAGATTAACACTTGTTGAGCACCAACTATCGTGCTAGATATTTACAAACGTGGTCTTATTGGTTATGGAGTAGTCAATGACTATTGCTTGATTCTCCTTTCTAACAAAATTTCAATAAAGTCACTAGTGCTCCCTTTCTGAGACCATAAAATTGATAGAAAAACTCACCTCTCTGAGATCATATACTGTCAAAGCGATGGAAATGGTGGACATGATTATGATGGCAAAAGCATATTCCTTATAATCTTCAGTAAACCACAAACAGACACTAAAGAGTTGAAATATGTAAAATGGATTTAACACCTGTTGGCAGACATAAAAACAGGAAGACAATGGAGACATTTAGGCTTCACACTTAGCTGTTCGTTGACTTGTTTGTTTTCATAATTGCCTCCACGACATAAATCATCCCACATAATATTCTTATTTTTATTATATTTATTCAGCAGTTGCCATGTGCCAGACACTGCACTAAGCAACTTTACCTGAATTTGCTCATTTGATTCTCATAATTACCTTATTAATCAAACGTTATTACTTATCTCCATGGTAAAGATGAAGAAACTGAGCCTTAGATCTTGAGAAACTTGCCCAAGGTCACACAGCTGTGACTGTCACAGACCAAGACTTGAACCCAGGCAATCTAGCCTCAGAGCACTTACTTTTAATTACTGCTGCACCTTATAATTTACAAAGCATTGTCTCATGGATCCTCATGTTGAGCACCACAACTATTGTGTAAGTAGATATTATCATGTCTAGTTTACATTGACTGGCCTTCTGACGGGTAAAGTATTATTTCAGGTTTGCAAAGTTAAAATGCTTTCTAGTCTATTGTTCTTCTCCATGACACAAGTTCTGCCCTATTTGAAGCTGTTAAAATGCTTTAGATTAACATACAAGTGGAAGACTACATTTTCTCAGAAGTAGAGAGCCAAGCTGAAAGGGTCACCTGTAACTGAGCATCTAGAACACGGTGGGAGAAAGTAGAGGTTACCCCAACAGTTGTAATCTTGCTTTGGTTTAAAACACTTTGTGCCCTTACTCAAATTCCCTCTAGTTGATTTCCATCTGTCTAAAACAGGAGCTGTAATCCTGCCTCTGGTTAGGGAAGAGGCATCCAAAAATGTTTCTTATCAGTTTCTTGCTTTCTTTCATGCCCGAAAGCCTGCTAGAAATATTGATAAAGTACTTGAGTTTAGTAAGCTTTTTTAAGGCAAGGAGGAGTGGAGGTGAAGTGCAGGAGACCCTGAGTACAGCTGTATGGTTACAGCTTCATAATAACCACTGTAAAATGAAAAATAAACCCAGTGATAGAGTCAAAGAGGAAAACCTCAACTTCGTAAAAATGGTGGTCAAATCCTTCTTTCTTCCCCAAACACACATTGAGATCAATAAAACTAATAAGGCTAAGCAGATACTTTTCTTCCCACAATTTTAGATATTGAAGAAATTGTACATTGCATCCGTAAGAAAGAGATTCAATTTTTTTTAAATTTTAAGTATTATTTTAGTTTCACAAAGTTGAGACAAGCTAAGGAGTGTAGGATTAAAAAGGAAAGAAGCAAAGAAACATTATGTTTATCCAGTCATTTAAGGATAAATAGACACACGAGCATCATAGTCCAAAAGATGGATGCTAAGGAAAAGGGTAGAAAAGAGATGTGAAGAAAATATGCTTCGCATTCTTTTAAAATAACCCAAATTACAGTTACTTATTAACAAGTAGCATTCTTGATCATTTGACCACAACCAAACTTCTTTATTTTCTATCCAGCACCCAGAGACACAACTGATTACCTCCTTGATGAGCAGTTTCCAAATTGGTGTGATTTCAACATCGATGGTATTAGGCCCACATATTAACCTCCTAGAGCGAGAGATCACAGATCATTCAGTTACTAATAATAAAAATGAAACTCATTTCTCACCCATTCAAAAAAAGATCTATTCCACGTTCCCTTTCTGACTTGTGGGATCAACATAAGCCTTCCTCGTTACATAACATCGCCAACCTTCTCAAAATAACTGGGGAGTGGGAGGGTTCCCAGGTGCAAAAACAATAAACATGAACCTATTGCATCTATTGAACTAAACTCTTCCTGAGGTCTGAATATTCCCCTGATGGTAATTTGGGTATTTCATTTTAGCCATTGTTTTGTTGAAGTAGTTTCAGGGTTGACACTCTCTCCAGTCTGTCTCTCCCCAGCTCTGGCTCCGTGGAAGTGGGAGGAAGGGGTCATGCGGAGACAGTAGTTTTACTGGTAAGGAATCCTGTATCTATCCTGCTCCTTTCCAGGTCTAGGAGGCTGCAGAATTTATTTTAGTGTGAGTGAAAAGGTGTTGGGCTCTCAGAAATAGCTCCATACAGGTATATACGGCCCTTTAATTGAAAACCTAGAAACCTATTTCTTTCATTACACAGAGCAATGACCCTGTATGAGTTATCTTGCTGTTAAGAGCACTAACCACTCTCTCTGTGCCTTCTACATAGATGCTCAGATCAAATAGCTTGGCCAAATATCTTAGAGCGGTGCTTTTCATACTTCAGTGTTCACAGAGATAACTTCAGGATCTTGCTGATATAAAGATTCTGACTCAATAGGGGGGAGGTGTGGTCTGATATTCTGCGTTTCTAACAAGCTCCCCAGTGGTGCTGATGCTGCCACACTCTAGGTCTCTTCTAACTATCGGAAATGGGGTGGAAGGGAATGTGAGAATCATAAAAATGTAGGACCAGCAAGGCCATTATAGAGTCCTGACCTCCCCCCCACCTTTAACAATTAGGAAACTAAAGCCCAGAGAGAAGAAGCTATTTGCTCAAAGCCACATAGTGAATTAATGACAGCCCCTCGACATGCAATCCCGTGCCCTTTCTAAACCTTGCTCCTCTGCCCAGCAACTGATTCAGAATTGTGGAGCTACAGGTCTTGCATAATATTCTCCCGCTGCTCTACAATTATTATTTAACTATGTTATTGTAGTATAATATATATTTCCTGATTACAATCAAAATTGGCTCAACCTTATTAATATAATAACCCTGAGAAGCATGGTATAAAGTAGAAAGAGCACTAAACCCATAGGCAGAAGTGTGAGAGTCATTTCTTCCTCTGTTACTTCCCATCTGTGTCACTTGTTCAGGCTATTAGACCTGAGCTTCAGATTCCTCATCTGCTATATTGAGATCACAATGATGATGTCTGGTCTACCTCCCCCACGAGGTTGCTCTGATGAAACGAGATAATATGTGAAAGCATTTAATGATATTAAATAGAGCATTATATTTTCTGATATTGACCAGTTAAGATGACTATTTACTGGGCTCTCTATTTGGCTAACGGGTAACAGTCCTTTTGAGCCGGCATAGACAGCAATATGCATGGTACCGAATCTCTTGTTCTTCTTTTGTGAGTCCTGATCCAAATTTTAGATGTATCTTGGCAGAACTGAGCCAGTCTTCCAAAGAGCTAAAATAACAATAATGAGAAAGACATATTTAGCAATAATATTTTTGAGATAATATTTTCCTTGTTTGGAGGAAATTGTTGAAACAACTTACCCAATTTTCTGGAACTGTCCTTCTAAGTTGTTCCAAACATATCTTATTTTTTGCACTTTTATGCATCTCACCTGTGAAAGAAAAGTACTAAGAAAGTCTCTGGTTTGAGGATCAGCGAATACACAGCAGTTCAGTGGCTTTTAAAGAAGCATTTGTGGAAGAAGCAAAGATAGGGCCATGTTACACTTATTTAAGATTTTATATTTTCCTAACTCATTCTATCCTTTTCTACTACACCAGTGGCTTTCTTTATTAGAAGTCATCATTCAACCAAAGTGTATCATGGTCCTGCTATATGGATAAGCATATGAATAAAACTCAGTCTCTTCATTCCACGACTTTATAACCTAAGGAGGAAAGAAAACATATTACAAAAAAAAAAAATCCACTATACCATACAGTCAAATATGTACATGTCAAAAAATAAAAATATAATAAAGTAAAAATTACACTATTGAAATAGTGTAGAAATATACAGAGGGCAGATGACAGTGGCATCATGGAGGAGATGACATCTGAGCTGCAGCCTTGAAGGATTGGAAGAATTTTGCTCAAGGGAGAAGGAAAAAGGGCATTTCAAAGAGATTATGCGCAAGTTAGTTGTGGGGGAGGGGCAAGTGAGTGGGCCTATTTGCCCACAGAATGGACAATGCGGCTGGAATGATAAATAAAGATCAGACCATGCAGCCTTAAATGCTAGGATGAGGTAGTTAGGACTTCATCTTGTAGGCAATAGACTTGCAGGGTAACCTGTAGAAGAGACACCGAAAAACGTTAGTCTGGCAGCAGATTCTAGAAGAGAGTAAAGAGGTTATTGCAAGAAAACGTGCTCCAGGAAGTGAGAGTCAGAGGATTTTGGCAGTGGAAAGGAAAGGTTAATGCTTATGACAATTGCGTCTTGTTGTTTCTGGTTTCTTTAGGCAACTTTATACATAAATCTGAATTTTCATTGACTATTGACCTAATTAAGCACAAAGAGAAACAGCGACACTGTCATATTGTTATGAAACAATAGTTATAACCTCATTTTGCCCACTGTAATCAAATGAGGGTGTTTTAAAAAATATGGATGCCTGGGTCCCATCCCCAAGAGATTCTGATTTCATTTGTATGGGGTATAGCCTGGGCATAAATATTTTTAAATTTCTTCAGGTGATTCTAATGTGCAGCACAAGTTGAGAAACAGTTTCAAGACTTCCTTTTATAGCTACTCTGATAATTGTAGTCCTGGAGAAATTCAACTAAATTTCTCTGCACCTGAGTTTTCCCATGAATAAATTGAAGCAATTGGCCAGATCATTTATAAGTTCAACTGCAACTCCTCTGTATATGTTCTGTATCTATGAATATTATTGTCCATATAACTATTAGATAAATTCTAAAACTGGGAGGAGCCTATAGCTGGTGCATAATAACTGCTCAATACATTTTTTATTAAATAAATGAATGAATGCTTTGGACAACCACATGTCAGCTAGAAATAGGGTTTATGTCCCTAGGATCCAAGGCCTGGGTTACCTCAAATGAATCTTAACCCTGTTCACACTGTATATGCACATGGGTGCACATATACACACACACATTCATGGTTACCGGGTAAAAATGCTGCATTTTTTTATTTTACAGAATGGATTCATTCCAATACGGTTGAATGCAAAATAACTTTTAAACAAATAAATCCTGGGGGCCAGCCCCATGGCCAAGTGGTTAAAGTTCCATGTGCTCCACATCAGCGGCTCTAGTTCACGGGTTCAGATCCCAGGTGTGGACCTACTCCACTCATCAGCCATGCTGTGGCAGCATCCCATATACAAAGTAGAGGAAGACTGGCACAGATGTTAGCTCAGGGCCAATCTTCCCCACAAAAAGTAAATAAATAAATAAATCCTATTTTCCGAATGAATTTTAGCATAAAATTGCATTGAATCGCCACTGGGAATGATTATTCCTTCACAAGCTGTGAGTTAGACTGAGGAAAGAGCATTTGAAAGCGAGCAGCCTACGATGTGTCAGCCGTCATGGCCGATCTTGGAACTTGAAGTTTCTTGCCTCATCTCTTCCTTCCCTTTTCAGTGGTAGCTGCAATTTTGCAAGTAGAGCTGGACTATAAACACAGTTACAGTTTATTGAGCCCTTTGGGGCTTTTCATACACTATCATTAGTCTTTCTCATCATCCTGTGGGAAGACAGATATTATCTTCATGTTCACTTCACTCCTGAAGTTCATTTTGTTTAAGTAACTTGCCCAAGATCTCACCTATTAAGACGCCCGGCTGGAACCTGAGCTCAAGCACATCTGTCTTGAAAGTCCACTCCCTCAAACGATCTAACAGTCAAGTTAGTCTCCGAAGAAGGTCTGAAAATCCCATAACTTCCAGGACTCAAGTTGTATAAACTGAGAGTTGCCTGCTTTATTAACTCTGTGAGTTCAAAAATCCACATGAGAAAATTTTGAAGGACAAGCTGTGGTAGAATGTGAGCCCCGACTGAGTCAGAGAACCCAGCTCAAGAGGCTGTGAAACCACAGGCTGAGACTGAGAATCTTAGAAAACATAATAGGTGCCAAGCATCAGCAGATGAAGGCAGCAATAATGAGGAAGAAACAGGTTACTGATAAGTTTCACCTCAGACCAGAAAATGGAAATTTCCATTGTCTCCCGACAATTTCTGAGACCACTCATCACAGAGTGAGAAGAAGGACTCCATCACAGATCTTTTAAACATCTTCCCCTAGCAGGAAACATCTCTGCCGGGAGTTTCTCTCCTTCCCTCATCACCTTCGAGGCTCTGGAAGTTGGTAAGAGGATGTTAAGCATACTAATTGAAAGAGGTGAAGTTTATTTGCCTATTTCCTGGAACTTCAGAGCAGGAACCAGTAATTAGAAAATCAGGGATCTGCTGTGGGCTGTGATGAGCTGTGATTTTCATCTTTCTGCTCAAAACTAGGAAGCTTCCCCTCCCAAGGCTTCCTGCTCTTCGTTTCTTGTTGGAACAAGTAGTAAGAGAATCCTGTTTAACAGGTTAAACACTGAGTTTCAATTGTGCATGCAACCCTACAAAATGGTACTTACAGTCTCCTCTTAGCCTATATTTGCAAAGCTGACAAGGTTCTTTGCTGTGGTCTCCAAACTCCCCCTACATGGCCCTGAACAGTTATTACTTTGGTATGGTGTTAGTATTCTTATCGCCATCAGTGTTGTCGTGGCTCAGCCTGTGACATCTCCTCCAATTTTATTTTATTTTATTTTTTCCTCCAATTCTCATGAAAGTTTCCAACCTTTATATGAATTTAGCTCATTACAGCCCACAAACACCTTAGTCATCCATCTTCTCATTTTAGGTTCACAACTGCCCTGAGAAATGGTCAGAGAAGGGGTTATTACTCTCATTTTATGAGTAAGAAACTCAAGGCTCAGAGTGGCAGTAAATAGCTAAACTTCCAATGCCATATGCTGGTAAATGAAGATATCAAGCCCGGCTGCCAGAACTTTCCATTTCGAGACATCTGCCCTTTCCTCACATTTTGCTTGTCAATTTCAACATTTCTTCCACTTGCTTGTTTGATGCAATTAAAGATACTGGAGGTCAATACCACTCTGAGGCCGTGTCAACAAGGCTGACTTTGGGCCTCCTACTTCTCCAGGTGAGTGGCCACAGATGAAGCAGTCTGCTAGGTGGAGGTGTCTGACCTCCTTTGTTTGTGTTTATTTTGGCAACTAAGACAACTAAATGATAACAATTGACAGTAGAGAAACTGCTCAACAGTTGACTTTTATTATTTTAAAAAACTGACCTTGAGCTCATAAAACTAATTTAAACAGCTGTCTACACATATATAAATTTGAGAAAATACTCTCTTATAAATATGAATGTTAACTAGTCATAATCAAAATAGTACTAATTTAATAGGATGAAGACCTAATACCAAATACATTTGAATGGCAGAATTCAAAACAAGTTCATTTTGCAGACATCAGCAAACTCCCTGGGATAGCCCTGGGTAATCACCTTTACTGAAGGAGAAACCCTGTTACGTACAGTGCAATACAGGGCATGATGCTGCTAAGAGCTAATATGCACCAAGCGTCTACTATGTACCTGCCACCGTATTGATCTTTGTATTCCTTAATTTATTGAATTTCATCAATTAATATGAGAAGTAGGCATCATTATCATTTTATATGTAAGAAAATTGAGGCTCGGCAGAATTTAGTATTTAATCCAGGATTGCACAGTTTAGAAGGATGAAGCTGAGATTTGAACTGTCTGGCTCCAAAGTCCATGTCCTTTATAATGTTCTATGCTGTCAGTTGAGATTGGCACAGTGGAGGATTTGAATTTAACCTTACATGTTGGGGGAAAAAGATTGAATTTCTCTAGCATCAGCCATAGCCATAAATTTACTTACCTTTAGATCTGGCTTTGTTATGGCTCTATTTATGATATACTCCTCATCTGTGATGAGAGGGTGGTCAGGAGTGAGACCAACTGCACTGTTGAGTGCCGACAGGTAGATCCACATCACCTTTTTCCAAGAGTAAGTTTGGAATTCATCCTGAGGAAATAGACACCAAAACCCCCGTGAAGTTAAAAGAAGTCATCAGGCTAAAATTCGACCTGAAAAACATCATTTTAACATAATTCTGTAAGTTTATGGAGTGAATAAACATTCTAGATGGAATTATATGCCTTTGAAAGCTTGTGGACATAGAGCCTTGAGGGGAAACATCGTGCCATCTCTTATCGAGGAATCTGGATATAAATATCAGGCACAGCACATGCAACAAAGTTCAAGAGTTGGGAGGCTCATTCTCAGGTAAGAATTAGTTTCCCCTATTACCCTCCAACCGTGGGGCTACAGGCAGATGCAAAATTTCACAGAAAAAACAAACAAGAAAATAAGCAAGCATTCCAAAGAGTTTCTATAGGTCTCTCAGGCTGGGAAACCAGATCACGAAACATCCACGTGTTTCCAGGCTTCACTTCAATTCCACCTCTTCCAGAACAGCCCTTTTAACACACTCTTGCCGGGGCGGGGGGTGGGGGAAATTTCCCTATATCAACTCCAAAAGATTCTCACTGCCCCTCTCTTGTGCTCCTAATCACGTTCTGCTTTGTATTCTCTTAGTTCTTCTAGACTCTCTGAAGGTAGGGACCATGTCTTACTGTCCCCTATATCTTATCCATGCGGAGAGCTGTGACCTGCTCAATGAGATCTGATAAAGGGATGGAAAAAAGACTGAATACATGGACTGAACGTACCCACAGGTAATTGTCAGGATGTTGGCACAGGTAGGTTTGAAAAAGGTACCTTCTTGCATGACCCTAATTGAAGCGGCTCCCCTTTGCACTTCCCTGATAAAGCTTGTCACAGAATAAAACTAGAGGGAGCAGCACTGGATTGAGTAACAGGTGCCACAGTGGTCCCTTAGAGACTGATGTGATAGCAAGAGTGGTTATTATCTGAATGGGTAAATGCTACACATAAAATCTACTTGGGTGCCTGGTAAACCTCGGGAGCTAGGAAGGATGGCAAAGGAAATCAAGCCTGGGAAATAACCTGATGCCTGGGGAATGTAGGTCAGAGCTGAGAATTATCTCCACCACACCCACTTTTGCCATGAAGAGTGTCCAAGCTGACACTGCAAAAGGCAGAGAGGAGATTATATAGTACTTGTTGTAGCTAAATCTCTTACATCCATTCTCCTGAAGAGAAGCCCACCTCCATGCCTTTGCTCCTGCTGCTTCCTTAGCCTGGAACATACACCCTTCTCTGCTCTCTTTAAGTCCTCACACGGCTAGATCCTAATCATCCTTCAGGGTCTGGCTCAAAGTTCACATCATGGGAACTTCTCTAATTTCTCTGGGTGATCTTTCCTCTAAACCATCAGGGTACTTGGGATTCTTACCACAGTCTATCTCAGTGTGTTGCCCTTTGCCTGTCCACCTTATCGCTCCTCTTGGACTGTGTGGGTAGGGACTGCGTTGGATGCATGTCTGTGCTCTATGCAGGCCTAGCACAGATTCTGAGAAAGACAGAGTAAGAGAGACAGAAAAGTGGGAGGAGGGAGAGGAGGAGGGAAAGCAAAGCTAAGGAAGTGGGGAGGGCAGGGAACGAGAGAGAAGAGAAGGAAAGGAAAGGAGAGAAGAGGGGAGGAGAGGGAGAGAGAAGACGAGGGGAGAAAGGGGGAGGGGGAAAAGACCTTAGTAGAAATTTGAAAGTTAATGCATTTTAAAAGCCAGTAAAGTTGTTCATTAGCTCATAAAAAAAGAAAGATGGCTAAATCAGGTCAAATTAGATTTGCATGGAGTTACCTTCAGAGCCTCCAAATAATCAAAGATGGCTAACTTTCCAAAGACCGAGCCACTGAACTGGTAGACCTGTTCTACGTATTGTGGAGCAGGCAACCCGCCCCATGGCATACACCTTGACATAGCTCAGCATTACTAGATTTGCTTTGACCACGTCAAAGGGGGCTTTGTTATCAGAAGAACTTTGCATTCTAATAATAAAAATAGTTAATATTTATTTAGCACTTATTATGTTCTGGGCACATAGTGCCATATTGTGTATTATTTCTTTTAATGGTCAAAAATCCTATGAGGTAGTAACTGATCATTATTCTCCCCATTCTACAGGTGAGGAAACTGAGGACAGTTGGTAACTATGAGAGAGGAGATTTGGCCCCTTCCAGACCACCTCCTACCCTGCTCTACTCTCCATTTTGTTTAAAAATACAATTTGATTGATCTGCCACTTTTAGATTCAGCCTGAACTGGGACTGCCAAAGAACAAAGTCTCAATGAAAAATTTGGTAAGAAAACACATAATTTGTAGGAAAATAGGAAAACAAGTTATAAAAGTGCCATCAAGACCAGAGACCTCTGGCCACCAAGTGAGGACAATTAGGAAGACAGCTACTCTGGGTCCTCTTAAGTGCATTAAAATAGCATTAACCACTAATTTTCATATAATTACTTAGCAGTTTACAAAAACTTTTTGTCAGTTATCTTATTTTAGGCTCACAATTCTCCAAAGTCGGTATTATCATCTCCATTTTGCAGATGAGAAAACTCTCCATCAGCAAGGCTGTAAATTGCTCAAGCCAGTCTGGTGTGGGTAGCAAGGGAGAACTGAGACCTGAGGCCAGGTCTTCTCACTCCAAATCTTATCTCCTTCCTCTTTGTTTCAACAAGTTGTCCCGTGGTGTTTGTGGTTCATGTGTGAAAATCACCTTGAATTCAGTACCACGTAACAAATAGCATCTGGTTTCTCACACTGTCTGCTCTCATGGTAGCAGAGAATCTGATTCCCGAAATCAAGCCATCACCCTTCCGCCCTGTGTGACAGCAAACAGAACTCTAGACTGTAACATCTAAAAGGGAAAGGCAAAGTGGACCATTGGAACTCCCCAGCTCTCGAAGGCCAGTGTTAGTTCATTGCACCAACTGCATGCTTTAGTCTAGCTGAGCGGGAAAGACTGAAATTCACCTATATGCCTCCATCTTATTACAGCCTGAGGCATAACTGAATCAAAGGTGCTTGGATATATTTGCCTTTAATCTCATTTCTTGTCATCCCTGTTGCCCCCAATATTAATTATAATTCCGTATAATGCAAAGTAGAATTCTATTGGCTACAAAAGGTACCACAGTGAGACAACCATTTTTCTTAGACAAGGCAATAATATTGACTTTTCTCTCGTTTACTACTCTATTAATGACTCTATGAAATCATCCATATTTTTAAAAAAATTTGCCTGACTTTTTCAGGGGAAAAAAAGACAAGGAAATGGAGGGAAAGTGTTTCTATGTGAAATGGGCACACGGGGTAACATCATTAACTTCTCTAAGTTTTCGGTTAGTGCTGTCCAATATGGAAAGAGCACAGGCTCCTTCTGAGCTCATATCTCAGTTCCAAACTGTCTTGAAAATCACGGCAACTCTCTGAGCCTGATTTTCTTTATGTGGCGAGTGGGGATGATAATACCACATTTCATGGATGTTTGAAGGATTAAACACAATAATCCATAATGCACCTGGTCTGAGGTCTGGCCCATAGCAGGATACACAAGGGGTAGTTGGATATAGCTCTGTGCCTCATTTTCCACTGAATGTTCTTCTTGAGATCTTTCTGTAAACGTGAACTTATTTTCCCTTTAAGGAAACGAGAATCTCTGACAGTCTCTCTATTTATTTTTCCTTTCTGGAAAAGACGCCTCTTTACCCGGAAATGGCTATTTCCACTTCAGTCTGTTTCCCAGCTCTCTCAAGCTGTTAATGATCTGTAAAATACTTAAATGCACCAGAGGAGCTTCCACTTTAAATAATTGCTTTGTAATGCAAATCATCCAATCTGTTTGCCCAGCAAATCTAGACTGTTAACACCTCGAGTCTCATGGAGTACGCTTTACCGCCTCTTTATCAAGAGAATTAACCAGAGCAGTCCTTGAACTCTAAAAGGGTCAGATTTGAAATAGTTCAAGACTGCATTTCAAGGAATTGAATGTACACCGGGGACCTATGTTTGACCTGGACAGAAAGATAGAGGAGGAAATCCCGGCAGTTTTTATTTCCTGTGGCCTTGCACTTTCTGAGCCTGCAAATACCAGAGTAACTCTTATAACTGAATGAAGTGAGTGACCTCGCTCATCTTCTTCTAACCTCTCACTGTAAGCGCCTCATCTCGTGGAATTTAAAAGCCGCGTTAACAGTCACTTTAAGTTCAGGCCAATGCTGTGACTTATCCTCTTGTGTAGGCGTTCACTCTACAAAAACGTACTTCTGAGCTTGCTTTAAAAAGAAAAAAGTAACCCATTGCACAGTTCCAAAGAGACATTAGGAAATCAGTACTTTTCACTTGGAGATGGATCCATTGCAATGCTAAAAAGTTGAACTCAAGCTGAGGTGAAGTACTTAGAGGATTATGGATAAAGTAACGACTTACTTTTCTCAGACTCCTTCTAGAACACCGCACTACCTTTACAGACCCACAACTTGGGCAAAATACTGTTCTTTCTATATTTAAGTACCATTTATTCTTTCTCTTTCCCCTTCTTGGACCCACTGATATTCTTGACAGCTTGACCTCATATTCCCAAAGTTGCTTCGCTGGAAAAAGTGGACATTTGCTAGAATGTGAGATTTAGTTATAAAATATAGAGGAAGTTCTGAGCATTGGAGAAGTCTCACACTAATTATTCTCTCAGCACTCCTGGGACACAGCGACCAAAATAAAAAAAAGAGGGAAGGAGGGTGGCCAAAGCAGAGAAGTTATGTGGCAAAGGAAAGGCTGTACCCATGTTTGCATGAAAAAAAAAGAAATCCTGAACAACTCTGCATATGTTTTTGGAGAGATTGGGGTTTTTTGTTTGTTTGTTTTTATAATGTTTTTCTGAGGTGAGAGGGAGCAGTGAATCAGCCGGCTCATTGTCTAACATATCTGGAGATGCAGTACATAGTAAGAAGCAAGGAATAAAAAGTTAAAATTAGTTGAAAAACATGAGTAGTGACCAATGCCCATGGAATGCCTCTGTGCCAGGCACGGTTTTCCTCTCACCACGTTACACATACCACCTCATTTAGTCCTCACAACAGTGAGGGAGGCACTATTGTTAGCTCCACTGAATGGAAGAGGAAATGGAGGCAGAGAGGGGTAAGTAACTTGCCTGTTATGGGCTGAATTCCCCCCAAATTCGTATGTTGACGCCCTAGTGCCCAGTGTGCTTGCATTTGGAGACGGGGCCTTTAAGGAGGTGATTAAGGTTAAGTGAGGTCATAAGGATGAGGTCCTAATCCACCAGGGCTGATGCCCGTATAAGTGGAAGAGACACCAGCGCTCTCTCTGTACCCCATGTGAGAACGTAGAGAAGGCAGCTGGCCGTCTGGGAGCCAGGAAGACAGGTCTCGCCAGAAACCAACCCTGCCAGCACCTTGGTCTTGGACTTTCAGCTTCCACAACCGTGAGAAAATAAGCGTCTGTTGTTTAAGGCGCCCAGTCTGTGGTGTTCTGTGATGGCAGGCTGAGCTAATACAGTTCCCAAGATAGGTCAAGAGCAACACTGGGAATCAAACCCAGGCAGTCAGGCTCCAGACTCTGTGCTCTTAAACCACTTCACAATCCTGCCTGTGTAGAGTCTGGTCACTGACAGGCCATGTTAAGAAAGATCTCTAGTTCCAACTCGAGTTCAACTCTCAGTAGAAGTTCTGCTCTCACTGCTTACAGCTATGGACCCTGAGCATCTCTTTTAACTTCTCTGTGCCTCCATCTGTAAAACGGGGAAAAAAATAATCTCTATCAGTAAACATAGAATAAGATAAATGCAAATACGTTTCAAACTGTCAATCACCATATAAACAGATTTCTGGCTGGATGTCTAAGGAAAAACCAGACTGAAATGGGAGTGGGGGAATGAGATTCAGAAGAGGGAATGTGTACCTAAAAGAAACATAATACTATCTTCTCTTACTTTCTCAGACTTGACCTTTCACTGTAGTGTCTTTGTCATAAAGTGTTGATAGGGACCAGGAGACCATTTATTACAGATTCAACTCAATTTATTTAATTGAATTAAATCCATATTGAGCAGCTGCTGTGGCCAAGTGCTACGGGAATTAGGGAATGAAAAGTAAGCCACAGTCAATTCTTCAAAAAGCTTATAATCTAATAAAAGAAAAAGCTATAAAAAGGAATGTAGCATGGCGGGAAAAGACTCTGGATTTAGAGAGCCAGAAGGCAGGTTCAAGTCCTTTGTCCACACTATCCTCTTTACCTGGACCGTTCCCCATGCACCCCTCCCCACCAGCCACCATCACCTTTTAACTCTCATCATCCTTTGGAGCTCAGTAACAGACTTTCCTGGCTTTCTTGACTTGATCAAATCCCTATTCTATAATCCGACCACAACCATGAACTTTTCCTAAGTAGCACTTACAACAGTGGATTTTTATATTTGCTTATGTAATGTTATAATGAACTCCATTAGGTCAAGAACCCTGGTTTTAGTAATTGTTATACTCCCTGCCCCCTGCCCACGAGCTACCGCTGTGGCTGGCACACAACCTGTGCTCATCGAATTTATGAAGGAAGAAGGGAGAGAAAGAAGGAGAAAGGGAGGGAGGGAAATCCTGGCTGACACTTACTAGGTTGCAAAGTTACTTTTTCCCTCTGTATCTTCATCTGTACAATAGAGATGATAATGCCCGTTTTGCAGGGTTGTTATGAGAATTAAATGAAATAATCAATAAAATGCTGTTCTGTAAAACGTACAGGGAAAAGCATTTTAATACAAAGCAGACTGCAAAAAGCATTATAGCAGTCAGAGATGAAAATACAGAGCTAAAAGGGAATGAAGGAAAGGTGATTAATTCCCTCCAGAAATGGGCCAGAGAACGGATCAACAAAGACTGAGGGGCCACCCCATGGCCGAGTGGTTAAGTTGATACGCTCCGCTTTGGCAGCCCAGGGTTTCGCTGGTTTGGATCCTGGGCGCGGACATGGCACCGCTCATCAGGCCATGTTGAGGCGACGTCCCACACGCCACAACTAGAAGGACGCACAACTAAAATATACAACTGTGTACTGGGGGGATTTAGGGAGAAAAAGAAAGAAAAAAAATGACTTGATAGAGAAGTGGTATACGGCTGAGGAGTAAGTAGGGGTGTTTTTTCTTTATTTATTTTTGAGGAAGATTAGCCCTGAGCTAACATCTGCTGCCAATCCTCCTCTTTTTGCTGAGGAAGATTGGCCCTGAGCTCACATCCGTGCCCATCTTCCCCTACTTTATACATGGGATGCCTGCCACAGCATGGCTTGCCAACCAGTGCCATGTGCACACCCAGGATCCGAACCGGCGAACCCCAGGCCGCTGAAGCAGAACGTGCGAACTTTGCTGCACCACCGGGCCGGCTTTAATAAGCAGAGGGAGGACAGCTGCTTTCTGTATTTACTCTCTAGAGAAGTGGGCGAGTCTGCGCATGTGTGTGCATGCGTGTGTGTGTGTGTGTGTGTATCAGGTGACTCCTCACCAGAACGTCACTTTGTAAGAACAGGAATTTCTGTTTGTTCATAGCTGTATTCCCAGTGCCTATAACAACGTCTGGTACATGATTGGTGCTCTGTAAATATTTATTGAATGAATAAACAAATGAATGAATGAATGGAGAGGATAGGGAATATCAGAAGAAATTTTATGAGTAAAAGCATAGACAAAACAAAGTGTCTGAGTCCCTTAGAAAATCGTGTTGATGTGGGGAGCCTGGGTGTGGAGAGACCAGGTTGGGGAGGAGGAGGAAGAAGATGAGTAAGGGATCCAGGAAACATGAGCACAAATAGTGGTGGCTGATGAGTACCCTGGCGAGCTCGTGGACTTGAGGTGCCATTTGCTGGGCTGATTTGTGGAATTTCTAAGTTTTCAAACTAAAGCCCCTAACGCTGACATCTTTAGGTGAGACTGAAGGAAAGCTGCTCCCCTTTAAAACATTGACACGAAATGCCCTGAGTCAGGCCTGAAAGCCACTCATCACAAAGTTCTCCTCTGCACATTGTGGGTCTTTGACAACATGTGACATACAATGACAGTGAAGGAAAAACTGCATTTGTAACTATAATAAAGATGAAAACGAGGGAAATCATCGGGAGCATCTGAATTCAAAATGCCAATGAATGTAAATCGTGTCATTTGCATAGAAATGTGGCTTCCATACAGATATTGCTTCCAATTTGGAAGTAGATGAATAATGAATAAAATGCCACTTTTAAAATTATAAAATAAGAGTGTAATTACTCTTATCTTTTGGAAAGATCTCACTCTTCGAGACGCTTAATAAGAGAAGAACTGAAAATAAACTAAGTGCTAAACACTTGCAGTCAGTACGTCGTCGCCTTTTTTTAAAAATGTTAAGAAGTGACGACCTAATCAGTATCTGTGATAATGATCTGGAATTTTACCAGTGTGGGATTGATGATAAATACCAAGTACTGATTTTTTAATAACATGAGAAACAGATAGACAACACATTTCAAGTGGGAGTCATCCCGTCCTCTGTAATGGAAAGTCTTCACAGTCCAGCTATTATAATATAATTCCAATAAAATCTTTTTAAAGATGTCATTTTAATGCAAATAACCTAGCAGCAGACTTTTAAACTATTGGTGTCCAAAGCTTATTTTTCTCTAAGGCTCGGATAGTAAGAGTGTTTGAAATAATTGAGCTCTTGTCTAATTACATAACGACTAATTCAGAACCTCATTTATTTGGAGAGACTCTGGCATAGCAAATCCATATAAAATGACACACAAGAGCAGGTAATTAAAAATTAAAGTTGAAATCAAGATGAAAAAGGCAACATTTAAGCTGGTTTCGACAGCTCTGATTAGTCGTGAAGGGCAGTGAAATGGGAAAGGGGCTTAACAGACTTTCAAAGAGGTCAGATGATGGAAAGCAGCTCCCTGCGGCACCAACGGCTTTTTGAATGTTTCCAGTATATGTCCAGTTGCAAAGCTGACCATGGGCATTTAGGAGGGGTGACTTGAGTATGGATGAGTGTTGGAGTTTCCCGGCCACAGGATGCCTTCCCCGTGTCACCTGTCCTGAAAGGGAATGCCCGTCCTCCTGGCCGATAAGGAGAGGACGATAAGCATGCAGATGAGTGGGGCGCTCACGTACAGTGCATCTGGTCTACAGTGAGTCCTTCCGTATAGCAAGCTAGTGGAGTTGCCTGAGCAATACCACACACATACACTATCAAAATGGTCTTTGATAACGCATTTTACAGTTTGCGAATGGCTTTTACGTACATAATCTCACTTCATCCTCACACCAGCCCAAGAAAGAACAAATACTTTTACTAGGCCCATTTTACAAGCGGAGAAATCGAGGTCCTGAAAGATTAGGTAACAAACCTAAAGTGCAACACACCTAAGGTGCTAGGACTAGAGGTCAAAACTTTTGACTCCGAATCCCAAAATGCACCATCTCCTTGTTGGTTGATACTTTTTGACTTCATTCACACTTATTTGATCTTTCTTTCTCTTGTCTTCCTTTTCATTTCCCTTTATCTACTTTCTTTTCCATTACTTTCATTTTCCTCCCTTCCTTTGCCATTTTCTTGCTCATTGCCTCTTAGCTCTATCTGTGCCTTGACTCTGCCAGCAACCTCAGAGAGCACAGTTCAGCCAGCCAGATGTCCTCAGATCTGAGGAGTCTGGTGATGCACTCTGAAAGGCAGAAAGCCTTTCTCTTTCTGACGTTTCTGCTGCAGCAAAAGCATACTCCCCAAGGACTATTTGGAGGAAATGGAAGCACCTGCAGCATGGAGTTAAGTACTTTCCTAAATCCCACTTTTAAGCCGGAAAATAGTGATCTCATAGATCCTCAAGTTCCCGTGGAGGGGGTTGATCTATGAAAGGATCCCAAAGATGTGGTCTTCCATAAGTTCTTATGTTCCCACTCTGAGCCCCAGAAAACAACCTCTCTTTACCCCTGCTCCAGCAAGACACTCAGGTTGTATGTGAGAGGACCACTTCAAACACTTTGCTAAATCTGGGTCATTTCCCTTGAGACTATATAAATGTATATTGGCTGAACCATAAAGCAAATGCCCAGGCCTCTATTCCTCTCCCAAGGACCACGTGAGCTCATAAATGGGATTGATGACTATCGACAGCAGTGTTTTATAAAATATGGTCCCTTACCAGAAGCCTTAGGATCATCTGAGAACTTGTTAAAAATTCAAATTCTTGGGCCCCAATCCAAATCTAATGAACTAGAAACTCTGGGGGTAGGACCCAGCAATCTGCATTAATTAGCCCTCCAGATGATTCTGATACTGGCTGAAATTCAGGAACCATTGGTCTAAGTACAATCCATGAAAACAGCTGTGCCCTAGGAGCTAGGAGACATGGGACTTAGTCTTGGTCAGGCCACTATGCCTCCTCTCCAGGCCCCATTTCCTCATCCATCAAATGAGGAAATGCTCCTTGGTGAGCACCAGTCATTCCTCTCACGGATATTCTGTGAGACTTCATGGAGTGAGGCGGCAGTGGAGTGGGGCTCCCAGCCCAACATCACCGATGTGACCTGCTCTGACTCCACAATAATCTTGCCTTCTTAAAGTCTTAAAGTTTCTTCTCCAAGAATCTTGAATTAAATTATAGTTGAACTTTGGGGGAGGTGCCTCAGCTATCATGTCAGCTAAGCTGGAGCATAAAACAGATGGTTCTTGAAGCAATCAGGATCCAGAAACAAAGGGTGGGGCTGACCCCAGTGGAGCAAGTCAACAAAGACAATCTTCACCCAATTCCCAATTTCACTGAGGTCCAGCTCCAATTCTGTTAGATTGAAATGTGGATTTTCTTGTTGTTGTTGAGGAAGATTAGCCCTGAGCTAACATTTGTGCCAATCCTCCTCCACTTTGTATGTGTGTCACTGCCACAGCATGGCTGACGAGTTGTGTAAGTCTGCGTCCAGGATCCAAACCCATGGACCAAGGCCGCCAAAGCAGAGAGTGCCAAATTTAACCACTGCCCCACCAGGCAGGCCCCTGGATTTTTTTTTTATTTTGGCCAGTTATAGGACTTGTTGCTATGTGCCCTTCTGGCTGTATTGAATAGAATGCTTATCAAGAGAGATTGCTCTATATAAAAAGAAGCTAACAGCCCAAAAGTGGCTGATTTATCAAGAATTTGGTTGTCATTCTGGGTCATGTGGGTTGATGCATTGCCAGAAACACTCAGTAAAAGTCAGCCAGAAAAGAGTCCTCTGTGAGACTGCACTTTGACTCTCATCAATAGGAACATCCACTTCAGCCTGTCAGCCGCCATACATTTATGGGCTCCCTGCCGCATGCAGGAACAGAGGATGCAGCCATTAACAAGTCAGAAATGTCCCTTCCCTTGTGGAGCTGACAGTCCCGCAGGACCGAAGCACACTGCCTAAGTGTAATGAGCGCTAGGAGGAAGTGTACTGGAGCAAAATCATGGAAACTCACCTAACGCCAGGACTTTGTATTAATAGAGAGAGGCGATGACCTCGGGGATCAGATGGCTGCATTTTTTACTCTAGCATAACTGGATGCAATGCACTCCAATCAATAACCATGGCTCTCTCAAATGAGTAGGGGAAGACAGCATCCTCCTCAGAGGGGTGCTCTCCGTCTCCTCCCTCACCTTTCCCCATGTCTTCCTCCAGTGTCACTCCAGCGGAGGGGGGCTGGCATAGGCATGGATATGTCAGGATGCAGGGGAAGGGTCAGAGTGAATGCTGTAGTCTGAAGCCCGACTTAACTACTTCACACTACCTGTTATTTTTAGCTATTAACATGGATATTCCCTGCTCTATTATTCACAAAACTCAAAATTTTTAAAGGAATACCCTGTAAAATAGCTCTTCTTAATCAAATCCCATCATACACAAATTATTGAATTCTTGGTCAATAAAGGCAAGGCTGTGACGGAAGCTGAGACTGGAGCCTCCAGCTGCCACCTGCCTTGTGCACATCTCCCCACAGCCATCCCTTAAACATGATGTCCAGGAGAAAAGGCCACCAGGTACAAAACCAGGTACACACTTACTGTTGTCCTGAGCAACACGACGTCTGCTTCCTGCAAGGAACACGGGATGCAATTTGCCCACACGTACCAAGCAGGTCTCCAGTAAAACACCAAGGGGAGGATCCCAAAGGAGAAGATAGATCCAGCAAGGCAGAGGGTTTTCCGGCAGCCATGAGTCCGGTAGCCAAATATCTCCTGGGGCAGAACCAAAACAACCCTGAATGTTGGTTAAGCACAACAAATAGCAAATGAACAATTTGAGATTTTGGTGATGAAACTAGGGCCAGAGAGTACAGAAGTTGAGCAGGGTGAGAGGTTGAGAGAGTGGAGAAGGGTCCCTGACAAAGTATAAGACGTGATCCCAGGCCTCCAAGAAGTGGCAATCTAACTGGGAAATTTAGTTTCTACAATTTGAGCACCAAGCCACCCTGTGCCAAGCACTATGCTGGGTGATACGTTACCCTGTTTAAGTCTCACAAGCACGCCCTGAATAGGATAATATTACCCTCATTTCCTAAATGATGGGACTGAGCTCAGAGAGGATGAACGGAATGACTTGTCCAAAGCCACATAGCTAGGAAGTTCTGCTACCAAATTGAAACTCAGGTGTGTCAGCCTCCAAATCTTGAGCTCGATCCACAGCCTTCACAGACATGATGATGAGCCACATGACGGGAGGACCAAATGACAGCAGCGACCAATGATTCCCTTGGCTGGGACCAGCAGCCTTGTGGGCAAGAGGGACTAGAACCAGGCCTTGAGTTTGGAGTCAGGATTTGGTGAAAGTGTTTGACCACAAGAGGACGAACAACCAAATGCCCACCAGCCTTTGGGAGTTTAGGGTAGAGCTATGCATTCCCATCTCTTCTCTTGTTCAGAAACAAAAAGAATTTCACGTCAAGGGGGAAAAAGCATAGAGACCATTTGGTTTATTTCAACTCATGTTCACTGCGCACCTGCTGTGTGCCCTGAGGGGATACGAGACCCTGGAGGATACAAATACGAACAAGACAAGAGTCTTACCTCTACTAAATTTATCATCTGGACAACCTTCTTCCTTCCAAGGAAAGCCTGGGACAGAAGGGAAAGCTACCCCTGAAGTGTACGGCCCAGTCCCACAACTGTCTCCCACAAAGCCACAGGGACATGGCTGTAAACCACAGGTATCTGGTTACAATGGCTAAAATTGAGAGGAAGTAGAGAGCCCTGGTTAAAAGCACATTCTCTGCACTAAGACACTTTGGGTTCAAAGCCCAGCTCTGCCACTTACTGAGTGTGACCTTGAGCAAGTTATTTAACCTCTTTATTCCTCAGTTTGTCATCCATAAAATGGGGGTGATGATAGTACTCACTTCACAGGGTTGCTGTGAAGTTTAAATGAGTTAAAATGTGTAAGTGTTCTGTAAGTGTTTACTACTACTGCTGCTGCTGTTGCTGCTATCGTTACTACTACTACTACTACTGTTACTACTATTGCTACTGCTACTACTGTTACTACTATTGCTACTACTACTGTTACTACTATTGCTACTGCTACTACTGTTACTACTATTGCTACTGCTACTGTTACTACTACTGCTACTGCTACTACTGTTGCTACTATTGCTACTGCTACTACTGTTGCTACTAGCAGTAGTAATAACTACTAGTGGTATTGCTACTAGTAGTAGTATTGCTGCTGCTGCTACTGTTACTACTACTACTACTACTACAACTACTACTATTTTACTGTTTCCCCTGTAAACGAATGTTCAGGTCTAGAACATAGACCTGAAATTCTACCCCCTGGTTGATTGGCATTGAGATCTAGGAATTCCTCAAGTCAATAGTCCTGCTCTTGTTAGAGCTGCCTGTTAGGATAACAAGGGAGCTGGAACATGCCACTTGAAATCCAGCAACCTGATGAAGATTACACTATCAGGAAAGTTTCTGTGATCCCACACAGAAGCCGCTCTTGAGTAATTGTTAGGTTCCTTCTTCTATCAGCAGCACATCAAGGTGCTGAAAGGCTTCCTCAGGTATTGTCCACATCTGACACGCCTTTGATAAAGTGTTCACATTAACTCGGAAATAACAAGCTTCTGACTGAATTTGCAGAGCAGAATGTCTATCCTAACGTGAATACTCTTCTGTCCCAAGCTCAAGCTCTCCCGACGCCAGGCCTGGAAAGGCCCTGTTCCCTCCTTGTGCCTGATGCAATGCATTGTTGATCCCACACTGAGCAGGGTCCCATCCAAAATTCCATACCTGTCCTGAGTCCGTCCCACCATCTTTTCCCACTTGCCTTTTTATGTTTCTACGCTTTGCGATAGATCAACTTCTACCCTCCAACCCAGGCATCTTACTGGCATTTTAAAATATTATATTTAAAAGAATCTTTGTATTGCCATTGAACCCCCATGTAACATGCATGAGTTACACTCATTCCGCAGCCCAGACCTCCCTGTTGCCATGCGTTCTTTCCAGGCTATGCAATGAGAGCCCTCTGTAGTTCCCAAAGTGTCCAAAATCAAGTAAGGAGGAATGATCACCTTCGTTTCCCAGCTAAGAACACTGAAGTTGAAAGTTATATGTAGCAGTTATTACTAACAAGTACTTGGTAACAATAATAGTAGCTAACATTTACTGAGCCCTTAAAAGCGCTTCACCAAGCACTTTACACACACTCCCCCATTTAGTTGAAAAAGATTAAATAAAGTTTCCCAAGGCACAAAGCTCATAAGTGACTCAAAACTGGGCCTCCAGCCTAGACCTTTGCAGCAAACAGAAGATCATGTGAGCTGGCCATTTCTGCTCTGAGGTTCTTCTTTCCTTCTGTTATTTTGCCAAATGTTTTTTGTACCCACCAAATAGCGGGCATGTACTAGCCACAGAGATGAATACAGCAATGTCTCTAGTCTCAAGAAGCTCACTAGTTTAACAGAAAGAGAGACATAAACAGAGACGATTGAACAACGTTAGAGCAATGAAAATGTTATACAAAGGCGTGACTATAAATTGTCATCTGAATGGGGTGCTATTGATAATAACACCGGAACAGCACAGGTAGACCAGAAGCAACCGGGCCAAGCCAGGTGACTACTCCGCTAGTTACACCAGAGCGTTCCTCTGAAAGCCTACCTGTGCTCAGTCCTGTGGACGCTACAGCCCCGGTTAGTAGCTCATGACCCATAATCCATTGTCAAACTTTCAGTAGAAAGGTGAGAGTAAAATGGACAAGGGGTGTTCAATTATTGCTTGTTGAAGTGAGTTGAATTACATGACTTGAAGTGAATTGCATTGCAGGGATTGTTAATAGATATTGAGGTTTAAAATTGCCAAAATTATCATGGCACTTTTTCTCATCACCCGGTAGCAATTTACTTTCCACATTGTGGAGTGCCTTCCATGTCTCCGAGCATGCTTGAGGGAACTGTCCCTGCTACCCTGCGTTCCACCTGCCCTTCTGTCCCACAAAAAGGAATCAAATAGCGAAAAAAAGAATATCGGGAAAATGTCAAAAGAATATTACACTCACAGCAGTCTACGTGCGCTGCAGAATCGCACACTGTCCCTTCCTTTCTCCCCCTCCTACCCACAGATTGTTCTCCTCCCTGTGTCCTTGGGCATCTAGATCTTTTGCATGCCTAAGGGCGCAAACTTTGGCTTCCAGGTGTCCAGGCCTTCTCCCCTGCAGAGTCTCTGTACTTAAGTCCAACTGTTCTCCCCAAAGCAATGGTTTAAACCACCTCAGCCGACAGAACCGCTTAAGAGTCTACAGACCCTCTCCTCAGAAAAATAAACAGAGACGCATACACATAAACTTCTCCACAGAGATTCAGGAGGTTCCCAGAGTCTAGATAAGACCTTGCCCTAAAGGGTTCATAAGGCTGAATCAAGGCTGATCTTCCAGAATTTATGCTCAGTGCTTTACCTTAGGGTCTGACACTAGGGAAGCACTCAGTGAGGGAGATGTGTGAAGACACGGGCACCTGGAAATGCAGGTGAGGGGACAACAAGAGCAGGGCAGTGGCTGACTCTAAGAAGCTTCCTGGGGTGCTTTCATCACCTGGGGGCTCACCAAGTCCTGCGCGTGGCTCTCAGCCTTGAGCCCCAGAGACTGGAGGCAGACCACGTCTCACAGGGAAGACTCAAGTCAACCAGGTCTCAGAGACTGAGGTGGAATAAGAACGGGAGTTATATGTAACTGTCACACCAACCCGATAAACATACAAGTAAGTATTAAGAGTTTGTTCTCTCCCCAAAGGCACCATCTCCACAGTCAAGATCATCCCACCAATGGAATCATACGCAAGCATAGTGCTTAAAATGGGCTCTGGAATCTTCTCTGACCATCTCCCATCTTGAGTGACATGCCTCCTTTAAACATATTAACTCATTCAATCAAATTAGAGTCAAATCCTGTTGGCCTGGGAGCCATTTATTCTCTTTAAGACAATGCATTTCTCTATTGGATTCATTAAATATCTGAAAGTGTAAATGATGCCTTTTTTATTTTATTTTTTGAGGAAGATTAACCCTGAGCTAACATCTGCTGCCAATCCTCCTTTTTGCGGAGGAAGATTGGCCCTGAGCTAACACCTGTGCCCATCTTCCTCTACTTTATATGTGGGACGCCTGCCTCAGCATGGCTTGATGAGCAGTGTGTAGGTCAGTGCCCAGGATCGGAACTGGTGATCCCCGCGCCACCAAAGCAGAGCGCGTGAACTTAACAACTACACCACCAGGCCAGCCCCTAGATGATTCCTTTTTTAAAAGTTTACCTCCCTGAAGATAATCTTTTCCCTTATTTCCAAACTTTTGGTGTGAAAAGAACGTTTCACTATAATTTCCATGCACTACAACAAATTGTGCTAAATGAATTCGATTTACCTCACTGCTTACCCCAACCCCAAACCCTATTCAAATTTCTACCTCAGTGGTTTCTTGTTTGCCTCTCTTTCATGGGAAAAGTTGATTTTCTAAGCATCCTCTCAGCCATTTGACTTCTAGATCCAGATGAGAAATTCTCAACCTGAATGACCTAATCCAGAAATCTTCAATGGGAGGCTCAGAAAGAATGGCCTGCAGACAGGCTTTTTGTTGGCCTGCCAAGTATTTCTTAAAACTTTAAATTGACCCCTCAGTTATTTTCACATAAAAATTCTGATTGCTACCTTTTCTTTAAAATAAACGAGAGATCGTGAGCACACTGTGCCCACCTTTTTGCACTGTAAGAGTCAGCTGGAGAGAGAGCACCAACAGATATGCACAAAATAAGCCAGGACCTAAGCCAACACCACGCAGTGTGAGGGGGCGTGGTGTACTGCGGTGTGTTCACACAATGGGATCTCACACAGCCCTGCAGACAATCGCTGCCAGCAACAGCTGGCGATACGGACGACGCTCAGCAATGTAACAGTGAGCGAAAAAAGTCAGGGCAAAGGGTTAGAGCAGCATGATAACCTTTTCATGAGGTTAAAGACAACCATCATCTAAAATATATTTTTAGGATACACTTGGATAAAAGAAAAGCACATGAAAAGGAAGGCCAGGGAACGGTGAGCACGTGATGCAGGACAATGCTCACCTCTATCGGGACGAGGCAGAGAAATGAGCAGCCAAGCTGTCAAATGGAGGTTATTCTCAAGGTCGTGGCTTTTGTTTGGGGTGGTGGGGTCATCACATTATTATAGAGAACTAATTAAATAACTAACTGAATTAATGCATGGGCAAATAACTAGTATTATGGACAACCTAATTGTGAGCACCTGAAGTCTTAGGAAAAAAAGGAAGAAACAATCAGTCAGAGGGACTAAGAGAGGTGTCCCCCTTCAAATGAGCAGGTGCCCCCCAGTCCCATTTCCTGTGGTCTCTGCTATGCTTTCTTTTTTCCCAACACTGAGGCCACATGTCATCTTTCATTTCACATCTCATACTAGGCTGGCTCATTGGTGTTATGGCCTCACACTGTAGGTGTAGGCAATGGTTCTCAACCAGGGTCCTTTTGCCCCCCAGGGGACATTTGGCAATGGCTGGAGACATTTTTGGCCACTCTGGACTGGGTGCCAGGTGCTACTGACATCTGACGGGTAGAGGCTAAGAATGTTGCTAAACATCCTACGATGCAGAGGACAGCTGCCCCCCAACCTCCACTACGAAAAATTATCTGGCCCCAAATAGTGCCAAGGTTAGGAAACCTGCTGTAGGCATTTGAGTCTCCTCACCTAACCTAAGCAGGTCTTGAGGTCCTAGTGCCTAGGAAGCTGTCCTCAGCACCCAGAGGAGAACTAGAAAATTTTGATATTGAAATCTATGGCAAAAAAGGATTTGTGCTTAATGCCAAGTGACCCCTTAGGTCAGTAGTAGTCACAGCAATTCATTTTGCAAATGAGAGAAAGCAAATTGCTCATGTGGTCTTCTCCTTCCTCCCTCCCCCACCCGAGCCACTCGCCCCCCATCTCACTCTGCCCCAGCCACCAGGACATTTGCTCGAACTTATTGAGCTCTTTCCTGACTCAGGGTCTTCCCATAGCTGCTTATTTCTCATCATTTTAAGTCACCTTTACATGTTTCCTTCTCAGAAAGATTTTAGCCAGTCTCCTATATAATTACAAGTCCTTGATCTCATACACTCTTTTTAACACTTTTTTAGCATTTTCACAATTTCCAGTTAGTATTTTCTGCTTGCTTTTCTAACTGTTCCTCCTTTCTGACCCCTACAACAACACGTTAAGTTCCGTCTGTTTGGATCCATTCAAGTTTGTTTCCGCCAATACTGTTTACCCAGCACCTTGCACATTATCTCTGCATAGTGGGCACTCAGTAAATATTTGCTGAATGAATGAGTGACTGTACTAACAGAAAAAGGGGAGAAAGGAAGGACAGAGGGAAGGAGGGAACGGAAATTAATAAACGCTTACTCTCTATGTTCCTAGCCCAACAAGTTTAACTATATCCTCTTCTAGGACACCCTAAGAATGAAATCAGTCCACGGTGGGGGAGGGGGACATAAGCAACCTGCACCTACTGCTCTGTGTCTTTGGTCAGGAGGAAATGTTAACTATCTCATCATTTGCATTCCACTCAAGTTAATCTCTAAGGCCAGATTTCTCGAACAAGTGCTTTCATTTTTCTTTTTCTTCCTCCTCATAGTCTGTCTCCAGGAGTTGAAAAGATGCTAAAGGTAAGGCTGAGATTCACAAACTCCTGACCTTCAACAGAGCCAGACCAAAGAAGGGCCAGGGCTGGAAAGAACAAACTGATGTGGGCGTCTGCTGCCTAGGCTCCTGCTCTGGACCAAATGATGCGTCCACAATTACCTTTGGGTGAGCTGTGCTAATTTCCTAATCGTGGAAATTACAAGAAAAATTATTTTAAAAATATATGAAGAAATACTCTCCCACAGTGACTACTTAACAGCTGAGTCTCAATTTCCGTTAACAGTGTTGACATCCATTAAGTGGTGCCAAGTGTGAGCCTTGAGGGGATCCTTAGGAGTCTAGTGGCCTCACTGCCATCCACTGTCCCTTGTCAGACAGTTAGATGTCATTTAAATCAATTTCATTCCTGGCATTGGAATTTCACTTCTCTCTCATTCCTAGCTTTGGAATGCCACCTCTCTGGCCATTCTCTTGCCACAACATCACCCACACGACTACTATGGGAAACAGTAGAATGACACCCGTGTTAGTGTCAGTCCCCAGAACGGAGCAACTCAGCACAAAAATGTTTAGGTACTGGGGCTGGCCCCGTGGCCGAGTGGTTAAGTTCGCGCGCTCCGCTGCAGGCGGCCCAGTGTTTCGTTAGTTCGAATCCTGGGCGCGGACATGGCACTGCTCATCAGACCATGCTGAGGCAGCGTCCCACATGCCACAACTAGAAGAACCCACAACGAAGAATACACAACTATGTACTGGGGGGCTTTGGGGAGAAAAAGGAAAAAATAAAATCTTTAAAAAAAAAAAAAAAATGTTTAGGTACTGCATCCCCAGCATAAAGTCTCCGAGGTGTCTTTGCTTCAGGTCAATTCAAATTGCCTGCTGTGTCTAAGGCCATGGGTAAATTAGGTCTGCCGGAGATAAATTTCCCACCCTCAATGGGCTGACAGGAGACATGATGAATTAAAAAGTAACTGTATTTCAGGGCTTAAGTATCATAAGCCCTATGCGTAGCTGTCAGCATCACAGCAACACCCAGCCACTACAGTGTGATAACTGACAGATGGGTAGTATGGTTCCCTGCCCTGGAAACCAACCTGGACCATAACAGTGAGAGTGCTGAATCTTAGTCACTAGACCACCAGGGCTGCCTGAAGATATCCTTCTGGGATGATAATTAGGAAAAGCTTTTCGGAATTGTTACTTGAGGTGGAGTTGGGGAGAATTGTTAGAATTTCAATAGTTGGGAAAGGAGGGTAGGAGAAAGGGCACTCCAAGTGGAGAAACTAGCCTTGGGCAAAGGTGCAGAGTGTGGAAACATGGAGTGTATTTAAGGACAAGATGCCAGTTGAAGGTGTTCCAGGCCAGTGTCCTGTGGTACTACAATTAACCCAGTGATGTATGGCCGGACCATGCACCTTTGGGTGGGACTTGAGATTCTACCACATGCACTCTACTCCAGCTAGCCATTGGCCAGAAGAGAGTTGACTGAACCCTTAAAAACTGCACCTCCATCTTTTTGCCTCCACAACCAGCAGGTGGACCTCTCAGGCTTCCGTAAAGCTGGTGTCCTCAGGCAAACTCGGGGCAGAGCCTGCAGCCTCTGGCCATTCTGTCTGGGCCACAAGCTGATTATGGAAACAGGGTGAACAGACGTCTGTGGAGCTTTAGTGTCTTTTGACTAATCAGAGTTTCCTTTTCTCAGCCCGCGAGGCCGCCAGCTGGGCTGTGGAAAGTCTTCCTTGTTACGCCAGTTGGCTGGGAGAGGAGCAACCCGTCCCACCTGTCAGCGGCAGGCAGGGTAGTAACACCCCGCCCTGTGGATAATTGTCTATCCAGACTTGGCTGAAACTCATGAAAACACACAGTTTGGGTGAATAATAATGTCTTATTATGTTCTAGTCTCTACAAATACATACTTCTCCATATTCTGCCTTAATCTTCACAATCCTCTAAGGAAGGTAATATCAGCTGTAGGTGAACAACAAGGTGAGGTCCCAGGAGGTTAAGCAGTGTATCCAGTCACCCAGCTGGTAGGTCACGGAACCAGGTCCTTCTTACTTAAAAATCCTTTCCTCCCAACGAGGCCTCCTCTCATGAAGACACTCCCTCCTCAGCGCTCTGATGGTCTCATCTGGCAGGTGCTGCAACTCTCGCTGATTGCTCTCCTTCAAGCTAATGGCTGTGCTGCCCAGACAAGTTCTCAGCTTCCCCTTCAGCAGGTTTTCACAAGCCTCAGACCGCAGAGTGAGAGGAAATCTGCAGGAGGGACTCCGCCCAGCCGCCAGATGCTGGTTTCTGCAGGCGACATCCTATCTCTTGGTCTACCTGTCTTGGACAGGAGACAATTTCTAGGTTTTCGTGTGTTGCTGAAATTAAAACTTCTCTTGCTGGTGACGTCTGAGCGGCATAAAACAGAGCACAGACAGGTCAGTGTCTGGGATGCCCATCCTGTCTGGGAGCCTACTCACTGCACGGGATAAAGACCCACGGCAGGGCAGAGCAGGGGCAGAGGACACGTTTAAAGACCAAACAAGGCCACTTACTAATTTCATCATCTGGAAGTCACTACCCCACCTGAAAAATAAGAATACTAATGCCTACCTCACAAAACTGTTACAACAGTAAAATGGACAACAGCGATCAAAGTGTTATTCAAATATAAGCTGTTCCTATTATGAGGGCAATTAGACTTAAGGCTGATTGATAAAACCTCAGTGAGGTCCTGACATGTCTGGTCCCTCCTTATCATTTGTATCTCAGCTTCCTGGACTGCACAGTCTAAAGAAGCTACCTAGTCCCTCTCTAGCACCTATATCATATATAGGTATCATATATATCACATATCAATATACATATATCATCCTATATATATATATATATATATTTTTTTTTTTTTTGCTTGAAGAAAATTGTCGCTGAGCTAACATCTGTGCCAATCTTCCTCTCTTTTGGATGTGGGATACCGCCACAGCATGGCTTCATGAGCAGTGTGTAGGTCCAGCCCCAGGATCCAAACCCACAAACCCGAGATCAAAGCAGAGACCGTGAACTTAACCACTATGCCACCGGGCTGGCCCCAGCACATCATCCTATTTTAAATCTCTACAAGCCCTTATCTCTATCTGACATTTTTCTCATTTGTTGACATTTTTTTTTAATTTTTAATTTTTTTTTTTTAGGAAGATTAACCCTGAGCTAACATCTGCTGCTAATCCTCCTCTTTTTGCTAAGGGCGACTGGCCCTGAGCTAACATCCATGCCCATCTTCCTCTATTTTATGTGGGACGCCTGCCACATCATGACTTGACAAGCAGTGCATATGTCCGCCCCCGGGATTTGAACCAGCAAACCCCAGGCCACTGAAGCGGAACGTGCAAACTTAACTGCTGCACCACTGGGCCAGCCCCTCATTTGTTGACATTTTTATGATCTGTTACTACAATGCAAGTTTCACGAGAGCAGAGCTTTGGTCTATCTTGTTCGTTGCTGGATCCCTGGCACGTAGTAGAACAGTTCCCTGCACAAAATAGGCCCACAAATACTTTTTGAATGAACAAATGGCTCAGATTACATTGCCGGGATTCCGATCTAAGGAAGTAGATTGGAATATTACTGGACTGGTAAACAGAGAGGCCAAAAATGACAATCACAGACTGTAAGCACCTAAGGAATCTCAGCAAATATCCAGTCAAACATCATTTTTCAGAGAAAAAAGCTGAGGTCTTAGGAAAATTCTCAAACAAGGACACAGAGAGAGAGAGAAAGCATCAGACAAGCAATGATCTCCTTCCAAAGTCAGGCTTCCACTCTTTGATCAGTCGAGAATTTATCTTGACAATAAATTGTATCCTCAAGTTTATTTGTCTGTATTCCAGGTATTATTATTAGTTACTTTCCATAATATTTAAGGGAATGAAAGAGAGAGAAGTATGGTATCGTGAACTCTGAGAGAGGGAAGGATCAGAGATGATGTGATCCTGTATTTCTCTCACAATGTGAAACTCCCACACTTCCAATGAAGCAAACTCTACTGCCTGGGAAGCCTGTTCCATTTTCAGACAACCCTACTAATAATCACACCGTGTGCCAGACACTGGGCGAGAGCCCAGACCGTGGTAGTCAGAGCGCCTCCCACTCATCATGTGCATGCACACACACACCACTTCCCTTTCATCGAGAACAACTCCATTCTATTTGTTCAAACAATATAAAGTCAGTATAAATGTATTGATCATCCATTGCAAGTTTATGCCTAAACAAGGGCCTATGTAGATAAAAATCATTTGAAAATCACCATCTTACCAAGCTCTCTTGCTGAGACGGCCTGAAATCTTTTCCATATAACGGAAGTGGGTGGAAAGCATGCTATAGAACAATGGCTACCACCCTTTTTTAGAACAAGGAGCCTTTCTTAACATTGCTGGTGAGAGATAAATTGTTGAAAGCATTTTGGAAAGCAGTTTCACATTAGATAGTAAGGTTAAAAATATACAGACTGTATGACCCAACATTCTGCTCCTAAATGTGTTCACTACAAAAGCATGTTCATGTATTTACCAGCAAGTGCAAACAAGGAAATTTAAAGCTGAAAACAATCCAGTAGTCTATCAACAATGAAACTGCCTCTTAAAGTATAGTCGTACACTGACATATACCAATACAATGAAAATGAATAAACCACAATTTTATGTAATAATATGTATACGTCTCACAAATATAATAAGCAGAAGAAACAAAACACAAAAAAATATAATCAGTGTGATTTAAATCATATAAACTTCAAAAATATTGTTATGGGATGCATACAAATTTAGGAAAATTATTTTTTTAAAGCAAGGAAATGATAATTACAAAAGTCAGATGAGAGTTATTTCTGCATAGGAGGAGGGTGACAGAGATAGGTGTAGTTAAGCAGGGCCCCCGGAGAACACCCGGAATGCTGGCAGTGTTCTATCTTCTGACTTAGGCAATGATCATATGGGTTTTGATTTATTATTAAATTGGTTGTATATATTTTTTGCACATTTATATGACATTTCAAAATAAATGCCACATAATCTCAAATTGTTGAGTTCTACTTTTGCTTATGAAGGCATTATCAATGCTTGTTGGGCATATGAGTCCTCAGACCCATAGCAATAACTCTTAAGACTTATCTGGAGTTGCGGCCCACAAGTTTGCAACCACCGGCATGGGGGAGAACAGCACTGGCTTGGAGATAGGGAAGCCTGGGTTCTAGTCTCAACTCTGGTCCTATCAAACAATCCCTTTCCTCTCTCTGGTCCTCAGTTTTTCCACCTGTAACAGAAGGGATTGAATTATACAATCTCTTGAATCCCTCTAAATTTTAATACCTATAATTCTTGTAACAATAGGAACCTCCTGAATACCACCTATGTGACAGCTTGCAGTCCCCTCATAAGTGCACATCTAAGGTCATAAATCCCTTCCACAGAGATGCCTGCCTCCATTTCAAAACTGGCCATGTGGCCTTCACTCAAGCTTTGACATTTCTTTAAGGAAAAATGAAGGGTGACTTCTATTGAGCCATTTGTGCAAATTGGTGCCACCATATTGTACAGACCACCTACTTGAGAACTATGAGACAGCCCTCTGGAGAAAGGAGCATGCCATATGGAGGAAGCCCCATGCTTGGTCCCAAGAATGGGAGTTAGCATGCCACTGTGTGACTTCCTGACCACTGTGCCATATTCATCAACTGGGCATCAGAAATCCCCAGTGTAACAAGACTACCTGATTCATATTCGTAACTGGTATTCAGACTTGAGCACAGCCTTGGGGAAGGTTTCTCGCAATTCTGTAAGGTGGTATCATCAAGTCATGATGCATGATTCTGGTTTAGAATGACAGAAAAGGGGCCCTCTAATCTGCTGGAAGATTTCAAGCAAATGGGAAGAAGAGGAAGATGGTGAAATTAGGGTGACAGGGAAATGAGTGACCTGATAAGAATGGAAAATTGCTTGGGAGAAGAGTGGGGCATAAGGGATACCAGGATTTCTGCCTTTTTCAAACATCCTGGGGTGCCACACCCAATGGAGACAGGGTAATTCAGGACTTTAAAGGCTGGGCCAGATAGCTATATATCATTTCAGGGTTTTCTAATGCTTTTATTATTACAGAGGCAATACATACACATATTAAAGATCAGAAAATAAAAATAAAAGTAAAAACTTTACACTCCCACAACCCAGAAATCACTACATTAACAACTTACGGCATATATGTTGTTTCTTTTACCAAAACAACACCATTCTGTCAATGAACTTTACTATCTGCTTTTTCATTCAATGGCCTCCATTTTTCCAACTGAGTGAGTTTTTGACTCAACTAATATCCAAACCATATTCAAATTTCACCAAAAGACTCACTAATGTCCACTACAACTGGTTTTTCCAAACTAGCTTGGCATTATTCTCTTTCGTAACCTAGATGATAGTTAATGAATGTTCATCTTGTAATTATCCATTAAGCTGTATGGAAATATTTTGTGCACTTTTATGTAGGTACAAAAAGTACTATTTATATATACAATAATGTAATTCCCAAAAAAAGAAAAGGGGAAATGTCACATACTTTCAGAAGATTATCATTGTACTTTTGCTGGTTCTTTTAATCTAGTTCCTTCCCTATCTCATGATAATGACTTATTGAAGGGCCAGTCATTCTGCAAGAGTTCATGTGCTAATAGCTACACTCCCACTGATTGCAGATGTTATACAAAGACAAAAGACAAATGACCTAATCTTCAGCTTCTTTGATTTTAATGTTTTGGGGTTTTTGTCTGTTTGTTTTAGAAATAATAATATTTATCCCACAGGAGAATGGTAAAAAAAAAAAAAATCCCAAGTTTTTGTTTATAACGAACTTAATCATTTCACACTATATATGTATTTCAAATCATCACATGGTACACCTTAAACTTACACAATGTTATATGTAATTATGTCTCTATGAACGAGAAAGGGAAAAAAACTTAATTTTTGTTTTGCTATTTTGCATTCTAACAAAAATTTAGGTGTAATTTTACGTCCATTTAAGTTTGACTCTTAAACAAACAAAAGAAGGGATTTCCTTAGCACAGTGCCTCCGAATCTTTACCATATAATGGCACTCATAGAAAAAATGGCAACGTTTGCACAGTGCAGATCAGGTTAAAAAAAGATGAGGCTGTTTAAAGCTGGAGGGGATCAATGTCTCAAGGTTCTGTAAGGACCTCTGTAATCCCTTGTAGTACCCCAGTGCCATTTGCAGCTCACCATTTGGGTAGCCTTGCCTTATTCTATGTTTATACAAAACAATACTTTTCTCTTCTCTTATGTCCCTGAGTCTAATCAGAAGCATATTGGCCAAAGTTGCATCTAAACTGAGTATGTCCTATAACTACACAGCATTCCTAGAAACACCCAATCTTACACACCAACATGCCTTTATTCAAGCAGGTTTTTTGTTTGTTTGTTTTTGCTTTTGTTTTTGTTTTGCAAATACCTGCCCCAACCTCCTTGTTCCATCTCCCAGAAAAAAATACCCTACCAATCTTTAAGGTATTATTCTAATAAAAGTATCTCTATGAAGCCTCCTCGATCAAAATTAATCACAAGTTTAGAACCCAACTCATTGCTCACACCCTCCTCTCTGAATCTCCACCACTACCACTGCACAGCCAGTTATGTGACTAAGAAATCTAGGGATTTCCTTTAATATTCTCCTCCTCCCTCAATACCTGGTGAGTCCAAGGTCTACTGATGGTTTCTCCTAGAATTTCTCAAATTGGTCTCCTCTGCTCCATTCCTGTTGCTACTGCCTTATTAGTTCCATCCCTACTCTAGCTAGAATCACCGCAAGAGCCACTGTTTCCAGTTCCACCTGTCTACGCTCTTGTCCACACTGCTATCAAATTACCTTCCTAAAACAGACATCTGATTTCAATTCCTTACTGGAGTGACCAACCGTCCCAGTTTGTCCAGGACAGAGGGGTTTCTCAAGATGTGGGTTTTCCATGCTAATGCTAGACAGTCCAGGCAAACCAGGATGATTGGCCACCTACTTAAAACCCTTAAATCTCTTTAAAGTGGCATGCAAAGTTCTTCCTAATCTTTCCCAAACTATCTTTTCAGTCTCAGCTCTCTGTTCTCCTTGTCCCACTCCACCACACACAGACATGCACCCCGTGCACCAGCTTTGCCAAGCTACATTCAGTGCTCCGAATGGAATGTGCTTCGTCCCTTTACATCTCAGTACCTTTGTACATTGTGTCTCCTTGACTTAGAATGTCCTTCATCTTATCTGGGCTAGCTGGTAAGCTCCTATTCATCCATCTAGATTCTTTTCAATTGGCACTTTTTCACTGAAATCATCCAGGAATTGGCTATAGCTCCCTCTGTGTTCTCATAGCACTTTGCATAAACTGTTGTGGTCACACTAGCCCACCAAACTCTATCCTCCATCAGATATTCAGACCTAGGACTTTTCTTTGTATACCTAATACCTAGCACAAGGACTTACACATAGTAAGTGCTCAATAAATGAAGGAGGGAGGAAGGAAGGAAGTAGGGAAGGAAGGAAAAAGAAACGAAGGAAGAAAGGAAGGAAGGGAGGAAAGGTATTTCCCTAGATCACTTCGCCTTCTGCATAGAACTTACATTCGAGTTAGTTGAATAAAATGTTTGCTCCTCCCAACAGTGTGTTAGCTCCTCAGGGGCAAGAACCGAGCCTTATCTATCTCTACAGCATCCACACTACAGAGGCTCATTCCACTTGTTCAATTGCTATGGTTGGCTATTGTCTAAGACTGAGAAAAGATGGTGACATAAAGGTCTTTGCTGGGAGACATGTCAAGAGGGACTGCAGGGATGCATAAATGTGGTCTAAAGGTATTAATTGACTGCTGCCCCTTCCTGAGTGTGACTGCCACATATTTCCATTTACAACAATCACTTCTTCTCTGAGGGAGAACCTCTTTATTGCTAAATAAATAGATGGGAGTGTAGAGAATTGGAATCTCCCATCTAAACTAGGTACTGGAAATAGTTCAAACAGCTCTACCCTCAATTAGGTTCTCTGCCTAGTCAGAGAAAATTATTCCTTGCTTGATGATCAGATAGCCCCTATTTTCAAGCCATAAGTAGTTACCTATACCAACATGCCTAAATGTAGGACTACCAACCACATGCATCAAAATCACATGGGCACTTTTTAAAAACGCAGGTTCCTGGGCCACCACCCCAAATTTCTGAGGGTAGGACCAGAGGCTTAGGGTATTTCCAGCTCAGTATCCCAGCTGAGGCTTTGGGGAACTGCTGATGGAAACATTGACAGGGACTCTGCCATTTGGACAAGTAATTTTTCTTTTCTCAGATGAATATTACAAAAGTAACTACCTCATAGGGTTGATGTGACAATTAAATAATATGTTGCCTATAAGGTGCTTACACAATGCCTGACACATGGCAAGTGTGTACTGCTCCTAGACTTTGAGTTCCTTGGTGAAAAGGACATGCCTTTTTCATCCTTTTATTCACCTTGGCATTTTGACATCCAGTATAGAAACTCATAGATAATAGGCCCCCAACAAATTAAATTTCACCAAATGTTAATCTTGAATAAGCTTGGAGGAAAAACTTAAAACAGGACATCATTTTTACTAAAATTGGCCAAGATCTTTGGCAAGGACTGAAAGCCAACCAAAGAGAGTTACAAGGGCATTTTTCTACAAAGTTGCACAAACTTTCTGGAAAGTAATTCAGCAAATTTATCAGAGGTCTTAAAAGTGTTCATAATTTTTGCTCCAATAATGCAATTATTATTTCTAGGATATGTCTTAAGGAAATAATCTGAAATGAAAAAGTAAAATTCTATATTTTTATACATAAGGTACAAAATGCAGAAGAAAGAAACTAAATCTTCAACATTAAGAGAGCAGTTAGGTAACTATGACACCTCCGCAAAATGAAATATTATTCAGCCATCAAATTAAAGTTGACAAATTTTTAATGACATAGGGAGATATTTATAATGTATTAAACGAACAAAGGCATTTATAGTTTGAGTCTAATAATGTAGAAGGAAATTTATAGGGAAAAAAAGCTAGCAGAAAATATGCTAAATGTTAACAATGATAGAACTATGGTGATGTTTACTTATTTTCTTATACTTTTCTGTGTTTTCAAAATTTTATAAAATATATTTTCAAATAAAGTCAGACAGTCATATTATTTTTAAAAGTACATGAGACTTTTATCTCTGGAAACATAGAGTAAACTTCCTTTTTTCTATTCCTGTCAATAAATTCTACTAAAATCCCTGGACGTTATATAAAAAACAAACCTAAGAAGACTCTGAAGGGTGGAGAGAAGGCAGACTGGCTAGGGAACTTGAGAACCACGGAAGAAATGACACAGTAGTGAATCCCTGGGTTTTCTATTTGTCTCACCTATGGCTCAGAGCAGAAGAAGCTGGCAACCTGAAAAAGAGAGAAGAGGAAAAAAACCACCCTCCCCACCAAAACCCTGACCTCTCTAGCCAAATGACCAGGAAAGGGTCCAAAGTTCACACACACACACACACACACACACACACAAAACTGTGGCCCCACCTACCGACACCAGCAAAGGCCAAGTGGGGAGTCCAGACCACTCTCCTCACCATGTTATAAAGAGGGACCTCAACCTCTGCAGGGATGATGTCAGATCAGGCTAAGAAGGAAGCAGGGACTTTCATCCCCACAAAGTAGTAAGAAGCACCCTTTCACCTGTGGTGTCAGTGGAAACCATGTGGAGCCTGGAATCCACTCCCGACCAGCAGTAACAAGGCTCCCCTCCCTCTGCATGCTGAGGTGTTGTCAGAGGAAGCCTAGTGGAGAGTCAAGACTTTTCACTACCATCCAGCAGTAAAAAGACCCTATCCCATGGCATCAGTGGAGGCCATGGTGGGAGCAGTAGTGAGGACTCCTAATCCTCCACGCCAGAAGAGTATCAGTGGAGGCCCAGTGCAAAGCTGGAACTCCTACTCTCAGCTAGCAATACTGAGGACCCTCTCCCTCCCCAAGTGTCAATGGGGGCTGAGCAGGTAACCTGGACTTTCACCACCAACTGGCAGCAAGCAGGTGGTGCCCTACTCTCTCCCTACTGGAGCAGTGTCAATAGAAGCCAACGAAGATATAAGTTTTAAATACGATCTAGACTCTCATAACATAATATCTAAAATGTCCAGGTTTTAATTTTTAAAATGTCATACCCAAAGCAGGAAGATCTCAAACTGAATGAAGAAACACAATCAATAGATGCCAACACCAAGAAAACAGAAATGTCAGAATTATGTGATAAAGATTTTAAAGCAGCTATCATGAAAATGCTTTAACAAGCAATTAAAACCACACTTAAAACAAATGAAAAATTAAAATATGTCAGCAAGAAATAGAAGATATAAAGTAGGACCAAATGGAAATTTCAGAACTGAATAATGCAATATCTAAATTTTTTTTTTTAAAAAAACCCACAATGAATGGGCTTAGCAGTACAATGGAGGGACAGGAAATAAGCAGTGAAAGGCAAGGTAGAACAATAAAAATTGTTCAATCTGAACAACAGAGAGAAAATAGTCTAAAAGAAATGTTGAACACAACCTTGTGGACCTGTGAAACTATAAAAAAATGACTTAATTATTCATGTCATTGGAATCCTAGAAGGAGGGGAGAAAGAAGGCATGACTGATCAAAGAAATAATGGCTGTAACTTTAAAACTTTGTCAAAAGACATAAATCTGCAAATTTGAGAATTCGAGCAAACTTCAAACAGAATAAACCCAAAGAAATCCACAAAAAGAAGCATAATAGTCAAACGTAAAAAATAAAGACAAAGAGAGGCGGGCCCAGTGGCGTAGTGATTAAGTTCACACACTCCACTTCAGCAGCCCGTGGTTTGCAGCTTCATATCCCAGCTGCGGACTTACACCTGACTCATCAAGTCATGCTGTGGCAGCATTCCACATACAAAATAGAGAAAGATTGGCACAGATATTAGCTCAGGGACAATCTTCCTCAAACAAAAAGAGGAAGACTAGCAACAGATGTTAGCTCAGGACCAATCTTCCTCACCACAAAAAAAAAGAAAGAGAAAGAAAAAAATCTTGAAAACAACCAGAGAATAATAATACCTACCTATGGGGAGAAAAGCAATGTGAATGACTGCAAATTTCTCATCAGAAAACATGAAGGCCAGAAGGAAGCAGCACAACACATTTTCAAGTGCTGAAAGAAAAGAACAGTCAATGCAGAATCCCATATCCAGTGAAAATATCCTTCAGGAATGAGAGGGAAATCAAGAAATTCTCAGATAAAGGAAAATTAAGAAAATAAGTTGTCAGCACACCAAGCTTAAAAGAGTGGCTAAAGAAAATATTCTCTAAACAGAAGATAAACAAAAGAAGAAAATATGGAACATCAGGAAGAAAGAGAGGATATGCTAAGCAAAAATAAGAGCAAATACAGTAGAAATTTCTTCTCCTGTTGTGTTTTCTAAATTATGTTTAATGATTGTACAAAAATTATAACACTATTTGATGTGGTTCTAAATGTATGTAGAATATTTAAGAAAATTAAAATATAAACAGGGATGAATAAAAGGAGGAAAAGCTTGTTAGGATTTCTAAACTTCACTTGATCTGATAAAGAGATGACACCAGTAAACTGTGACAAGTTGTGTATATATAATACAGTACTAGAGCAACGACTAAAAAAGCAGTACAAAGAGATACATGCAAAAACATTAGACAGTGATCAAAACGGAATTCCAAAAATCATTTGAGAAACCCACTGGAAAGCAGAAAAAAAGAAAATGGAGAAATAAAAAAACATGCGAGGGAGAATAAATAGAAAACAAATAATAAAAGGACAGCGATAATCCCTAACATATCAATAATTACATTGAATGAAATGGTCTAAATACATCAATTAAAAGACAGAAATCATCTGAGTGGATTAAAAGTATGATCCAACCATATGCTGTCTACAAGAAACTTACTTCAAATACAACAACATAGGCACATTGAAATTAAAAATGGAACAAGATGTATCAGGCAACATTAGTCAAAATAAGGCGAGTGGCTATTTTAACATCAGATAAATAGACTTCGAGACAACAAAGAAAATTACCAGAAACAGAAAGAGACATTGTATAATGATAAAAGTTTCAATCTGCCAAGAAAACATGGTAATTCTAAATGTGTACATACCAAATAACAGAGCTGAAAAATATGTAAAACAAAAACTAATAGAACTGGAAGGGGAAATAGACAGAGCCACAATTATAGTTGAAGTCTTTAACACCGCTCCCTCAAGAATTCATAGAACAACTAAACAGAAAATCAGCAAAGATATAGAAGACCTCAAGAACATTATCCACAAACAGGGTCAAATTGATATTTATAGAACACTCCACCCAACAACAGCAGAATACACATTCTTTTCAAGTGCTCATGAAACATCAAGGCAAACACCAACAAATTTGAAGAATTGAAATCATGCATAGTGTTCTTTAATCATAATGGAATAAAACAGGAAATTATTAACAGAAATATAATAGGAAACCATGGAAACTAAACAACACACTTCTAAATATTTCATGGGCCAAAGAGGAAGTCTTAAGAAAAATTTTAAAAATACATTGAACTGGATGAAAATAAAAGCACAACTTATCAAGATTTGTGGGACAAAGCTCAAGCAGTGCTGAAAGCGAAATTTATAGCACTAGCTGCATATATTACAAAAGAGGAAATTCCCAATACATTGATCTAAGTTACCAACTCAAGAACAAAGAAAAAGAGCAAAATAGCCCAATGCAAGCAGAACAAAAACCAATCAAATTATAAACAGAAAAACAATGGAGCTGGTTCTTTGTAAAGATCAGTAAAATTGACTAACTTGTAGGAAGACTGAGAAAGAAAAAAGAGAGAAGATATACAAATTATCAGTACCAAGAATAAACACATCAAAAGAAAAACAAGGGAATACTATGAAAAATGCTACACACATAAATTTGACGACTTAGATGAAATACACCAATTCTTCACAAAACACAAGCTACACAATTCATTCCATATGAAACAGATACTTTGAACAACCCCATAATTATTAAGAAAACTAAATTCATGCATTTTAAATTCCCAAAAAAGTAATCCCTAGGCCCAGGGGGTTTCACTGAAAAATTCTACTAAACATTTAAAAAAAATTAACACCAGTTCTTCACAATGTCTTCCAGAATATTGAAGAGGATGGAACATTCCCCAATTCACTTTATGAAGCTAGTGTTACCCTGATAACAAAATTACACAGACAGAATAAAAAGGGAAGGAAGGAAGGAACAGACAAATGAACAAAGGCACAAAGCAAAGAGAGAACGAAGGATGGAAAAAGAATGCAAGCAAATTGTAGACCAATATCTCTCAGGAATATAAAGGCATTGAGTCCTCAACAAAATATTAACAAATAGAATTCAGTAATATGTTAAAAGTATTATGCACCATTACCAAGTGGGTTTATTCTATGGATATAAGCTTACTTTGACATTCAAAAATCAATGTAATCTACCATGTTAACAGACTAAAAAAAAAATCTTTTGATCATATCAATCATTGCAGAAAAAACATTTGACAAAATTTCAGCCCCATTCATGATAAAAATTCTCAGAGAAATAGCAATGAAAAGGAACTTCCTCAACTTAAAGAACATCTTTAAAAACACACAGGGTACATTCTATTTCAGACTGAATGTTTTCCCCATAAGATCAGGAACAAGACAAGGAGTCTACTCTCACCACTCTTATTCAACACAGCACTGGAGTTGCAGCTAAACAAGAAAAAGAAATTAACAGCATCCAGAAATAAAATTGTTCCTATTTGCATATGATATGACTTCTATCTAGAAAATCCCAAGGAATCTACAAAAAAAAAAAGCCTCTTGAACTAATAAGTCAGTTCACCACAGTCACAAGATACAAGATAAACATGCAAAAAGCAATTGCATTTCTATATCCTAGTAATGAACACATGGATACTGAAAATAAAAATACAAGACTTTCTACAATCACTCAAAAACCCAAATACATAGGTGTAAATCCAACAAAACATGCACAGGACTTGTATGTTGAAAACTACAAAATGCTGATGAAAGAAATCAAAGAATATTTAAATAACCAGAGAGACATACCATGTTCATGGTTTGGAAAACTCAATATAGTAAAGATTTTAATTCTTCTCAAATTGATATACTAATTTAACACAATTCCTATCAAAATCTCAGTAACATTTATTTGTAGATAGAAACAAGATTATTCTAAAATTTATATGGAAAATTAAAAGAAATATAATAATTAAAATAATTTGGAAAAATAAGAATTAAGTAGGAGCAACCTGTCTACCTGATTTCAAGACTTATCATGTAGCTACTTAATCAAAATTGTGTAACATTGGCACATAGATCAATGGACCAGAATAGAAACCAAGAAATAGATCTACATAAATATGCCCAATTGATTTTTGGTAAATGTGTAAAAGCAATTCAATGGAGAAAAAATATCCTTTTCAACAAATGATGCTGGAACAACTGGACATCACAGACGAAAAAAAAACGGATCTCAAACCTAACTCTCACACCTTATACAAAAACTAACATGATTAGTTGCACACTTAACTGTAAAACAAGAACTTTAAGAAAAAAAATCTCAGGACTTAGGGCTGCAAAGAGAATTCTTAGACTTGACTTCAAAAGCACTATCCATAAGAGGAAAAATTGGAATTCATTAAAACTTTTGCTCTGTGGAAGAACCCCTTAAGGGGAGGAAAAGAAAAACTATGGACTAGAAGAAATACTTGCAAGGACTAGTATCAGAATATATAAAGAATTCTCAAAACTCAACAGTAAAAAAACAAACAATTCAATTAAATAATTGACAAAAGACAAAAAGATACAGATGGCTAATGAGCACACAAAAAAATGTTCAAAGTCATAAGCCATTAGGGAAATGCAGACTAAAACCATAATGAAATGTGACTAATTACCTATCAGGTTAAAGTAAAAAATAGTGACAACAGTCAATGGTGGTGAGGATGTGGAGAAGCTGGATCACTCGTACATTGCTGATGGAGATGTAAAATCGCACAGCCACTCTGGGAAACTGTTTGGTAGTTTTTTTTACAAACTAAACATGCAACTACCATACAACCCAGCAATTGCTCTCCTGAGCATTTATCCCAGAGATGTGAAAACTTACATTCACACAAAAACCTATACACAAATGTTTACAGCAGCTTTATTCGTAATAGCCAAATACTGGAAACAATTCAGATGCCCTTCAGTGGAGGAATGGTTAAATAAACCATGGCACCATAGAATGCTGTGGAACACTACTCAGCGGTAGAAAGGAACAAACTATTGATACACACAACAACCTGGATTAATCTCCAGAAAATTATGCTGAGTAAAAAAAGTCAGTCCCAAAGTTTTCATACTGTATGATTACAGTTATATAACATTCTTGAAATGACAAACTTATAGAAATAGGGAGCAGATTAGTGATTTCCAGGACTTAAGGAGAGGGTGCAGGTAGGAAGAAAACGAATGTCGCTGTAAAAAGGCAAAATAAAGGATGCTTGTGGTGATGGAAATGTTCCATACCTTGATTACATCAATGTCAATCTCCTGATGGTGGTATTGTACTATGATTTTGCAAGACGTTGTGGGGGGAAATGAGTAAAGGGTACACAGAACCTCTGTGTATTATTTCTTACAACTGCATGTGAATCTACAATCATCTTCACACACACACAAAAAAACTTAAAAGCCTTTATGTGTTGGACTAGATTATCACTAAGTGATTTTCTATATCTGAAATTCCATGATTTGGTGAAGGGGTGGGGTGGGGTGGTTCCTGAGGATCCATTGGCTCTTGGTTATAAATGGCTGCACTATTTCCAGCAGGTGAAGCTTCTTACAGATCTGAACACCAATGTTCGTGCTAGTAAGTAAGGGTCCAGGCAACCACGAAATGAGGACAAGTATCTAATTAAATCAGACAGATCCTACAGATCTACATGTATTTAGAGATGAAAAAACAGAGGCCAGGCAAGGGGAAATTCCTCACACAAAATAAACGGTTAATGGAAGAACCCATATTGGAAAGAACCCAGGCTTCTAAACAAGGCCCTTTGCACCACAGCAGTATGTAAATATGTGCTGACCTCATTGACAGCCTGTCCAAACCCTTAAGTTCCACCCAGCCAAAGACCTTTCAGAGTTCTACTAAACCAGCGCTGGTGGAGGAAAAACCTTGGACAACCCTAACAAGTAACATTTTACTATGGCAATGAAAGAAAAGTTTAGAAGAAAAAAAAAAAAGGAATGAGACCATAAAGGAAAGGAAAAGAGCAAGAGTCAGCCAATTTTTTCTGTAAAGTATCAGATAGAAAATATTTTCAGTTTTGCAGGCTACACAACAACTACCCAGCTTGGCTGTTGTAGTGCAAAAGCAGAGGCAGCCTGGAAACAAATGCAGGGAGCTGTTTTCCAATAAAATTTTATTTACAAAACAATGCATGGGCCATAATTCCCCCACAATCCATAGTCTGCAGACCCCTGCCATAGACAAACAACAGAACCAGTGTTTTTACCTGTAATGATAGTACCTACTTAATACTGTGGTTACTGTGAATTTAAAATGACATATCACATGAAAGTGCTTAGCAATGGGCATAGGACCTAGTAGGTAGTCAATAAATATTAACTATTACTATCATTAGGCAGGAATCATACTGATCTAAGACCTGTCTGGATCTGAACAGACAGGTCTGAACTCCTTATCTTCAACAAACTTAGTGACACAGTCAGCGGCAGCTGTCCGTCCGTGTTCCTCTTGGAAGATGCCCCTTTATCCCAGAATCTCTGCAGATTTCAAAGAGAGAATAACACTAAGAGAGGGTTGCTTCTTTAAACCATCATAGGGGATATCTTCCCAAGACTTTCTGAGGTAAATTTCAAAGACCTATGCCACATGAAGAGCAGTTGAAGAAATTGAATATGTTTAGATTGGAGAAAAGATGGTGGGACGACAGATGGACAAGAACAATATTTAAATACCTGAGTTGTAGGACTGGAAGCTGATTTTTGACAAGTGGCCCCAAAAGGCAAAAGAAGTAGGACTAATGGATTCAGATTGAACCGTATTTCAGCTCAACATAAAGAAGAGAATTTTTTAATAGTCAGCTCTGTCTTACAAGGAAATGATTTGTCTTATGGTAAGTTTCCTTCTCTAAGGGCATTTAAGAAAAGGTTGGACGGGTGAAGTAAAGGGCAGGAGAAGGTCAGATCAACTTTGAGTAAGTTTGTGATCTGAGACTCTGTGACTCTATGGAATACGTGAAATAGAGTTTAGTAAATGAATCTTCCATTTCTCTAAATTCTAATCTTTAGTTGCCTTTGAATTTGTATGCTACTTCACATAATTTTGGAATGTAACTGTAACTACCTACATTCATCCATCGTTCATTCATTTACTTATTTCAAAAATATATATTATGTACTTACTATGCACCAGGCATTTATCTAAGCATTGGAGATACAACAGTGAATGGTTGATCAATAATCCATTAAAAATTAAATACAAAGTGCATCTTCCTTGGAATAATGAAATATTCCATTGTCACTTGCATATTCTTTTGTATTTTCTATCGGCCAATTAATTTATACAGGGACATTCTGTAGGTAATTATGTCAATGGTGTTTAAACTCAAAAATAGAGCCGGCCCTGATGGCCTAGTGGTTAAAGTTCGGTGCTCTCACCACTTTGGTGGCCCAGGTTCATTTCCTGGTTGCAGAACCACACACCCATCTGACAGTTGCCATGCTGTGGTGGTGGTTCACGTAGAAGAACCAGAAGGACCTACAACTAGGATATACAACCATGTGCTGGGGCTTCAGGGAGGAAAAAAAAAGAGGAAGATTGGCAACAGATCTTAGCTCAGGTGAATCTTTCCCTGTAAAAAAAAATTTCAAAAATAAGGTTTTTTTGTTCTGGGATCTTATGTAAAAGTTCAGAATCAAGATGATTGGTTTTTTTCTCTCCTTAAGGTTGAAAACCCCCACAGTCAGGTCTTTATTAAAGAAGAAATACTATAGCTGTGACCACAGAGGATAGAATTTGATACCAAGATAACAGAAATTTTAGCTTTTACTTATTCTTCCTAGGGTAGAAACAGCAGGAGGAGGCTACATAGGAAACTTCTCTGAAATGAAATATGAAGGCCCCTCAATTTGTGGCCAGAGCCCTATCTACATCTGCAACATGTGTCTGCTGTGGTCAGAATTGGTCCTTTATATGCACATGATGCTTTTTGCCTGAGAAGCCTTTGAACAAATTGAAGCTTCACAATTTCCCGTTACACACTCCCTCTTCATAGTTCTCTGGCATGGAGAATGGCAAATGGCATTTCTGAGCATCAAAATCAGATCCGTTCAAGGCACTTCCACAGAAGTCTAGATCTCTACTCGAGAGAGGGGTATTCAAGGCCAACCTGACCTTACAAATGTGCAGACCTCCAAAGGATATGATTTTAGGTCACTAAGAAAGACTCTCTATCTTAACAAAAAAGAAAAAAATACCTCTAACTCATACAAAACCCAATAAGATTTATATTCATAGATGTTCACTGCAATGTTATTAGTAGTAGTAAATAGAAAGCAATATATATATAAGAATAGGGTAGTCATTAAATAATATTATATAGCCATTAAAATAATGTTTATTAAGTATTTTTAATAAAATGGCGAAAAGATATATGTAATAATATTAGGTGAAGAAAAACCACATAAAATTGTGTGGTATGATTTCAAATTTGAGATGGGTTCCGATGGATGGACAGGACTCTGATGGCCAGATAGCAGGGTGAAGATATGTCCCTGGCAGAGAAAGTGTATAATACAATCTGGGAAGAGCAAGCAGACCACATCTGGGTGATCAGAGAAGGTGGAAAGTAAAAAATTGTCTCTTGGAATTGACTAAAGGAAAAATCTACACAAGTTGGCTTGGCCTCCAAGCTAAAGGATCCTTGTTATGCTTGGTGATTCCAAGAGAAGGAGAGCAAAGTGGAAGGTAAATGTGTGCCATAAAAATCAACTTATTTTTCTATTAAAAAACAAGTAGAAGTAACCACTTATCTACTCAAACTTAATTCTTGCATACTTTTGTTTTTGAACTGGCCTCAAAACATTGATCTTTCCTCACAATATCATCTTCTCTGTACTAATTCTGAGACTTGAGTACAAGAGTCTCAGAATCCTCCAGTCATGGTTTCCTCAAGAAGCTAAGAGATTCTAGAAATGCTAGAATGATTATAATCTCAGCCAGGGCCCTGTGTGTACAACCACAAAAGTCAGAAAGTGTTCTGGCCTGAGGGACATCATATTTCTCTGGGAAGCACGCAGCACATTCGGGCCTCCTCTCTGTTCTTTCTCTGAGGGGGCACCTAGGGCACAGCGGTGCTCATTGCCCGTAAGAGTAGCCTGAGGCTGAGGATGGAGTTGAAAAGGCGGTGTTCTGAGCTGCCTTTCAACTCCACCCAGGCAGCGGTTTTAGGCAACTCATGAAGGTTTACATTAGGCGCATCCAGAAATAGCTGCAGGCCATTTCGATAGGTGGTCCCGCTCTGACTAGTCTTCACAAAGCTTTGAAATAGCCACAAAGCCTTGAAACTGGCACCCAAGAATGAACCTCCTCTAGATACGTCACCAAATCACCAACTAACTTTTTTGAAGGCCAAGTCCCTGTGCTCTCTGTCTTCTGTGGAACTGAGGACACTATGGCGTTCAGCACTGGTTAATCATTCACCAATAAAATTACTCTTTATTCCTTTATTCATGAGTAATCCACACAGCAACTGCCATAAATTTCCAGTTCCCAGTTCACGTAATGTCTCCAGATATGTTCTCCTTTCCTTGACTAAAAAAATCTCACAGTGCTTTGAGAAAAATCAAGAGTATCACTTAAATTTCTTAAGATGTTTCACAGTGATTTTATCCACCTGTTTTAAAACTTTTTAAATCATATTTTTTGTGTGTTTTGGAGAGGACCTCAAGAAATCATCTGCATTAGTCCCTGTGTCAAACCAATAAGGTGTTGTTATCTCCACCTTGCAAATGAGGCAAAGTCAAAGAGAGGGGACCAGAGTTTACTTTAAGGTTGGAAGAATAAATAATGGCAGAGCCAACACCACAATGCTGGTCTCCAGCCTCCTAATGTTGTGTTTCTTTCAATTATTTACTGCTGTTTTTGCAACTGTTAACAACCAAAGTAGTGCGTACAGAATTTAGCAAAATCACGAGGCAGTAAACCACTATGTTTATTTTTTATTTATTCATTTATTTTTGAGGAAGATTAGCCCTGAGCTAACTGCTGCCAATCCTCCTCTTTTTGCTGAGGAAGACTGGCCCTGAGCTAACATCGTGCCCACCTTCCTCTACTTTATATGTGGGACGCCTACCACAGCATGGCGTGCTAAGCAGTGCCATGTCTGCGCCCAGGATCCAAACCGACGAACCCCGGGCTACCGAAGCAGAACGTGTGCACCTAACCTCTGTGCCACCAGGCCAGCCCCAAACCACTATGTTTAAAGTGGTGCCTTAAACCATAGCCTGCCATTTACTTAGTCCATGAAGCTGGGCATGTCGCTTACTCTCTCTATGCCTCTGTTTTCTTGTTTATAGAAGAGAGATGATAATTCTTCATAGGGTTGCTGAGAGGATTAAATAAGTTACAATGTGTAAATTTCTTAGTTCAGATCAACCACCATATAAGTATTTGCTATTACTATAGCCATCCCCACTCTCACCTGTTCCTACTTTTCCCTGTGGGATTAAACAGTAGCATCGTCTTCTCCCACTGGACAAACTAGGAACCTTAAAGACATCTTTAATAACTACTCACCCTGTTTGCCCCTTCTCTCTTACCCCACAGTCTATGAATTACAAAGTCTTTTTAATTCTAATCTCCAAATATCTCTAAATCCATTCTCCACTCAGCATCCTCTCTGAGAAGGCTGTAATTTCATCCTGAATCTCTCACTTGGACTATTTCAAATACCTTCTTCCTGGTCTCTCCTCTTCCAATCAACCTTCCTCACCCCATGATGTAACATCCTTTGTAAAGGCAAATCCTATCATATCAGCCCCTGTTTCAAATCTTCCAGTGCCTTCACCATTTCTCCAGGCTGGCATGACAACCATTCTAACCAAGTCCAGCTCCACCATCAAAGATTCTAATTCAGTAGGTCAGGAACGAGGCCTAGGAAACTTTTTTTTATTCCCCCCAGTTTTATTCTGGCGCAGTTTTTTCATGGACCAATGTTTGGGAATCACTGGAAAGGATAAGATATACATTCATTAGGATGTCTTATAAAGTCCTTCACAATCTGGCCCTCACCTACTCCTCCAGGGAAATTAACTGCCATCCTTCCCCTTGAAATTTTCTTTGACTGAGTTGATCCTTCTTCTGTGCTCCCACAACTCTGTCTGCATAACAATCTCAATGACACCTGTTTTATCACACGTTCATTACATTTGCATCCCTCATTCCTTCACTTGTAGGGCCAGCTTCATGAGTGTTCAGCCCTGCTCTCAGAAGGGCCATGAACTTGGTTTAATGCTCTGCTACAGGCAACCTGAAATTCTTAACAATTGTTGAACAAGTGGCACCTCATTCTCATTTTGCACTGAGCCCCATAAATTATGTACTTGGTCTTGCCCACTCGACTGTGAACTCCTTAAAAACAGAAGCTGTTTGCTATTCACTTGAAATCTTCCTCGGTTAGCACAGAGGACTCCTGGCACAGAATAGGGGTTTGGTAAACATTTGTTGAATTTGTACAGGAAGGGATGAAAGGAGAAAATAAGGTATCTCATAGAAAAATAGTGTAGTACGGCTAATTAACTCCAAAGAATAAGCTTTGTTTATGCTTGAAGGAGGGAGGAGTCAATTGATAAATTCACAAGATGATTGACCATCCAAATAAACATAAAATTCCTAGGTTTCGCTTTAAATTAATCAAACTGTTTTTTTCTTTGAGCTCTGCTGCCTCTCTATTCTTCTCAGAATGCAAAATTGCAGGTTAATGAAGCTTGCAATTGCGCTATCAAATATGGCCTGAGTATCTATGCCAAGCACTGTGCTAAATTCTGGGGAAAGGCAAGGGGGAGGCCACAAAAAGGTGAACCAAGCAGTGGCCTTGTCCTCCAGAAGCAATTAAATCTTACTCTTCAAGAGTTTATATCAAAGATGAGTTGACTTCATGGGAGTTCTGTAGCAATGAATCAAGAATAAAGACACTAGACTTGGCCAGTGGCCCAGCTTCCTGAACATTTCAATTGACAAAATGTCTCAGTCTGAACACAATTCCTCCACTATGAGATCTGTGGGTTCACTAGTTAACATTGGCAACCAATTCGGAGGTGCTCATGGAGCATAATAAATAAGTGGCTATTGAGGTGGGGGAGGTGCTTTTGCTCCCTGGTGTTAGAGAAGAAAAGATGAGCATCAGCTATCAAAGTGAGCCAAATAATTGGTGAGGACAGATGTCCCCAGCTCATGCTGAAGACACGGCAGGACTTCCAATGTGGCAAAGACCACACACCACTCTGCTGCCATGTTAGGGGCCCGTTGCAGCACTAACTTCTTGCTGTTCTCAGAAATCACATGGAGTTCAAAAAGAGTTCCTGTTGCTTTTCTACATTCACTACTTTTTAGTTACCCAGTCTACTAGTTGATACAACATCAGTGATAACATTAAGAGATTTTAGTCGGAAAAAATATAAATGCCAATACACATATAAAGAGACGTATTCAACTTCAAATTAGGGAAATGCAAAAGTAATACATCCATAAAGTATCACTTTCACTTACCAGATGAGCCAAAGTTAAAAAGATTGATAATGTTCAACATTGGCAAGCATAGTGGAGAAAGCAAATATTCTCAAAAGATTGCTAGTCAGAGTATAAATCGGTACATCCACAGTCTTCTGGAGGGCAATTTGGCATTACATATCAATCAAAATTTAAAACGCACATCCCCTTTGATGTAGCAATGCTATTTCTAGAACTTTATCCTGAGGAAATAATCTGACAGATACGAAAAAATACATGAATTAAGTTATCCATCACAGCCAAAAAAAGTGTAGAAATAACATAAGTGTGCATCATAAGAGATTTCCTTAATATAGCACAGTTCATCTAAACACAATTTAAACATTAAAATGGCTATGCGGAACTATAATTATCAAAAGGAAAATACACACATGTGTATTTTTAGGTGTAATGAAAAGGCCAGCTTAAAAAAGGAGTATAGATGAAATGACCCCATTTTTTGTTAAAAACAGAGTCATATTTATGAGTATGTGTGTGCATTCTTTTAAGATTAGATTGTAATTGATTTTATTTTGTTTCGGCATCATGCATATTGCAAATAAATGGATGACATCTGAATCCAATAAGGATATTATATTTGGATATGTATAGGGGAAAGAAAAGAGAAGTCTTAAAGAAGTATGTTTTGTGATGTGCTGGTAAATACTTAAAACCAGCCTTCAGGTGGGGCAGACTGGAAGTCCGTGTTGCATTTACTGATTTCTATGGCATAAATCCTCCCAATATTATTCACTTCCAGCTAATAATGTGACATCACTGGGTGCAGAGGTGGGATGAGATGTACAGTAGCACAGCATTATGTAATATTTCCATAATACAGACATAACAGATGTAAATGATTGCAAGAGCATAGATAATATTAAAATGTAGTAAATAATTAGAAAGTAACAAGTTTGGTGTATGCCTTTCTTATAAGTCTGGAAGAAGTCTGGGTGGAAAGTTCATGAATCATATTTACTTCATTCTTTAGACCTTTATATGTCATTTCAATGTTTTTACAACAAACATATGCTACCTTTATAATCAGAAAAAAAATTCAAGAGTTTTTTTCCCCATTTGCTAAGACCTAGAAAAGAAGAAAAATCAGGGAATGTTACTTTTAAAAAAAGTCTCACTAGAACAAACACTTCCCCAAAAGGAGTATGATTGCATTAGGGTGTAAGTAAGATAATGGCGGGCATTGTTCAAATCAATTAAACCATGATATCTTTGATCAGTCATGGTATGAGGAAATGAGCACTCAGCGTTTCTAAGACTTTTCACAATATAAATATGTAACATCATAATTCAAAGGAATGTGAACTCCCAGGCCATCTGATACTCTCACTTTATAAATAAGGAAACTGAGTCCCAAGACATGTAGGTCCTTTCCCAAAGTAAGCAGAACAAGGCAGGGTATAAGATAATTCAGCTCCTCTCCATTTATAAGTGGTCTCTACAGCTTGTGAATGCAAGTATACATTCCCCACTTGTCATTATTTAATGAAAAGAGATGAATTCATTTTGGGGGGCTGGTATTCATTCAATTGGTTAATTGCTAAAGCCCTGACTCCTATCTCTGTTTAGATAATAGCAGCTTATACATCGCCAGAATTTTATACTTCCCGACACACTTCCATATAGGTTATCTCTGTTGATTCTCATAAGAGCTTTGTGAGACATGTAGGGTCAGAAGGACCATTCCTATTTTACAGATAGGAAAACCGAGGCTAGAGAGGGCAAGCGGCTAGTGAGAGCCGGGCCTCTGGTCCAGTCATTGTGCTGTCTGGGATTCAGTCTCCTCTTCGAGGCCTTTCTGGGGCAGTCATCTAGGTGAACCTTCTGTGAGTGTCACTTCCTCCCCTTGCCAATCTTGTCCTTCCAAAAAATTCTTTCTTCCATAGGCTCCTGTCTCGTTTTACACTTAAAGATATTACTTTCAGATCACTTAGAATTGCTCTTTAGTTCTTATTTCTTTTATTCTAGAATGGAAAATAGTCCCAGGCATATTTAAGCCTGGAAATACTCCCATTCTTTACCTGACATGAGGACTAAACCATAAAATGTTGTTTTCTCTTGAAATTTGAAATCATTTCTATTATCAGAGGAATGACTTCTGCAAAGGTCCAAACTATATATTATAAAGGAAAATACTTTAAACACTGTGATGCGACACATTTCTAGACAATCTTGGTTTTCCAGAGGGATTCACATTGAAGTCAGAGGAGACAGACTTACTCAGGAAGTACAAATCGTACATAACAGAACAGATCCTGGGAAATCTGAGAAAAGCTGACCCTCTCCTAAGCTTTGCTTTACTAAGGGAGGAAGTGTGTTCTCCTGTTAAGAGTAGAATGTCCTTTGAAAGAAATGAAAAAAAGGTATCAGTGGGCTGTGTTCAGATCCAGAGACAAAAAAGCTACCAATTTAAACTAACGCAAGTGTTGCCTCAGCTCCTGGACTTATGTAACCTTAGACAAGCCAATTCTCAGAGCATCCATTTCCTCATCCTTAAAGATGGAAGCACAGCACCTGCTGCACAGGGTGTAGTGGAAGCTAAAGTAGCTAGTGGCCAACAAAATATTTTGTAAACTAAGAATCAATATGAAAATATGTGGAATGCATTTAAGATAGCTTGGTAATTTTTGAGATTTACTGCTCTGGGCGAAGGGGACGGAGGAGTGAGTTAAAAAAAGGACAGAGTATCGACACCACAGCGGGCAGGTGGCCAGGCTTCTCCAGCCGGAACAGGATGGGGAGCTCAAGAGTGCATACTAATTGTGGCACCTCCGTGGAGGCAACGGGCCAAATGACTCCTCTCCAGAAAACACAGTGTCCCTTCCCATATCAAAGGCCCGCTCCTAACCAGGCTTTCATCTGCGTACAAAACTAAGTTGACACCCTGGTGCATCGGGTGCTGCTATGATGAAGATGAACTATTAACAAAATTGCTTTGCTGGAATGTGGAGGCTGGAGAAGAGATAGTAGTTTCCCTGAAACTAGGAACATCTGCTAGCGAGGAGATGACTCTTAATGACTCTCGAATGACAAATTGTCGAAGAGCAGAAATGAGAGTACAGGAAAAGAGTGGGTGTAATTCGATCTGAGGATTTGAGGCAAGATAAAAAACCATTAGAAGGAAGGAGACTCTGCCTGCTGATGAAGAGTATTCAAGATGAGAATCAAATTTTCAACTTAATAGAGAGAGTAATAGAATAGTCACTCTCTAAAGAAAACACTGGAGAAATAAGCATGATATCCAACATGAGGTCAGAAGGTCATTTCTGGTGACATTTGTGTAGGGCCTGAAGGCAATTGTCATTTGGTGGTCAAATCTGAAAGAAGTAAGGAGATGGTTAAGAAAGCCACTTAAATTTGGGTGCCTTTTATTCCTTTATAATATTTTCAGCTCTGATAGTAGAAGAGCTCTACTCTTGAAGGTCCAAAATATGTTGTTGCTATAGGAACAGGTAAGCAGATTAGACTTGAAAGACCAGTTTAGGAACAAAGAATTTAATAGTCAGGACTAATGCAATTAACCAAGCAAATATTTTAAGCAAATGTCTTTTGGGTGTGTTATTTATATATTAATACCAGGAAGATAAAATGCTATCATAGAATGAGAGCATCACATTTCAACATTTTAATTACACCATTACTGGCGTAAAAGACGATGCTTATACAATTAGCAGAAAGGCCTTATTAAACAGAGCACACATTTCTAACTCTCTCTTGATTACATCGTAATTGAGAAATACAGCTTTAAATTCAGTAAGAGCATAAGAATCATCTTTGAATTTCCTACAGTTCCCGAGAGGGGAACACATCTAAAATAAAAGAGACAGTGGACTACTCAAAGTTTCCTGTAACCACTCTCTATAACTAGGGAGCTACAAGTAAAATTCTAGAAGTAAACAGAAATGTGTGTGTAGGCTGATAATTGTTACCATTTTATGTTTTCCCTGTCCAACAGTCTCTGTGAATACAGATAAGTGAGAAGAGAAGAAGGTCAAAGAACCAGAGGCACTCCTTCACTATTGATGACCCGCTTCATCCTGTCAGGTAATACACTGCTCCCCAGTTTAGGGATTTGCAGAAATTACGAGAAGTTTTGAACAGAACGTGCTATGCTGGTAAGGCTCAAAAGCTCACGGTGAAGTGCCATCATGCTTCTCTCCCTTTCTGTTTTGCTTAAAAAGAAAACACTACTGATAAAATAAATGCAATATTTTCATTCTAGCAAGTTTCTCCTGTTAGAGGTCACGTGCGTGGGACAGAGAGATTCTTGGACATTATCTTTTCTCACACAATACCAGAGTCAAATTGCAAGGAAGTATGCGAGTGTGTCTGAGCGCGCGGTGTGTGTGTGTGTGTGTGTGTGTGTGTGTTGGAGGCTGGGGTGTGGGAATGGGAAGAGGGGAATGTGGCTAGAATCTTACCATCTCATTCTCTTCTCCTTCATTGAGCAAAGCGTGCTGGCCCTTCTCAAAGCGGTCCCCCATGAAAGAACGATTCCACGCCTCCGCCCTGACCTTCCCGAGCAGACGCTTCCAGGACGAACTTGCTGAGCCACCACTGCTCGCCAGCTGACTGAAAGAGTTAAGGATCCTCCAGGTTAAGACTCCTCAAGTACACACCTTCTCTCAGCAAATGACAATAGTTAGCACACTGAACTCCTCCCACGAGTCACCCTCTTCTCGGAGGAATTTCTTCCTGCTCCTTGCTTACTGCATTCTCTCAGAGCAGCTGTCCCAAAGGAGACTGCTCCCATGCTGATCTTTTTGTGCCCAAGTTACAGGGAAAGAACTCATTGCCTGCCCAGTGCCAGCCTGAGACATCTGACTGCAAATCCAACAGGACAAGGCAGAGTTGGCAGGACTCTTCTGAGGAGTGGGGAGCGGGTGCAAGAACGCCCAGGCCACTGCTTTATTCACGGAGGCTAAGGAGCTGGGGTCGGGGGAGGCTAACAGAGCTGCTGATCTGATTAATGAAAGGCCCCATCTATCGGCTCTTTTGCCTACAAAAGGTACAAATCATGACTAATCCTCTTCCAAAGGTATTTGTAATCACATTTCTTTGTGTATGCAAAAACATTCTACTTAATGTATGCGTGGAATGGTTTACTTTTTTGAAAAACACGCAGAGAAAGAACAAAGGTATAGTCAAACTATTTTATGCAGTCTTCTTCCACTAAAATATCACTAGTGGTTATATTCTTAAGGGGTCTATGAGGCCGGCCCGTGGCCAAATGGTTAAGTTCATGTCCTCTGCTTCACCAGCCCAGGGTTTCACTGGTTCAAATCCTGGGCGCAGACGTGGGATGGCTCATCAGGCCATGCTGAGGCGGCATCCCACTTAGCACAGCCAGAGGCACTCACAACTAGAATATACCACCATGTACTGGGGGACTTTAGAGGGAAGAAGGAAAAAAAAAAAGATTGGCAACAGATGTTAGCTCAGGTGACAATCTTTAAAAAAAAAATTGTTAAGGGGGTCTAGAAATAAAATATTCAAATGACTGTATGGTAAGACTCTTTTTTTTAATTTATTCACGCATTCATTCAATACACAAGCTTTGAGCAGAGGGATTGCGTATATAAATCAAGTCACATTTACTATCCGCAGACTGATGTAGGGACTCAAACATGGTAGAAGGTGGTTTTTTATTATGAAAGCTGCCACAGAAGGCTAAGATAAATGTCAGAAATCCCAATGTGATGTAGGGCAACACACATCGACCTTGGCTCTGGGAAAAACCCTGGATTCCAGCTGCCCACTGGCATTGGTCAAACTGTGTGATCGTTTAACCTACACCAGCTGGCTCTTCTCACTCGGTAATCGAAGGAATTGAATGAGGACTCGTGAAAATATATCATACAGCACTGATCAAGTACTCTTGGTATAATTAAACGAAACATCTGATTTAACAGCAGATGATAGAACATAGTGGTCAAGGGCATGTGCTGTGAATTTGGAGGGCCTGTGTTCACATCTGGGCTTTCTAGTTACGCCACCTTAGGATAACAAGTTTCATAAACTCCATAAGCCTCCATTTGGTCACATGTAAAAAAAGGTTATGATAATAGAACTTACCTCCTAAAACTGTTGTGTGAGGAATAGTGCCTGCGAAACAGTACGTTTCCAACAAAGGAGAGCTATTTTTCTCCTCACTGTGTTCACTCACTCCCCTTCAAGCTGTGTACAACTGTTGGCACGGATATCCCCAACCTGATGCTAGTAACCCTACGAAGACCAAGACTAAAGTGTGTGTGCGTGTGTGTGTGTGTGTGTAAAACCTTGAACAAATGGGGACCAGCCCAGTGGCGTACTGGTTAAGTTTGCATGCTCTGCTTCAGCAGCCCCACGGTTCACAGGTTCGGATTCTAGCCACGGACCTAGCACAGCTCATCAAACCACACTGTGGCAGCACCTCACATAAAACAGAGGAAGACTGGCACAGATGTTAGCTCAGTGACAATCTTCCTCACACATACACATAAAAAATCCTTGAGCAAATGGTAAAGTATAAGTAAGATAAACATAAAAAATAGTAAGCTATTGTAATAGTAATTACAAAATATATATATGCTGTTCTCTGAATTTCTAAAAATGATTAGCACAATTTCACCAGATAAATAAAAATAAAATTAACATTTTATTACAAGCTCAAAAGATGAGTATGGGATTTCTTTCGAGGGAGATGAAAATTTCTGGAATTAGTGGTTATGGCTGCACAATTTTGTGACTATACTAAAATTCAGTGAACCATATACTTTTTAAAGGATGAATTTTATGAATATGAATTATACCTCAGTAAAAAAGTATACCTCAAAAATAGTAAGTCAACATTTTAGAGCTCTAGCAGAGGGTCATTCAAACGTTTAGCAGAGAAAAAAACAAAGCAAGAAAATTTCAAACTTTGTCTCCACTGATGGGGATTAAAGAGTGTGAGTATGTGAAATGGTAAAACTATACCAGTGCTGGAATGCAGGTGAGAGAGAAGTGTTTTCATTCTGTTGTCTATAATTGGCGATACTTGCACTGTTTCTTTCTGGTTAGGTTCCCGAATACAATTGGCAACTCATGCACCATTGTGGGGTTAAGATGAGCGTGTAATTGACTAAGAGTTATAGGAAAACCTGCACACAAACTTACCCCATTAAACGAATCTGGTTACGCCACAACAATACATAAGCCAAATTTGAATAGCAAAATCAGTGCCTAAGAACATAAACTTTTGTAGAAACTCAGAGCCCATAGAAAATCATTTTCAGCAACATGGTAGAACTGAGGACTTTGAAATATATAGTGAGAGAGTTTCTTCACGTCCTCAAGGAGTTCGCATGGTAAGACATCCAAGTCCTCTGAGGCAGCATGACTCATGGGCAGTGCTCTCTCTCGTTTCGCACTGTTGGTCTACAAACACGAGCGTAGCCAGAAACAGGGCTAGATTCCATGGGAAAGCAAGCAACATTTACTGAACTCTTGCATATACCAGGCACTATTGTAAGCATTTTACACACACTATGGCACGATGCTTACAATGGCCTCTGTGGTCAGAACTACTATGGTCATCTTCACTTAGCAGACAAGGAATCACAAGTGCGGAAAATAAATAATTTGCTTAAATCCAAGCAATTAGTAAAAAGTGAGTATTTGGACCAGGCAATGCTGCTCTCCCAATTCTGCATCCTAGTTTCCAGGCTAACACTGCTTCTACCGGTTTACTTGGAATATCTGTGAGGGATGTTGCATTTCTATGACCAGGAGAGCCTCTTTCTGGAGGAAGCATTTGAGAAGGGCCTTGAAAACGACGGGAAAGGTTTTTCAATAGGTGGAGATGCTAGGGCCCAGACTGGAAGGAGGCCACAGGAAAGAGCATTCAAAGCAAGGGAGCCATAGGAAGAAGAAACACACGGGCTTGTTCAGAGTAAGTCCATCACCTTTGCTGCATGCGGGCTGCATGCAAAGGAAGAAGAGGGGAGTTAGATGTATCAGGAAATACAGATCAGTGCCATTCCATGGACGTCTTGAATTTGAGTCTGGGCTTAATGCAATAAGTAACTGATAGGTGAAGGCGCACAGATGTCATAAATATGCATATTTTTCTTGATCAGCCTGTTCTTAAATATTATAGAAATCATTGCATAAGCAGGTTCTAAAGTGACTCAGTCTTTCTAGATAGTATTATACGTATATAGCAGTTTCCTTCAATCCTCTAAGTTAAATCTTCTATTTCCCTTTGGAGCATTGTTTGAAAGTTAAAAACAAAAATTTTTAATAGATTTGATTTTTTAGAACAGTTTTAGGTTCACACCAAAATTGAGCAGAAGAGATAGTGATTTCCTATATTCTCCTTGCATCACACAACCTCCCCCACTATCAGCATCCCCCCGTGGAGTAGTAAGTGGTAGATCTGTGACAACTGATGAACCTCTGTTGACATGTCATTATCACCCAAAGTCCACAGTTTACATCAGGCTTCACTCTTGGCATTGTGTATTCTGTGGGTTCTGACAAATACATAATGACATGTATTCACCATTATAGTATCATACATGGTAGTTCCACAGCCCTAAAAATTCTCTCTGCTGTCCCTGTTCATTCCTGCCTCTCCCCTCACCCCTGGCAACCATGAATTCCTTTACTGCCTCCATAGTTTGGCCTTTTCCAGAATGTTATATAGTTGGAATCATGCGACTTTTCAGATTGACGTCTATCACTTAGTAATATGCATTCAAGTTTTCTCCATGTCTTTTTGAGGCTTGGTAAATCATTTTTTAGAGCTAAATAATATTCCACTGCCTGGATGTACCACAGTTTATTTATCTGTTCACCTACCAAAGGACATCTTGGTTGCTTCCAAATTTTAGCAATTACAAATAAAGATGCTATAAATACTTATGTGCATATTTTTGTGTAGATATACATTTTCAACTCATTTGATTATGTCATTAAGGAATTGCAAATTAAAACAACAATGAGATACTACATACTTATTAAAATGGCCAAAATCCAAAATACTGATGATGTCAAATGCTGGCAAGGATATGGAGCAACAGAAACTCCCATTCATTGCTGGTGGGAATGAAAAACAATACAGCCACTTTGGAAGACAGTTTGGCAGTTTCTTACAAAATTAAACACCTTACCACATGATCCAGCAATTGTGCCCCTTGGTGTTTACCCAAAGGAGTTGAAAGTTTATTCTTTAATTTAGTCTGTGTTTTCCTTAATTTTGCCTGTTTAATATTTTTATTCTGCACTACATCTGCCTCACAGGGTCACATATGGCGTGGTGAGAATAGCAGATGTGGCTTTGGTGTGGTCTGAATTAGAATCTTGACATTTTGCTGACAGATTCCATTCATTTATTTACTTTGCACTTATTTGATTAAGTTCAGTACCCAAAGACATGTACCAGATGAAGAAAAGGGGCAAATAAAATATGCCCTGGTAGAGTTAAGTCTGTTAGGAAGCAAGACCAACACCAAAGTATAAGTTCTAACACATGTGCTAATTACAAAAGTTCAGGTAGGGAGTTAGACCAGGAAGGTTTCGTGGAGGTGGGGAGTTCTATGCTGGCCTAGATAAATGGAGACGGAGAGGGAAAAGATTGTTGGCAAAGGAGACTGCAAGCAAAGACCCAGAGGAGGATTTGTACACGAGCTCATTCAGAGACTACAAATTATACACATATATTGATACCTTAGAATTGAGAGGAATGTCCAAGAGGAAAGGTTGATTCAGCCATACCCTGATTCTCTCCTTGCACTCATTCCCTCTTAAATACCATGTCTCAAATAGGAATGGAAAAGGAAAAAAAAGAAGAAGAAGAAAATAAATAAATCAGCTACCTCTTTGCCGATCTGATATCTCAGCTTGCTTTCATTTATCCCAGAAGCACGTCTGCTGCTCCGATCAGTTCTCAACCTCTTCGGGTATGTATAACACACATCAAATGGAAATAATGACAGTTTCTGCCAAGACTGCGGGGATGCTGATCCTTCACTTGCTTAACCCATTTAGATGATGTGAAGATAAGTGGGTAGTGATGTTTCATCATATATTAATTCGCATCTTTCATCTGAGAACTCCAGAGCAGATTACAAACATTATTCTTTGCAACATCTTTGTGAAGTATGGAGGTGAGTAATATTATTGCCCCCACTTGAGAGCTGTAGGAACTGAGTCACAAAGGGGTCACAAAGAACTGCTCAAGGTCATGTGTCTTCAGCGTGGCATGGAACCTGAAAGAAGTGCAATATTTCTGCCTTGTTATCATTGACAGTGAGTCGCCTCAAGATTCCTCTTCAGTCCTCATTACCCAGATCTGATATTTGTAAAGTGCTTGAGGTCTTTAGTCACAGAGCTTCATCTAAACTCAAGGTTTCACTATTACTATCAATTACCTCAATCTGCACTAATGCCTAATCTGTGGACCATACTGGAGCAAGCAAGATGTGATGTCCCAAAGAGGAATTACCTGCCTCAAGGTGGTGACATGAAGTTTAATTGAATTAATTAATGTTTGTAAAACACTTAGAAACTCTTAGATTAAAGGGTTTAATACAAAGATACAGGGCCTTCTCATTAATTACAGAAGAAAAGAGGAGGCTAATGGCCAGCTTGATTTCTCAGAGGCATTGCTCTCACCTATCTCCGCCTGGCACCGGGTTCTGATCTTTCTCAAGGTGGCGTGAGGTGGCCCGTCAGTTCACATTCAGAAGAGCCCCTTCTTGCTTTCTGTTATTTCCAAAAATAAAAGATAACAAGCTGCTCTCTGGAGGTAAGGCAGCTCCCCTTCTGTGAAGATTGCCTTAGTTGGCAACTATCCTGACAATTCCAGGTCAGGAAGGACAGTCGATAAAAACAAAAGCCAAAAGAGTAAATCCCCAGGGAGAAACTTTATACCAGTGTACTTAATGCTGAGAACTTTTAACTGGCAATTTTCCATTGACAAAATAATACACGTTCAGGTGTAACTATTAAGTATCATGGAGTGTTACAACTAGACCTTCAGAAATTACTAAATTACCTTCATTGTTTGTCAGGTGAAGAAAAAGTTCGAGGAAGACTATATAATAATTTGTCCAAGGTCACATGAGAAGTGGGACTCAAATCAAAGACTCCAGTTTTCTATAATGTACTTCACATAGCATCACAAGGCCACCCACCTTTTGTAAAGGAATCAGAATAGTATTCTTTGAAACATTCTCTGTGGAATATTTAAAAGACAATTGCATTTGGAAAGTTTGATTTAGATAGAACGTTTCCAGAACTTGGCAATTGTGTAAAGCCATGGCCACGTCATAGAATTGCCAGGCATATCCACCTAAGCAGGATCAAGAGGGCGTGGGACGTGGCATTTGACACACCTGCTGGCATAAGAGTCTGCGCTCCGGGAACTGAAGAAATTGCAGCTGCTAATAAAGAAAGGTCAATCTAGCAGGCAATTGAAGCTCATGGCGGTCTGCTCTCAGGAGAGCAGTTGGTGAAGGGAGAAGGGAGGGATCCCATTAGACAGAAGTGGATACATTTCCAATAAGCAGTTCGAGTCCAGTGATGAGGAACATGGGGCAGGTGATATTTTAAAATCTTGATAGGAAACTGGCTCCAGGAGTCTGTCCTCTAGTGGCCAAGCCCAACCAGAGCTTTGGGCCTAGAGCAGTGTTCCATTTCCCCATGGGAGCCTGGCAAGGGAAAGTCTAGTCCTTACTCCTAGGAAGGATCTGGGGGTCAAGGCAGGCTGCCACACAGGAACTTGGGAACAGGATATCCACAGGGACCGAAGGCTTCGGAATGAGGCAGGAGCCCGATTAGCAGAATGAGGGCGCTGACTCTGGTAATACTTGCAGGGACTGTAACTCAGTGCTGAGCAGTGGAGAGCGAAACTAGGCTGGATTCAGGACCCACAACATGGGTCTGGGATGACCCAGGAACAGGGTTGAACCCCCGGTGAGAATCAAGAACAGGTCCTTGCTGGAGATGGAGAAGCTATGGGGCCTCTCTGTTTTCCCATCCACTTTGGGATGATTTATGCCAGTCACCACTGTCACCAGCAAGCAAGACCCTGCCCAGGAGGGAGGAGATTCTCAGGTGGATCCATCAGGGATATCTGAGGAAGGAGAAGAGATTGAAATTAATGACTAATGAAGTTCAGAGATTTTATTTGTTCATATTGCACAAGTCTTTCAAAGCCCTAAGCAAATGGGTGATGGGAAATGTTATCTCCTGATGGAAAAAAGAATGTAAAGTGGAACTAATGCACTCCTGGTACTCAGACTCTCCCCCAGGCACCTTGGCATCAAAGAGGGCTCTCTGAGGTTCTTGAGCTCTTCCCAAATCCTCTAAGAACCCTGCCACAGCACCTCAAACTAACAATCTAGGTAAAAACTGTTTGCCAAGCAAATACAACTTTCAGATAAGTCCCCCAGCTTCTAGTCTGATCTCTGTTCTCATAGAGGCCTTGCGGGGCTGTCACTGTCTTGGTGTTCCCTGCCTTTGCAAGTCCCTATGAAAACACACTGCTTTCTTCCTATGTCTGCCACAGGAATATTACTGTACATCTCCTCGCTCTGGGAACTGAGCCCTCTTCTCCCCTTCCTCTCAGTCTTTCGCTGGCACCAGGGCCCTTGTTATTGGCTGGTTGTGTGCTTCATTGTTGCTCTGTTTTTCCGTCTCTCATTCACCTGCAGGAGCCAGCCTAGAACAGCAGAAGGTCGTTACCAGTGATGCCTGGCAGTCACTTGGGGAGCTTTCCTAGACTCCACATGCCCTGGCCCCAACCCAGGCCTTCCAAATCAGAATCCTGGGAGGAGAAACACAGAATCTACATTTTTAGCAAGTATGGGTTATGCTGTGCTTCTACTACTTTTTTTAAAAAGGAAGATCAATGAATAAGGTAGATTTATCATCGTGGCAAGTTGTCCATGATACATAAACTGCAAAGTACTTAAGCTACAGAACACTATGTAGAATATAGTCCCATTTTCATAAAAGCATAAAATGTATTTACGTGTGCGTGATGCAATGTATATGTGTATTTAGTCAAAGGAGGCCTGGGTGAGATGATGCATTGAAAGGGCTCAGCACAGAGTCAATGTGTGGCAAACATTTGCTGTTACTGTTGGGTGCTCTGTCTTCTATGAAGTTCTTAACATTGGAAGAGGTAGTTTCAAATAAGGGTAGCAGGCATAGGAGGGCAGTTTTGGGGTCTGGGAGTGTCCAGGGGACTTTGATAGGCCATCAGAGAGCCCTGGAAAGAGAGAATCACAGCCACCCTCTGCCAGCCTCACTGTCGAATGCTGGCAACCTCAGCTTTTTCAGTGGGAGAAATTCAGAGCCAGATCATCTTGGCATTGGAAGGAGCTTTAGAGATTGCCTGGTCCGATTCCCATCCAGAAGTCCCACTCTATCCATGAGTGTCCCAGTCTTCCTCTCCTCCCCTCTCTCAGTGGCCCTGCACAGGGCACCTTCCCCAGCTGGCATACTTTGCTGGCATCTGGCAGCCAGGAGCTAGCATACTAAACACTATTAAATGGTCAAGTATTTTGGAATAGGAAGTGGGAAACACATTCACTGCCTGTCTCTTGTTCTTCGGCTGTGTGATCTTGAACAAGTCACTTCACTGCTCTGAGACTCAACGTCCTTATCTGCATGATGAAACCAATATTATTTGCCCCATCCTTGTAATATTATGAAGTGCTTACTACTGCTCAGCACAGAGTTAAGTGTTCCATGAAGGGCAGGTTATGAGACTCCGGTGAGCAGCATATGAGGGAATGCAGGTGAAAGCAATATGGAACAGAATGCCTGAGTCCTCAATGCACAAACCTGTGCAGTTGCTGAAAGGAGCGAGTGGAAGAGCTTTCTTCTCCAGCAGGTAACACAGACACATTTTAGACCATGATTCCCTGCAGGCAATGCGCCTGCCTTTCTTCTCCTAATCTGCTCCTTTTGCTATTGCCCTAAATTCCAGTTTCAACATTGAAATTTACTACCTCAGTGATCACCCTTAATTTTGGATCTCCAGGCTTTTCTTCGCTTTGATCTTTTTAACCCCTGTGATAGAACAGATGGTTTCTAGCTTATGTCTTCTCCATAACTGAACATTCCAAGTATCCGGACAGCCACTGGCCTGCCTCCTTCCCCAAAGCACTAGTGACCCCACTCCACTTGTATTCTGCCCTCAATGGTCTGTGACGCTCCTGGGTGTGCAGCCCCAAACCTGATCTGCTGGGCCCTCTCAGCCACAGGAAGACGTCAGGCATCATAAGAGCCTTGCATCCCTTTCCCTCTATCCCCACAATGTCACACACACATATACACATGCATGCATGCACACCCATACATGTACACACATGCACAATCCCAGCAGGAGCCCTGGTCACACTTCCATTAGATCCAATGGTAACATTTGCTTCACCATCACTTTCCATGACATTTCTCTTCCCTTTAACCTGCTCTTTGGGAGGCCTATTGCTAATTTCTTCTAGCCCTGTGGCCAAGACTCCATCTCTTATCCCAGATGTCATTCACAAAGCTTAGTGTGTGGTTTACAATATTTTCAATTACTACTAAAATATTTGATGACATGCTTATGTTAAGAGTGAAAAGGAGTTTTATGGAAGACTATTTTTTAATATTTATCAAGTAAAATACATTTACAGTAATCACACCTAACATTCATTGAATGCTTGCCATGTACCAAACACTGTTATAAGTTGTTTAACTTGAATCATTTCCTGTCATTGACTCCATAAGAAAAATACTTTTACTGTCACCACTTTATTCTACTTCTAGAAATTGTTCTTAAAGAAATAATTTTGGCTATATTCAAAATGCATGTATGCAAATATTTATCACAGCATAGTTCAAACTGAATATATCCAATATGACGGAATACTATGCATCCATTATATATCAAATTTTTCAGGAATATTTAGTAATGTGAAAAACGTAATCAAAAATTAAGTGAAAAACAAGATACAAAATTTTATATGCAACATGAGCCCAATATTATGTATGGAGGCATAAATTAGAAAAAGAAGAAGAAATACAGCAATATACAGTGACTGTCCCGAAGTGGGAGAATTCTTTGCTTTATTCACTAGTCTGTATCGTCTAATATTCCACAATAAACATGCTTTAATGTCATAATCTGAAAAAGTAAATGTCATTAAAAGTATATTTTGCTATAGCATAATTTCTTTAAGCTTTACTTAACATCTCTGTGCTAGAGCCGAAGTCTCTTGCTCGCCCCACTGGGAACTTCACAGTGTCAATCTCTTTGGCTGAGCCCATGAGCTACAAGTTAATATTATGCCAAACATAAGGAGATGCAAACGTAACGCAACTTTATTCCAATTATACAGGAAATATCCAAATAAAGAACCTGTGCACCTCACTTGATGGCAGGAAATGAATCCTCACGAAGGATTCACCAAACTTCCGAACTGCCTGGAGCAGTGGAAACTTAGCGGCCATGTATTAGGCCTTCTCTTTTCTGCCAGGATGTTTCCTTCTTCCGGGATTTTTCGTCTCAGCGATGTTTTGTTTGTTTCCTCCCCACCAGCCCCTGCCTCTCCCAGATCCGATTGGCCCCGGTCCTGTTTGAAGCCTGCCCGGGGTCCTCCAGATAGACTCCCCTTCCTCTGATCTTGCCAGGCAGAGCAGGGCAGCCCGCCAGAGATCCTGGGTCCGTGGTGGCACCGGAAGCACCACCGATTTCCGTCGCTGCCAGAAAGCTTCCGCAAACAGGTGGTTCCGTGACAAAAGCTGCTTCTTTCTCTGGGGGAAGAAAAATAAAAGTAAATGCAAAATCTTTCATCCAGTTGCAGGCAGTAATGGACATTCCTCTTCCACATCAGCCATTATTTCTGGACATGAAAGGAGCATGGATTTGTAGTCACCCCAAATCCGGACCCGAGGCCAGGCTCTACACCCGGCTGGGGCTAAGAACTTTACAGCAGCTAGTGGAAGAGTAAAAGCATACAAAATGTGTTCATAAGTGAACATAAATCTGGCACCCAGATCTTGGTTTCTGATACCATTCTCCAATAAAAGGAGCCAGAGCTCCTTGGGAAAAAATGGCTGATTCCAGGCCTAGGGCAGCAAATGTACCAGATAAGCATGGAGCCTCTTTTAGTTCCGAAAAGTAAGAAGTGTTCAAAAAAAACGAAACAAAAACAAACAGCACAATGATGGAGGTACATCAAAGGGTGCTGGAGCAACTGAGAGAGCTCCCAAAGGCCAAAGGTAAACAAAGTGAGCAAGGAAATTTAAAAATTGGACTTGGATTATAACCCAAAGTATAAAAGAACTATCCATGAGTCCACAATGATATAAAGAAAGGATAGAGTCAATAAGTAAATGGGGGGAAAGGGACCAATCTCTTATGCAGAAGAATTCAAATAGTTTATGTAGATACTGGCCCCTCGAGGAGAGTTACGTAGCTCCCCACTCCTTAAGTGTGGCCTGCTCATAGTGACTTCCTTCCAAAGAGTACAGCATGGGACAAGGGAAAAAAGAATAACTTTGCAGTGGAGAACACTGACAAACACCACCCCAGCCAGGGGATCAAGGTCAACATCAACAGTGATAAATCATGTAGATAGTATGTACCCTTCATATGACGAGATGAGAACGGCATTTTACCTCTGTGATGGTCCCCCCCAAAACTCATAATTCCAGTCTAAAAATGAGAAAAAAAACATTAGGCAAATCCCAACAGAGGGAAATTCAACTAGATTCCTAACCGGTACTCCTCAAAACTGTCAAGGTCATCAAAAACAGGGAAAGTCTGAGAAACTGCCATAGCGAAGAGGAGTCTAAGGAGACATGAGAACTAAATATAATGTGATATCCTGGAACCAATAAAGACCAGTGGGTTAAAACTAAGAAAACCTGAATAAAATAGAGTCTTCAGTTAATAGCAATGTGTAAATATTGCTTCGTTAGTTGTGATAAATGTGCCATATTAACGCCAGATGTTAACAATGAGGGAAACTGGGTTTGGGGCATATGGGAACTCTCTGTACTATTTTCACAATTTTTCTGTAAATAGAGAACTATTCTAAAATAAAAAGTTCATTTTCAAAAAGCAGTGTGAATACAATGTGTTTGTTACAGTAATTGGGAACTGCCTGTTTTAAATTTATAGCATCCCTGCTTTTGTTTATCACCCTGTTAAAATAATTGAAGCCACCTTGATGGCGATGTCAGAGTTGAGAGCTAGACCGAGGGTATAAACTGGCTTGGGCTGTACGAAAACACCCTTGGTTTACTGAGATAACTCTGCCCCCTAGTGGCTCAATATTTAATCTACGTTTTTTGGCAAAGGACAGCCTTCATGCTCTAGTCACTTGTGATGTTTTAAAGTCTAGACAAGAGTCAAGATATACTTAGACACTTTGATCTTCTAGGACCACACTCCCCTTTGTTCATCTACACAGGCCTTTACCCTCCTGAGTGGTCTCTGAAGAAAGACACATCCGTGTGAGGGAACAAGCTGGTGGGAATGTAACCAGCATGGCAGGCAGGAGGGCAGTTTGACGGTATGAATGGGAAGCCTCAAAAATATTTATATACCTTCACCAAGTAATTTCACTTTTGGAAATTATTTCCCAGGAAATAAGGCAAGTTACAGAAAAATATTTAAAATACAAAAAAGTTACATATAACAGTGAAAAGTTAGATACAAGTGTTTAACAATCAGAGAATTGTGGAAGGAAGGAGGGAGGGAAGAAGGGAAGGAAAGCCTTATCCATATAATGGACTCTTATGCAGTCAATAAAGCCATGTCTGATAGAGATGGTTCAACATCCACAAATCAATCAATATAATACACCACATTCATAAAGTGAGGCAGAAAAATCACATGATCATCTCAAGACATGCAGAGAAGGCATTTGACAAGATCCAACATCTATTTGCGATAAAAACTCTCAATAACATGGATATAGAAGGAAAGTACCTCAACGTAATGAAGCCCATATATGACAAACCCACAGCCAACATCATATTTAACTATGAAAAACTGAAAGTCATCCTCCTGAGAACAGGAACAAGACAAGGGTGTCCACTCTCACCCTCCTATTCAACATAGTACTAAAGGTTTTGGCCAGAGCAATTAGGCAAGAAAAAGAAATAAGAGGTATCCAAATTGGAAAGGAAGAAGTAAAACTCTTGCTGTTTGTGGATGACATGATATAGAAAAGCCTAAAGAATCCATCAGAAAACTATTAGAAATAATCAACAGCTATGTAAATTTGCAGGGTACAAAGTCAACTTACAAAAATCAGTTGCATTTCTGTACAGTAATAGTGAACTAGCAGAAAGAGAAGTCAAGAATACAATCCCATTTACAATCGCAACAAAAAGAATAAAATATATAGGAATAAATTTAACCAAGGAGGTGAAAGACCCATACATGAAAACTATAAGATATTATTGAAAGAAATTGAAGAAAACATAAATAAATGGAAAGATATTCCATGCTTATGGATTGGAAGAACAAATATAGCTAAAATGTCCATATTACCTAAAGCAATCTATGGCTTCAATGCAATCCCAATCAGAATCCCAATGACATTTCTCATGGAAATAGAACAAAGAATACTAAAATTTATATGGAACAACAAAAGACCCAAAACAGCCAAAGCAATCCTGAGAAAAAAAGAACACAGCTGGAGGCATCACAATCCCTGACTTCAAAATATACTGCAAAGCTATAGTAATCAAAACAGCATGGTACTTGCAGAAAAACAGACACACAGATCAGAATTGAAATCCCAGAAACAAAACGACACATCTGTGGACAGCTAATCTTTGACAAAGGAGGCAGGAACATATAATGGAGAAAGGAAAGCCTCCTCAATAAATGGTGTTGGGAAAACTGGACAGCCGTGTGTAAAAGAATGAAAGTAGACCATTATCTTACACCATACACAGAAATTAACTCAAAATAGATTAAAGACTTGAATGTAAGACCTGAAACCCTAAAACTCCTAGGAGAAAATATAGGCAGTACACTCTTTGACATTGGTCTCAGCAACATCTTTTCCAATACCATGTCTACTCAGGCAAGGGAAACAAAAGAAAAACAAATAGGACTACATCAGACTACAAAGCTTCTGCAAGGCAAAGGAAACCATGAACAAAATGAAAAAACCTACGAACTGGGAGAAAATATTTGCAAATCATACATCTGATAAGGGGTTAATTTCCAAAATATATAAAGAATTCATATAAGTCAACAACCAAAAAACAAACAACTCAATCAAAAAATAGGCAAAAGATATGAACAGATATTTTTCCAAAGAAGATATACAGATGGTCAACAGGCACATGAAAAGATGTTCAACATCACTAATTATCAGAGAAATGCAATTCCAAACTGCAATGAGATATCACCTTACACCGGTCAGAATGGCTATAAGTAACAAGACAAAAAATGGCAAATGTTGGAGAGGATGTGGAGAAAAGGGAACCCTCATACACTGCTGGTGGGAATGCAAACTGGTGCAGCCACTATGGAAAACAGTATGGAGAGTCCTCAAAAAATTAAAAATAGAAATACCATATGATTCAGCTATCCCACTATGGGTATTTATCCAAAGAACTTGAAGTCAACAATACAAAGAGATTTATGCACCCCTGTATTCATGGCAGCATTATTCACAATAGCCAAGATGTGGAAGCAACTCAAGTGTCCATCCGCTGCTGATTGGATAAAGAAGATGTGGTGTATATATACAATGGAATACTACTCAGCCATAAAAAAGACAGAATCATCCCATTGGCAACAACATGGATGGACCCTGAGGGTATAATGTTAAGTAAAATAAGCCAGACAGAGAAAGACAAGCACTGTATGATTTCACTCATATGTAGAAGATAAATAAATACATGGATAAGGAGAACAGATTAGTGGTTTCCAGAGGGGAAGGGGTGGGAGGGAGGTATAAAGGGGTAAAGGTGCATACATGTATGATGATGGATAAAAATTAGACTATTAAGGGTGAGCAATATGCAGTCTATACAGAAACTGATAAATAATAATGTACACCTGAAATTACACAACATTATAACCATTATGACCTCAATAAAATAACTGAAAAAAAACCCACAGGAGATCTTAAAAGTTCTCATCAAAACAAAAAATAAATAAATAAAATGCGGAATGCAGAGACACCTAGAAAAAAATAAAATAAAGACATGCCTAAGAATATTTAATGACATGATTAAACTATTCACGATATAATGTTTAGTAAAACTATAAACAGTGTGATCAAAACTTTAGGGAATAACATAGATGAACGTACATATTTACGTATACACACAAACAATGACACCATATTTCTTGGGTCACCGTATGAAGAAAATGTAACTTTTTTTAATCTAGATCTGATTTTTATTTTAGTCCCTCATTTTGCCTGACGGCAGAAAATGAATCTAGTCAACTACGAGTTCTCTCAGTCACCTCAGGGTACTCCTGAGCATTTTTGTTTAAACAGTCAATCAAGGATTCTCTCTTCCCTCTTCCTTCCAGTTAGATTGGCGTCTATGCTCACCGGATTCTGGTGTCACAGAGTGAGGAACGGCTGGTCTTTTGCCGTCCGCTGTCCTTCACTGGCATCAGCTGAGCCATCGCTTGTCTTTGCTTCTCTGGTCATAATGCATATAGTAGGCTTCTCTCCTTTGAGCCCTGTGGGGCCACCACAGGTTTTACCTCAGCCTTCTCTCAGTCCTTCACCATCTTTGGGACAAGTAAACTCGAGGGCACTCCTGAGCCTCCTGGGCCACAGGCAATGTGGGGTATGGTCTCTGGCTAGACTTGCCCTTCCTTGCTCATTTCTTCGCCGGTCCTGCTGTGACAAGGACTTCTCTGTCAGTGTCACTGCCCCCTCAGATTTCTCCAGGGATCAAGACACAGCTCTGTGCTTGAGGTCCCCATCCCCACCACTCTGGGACTTCCATCAGTCCGCAGGGGATGGGAGTGTCTCTAAGACCTACTCCAACACCAAACCCAACCATACTTCACAAATCTCACTTTCCTCAGCTGTGAAATTTGTATCAAATACGTGGCAGGAAAACTGGCTCTTACATCATTCATTCTCCCAAAGCCTATTATTTTTAAAATGAAATTTAGCTTTTGTACACAAAAGTCAGACTTGAGACTCAGAAATCCTCTTCTCTCAATAATGTCTCTTCCAGGAATTTCAAGTCTGTTTAGAAAACTCAAGTGTTGATAATTGTCTCATTTCTTTCCCTTTGCATTCTGCTGTAACTTTACCCTGAGTGCACACAGAAAAGTCTTGCTGGTGATGAAACAATCAGAGGAAGGATGGAAGTAAAAAGGAATGAATATATACAGGCATACCTCATTTATTGCACTTCACTTTATTGCTCTTCACAGATATGCAAAAAATAGATTTTATTTTTTATAAGACCCTCCACTAGCAAAAAGATTATGACTTACTGAAGGCTCGGATGATGGTTAGCATTTTTTAGCAATAAAATATTTTTTAATCAAAGAATATACATTTTTTTAGGCATAATGCTATTGCACACTTAACAGACTACAGTAAAATGTAAACATAACTATTATATGTACTGGAAACCAAAAAATTCGTGTGACTCACTTTATTGTGATATTTGCTTTATTGTAGTGGTCTGGAACTGAATCCACAATATCTCTGAGGTATGCCTGTATACACACAAACACACATATATACACGCATATAAGCATACATAGTTATATAAAGAATAGAGAAATCAAATCAACAGGGGCCGGCTCCATGGCCGAGTGGTTAAGCTCGCGCGCTCCACTGCGGCGGCCCAGGGTTCGGATCCTGGGCGGGGACATGGCACCGCTAGTCAGGCCACGTTGAGATGGCGTCCCACATCCCACAACTAAAAGGACCTGCCACTAAGATATACAACTATGTACGGGGGCGGGGGTTGAGGAGATAAAGCAGAAAAAAAAAAAAAAGATTGGCAACAGTCGTTAGCCCAGGTGCCAATCTTTAAAACAAAAAAAAGGAAATCAATTCAACAAAAGATTTTAGTGGTTGTCTATGCATTATTTTTTCTTTTTTGTAATTTTCCATATTTTCTATATTCCTGGAAGGAACATGTTTTATATCATCAGAAAAAGAAAATTACATACAAAAAGGGAAAGAAGAAGGTCGCTGACTCCCAGTATCCGCACCCCCAGTGAAGGAGGAAGGGTAGGAGACGCACGTCTTCTGTTGGCCACACCCAAAGCTCTCCTTCATCAGTGTCTGTGCGACTTGATCTCTGACCCTACTGACCACTCTCTTCTTGCAACCCTCTTTCCTCAGCTTTCAGAGCCCCAAGCTCTCTTAGCTCTTTTTCTAGTTCTCTAATCCACCAAAAACCTAGACCTCAAGTCTGAGTCTGATACTTTAATGGAAGGAGACTTTGGGGATTGTGGGAGGGGAAGAGGGTAATTTGTCTGTGGGAGTAATGTCAAAATTTGTGGCCAGAGAACGGACTGCGGTAAAATAAAGATGACCACAGATTTACTTGGATCTAACAGGCTCTGTGACTGCTTTAACCAACACAGCAGAAGTGACAGTAAAGGCTCAGGCCTTAACAGACCAGCAACTTCCACGTCCTGCCACGTGGAACCTTTTCTACAGGAGCCCTGAGCCACCACATGAAAAGCGATCTCGTCTGAGAATTCTGTGCTGTAAGGAGCCCAAGCTAACCAAGTGGATACGCAATTTGAAGAGAGAGATGATGAAATGGTTGTTGTTCTAAACCATTAAGTCTGGGCAGTTGTTATGCTGCAATAGATCATTAGAACAGCTTCCTCCCAATAAAGTGGGGTTAATACCGTAGCTACGGAGGAGCAGCTGTAGTGAAGATGGTGTAGCGGTAGAAAACTTTTTCCTTTTTCCCTTCTAGGTTCTTCAGCTGGTCTAATAATCGAATTGACATGAGACAGATTAACAGAAGAAAAACAAATTTTGTATATATGGGAGCCCCATAAAAATATGAGACTCCTCCGCAGTCAGGTAATTGAAACTGACATACCGTCCTGAACTAAGGAGAAGTAGGTAGGGATCTGGGGCTTCACAGGGGAGGAAGACAATTCACAGGAGGCTGAGAAGAGCAGAGGTTTGGTGCACAAATGTCTGCCATGCCATGCAGATATGTCTTTCAAATATAAAAAGTTATTTTTGTTAATCGTCCTCTTCCTGACACAGGCCCCCTATGTAAATTATTTTAGGCAGTTGAGGGGGAGGTAAAAAGTTGTTCCTGAGTTTGCTGGGCTGAGTTTTATTGTCTTCAGCTCAAAATAATCCACATGCCAAAGTGACACATTCTAGAGTGGGGAATTCTGCTCCCCCTCAGTTGCAACAAGATTCAATTTTAAATATCTTCATAATAGGTTCCAGAATTACTATGGGGGAGGGGGCCATTTTTTTAGGAAAATACCTTGAGATGCCAATTGAGAGTAGAAGGTGAGGGGCCAGCCTGATGGCGCAGCGGTTAAGTTCGCACGTTCCACTTCTTGGCAGCCCAGGGTTCACTGGTTCGGATCCCAGGTGCAGACATGGTACCTCTCAGCAAGCCATGCTGTGGTAGGTGTCCTACATATAAAGTAGAGGAAGATGGGCATGGATGTTAGCTCAGAGCCAGTCTTCCTCAGCAAAAAGAGGAGGACTGGCAGTAGTTAGCTCAGGGCTAATCTTCCTCAAAAAAAAAAAAAATGTAGAAGGTGAGATCCTAAGGGGATAAGTTGGCACAGAGAAATAAAATGATATAACTAAACCACTTTGAATTTTAAATGGACAGGAATTTGGAGGAGGGGAAGAGCAGAGAATAGAGAAGTAAGTAGATATAAGAAGAAGTAGATGTAGGGAAGAAGTAGATAGAAAAGAAGAGAAATGGAGGAGGGGCTAGCACCTTGGCAGGAGACCAGAGCCCAAGTCGCAGAAATGACTGAGACTTTTGAAGAACATGGGCATCTAACAAATTTGATTTGGTTGCATATCCATGACAAAAATCTCTCCATTTCTCCAGAACTTCCATCAAATTTGCTACCAGTAGAGATACCTTTTATGACTTAAAAAAAATTTTGATGGAAATTAAGAAAAACGTCTGAGTACCACCCACACGTATGTTGACTTGGTTGAGAACAGGGACAATAGGTGCCAATTCTTACACTGAATTAATTCAGAATAGTGCTCCCCAACCAGGGGTGATTTTGCCCCCATAGGGAACATTTGGCAATGTCTGGAGACATTTTTGATCGTCATGACTGGGGCAGGGCAGCTACTGGCATGGAGTGGGCAGAGGGCAGAGATGCTGCCAAATTTCCTACAATATACAAGACAGCCACCCACAATAAAGAATTGTTCAGCCTAAAATGTCAACACTGCCAAAGTTGAGAAATCCTGATTTAGAGGAAACAAAAGATCTGAGTCAGACGTGAGAACCTCAGCCTCCTACAGAATTGTAGAAATCTTGGGGAAGACAGACATTGGACTTTCCACAGTCCATGGAATGAGGTTTGAATCGATCTCATCGAAATCATCAGCGCAAGGTGGTTCTAGTTAACACCTGGGTTGTGGCACTGAATAGGAAAAAAATGAATAAGTTAAAGTTCTAATTGCAAGTAACAGAAACTAACTCTGAAGAGACTGAGCAGGAAAGGAATGTATTAAGCAACAGTGGGCGGCCCACAGAATCTCTGGAAAGGCTGGAGAATGTGACCTGGAGGCTATGCAGGAAGGGAAAACTCATAAAAGCATAGTGCAGAACTGGCTTATGAAGATGTCAGTGCTCCCGACACTGGCAGAGACACTGCTGGAATGAAGGAAGTATGGATGTACTAGCCACCACGGTAGAATAGAAGCTTCAAAAGAGGAAAGAAAAATGAAACTATATCAAAAAAGTTCATTTTTAAAAGCATATAAATATCTTTCAGCCTTAAAACTAGAAAATGAAAATTCATCCATTTACGCTTAAAACTTCAGAGCCATCTTTGACCCCATAATCATAATCCAAATCAGAACTCATTTGGATAATTACAATGTCCTCCTAACTCGGCTCTCTGCTTCCAGTCTCCACCTTAAACCAATCCTGCCCTGGTTGGTAGATGACCCTCCTTTTGGATCATGGTACTTCCCCACAAAGAAATTATGTTTAAGTTCTTTTGCCACAAGAAAAATATGCAAACATAACTCAACATCCTCAATCCCCTCTATGATCTGTTCTGAACCTATTTTCCAGTTTCTCTCCCACTGCTTTTCCAGGTAAATGGTTTGCATACTGAGCCCTAAATACACCCTACACATCTAAATTACTGTATGACCTTGAGAAAGTTCATATATGTCTCTGATCTCATAAAAGTAAAAAATGGAAATCATATTATCTACACTGCCCACTGGTAGAACTGTTAGCCCTTGGGGCAGACGGGTAGGGGGATAGAATATTCCTCTACCCTCTAGTTTCTCCTGCCTGGTCTAAAAATTAAATTGACACAAGACAGAATAACAGGAGAAAAGCAAACAAATTTAATAACACATAAACCTTGGAGAAAGCCAGGAAAACTGAGTAACTTGCCAAAATAACTGAAGCCACCACCTTAAATACTATGTTCAGCTAAAGACAAAGGAGGATGTTGGGGGTAGTGGTTTGGGACTTCAAACAAGAGGAGGGCAATTCACAAGGAGATGGAGAAGCAAATGTTTGGTAAACAAATGTTTGCCATGCCTTGCAAAGACAGTGAGATGTGGAGATGACTCTGATCAAATGGGCCTCACTAGGTTCCTCCCTGTCTACCACACCTAGTTCATATTATACTAGGGTTACCTATGGTATCATCTCCTTCCTGAAACAGGCCTTCTGTCTTCCATTCTTTCAGGCAGTTAGGGGGAATGTCAAAGTTTCTTCCTGAGTCTTTTGTTCTTAAAAATAACCAAGGCAAGGGAACAGATTTTGGGGTGGTAAATTCCAATCCCCTATATCCTAAACCCAATGTCCTGAGGTAACAAGGGTGCGCACTAGAGCAGAATCTTTCTCACACCTTTTTTCCTGATGCAGTAGGATTAATTTCCAAGTCTAACCCTTTATCAAACAGATCTCTAAGTTGCAACCTACCTTCTAGAAGGCTGGGCCTCACGATAGTCTTTTCTTCTAGGGCTCTTATAACACCAGGCTCTCTTAACAGTTCCATGGAACACTCCTGAAAGTTGAAGACACTTAAATCTCCTTTAACCTCTCTGCAGGGAGCATATATTTTAATGGAGCAGGTGTGAATCTCAAACTGCGAACTCAGGTATGTGAAAACTATTGCATTTCCTTAAATCAACTGAATTTTTTTTTTAAGATTGGCACATGAACTAACATCTGTTGCCAATCTCTTTTTTTTTTTCTTTTCTTCTTCTTCTCCCCATAGCCCCCCAATACATAGTTGTATATTGTAGTTGTGGTCCTTCTGGTTGTGCTACGTGAGATGCCACCTCAGCATGGCCTGATGAGGGGTGCCAAGTCCACGCCCAGGATCCGAACTGGTGAAACCCTGGGCCACCGAAGTGAAGCACGTGCACTCAACCACTTGGCCACAGGGCCAGCCCAAATCAACTGAATTTTAACTCCAGAACCTCATTTAACTGGCTTCTGGGAGATTCAGCCACTGCCAATCTGGTGGTTCTCCTGTTATGAAGAGTAAAATAAAATTAGATTACTCTCCCATTATGGAGAATAAAATAAAAATAGGTTTCATGGTGTTTTAGAAACAGATGAGCATAGGTTACAAAGTAATCTAAAACTATAAGTTCAATGGAAATATAGATAGTAATACACAACCAGAAGAAAATATCTCATTCCAGGAGAAAAATAACATTAGTGCAGCTAATGCTTACAATGGCAGAGATAGGACGTCTCAACAAGTCTCCATGTCTTCCTGTGTAGTTTCCAGCTTTACTTGTGGTTATGTTGGCCATATGACTAGGCCCTGGCCAATAGGATGTGGGCAGAAATCTTTGACCTTATTAACCACTCTCACAGTCGTCACTCTCAAGCCATTTCTATTCTAGCCATTAAAAATCATCCCTGACAATCCTCTGTGCTCTCCAAAGTGACCTTGGAGGCCATATGCTTCAGAAGGCATAGGCTCAAGTGGGAAGCAACCTGGGTCTCCGAGTCTCCAGCCTTCAGGCGAGCCCCCCAAAGCACATCGGACCGTCATGTGAGAAGGATGTAACTCTGTATTGTGATTAAGTCCTTGAGATTTGGGAGTTTATTTTCTACAGCAGCCTATCCCATCCTCTGTCGGCTAAAACAATTATTAAGTGCTTACTATATGCCAGGCACTGCTCTAAATGCCTCACACATATTAACTCATTTTATAAGGAGAAAGACACATCAACACATATTATGATGTCATGGTAATAGAATGATGCATAAGTACAAACCTAAAATGGTCACTGAACCCCAAATTTACCACACACATCCTTATAGTTTCTTCCCTCATCATTTCTGCTTGTCTAAATCTCGCCTATTCCCAAGGAAGGACAAAATGGCTAACCGGGTAGAGCAAAGGGGACAAAGGAAGAAGGGGTTCTAATTTGTGTTTGTTTTATATACATATGTAAACCCAATCCTGCTTGTTAAGAACTTCTTGGGTGCTGTGCATTCCTCTCATCTCTCCTACTGGTATAACCTGGTAAATGGATCACCGTGAGCAGATTCATTTTGACTTCTCTGAATGCAAGCGCCACTGCTCCTTAGGTGGGTCTCCAGACTGGGAGATGGTTAGACTTCCCTCTCCCGGTGGTGTTTGTGAGCTGGATTTGGATTACAGCAGTTGTAGCAGGCTGCTGCCTCAACTGCTCATCTCAGCACTTCCTACCACGGAGGAAACTTAAGACCACTCGAAGTGTGAGGGGCAAGGAGACTGTCAACAGCTTGCAAGGCTGTGGGAGCTGGTCCCTCTGCCAGGTACCAGTTCAACCTACTCTTGCTGAGGAGGTTGCTAGCAAGCTGGAAAGGAGATTGGTACAGATACTATGCAGAATGACTTAAGGGCCAGTATATATTTCATTTCTTGGACAGGCCAAGTTTGAGAATAGGGAGGAGGTAGAGGATATGTTTTTAGTCTAAAAGGGAAACAAAGAGGAAATGTTCCAAAGCATAGAGCAAAAATACCTGCACACTGGAGGAGAAGGTCTCAGAACCTGGGGAGTAGGCAAAAGAGATACTTCTGCAGACTTCAGGCATAACATTGGCCCAAAAGATGAGACAGTCATATAAGTGGTCAGAGATACAGGAAACTTCAAAACAAAGAAAAAACTCAATAGCAAAAGTTTTCAGTGATGGAAAGGTAGAAATGGAGTGAGGAAAAGAAGTGGTGTGTTGGTCAAGCATATATATGCATAACAGTGGTATGCTGGTAAAAGTTTAACTGGCTCTCCAAAAAAAAGTATACATATATATGCATACGTTCATTATAAATTTTACTGTGAATAAATGCTGATAATTTTGATGACCATTTCAGCAAAGAACTTGCTCAAATCATTGGCCTATGAGTTTAGATCTGCTATGATATTGATATTTTCCTATACATTAACAAGTAAGAGAAAGGTAAAACAATGAAAATGTATGTCAGAACTTAAGGCATGATGACGTGCATGACTCTTTCCTGAGTCAGATCATAGTTTTCAAATAGTGGAAGAATATTTCCACAATTTTCTGTGCTATTCACAATGGAACAATCACAGACACAACACACGTTCAAATTTAACCTGTAGTATTACCATTTTCTCCATCACTTTCTTAAGACTAAACAATCAACAAAACAATCAATCAAGCCCTGGTTTGTAGTGTTTGCTGATGTCTATGGTGTAAATACTCCCACCATAACTGACTTCAAGTGACCAACAAGGTATCACCGAACACAGAGTTGGGAAGAGAAGCACGATAGCACGTTGCTATATAGTATTTCCACAACACAGATATAATAAACCTAAATAACCATGTGCATAGAAAATGGTCTTTGTAATCAGTGATCATAGCTAACCTCTGGACTTCCTCAAATTCCTGTCCTCGTGACCCCTTTGAACCTGGATGTGTTTTTTCTGATCATTCTTAGGCTGAACCTTTGGTAGGGCTGAGGCCCCCTCAGAGTTCTGAATCTCTCTCAACTAGAGGAGGAGTACTTTTCCTCTTTCTAGTTTCTAGGAATCTCTACCCCCCGACTTTCACTTCTCTGAGGTCCTCCTTCTCCTCCAGGCCTCCTAACAAAATCCTGACACCAGACTTAGTTTTCAGAGAAAGATTTCACCAGACGAGCCTTTGAATTCTCCACACTTCTTTCCCGCTAACATCCCTGAGGCAGGGAAATTACAATAGCTGCCTACCTTTTCAATGGGGGAAGGAAAAGAGAAGTCTGCGGGGGGAAAAAATCCATAAAATCAGTTTCAAAAATGTATCTCACCTTGGTCATTTGTACAGCTGAAACAAGGCTTCAGTTTGAATGTTTACAAGGAGTCACATTTTCTCAGCCAACAAAGTATCTGACTAGCCGTCCTCAATGCGGTTTTTTCTAATTACTAAAATACATGTGAAAACAATAAAAATGTGAAAATTTATAACAGTGAGAAAAACCTCTAGCCAGAATCATGGAAGAATTACCACTAAGTACAAGATCTGTACAGCAGATTTAAAGATCTTAGCCATCAGTCAATACATACTTTGCCACATAAAACGAAGAAAACCCCCTGGCCTGGAAGAACAAGGAAGAAATAAAGACGAAGCCTGTGAAAAAATATTGTAGAAAGGAATGGAAAGTGATATTCTATGTAAAGGGTAGCATAGGGCCTAGCACGTTAAATGAGTGTCCACTGGTAAGAGAAATCACAGTAGTCATTATAATGGGAAGATCCAGAGAAAGATCGTGTCCGTAACTTTATTATCTATGAGTTCATTCATGATGGGGACAAGGAAAAATTTTAGACAATAATTTTGCATTCTTAATATAATGAAAAAAGCTTGACCTCTAAAATACAGACACAGAAAGCAATAAAGGTAAGTAAAGAAAATATTTTAAGATTTACAATGCAAGACTAAATTTAAAAACTACCTAGAGGGCAAGAAAAAGCCACATTGCCACTGCAGAAAATGAAATTTGTGACTTGGAATACAAACTTGAGATTTCTTTTTAGATTGCAGGAAAAAAAGGACAAAGGTATAAAACGCATTAAAAATAAGAAAATGGAGTGTGAAGAAGAGGTGAGAGCGACCCCTGGGCTGACCAAAGGCCACACACTGCTGCATCTCCACATCCAGCACCACTGTCCCAACGTCGCCAACACGCCCAAGGGAAAGGCTGAAGGGGATGCTAAGGAAGACAAAGGCAAGACAAAGCCAAGGCAAAGGACGAACCACAGAGGAGATCTACAAGATTCTCTGCTAAACCTGCTCCTCCAAAGCCAGAGCTCAAGCCTAAAAAAGCCCCTGAAAAGAAAGGAGAGAAGGTACCCAAAGGGAAAAAGGGGAAGGCTGATGCTGGCAAGGATGGGAATAACACTGCAGGAAATGGAGATGCCAAAACAGACCAGGCACAGAAAGCTGGAGGTGCTGGAGATGCCAAGTGAAGAGTGTGTATTTTTGATAACTGTGTACTTCTGGTGACTGTACAGTTTGAAATACTAATTTTTATCAAGTTTTATAAAAATGCAGAATTTTGTTTTACTTTTTTTTTTAAGCTATGTTGTTAGCACATGGAACGCTTCATTGTTGTTTTTTGGGGAAGGTCATATGTCACTAATAGAATGTCTCCAAAGCTGGATCGACATGGGGGAAAAAACAGCTTTCCCTTCTAGTTTTGAGAGACCTTCCTCTTGGTTCCCAGGAGGGATCTCTTGACGTTGACGCACATGAGCCACCTTGGTACTGGTGGCGTGGAAAAACTAAAATTCGTGTTGATGTCCTCTTCACCCTCTCCGCCTTCAGCATGTAACTGACTCCCTTAAACCCAGAGACCTCTTGAGACCTGAGCCCCCAAAATTGGTTACTGGTATGTCAGGCAATCTGGACTGTCCAGTGTCACCATTGAGATGGCATCCCTCAAAAGAGCAGCAGTTGCTTTTTTAGATTGTGGATCTTCAGATTGATAATTCTGCCATTTTCATTTCATTTCCTGAAAGTCAGGGTGGGCTTGTGAAAAGATGTTAAACAACATACTAATTGTGAAATGTCAACCCTCACTCTAAACGTTCTCTGTTCAGAGCATCACATGAAGACTTCGTCGGTTTTTATAGTGGCTTTCTGATTTTGGTAGTCCATTGGAGAAGGGAGTTTGAAGGTTGTTGTATACTGTTAACGATTGTCTGCCCATGTCCTAGCTGAAATATCATGATTGTTTATGAAAAGTATCTGTAATAAAGCTGGATACAGTTTGGCTTGGGAAAAAAAGAGAAAAGGATAAATATGAAGAACAAAGATTAGAAACATAATTTTAAAACTCCAGCTATTCCCAGGTGTGGCTGGGCTGGATAAACTTGATACTTTGTGACCAGAAACCAGGCAAGCAAAGGGTTACTGAAAATCTGATCCGTAGCTAAACACTGTCTGTCAAGTGTTTCCAGACAAGGAGAAAATGAAATGCGCTGTTTTTCAGAAGTTGATGTCCTTGTTTTTGCAGATGCTGCCATCCTACGGTGAAACTTACATGGTTGCAGCAGGACCCCTGCAAATTGCTCCAGCTCTAAATGGCACGTTGCATTAAAGCTGTTATGTACTGGCATTGAACCCATTAAGTAATGGCCTGCACACGTGCCCTGATAAGGCCCAGTTGTTACACAGTTGTAACATATCTGCTGCACTCTGGCATATAAAACCTCCAACTGCACTAAGCTAGGGGCGGGGCCCCGCTTTGGCAGCTAGTCCTGGTGTTCTCCATTGCTTGTGCAAGCAATAAACCTTTTTTCTTTACCCACTTCAGCCTTGGTTGTGCTTTTCTGTTCTACTCTCTAAAGGAGACAGACCCATTGAGCTCGAATTACAACTTCACGTGCACACACACTGATACACACATACACACACCCTTTCTCTCCCTAGTATCACAGAGAGATCAGTCAAAAGAATTTAAACGGAGCTATGTAGTAGGTAGAATAAAGTCCTCCACAAAGTCTGCATTAATCCCTGGAACCTGTGTGTTTGGCAAACGGGCATTAAGGATACAGATGGAATTAAGTTGTTGATCAGGTGACTTTAAAATAGGACGATTATCCTGGATTATCTGGGTGGACCCAATGTAACCACAGGGGTCCCTAAAAGTGGAAGAGTAAGGCGGAAGAATTAGTGTCAGAGTGTTGCAATCTGAGAAAGAGTCGACCAGCTATTGCTGGCTTTGAAGACACAAATGAGCCAGAAGCCAAGGAACGTGGGCAGCCTCTAAAAGCTGGAAAAAGCAGAAAAATGGATTCTCCCCTGGAGGCCCCTGAAAGGTCCTAGCACTGTAGACACTTGGCTTTTAGCCCAGTGAGATGCATTTACTTCTGACCTCTAGAACTATAAATAATAAGTTTGCTTTGTTTTAAGCCGTTATGGCTGGGGTAATTTATAACAGCAGCAATAGGAATCTAATACAGCTGGAATGAGTTCTCCACAGCACACAGGTTATTTGCCTTTCATATTCATCTTCTGCTCCTCCTTCACATTAATAAGACTGCCTTTGTCTCAGATGCATTTTATTTTCCCTCATGTTTTTTTACAAGAAACGTGATACATTTTTACATTTTTATAATGAAAACGTTCAAACACATAGAAAGTGAACAGAAAAGTATAATGAACGCTTATGTACCTACCACCCAGCTTCCACAGTTATCAGCATTTTGCATTCTTGTTTCATCTCATTTCCACCCACTTCAACACTCCCCACTCAATTGTCTTTTATAGATTTATGTAAAATGTACCTACACATATCAGAAATGTGAAAGGCATGAATCTTAGCTGTACATTTTGACAAATGGATACATCCATGTAACCCAGACTCCTATCACATGAACATTTCCATCTCCCCGGAAAGTTCCTCACTGTTCCTTTCCCACTTCCAACACCTATTTTCCCTGTTCTAGAACATCACATAAATGAAATCAGATAGAATGTCCTCTTTTGAGTTCAGCATGTCTGTTAGACTCATTCATGTTGCTACATGTATCAGCAGTTCATTCCTGTTCGTTGTTGACTTGTATTTCCCTGTATAAATTTGCTTCTCCATTTTCTTACTGATGAACATTTGATTAGGTTCCAGTTTCTGGCTATTGCGAATAACGCTGCTATGAACATTCTTGTGCAAGCCTTTTTGTACATATGTGTTTTTATCTCTTTTGGATAAATCCCTAAGAGTGGAATTGCTGGACCAAAGGGAATGTGTACATCGAACTTCGTAAAACATGCCAAATATTTTTCAGTGGTTGTACCATTTTACATTCCTCCCAGCCGTGTCTAAGAGTTCTGGTTGCTCTGCACACTCACCGAACTTGGTATTGTCAGTTTTTGTAATTCCAGCAGTTTCAGTGAAGATACAGTGCTATCTCCTTGTGGTCTTAATTTGCATTTCCCTGATGACTAATAACATTGAGCACTTGGTTGATGTGTTCTTTGACTATTTATATATATATATATATATATATATATATATATATATATATATATGTCTTCTTTTGTGCAGTGTTTGAATTTTTTCCCCATTTTTAAATGGGTTGTGTCTTAGTCCTTTGGGTTGTTATAACAAAATACCATAAACTGGGTAGCTTGTGAAGAACACAAATTCACGTCTCACAGTTCTAGAGGCTGGGAAGTCCAAGATCGAGGTGCCAGCATGGTCTTGTTCTGGTCAGTGAGAGTCTGCTTCCTGGTTCATTTACGGATGTCTTCTCCCTGTAACCTTGCATGGTGGAAGGGGCTAGGGAACTCTGTGGGGTCTCTTTTATCAAAGGATGAATCCCATTCATGAGGGCTCTACCCACATGACTTAAGCACTTCCCAAAAGTCTCACCTCCTAATATCATTACATTGGGCATTAGGATTTCAACATATGAGTTTTGGAGGGACACAAAAATTCAAACCATACTAGGTTGTTTATCCTAATACTGAGTTGTAAGAGTTTCTTTTATACTCTGGATATGAGTCCTTTGTCAGATATATATTCTAAAAATATTTTCTCCCAATTTGAGGTTTGCCTATTCATTTTCTCAGCGGTGTTATTTGATGAGCAGTAGCATTTTAGTTTGATGAAGTCCAATTTACCAATTTTTTTATTTTATGGTACTACTTTCTGTGACCTAAGAAATCTCTGCCTACTCCAAAGTTGAAAATTATTCTTCAAAATTTTCTTCCAGAAGTTTTATAGCTTTTACTTTTACATTTAGGGCTATGTGTTTTACAATTTACAATTTAATTATACAATTTTTTGGTATGTATACTAGTTTTTATACATGATATAAAAATACTAAATTTTGTATATGGCATGTGTGTGGTATCTTTTTGCCATATGGATATCCAATTGTTCAAGCGCCAGTCATTAAAAAGACTTCTTCCTCCATTGAATAGCTTTGGTGCTTTTGTTAAAAACCAATTGACTCCACCAATGGAGATCTATTTCCGACCCCTCTATTCTGGTCCACCGATCTGTTTGTCTTTAGCCCAATACTACATTGTCTTGATTATAAGAGTTTTACATTAAGTCTTGAGGTCAGGTAGTTATAAATGCTCCAGCTTGGTTCTTCGTTTTGGACATTCTAGGCTCTTTGCATTTCTACATAAATTTTAGAATATTTTGATAATTTATACAATAAATGCCTGCTGAGATTACGTTGGAAATGGGTTGAATATATAATCTACTAATTTCCCCCACTAACTTGGGGAAAATTGGTATCTTAACAATATTGAGTCTACTAGTCCACGGACACAGCACATCTCTCCACTTATTTGTCTTCTTTAATTTTTCTCAGGAGTACTTTGCAGTTTTCTGTGTTTAGGATTTGTATATCTTTTGTTAAATTTATCTTAATTTTATATATATAAATATATAAATATGTATGTATACACCTATGTATGTGTGAGTGTATATGTATATTGTGTGTATATATATATATATATATATATATATATATTGCTACTAAGAATGGAATCTTTTTCATTTAATTTTCAGGTTGTATTAGTTTCCTGTGGCTACTATAACAATTGGCCAAAACTGGGTGACTTAAGACAATGGAAATTTATTCTCTCACAGTTCTGGAGGTCCAAAGTAAATGACCAGTATCATGAGGATGAAATTAAAGTGTCAGCAGAGCTGCACTACCAGTGGACATAGAGAATTTGTTCCTTGACTACTCCATCTGCTGATGGTCACCAGCATTCCTTGGCTTGTGGCTGCCATCACTCCAGAGTCTACCTCTGTCTTTGCATTGTCTTCTCCTGCGTGTATGTGTGAAATCCCCCTCTTAAAAGAATACACATGATGGCATTTAGGACCCACCTGGGTAATCTAGAATACTCTCCCCATCTCAAGATGCTTAACTCAATAACATCTGCAAAGACTCTTTTGCCAAACAAGTAACATTTACAAATTCCAAGTATTAGGACCTGATATCTACACAGGTGTTTTTGGAAGTTTATAGAAACACAATTTTTAAAAAATATTGGCTTGTATTCTGAGACTCTCCTTAACTAATTATTCCTAGCAGTTTATCTTTTTGATTGATTTCGTAGGATTTTCCAATGTAAACAATCATGTCATCTGAAAATGTTATGCCTTATATTGCTTTTTCTTGAATTATTGCATGCATGTAATAATTTTAGTCTTAAAATATAAACATTATAAAATAATGTGGATTTAATCACTTACAATTTAAAACTCTTGCACGGTTTCACAAAGGTTCATGTGACTCAGTTTCACCTTTATAGAGACAACTCTCAAGTCTGTATCGCAAACCTTACCTCCCTCTGGAATTCCAGGACTTAATTTCTAATGCCTCATAGATTTTTCCACTCAGATAACTAGTTAGTATCTCAGGATTAATCATCAACCCAAAGCCAGCATTGTCACCTCCCCTCCAAATTAGCTTTCTTATGTCTGTGACTGGCACTGGCACTACCAGTTCACTACAGTTTGAAACCCCCATCCTCTTTGATTCCTCTCCCTAATTCTGCACTTAGTTTTCCATTGCTTTAAATACTCAAATATCCTTTCATGTGATCTCTCGCTTCTATCCCCATTGCTATATTTTGATTCAGATCCCTTTCCCTTGACTTTCTTAATAGTCCCTCAGCTGGTCTTCCTGACCCTCAGTTTCTCTTTTCACAAATTCATCCTTTTCTGTTTTTCCGGAATTATTTTTCTTAAGCCCACTTGATCATGCTATAGTTCTGCCCTGTAGCAGAACTGCTACCTTTTACTTGGTCCTCAGCGTGTACTCCTTCCCATCTTTATCTTTTTATATATGTGTCTATCTCCCTAACAAGACCATGGTTACTTGAGAGTAGGGACTGGATTTTACTCTTTTTTTTTTTTTTTATCCTCAGGCCAGAATTCACAGGAAATGATTTAGAAATGTTTGCTGATGAAGATTATGCCATGCTTTTCTGAGCAGGAGGGAGAGTTTGATAATGATGATGGTGCAAATAGGTGTGACTTAGCAAGTTTCCCTCCCCAGGAAACCACAGAGGAAGAGTGTAGTGTCCAGAAACTTGGGCATCTCCCAAGATGAAGAATTTTGTAAAAGCTTCTATTGTAAAAATTTACATATAAAACTTAAGAAAACAAATCCAACTATTTCAATTTCCATTAATGTCTCCCATATCTCCTTTTCTGGAGATAGCTGATTCATTGAAAACTCTGAAAAGTTTCCTCTTGCACCAGAAGATGGAAAAACATCCTTACTGCCAGAGCTAGGCGATTCAGTGCCAAGAAGGCTGTGTGAACACCGTGTGCTTAGATCTTCACTAACTAAGCACTCAAGGCCTAAGTTTCTTTGTTTTGTCAACTCCTCACAAATTTATTGGTTCTTTGTCTAAAAAGTATAAAAGGTGCTGCCTTTGATCATCTCTTCAGGTTCTGTTCCTATGAGACCTCCATATACACAAATTAAATTTGCTTTTTTTTTTCCTTCTGTTAATCTGTCTTGTGTCAATTTAATACCTAGACCAGCCAAAAGAATTCAAGAGTGGTGACGGGGAATTTCCCCCTCCCCAAAAACATCCACTTCTTTAAGTAAATAATACAGATGTTAACAAATTCAGAGTATAAAAGGGTTTATGATAAAACTAAGTCTTCCCTCCACTCATGACCCACCATCCTCAAGTCCTTCCCCAGCCCCTGCCTGGGAAGGAAAAACACTCCTCCTCTTTGTCTACTCTCTGAGTACTCTACTTCACTTCTGACAGTTCTGGTCACCAAACGTGCAAAGGGTGAGCTGATACCCCTACACCAAGCAATTCTCAGACTCTCCAAATACCAGCTGGGTGTCCTGCAATTCAATCCCATTCTGAGACTATCTACTTGGAGACAGCATCAGACCCCACAGGTTAAGGGCTCAGTCCCACAAGACTGGTCCCCTTCCTTATTTCAGACTCCAAGCACAAGTCCAGGTTGTTACCTGTACCTCTGACCAACCAGCTATAAATCAGAGGTTCCCATGAGCCCCTCCTCAGGTTCAATTTACTAGAGTGGCTCACAAACTCAGGAAAACAGTTTACTTACTAGATTACCAGTTTATTACAAAGGATATGAATTAAGAGCCAGATGAAGAGAAACATAGGGTGAGGTCCAGAAGGGTCCCAAGCACAGGAGCTTCAGTCCCCTTAGAATTTGGGTGTGCCATCCTCTAAGCACATGGATGCATTCTTGTTCACCAACCTCGAAGCTTTCTGAGCCTCATCCTTTTGTGTTTTTATGGAGGCTTCATTACTTAGGTATAATTGACTAAATAACTGGCCATTGATGATTTACTCAACCTCCAGCCTCTCCCTGCCTCCTCAGAGGTGGGGGTGTGGAGAGTCGTGCTGAAATATCCAATCCTCTAGTCTCATGACTGGTTCCCCTGGCAACCAGCCCCCATCCTCAGAGGCTTTCCAAAAGTCGCCCCATTAACATAAACTCAGGTGTGGTTGAAAGGGACTTGTTATGAATAAGTAGTCCTTCTTTTCACCTCTATCACTTTGGAGCAATGTCTAGAGGACAAAAAACACATAGTCTAAGAATAGATGCCCCTTTTGCTCTAATCACTTAGAAAAATACAAGAGTTTTGGGAGCTGTGGGCCAGGAAAGGGGACTAAGACCAAACATGTATTTCTTATTATAAATCACAATATTATACTGCACTTCACTAGGGCTGATCAACTCAAATACTTTCCTGGGTCAGGCATGTAAGATGAATAACATGGATGTTTTTGTTGCATGTGCCATCTTCAATTGTATTCTTTCGACACCACATAATTTACTCCCATAGTTATGTTCTTTACTTCTGCAAAGCTTCATGATATATAGCAATTGATGTACTCTTCAATTTCAGGAAGACTTGAGGAAAGAATGTGAACTGCTGGAGAGGACAAGCATGTCTGAAGGATAGAACCTATTTGGCTCTTTGTTGCAACTGATTTTTTTGCATGTAAGAATCAAGGATTGATGTTGTCAGAGCTGGTATTTTAAGAGAAAATAGAATTTTTTTAATGTGAAATTTCTTGGTTTTGACAAATCCAATAGTATTCTTAAAACACTGGATAGCCCAACATAAGCCAAATAAAATAGGACTGCAGGCTGAATTTGGACCAATGGTAGTAGTTTTATCACACAATATTCTGTGCTTTTTTTCTCATGTGATACTACATATTGGAGATTGTTCCTTATCAGGACAAAGAAATCTAACTCATAGGCTTTCTTGGCCAATATGAATATAACTTATTTAGCTCCTATCTGTGGACATTTATGTTACTAAATTAATTAAACAAAGAAGGCCATTAGTTTGAGGTGGTCTAATGCCTTGGCAGCCCACCAAGCAAACCAAACCCTAAGCTTGTAAATGTCTCAAGGTTAAGAAATTGAAACCTGAGACAGCTAATTACAAATAGCCAACCAGGTTTTCCCAAATAAGGCAACCACTTAAGCTATAGCTAATCAAATAATTTCCTTGCTTCACTTCCTGTCTTTTCTGCAAAAATCTTGCACCTAGCTCCTGTGGGTGGAGCACTCCTAACCACTTTAGCTTGAAACTGCCTGACTTGAATGAAGTTTTGGTCAAATAAACTCTTAAAATTTTTAATATGCCTCAGTTTATCTTTTAATCATGTTGAATCCAACCTTTTGCTATTTCATACAATGCAGAAATACACACCATCCTGCATACATCCTTGCACATACATGAGAGTGATTCAGTAGGATAAACGCCTAGAGGTAGAATTGCAAAAGAAGGGTTTTGTAGGGCCAGCTGGGCGGCATAGTGTTTAAGTTCGCTGGTTCAGAGCCCGGGTGCGGACCTATGCAATGCTTATCAAGCCATGCTGTGGCAGGCATCCTACATATAAAGTAGAGGAAGATGGACATGGATGTTAGCTCAGGGCCAGTCTTCCTCAGCAAAAAGAGGAGGACTGGCGGGGGATGTTAGCTCAGGGATAATCTTCCTCAAAAAGAAGGGCTTTGTAAAATGTAAGGATAACCCAGATATGAAAGGGGTTGCTATTATCTGGTTTCTCTCTCTCTCTCTTTTTTTTTTTTCTAAAACATCCAGGAAGTAACAGTAACAAAGGAAATTTTTGTACAACTCTACAATCCTGGAAAGATCTACAGTTTGCACAGGTCGCTATAGCAAGTTCCTATCTAGACCTGCCATGAAAATAGGCACCACAATAAATATAATAAAGAAAATTCCCAGAGTCCTGAATTTGGGGAGTTTACTCCCAATGGCTGGGTCTGTACTTGCTGGTGTTGTGAATAGATGGATACTGACTTAGGATTTTGATGATTAATGGAAAAGGAATTTTCCTCACACTTTGCATGTGTGGGGGGTGGTGCCCTTGAAGAGAAGGAGGGGCACAGGACCCTTTGATTTTGGTCCTGGCTATGCCACGAATTGACTTCTTTGCCTTTCACAGGGCCCATCCCTTTTATGGGCCCTAGTTTCCTGATAAAACATAAAATGATAAGAGTTGGAAGGGAAAAAGGTATTTAAAGCCATACAAGCGACTTAGATTACAGAAAGAGAAAATGAAGTTAGACAAAGGAAGGGGCCCAGGACCTCTGAGAGCTGGCACCCTTCATCATAGAGAGGTTTGGGAGAGGAGGAGGAACCAGCAAAAGAGGCTGGGCAGCAGCAGCTCCAGGAGAGAAAGGAGAATGTGATGGCCTGAAAGTGAAGAAAGGAAAGCTGACTCCGGAGGAGAGTGCTGGGCACCCAACATTCTGAGCTGAATGCTGACAGGTCTGTGACCACTGGCAATATGCAATTGTTGGAGACTTGACACAGGCCATTTGAACAAATTAAGAGCCAGATGAAAGCCAGCTAAAGAGTGAATGAACCAAATCACTTTTGATGCCTTTATAAACTGCATGAGGTTATTCCAAACCCATAGCTGGGCTAATTGATCTAAGCCTCTTGCAGCTCTGACCTTCAGAGACTCTAAAGCATTTAACCTGCCTATGACTCCTCCTCCTGTCTCCCAAGACTGTTGTGAAGATGAAAGCACTTTGTAAACAAAGACGCAGATGGAGAGGGTGGGATAAAGGAGCAAGCGTTGTTTTTCATTATTTTATTACTCTATTACTCAGTTGGGATTTGCTAGGCTCCTTCTGCTCCCTCAATACCTAAATTTTCTTAATTAGGTACCACCCAGTGAGAATTTATCAATCTGAATTTCACGTCCTTCACCCTACGTATCCCTGCTCAACCCTTCACCCCTCGACTCTCCAAGTCTTTAACTTGGGAGGCTCGAATTCAGAATTACCACCCACAAAAAGGGCAGGGCGGGCTGCGGGGAAGGGAACTACACTGGTCCTCTCTAGTGGCTCTGAGCGCATGCTCCAGTCCTCCGCGGACCGTTTGTGCTGCCCGCCTAGGAAGGGCGGGGTGGTGGTTTGCCTGACGGACTGAGTACGGGTGCCGGGCCGGCTCTCGCGGAAGTCCGTGCGCCATTGAGAGCGCCGCAGTGGCTGCTCTGTGCCCTTGTTGCCGAGGGCCTCTTCCTGGGTCATTCCTGGAGCAGAAGCCTGACTGGGGCTGACACCGGGGCTCCCGCGTGGCCGTCTCGGCGCCTGTGTGACCTCCTTGCCGGCGGGATGTGGCGACTTCGCCGGGTCGCCGTGGCCTGGTAAGTGCGGGCACTGACTTTCTGGGGCCTCCGGAAAACCGGGTTGTCCCATCACTACCTCCTGAATGTGCAGATTTTAACTCTCAGCCTAGGTGGAGGGCGGTGGAGCATTCCGGGATATTTTTGAGGATCTGGAGTGACAGGAGCCGTGGCTGGGCTTACCTGAGGTGCCGGCTCCAGTGCTGGCCCTGTCCCTGTTCTGTGCCACGCGAAGATTCTGGGCGCCTTTGAGTCTTGGCCAGTCTCTATTGTCCTTTTGTCCCTGCCCCTTTCACCCTTCTGTCCTTGCTGTTATCTCTGTCTCTAGTTGCTTCTTGGTTTTGCCTTCTTCCTCCCCGGTCTCTGCTTCTATCCGTGTGTCACCGTCTCTGCGTCTCTCTTAACTCTCACAGTCTTTATCTTCTCCTTCCACGCCAGGCGTACATTGCTCTTGCAGGTCCTCTCACTCTTCTCCTGGGGTGAAAGGGACTCTGTTTCTTTCCCTAGTCCGCTGCGTGAACGTGATTTGGAGTCAGATCTGGAGCAGTGACGCATACGGTGTCAGAGATGGTGATTAGAGATACCCTCTTGATAGCAGCTTTTGACGGTGTTTAGGGAGGGAGCCTTGCTTTTGGATACAAAGTAGCGAATGTGGCAACACGTTTCTAATCACCTGTTATTGTTGCCCTGGCCTGGTCTAATCCTACGTAGAAAAATCATAGAAGTCTTTTCATTCTATGGCTTACTGTTTGCATTTTAATATGATTACATTTTACTTTATCTTTACATGTAGTTATGTTCTAATATCCTTAGATACCTTCAGGTTTAATTCATTGTTGCAGGCATTTGATAAGAAGTAATACGCATCGAGCAAGGTTGGAAAAACTTGGTTTTCCTGAATTAGCCTCTAAACACCTGTCTTGAATTTTTTTTCACAACGTTTTAAGTGGTGTAGATAATTTCTAGTGTTTATAAGGAATGGAATCCATTTGTTTTATGAAGGTTAACTGGAGTCTAAATTCAGAACTGGATGGTATACAATAGTTATAGTTTTAGTCAACTAGAATAATTAATTATTTTTAATCTCGTGGAATTTTAATTTAGGAGTAAATCCACAACTCCCGATAGTCAAGTAAGTTATTTACTACCTTTTTATTTCTACTCCTCAGTATTTACTGGGGAAACATATCTAATTTTCTTTAAATAAAAAGAGAAAAGACTTTGCAGAAAATAGCATACTTTGTAGGACAAATTAAGATATAGGAAAAACTTTAAAAATTGAGTTCAAAAACAAACGGATTGATAACTGATACTCGTTTATTCAGTTGTGTGCTTTTGGCCTAAATTGTTTCTGAAGTTACTATGGATGCCGTAGAATCATGGTTAAAAGTGTCTTATGTTTATAGCACAGTTTAGCTACCTGCAGTAGCAGAGATGTCGAAGCTCAGAAGCCCCAAGCTCTGGAGTTTGTCTTTCGCTGTAGTTCCTCTGCATGGTATGAAGGAGTACATTTAAAAATTCCTATTTTTTAATGGATAGGAACATAAACTTTTTTGACATACATATCTAATACATGTTCATAGACGTGTAAGAAGACCATTGACCAACATTTGTTTAGGTGTAATAAATATTTGTGTGAAATGATTGAAAAAGAATTACATATTATCTAACCGTATAGTGGTAGAGGAGAGAAAATAGATGATTTCTGAGGTGGGGAAAGCCTTGTTTTGCTTCACATTTGATTTTTAGTTTGGCTGAATATAGAAGTCTATATTCAAAATCTTTTTCTCTCAAAACTGTGAGGCTCCTTTGTTACTACTACAAACCATCAAGACAATCTGATTTTTGCATGTTTGTGGGTAGACTGTTTTGCCCATCATGGAAGCTTTTAGACGTTGGCTTTCTCTTAAATTTCTCAAGGCTTTGTCCAGATGTAGGTCTTTTTCCCCCTCTACTCTTCTGCTTGGTACTCACTCGGCCTTTCTGTTAAAAAGAATCTTTAGTTCTGGGAAATTTTTCTTATTTCTTTATTTTCTTCCTTTCGTTTTTCCTGTTCTTTTCTTTTTAGATGCCCATTAGGTGAATATTCTTCTTCTTAAATTGATTCTGTATGTCTGTGATTTCCAAAATGTGATCTGTGCCCATCAACTGTTAAAAAAAAAAAAAAAGTGTGCATGGACTGCAAAATGTGTATGTGCACACTTATTTTTAAATTATATATGTGTGTACATCTGTACTAATTATTTGCATTATAAATCTACCCTAACATAATCTTGAAGGATGAGATACAAAAAATCCTGTATCTAGAAGCTTTGGTACTTTCTTTCTGAATCCCAGTGGATCATTTTTTGCACCGTTTAGGATTCATTCCGCACACACACCCACACCCACACCCACTCTAGGTACTGCTTTTCTGAGTCACTTCACTTTTCTCTCGTGGTTTCCACCTTTTTTCTTTATGTTCTAAATTCTGGAGAATTTCCTTAATTCATTTTCTGGTGGTGCTATTCTTTTTTTTTTTGGCCATTATGGCTTTAATTTCCATGCACTCCTTTTTAACATTTATTAAACTCTTAAAGGACATGTTTAATTCTAAAACTTTGTATTTGTTTGTGAAACTTTGTTCTTTGTTTGCTATTTTTAATAACAACCTGCTTTTATTTTGTATCTACAATATCTTTAGGAAGCCTCCTGAGAATATTAATTAGAATTTCATCTCTCTGCTTTTTCCAGGATTAATAATGTTGTTTATCTTGGTCCTCATTTCTGGTGTTCTACAAGAGTCTGGTTATCTAATCATATTTAAACATGAAGAACTAATGATTGACGTAGATGCCTTGTGGCTTACCCCTGAAGAGAAGGCTGATTTTGCAAGCTGTGTTGTAGGTGTGTGATGTAAACCTAGCAGGCTTCATTTTAGGGCTTTCAGAGAGTGGGCAGGTGATCTGATCTTGTTACAAATGCCAGTATTGTTGGGACTCACTCTGGAAAGGACCACAGCCCCCCTGCACACGCGTGCGCACACTCAGCCACTCTGGGGCCTTAGCTCTTGCCTGCCAGATTGCTCAGTCTCTGGGCAAGTGTTGCTGTTAATACTCAGCTACATTGGAATGGGGTGAACGTGCTTCAGTAAATCTCAATTTCTTCTCCTCTTTTTGCTCTCTTACTTGTGTCTCAAGAGGACCCTGTTGTGAAAAATAGTCTCTCCTGTGTGAGCGTCATCATGAATTAGAAGCTCTAGGAGTAATTCTTGACGATGCCCTTCCAAGTACTAGGATTTTGCTTTGAGTCAGTTGTCTTCTATCAGTAGACGAATTGAAGAACATTTTACATGTAGTTCCTGACTTGGATTACCATACGGTCTGTCCCTGTCCCCACCCACAGCTATCGCCACCTCCTCTGTGGAAATAGGAATTTTAGGGGGTTAGAAGTGAAAAAGAAAGGAAGTAATGAAAAGCCAAACATCTTAGGGATGTGACCACTCAGGCTTGGAGTTCATCTGTTTAGATATATATTTGGTTTTAATTCCTTCTAAAAAAAGCCAACAACTTTTTAGGGTTAAAAGACCATCCATTCATAAATTAGTGGAGGTTAGCGCAATTAATGGTAAGCAAAATAGACAGGATCCTGGCCTGATGAAGATTACAGTTTACGGATAGAGACAAACATTAATCCAGTAATAACATTACAGGCACACCTTGGAGATGTTGCAGGTTCCAGACCACCGTGATAGAGCAAATATCACAGTAAAGCGAGTCACACGAATTTTTTGGTTTCCCAGTGCATATAAAAGTTATGTTTACATTATACTATGGTCTGTTAAGTGTGAAGTAGCATTATGTTTACAAAAACAATGTACACTCCTTAATTAAAAACACTATTGCTAAAAAATGCTAACCATCATCTGAGCCTTCAGCGAGTCATAATCTTTTTGCTGCTGGAGGATCTTGCCTTGATGTTGATGGCTGCTGACTGATCAGGGTGATGCTTGCTGAAGGTTGGGGTGGCTGTGGCAATTTCTTAAAATAAGACATCAGTGAAGTTTGCCCCGTCGATGGACTCTTCCTTTAATCAAGATTTTTCTGTAGTGTGCGATGCTGTTTAATAGCATTTACCCAGAGCAGAACTTCTTTCAAAATTGGATCCAGTCCTCTCAAAGCCTGCTGCTGCTTTATCAACTAAGTTTATGTAGTATTCTAAATACTTTGTTGTCATTTCAACAGTCTTCACAGCATCTTCACCAGGAATAGATTCGAGCTCAAGAAACCACTTTCTTTGCTCATCTGTAAGAAGCAACTCCTCATCTATTAAAGTTTTATCATGAGATTGCAGCAATTCAGTCACGTCTTCTGGCTCCACTTTTTCTTTTTGGCGAGGAAGATTGGCCCTGAGCTAACATCTGTGACCATCTTTCTCTATTTTGTGTGTGGGAGGGACGCTGCCACAGCAGAGCTTGATGAGTGGTGTGTAGGTCTGCACCCGGAATCTGAACCCATAAACCCCAGGCCGCTGAAGCAGAGCACGCAAACTTAACCATTATGCTACTGGGCCAGCCCCTCGACTTCTAATTCTAGTTCTCTTGCTGTTTCCACCACAACTGGAGTTACTTCCTGCATTGACATCTTGAAAAAAAAAAGTCATCCATGAGGGTTGGAATCAACTTCTAAACTCCTGTTAATGTTGATGTTTTGACCTTTTCCCATGAATCACAAGTGTTCTTAATGGCATCTAAAATAGTGAATCCTTTCTAGAATGTTTTCAATTTACTTTGCCCAGATCCATCAGAGGAATCACTTTCCATGGCAGCTATAGCTTTATGAATTGTATTTCCATACCCTTCTCCCTATCTGGAATTTCTTTCCCAATTTTTGACTCTTTACTTCTCACCTGACTAGTAAGTTTTACTTTTTCTGGGAAATTTCCACTGACCACTTCAACCCTTAGGGATCACTTGCTTTCTTGTGAACTCTTGTACCACTTAACTGTCTCTACTGCTCCTTTGACATAGAGGCATTTGTCGTGTTATTAATTTTCATGTGTGTGTGATCGCTGGGACAGAGTCCATTTTGAGGCTAAGATAAGGACTTTGCTTTTTATATTTGCTGAGTTTGAGATCAGGTGAATTTAATTTCTTGTTTAATAAAAGAAGGCAGGAACTTACTTTTTATACGATGAGGGAAATAATAATTTATCTTGGAAGCAGAGCTTTAAAAAAAAAGTGCAGAATGTTTACCAACTTCTAAAAAGAGGATCAGTGTTTTGGGGACCAGAAGAACCTTTACATGTAGAATTGTAAATGAGCAGTGTGCCTAAACCTGCGATGTGTTTTTCTCCTACTGAGTCCCATTTTTCTCAGGTTGCCTGAGTTGGAGGGTTCCTGTAGAGTCTTGAATCAGAGCAAGGCCTAGTGTTATCCTCGGGGTTCCAGAGCAGCTGGCAAGTGCTCCAAAATGTCACCTCAGCCTCCTATCTGCGGTTGCACCTGTTTGTACATCCACTGCTTCTCACACCCTACCCACTGGTGTCTCTTGTGGAAACAGTTTGGCCTTTATTGTCAGACTGATCTGAGTTTCATTCCCTTTTCCACTGTTTACTAGTCATTCTACCGTAGGCAAGGCACAGTTTAAAAAGCAAATTGGTAAAATAAGGGTAGTTACCTTACTGGGTTTTTCTGAGAGTTAACAGTAGCATTTGTGAAAACATCTAGCGTAACACCTGGCACTTAAGTACCCCTTTTTCCCCCACTATCCTTCACAATGTTGTTCTGTGGTCCTTGGTTCCTTTTACTTAAGAAGTTTCTAGTCCTCTGTAATTAAATGAATTAATATTTTAAAGCCACTTAGAACCAGGCCTGACCCATTAAGCCCTCTGAATGTGTGTTGAACAAGATAAATAATCAGGCATATAGTTGTTGGTAAACTTTCATTCTCTGCCAGGAAGGAGAAGAGGGAAGAGCTGAGACAGTAGTGTGCACCTTTAGATTTTCTTCTTTTTTTTTTTTTTGCTACTTGCACCTGCCTGTGGAGCCAGGTGCCTGAGGGTGTTAACGATTTTTCCTTAATTTCCATCCCTGAGCTCTCTCAGGGTTGTGAGACATAGACGACAGGGCGAAGAACAGCTGTTCTCAGCTGCTGGAATTTTTGTGCTTGAAAGCAAAAGTTTGAATGCATTTTGCTTTCAACTTCTACTTGCAGTGAAGAGCAGTTAATAAAGTAAGCGTCCCCCATTTTCTTTCCAGTGTCAGTTCCTGGGGCCGGGATCGTAGCCCACGCACAGTAAATTAGAGGAGGCTCTGGAGTCCTGCCTGTATTCCTTGTATCCGTGTGCACTTGGGCAAGTTGCTTCTGTCTCGGTGCCACCTTTCCTCCTTGGTAGAGTGAGGATAGTAGTGGTACTTTGATCATAGGATCCTTAGCAGGATTAAATGAGGTAGCACGTGCTGCAGGAGTGCCTGGTGCCTGGTAAATGGTTAGTGAGTGTGAGCTGTTGAATGACATGGTGTGGTTGGTCCCGTGTGCTTTCCCTGTAGGATATTGCTCTTTCTAGATCACTTCCTTTGCATTGTTGCCCTCTCTGATCTTTGTCCTCTACTCCTTTTTCTTTCAGTGAGGTCTGCCAATCCTTAGTGAAACACAGCTCTGGAATGAAAGGAAGCTTATCACTACAGAAACTGCATCTGGTTTCCCGAAGTATCTATCATTCACATCATCCTACCCTAAAGCTTCAAAGACCCCAGTTCAGGACCTCATTTCAGCAGTTCTCCTCTCTAACTAACCTTCCTTTACGTAAATTGAAACTTTCTCCAATTAAATATGGCTACCAGCCCCGCAGGAATTTCTGGCCAGCGAGATTAGCTGCAAGACTCTTAAAACTTCGATATCTCATACTAGGATCTGCGGTTGGGGGCGGCTATACGGCCAAAAAGGTGAGTTTGACCTTCCTACTGCTTTTCCAATTATTCCAGCATGATTATTTTAAGGTTTTGTAATGTAAGTCATTTTTCTTTAGTGCAGTAGAATATAATCAGATGTTTAAATGTTTATTGTGTCTCTGCTATGTGTTAAGTAGTCTTCATGGTGCTGATAGGAACATCTGAATTTTAGTTAGAATTATAGGAGATAAAAATGGCCTAGTGGAAGGAGCACTGGGCTGGGAGCGAGAGCACCCAGGTTTGATTTTCAGCTTTGCCATTTGGTAGCGCTGACAGGAAAGTGAAGGGGTGTGCCCACGCAACCACTTCTAGGAAGCTCTGGGACCAGAGGCAAGGTGTCCTGACCTGGGTCTGCCTTCCTTTTCTTCCAGTGTTGTTTAAAGCCAAATCATGGAACCTGTTTGAAATAGGAATATATTTTGAATTTTTACATTTTCCATGTTTAATAGAGGAACATTTGCATGTTTTATAAACTTGCCTGCTAATTTGTTTTTAGAAGAGCTGAGGCCACTTTGTTTCTAAAAGTTTTGAACAGAATACATCGCTCTTAGTAGATTAGCATGTTTTAATTAAATAAATTAAAAAGTTTTTCTTGGTCTTTTTATGTGACTTTCAGAGCATTTGATTGGCATACTCTCTTATCTTTTAGACTTTCGATCAGTGGAAAGATATGATCCCTGACCTTAGTGACTATAAGTGGATTGTGCCTGACATCGTGTGGGAGATTGATGAGTATATCGATTTAGGTTTGTATCATCAATGTTAAAATACTTTTTTTGGTCATATATTTAGAAAAGAGAAATAGTTGTGTTGAGATAGTTTTTTAATTCATGAATTTAATGTTTTGTAGTTTTATTTTAATGATAAAAGTAGTAGAATATCAAAGAAAAAATTTGTAAGAAAAAAAAGTATTCACTAGTCCTTCACTTTAACACAGCCGCCACTCCCCTTATGGAGTATTTTCTTTTAATTGTACTTATTCTAGGGGCCAGCCCTGTGGCATAGTGGTTAAGTTTGGTGCACTCCACTTTGGTGGCCTGGGTTGGTGGGTTTGGATCCCAGGTGCAGCCCTACACCACTCATCAGCCATGCTGTGGCGGCAGCCCATGTATAAAATAGAAGAAGATTGGCACAGATGTTACCTCAGGAAAAAAAAAGTAAAAAATGAAATTATATGGTCATAGTGAACATACACTTCAATATGTTGTCTTTTACTCCCTAAGACATTTGTCAGCATTTCCCGTACTGCCAAGCAGCCTTCCCAGACATCATGTTCAGTGTTGTGTGCCACCCAGAACAGATGACTCGTGACCCACCTAACTAGCTCTTTTTGATTGGATACCTTGGTTACCTCCATTTTTTGTAACCAGGTTCCTTAAAAGTCTGCTAATGTCCAGAGTAGTTTCTCCCCATTGTCAGCCACTGTCCCCCGCTTCTAACCAAAGGTAGGTGAGAAAAAAGTTTATTTGGTAGCCATCATTGCCAGTAAGTCATGGTGACCTTTATTTATTTATTTATTTTGGATGAAATTATTTTCCTCAGTCTCTTTTTTTACATTTTGTCTAATTTCTTAGTTTAGGTGTATCTGGGGGTGGAATCAATCTCTCCATGCACTTGTTCACAGCACTTTCTTAAAGATTAGACCATGCTGCATTGAGAAAGGTATTTGCAGGAAAAGCACTCTTTCAGATTATTTTTCTAATATTCATGAAGGGAGCTAATTTTTTTTTTTTTTTTTTGCCAGTCCCACAGTGTAGTGGCTGAGAGCCTGGATTCTGAAGCTAGACTGACTAGGCTTAAACCCTGACTCTCCCATGTCTCCACTGTGTGCTCAGGTCCCATTATGTCACCTCTGTGCCTCCGTTCCTCATCTGTAAAATGGGGTTGATAATAACGAGTTTGTAGAGTTACTCTGAAGCTTAAGCAAGCTAGTGCTCTTGTAGCACTTAGAATAAGAGCTGACAGGTATTCTTATTTTGAGAATATTTATATGTTTTGTTCTTCTTCAGAGAAAATTAGAAAAACCTTTCTTGATTCAGAAGACCCTGTAACGTTGTACCAGACTTTGACACGATTGTTGAGTGTTTCTAAACAGAAATAAATACTTTGACCGTGCTATAAATAAAGCTAGCAAAAATAAAATAGAAGCTGGCCTGGGCTCTTAGATTTTATTTCCGGTTGGTAACAGGTGTGAATCTTCTGAGAGACTATGAAAGGAGGGAGAAAAGTAATGGAATGCTGTTCTTGAACTTGAACTGGGATTGTGTCGTGTTTTTTTGGTTCAGGTCAGGTGCTATTGTGATGTTTTTCTCTTGTTCCTTTGATTCTTTGCCTCTTTGCTGCAGCTTGTCCCAGAAAGCACCTGTGATCCTAGTCCACTGTGCGCATTGACACAGTGCTTCTTTCTCAAGGCATTTAACTTGTAAATCAAAAGTATCCATCTAAGACATATGTTTGGTGAATCTTTTTAAAAAAATGGCATGGCTTGTAGAATATCAGAATAGCACATTGTTTCAGATATATGTAGCGGTTGTAGTTGTAATAGGGAGAAAAATGGAAAAATACTTTGAATTTATATATGATGATTATTTAAATTTGATGAATGTCTTAATAGTCAAATTCTTATTTTGAGAATATGTTTTTTTATTTTCTCCAGAGAAAATTAGAAAAGCCCTTCCTAATTCAGAGGACCTTGCAAAGTTGGCACCCGATTTTGACAAGATTGTTGAAAGCCTCAGCTTATTGAAGGACTTTTTCACCACAGGTAAGGAAGGACCTATGTTTGATCTCATTTAAAATATCAGGAACCACAGAGGAAAAATAATTAGATGTATTCATTTGTTTATTCCCATCTTTTAATTGAAAACGTTTAGTACAAATGGACGACAGGTTTTTGAAAAGAAGATTAACACTTAAGTTTTGTTGTTCTGTGATTTTACATTTTTTTATGCTTTTTTTGGTGAGGAAGATTGGCCCTGAGCTGACATCTTTTGCCAGTCTTCCTCTTTTTTTTTCCTCCACAAAGCCCCAGTACATAGTTGTATATCTTAGTTGTACGTCCTTCTAGTTCATCTGTGTGGGACACTGCCTCAGCATGGCTTCATGAGCGGTGCTAGGTCTGTGCCCAGGATCCAAACTGGCAAACGCCAGGTTGCCAAAGTGGAATGCATGAACTTAACAACTACGCCACCAGGCCAGCCTCTGTGGTGATTTTAATTTTTGTTTAGCCCAATAAAATGAAAATATGCAAGAGCTTAAACTTGGCTTTAGTCTTTAGTCAGTCAGGGAAGAAATATCACTTGTTCTTGACAAGTAGATGAGACTTCCTATGTGTTTGCTTTTCATAATTAGTTAGAGCCAATTTGGTGATTTAAGAACAAATTTAATTATGATGGACCATAATAAGTAGAATTTACTAAGATTGATCCTGGTGTATTTGCCCAATTACTGCCCTATCACGATATAAATCTGAGATCTCAGACATCTTTGTTTGCTCATTCCTGTTAAATTTTACATTTCTATTTCCCTTTTTGCTGATTTTTCACAGGTCACAAATTGGTTAGTGAAGTCATAGGAGCTTCTGACCTACTTCTCTTGTTAGGTGTGTAAACAGACATTTTTGCTGACCTTTAACATGCCTTTTAAATGCTTCTAATAAACTAGTTGCAAATAAAATTGCAGACCAAATTTATAATACTGCTTATGCTGAATTTTAAAACCCCAGAACTATATTGGGCAAATTCATTCTTCTCTAGGTGGAAATAATAAAATAATTATTTTGTGGTAAAACTAAAATTCCTAAATATATGTATCTATATTATAAGATTAAAGCTATTAAAAAGAAAGTTTGCTTAACCAAAATATTTTCTTGAAATTTATCTGATTGTTTTCAATAATTAAAATGAAAAGTAATTTTAGTTTGTCTCATCTGTCCTGTCATAGTTGACATTTTAAATTTGATTTTTCACTGTATGTAGTCTGTAATGGCGGTGGTATATGGCCAAACTGTAAGTACTCTCATGTAAAATAATCCTTACCAAAGATTGTCTTATTTTTTTATTGCAATTTTCAGTGACATTTTAGAAAATAGGTTAGACATGTGTTACAGTTTTTCTAAATTTTCTGCATAGGTTACCAGTATGTTCCTTAAAATAGGGATAGTTTTCCAAAAAGTGATTTTTTTTTTTGCTCTTAAAAAATCCATTTACCTTTTAATTGCCTGGGCATAATTTGAAATTTAGTTGAGACTATTGATATCACTGGAGGATTTAAAGGATTGCATGTTTATTTTTAAGGTTCACCTGGAGAAACCGCATTTAGAGCAACAGATCCTGGATCTGAAAGTGACAAGCCTTATAGGAAGGTAAATATAAAGGCGAATTCTTCATGTAGGTAATCTTGAAAGATGTTAAGTTTTGACCTATGGAAGATCTGAAAATGGTAACATCTGAGGAGCAAACATAAAAGAGCAGCTAAGTAGACGCATTGTTAACTAATCCTGGTGCAGAATGCAAGGTACTGTGCAGCAGTTCTGGAAATAGAATTGGAGAAACCCGTTTCCTTCAAATATGTTCTGTGAAATGTTAATTTCAAGGATTGTCCCCAACAAAGGCTTTTGTTGTTAAATATGTGTGGGAAAAACTGGTAAAAATAAAATAAGCAGGCTTCTTTTCTTTTCCCTGGGATTTCTCAGTCCTTAGTATACTCGTGTGCCTTGTGAATCTCCAAGAGAAGTCAAGTGTACAGAGTTTTCCAGATTTATTTAGCAACAGAACCCTTTTCCATGAAGTATATTCTAGGGACTAGTGTTTCATGGCATATACTTAGGGGAAATATTAAGGGAATAGGAAATGGGTTATTAGGGGATAAATTGATTCTGTTACATTGCTAGTCAACAAAATTATGTACGGGATTATGTAGGGTATGTAAGTTTCAACACATGCATTAATAAAATCTGTATGAGAGTTTTTAGGAGAATCGCTGATGTAGAATAACGTATATATTGCTCTGTATTTATATTCATATGTTAACCTGACATTTTCTTAATCCTCACTCTCATCTTTTGAAATTGATTGAGATAACTGATTCCTTGAAAGTTTTTAAAAAAAATAATATCTAGATCAATAGATTTTGGGAAAAACTATTCTATGAACATTTTAAAATTAGATATGGAATATGTAGCTTTTCTTCTGAAGGTTATTATGGTTTTAATATATTGAAAGGAAATAGTTTTATCTTTATTTGGCAAGCAGGAAGAAAATAATTCCTCTGTGTAGGTTTCTGTCTCTCTCCCTCTCCTTCAACTTTGAACTTTCATGTGATATTCCAAGTTTTAATTATATGTCAAAAGATTTTTTTTCTTTTGCCTTTTAACTTGATCTTTTGGAGAAAACATATTTCAAAATGTGTGTGTGCATGTGTATATTTATGCATGTATATTTACCTCTCAACTTGACCTTTTTTGATATCTTTTCCATTGGCATTATTTTAACCAAGGGACACCCTTTATTATTCAGGCTGCTCCACAGAAAAATTTGAATAGAAATTTCACCTATTATGCACAGCTCCTGTTGAGGCAAGGCCTTAGCCCTTAATGCGGGTGAACTTAATGTGCAGAGAGGAGCTAATCTAGTGGGGAGACGGAGCCTCTGTTATAGGTACTGTAGTGTGGTGTTCGAGTGACAAGATTTCTTGTTGCCTAGATCAGTTAAGGGAGGAAGTCTGCACATCTGCTCTTCTCAGATATGGCTTTGGTGAATGAGAAACCTGTTTCAGGGCCTGACGCAGATAATTCCCTTAAAATCCTGTTAAGGTGATAAATGAATAATCAATAAATGATTTGCAATATAGAGGAAGCAAGAGACTGAATCTCCAGAAATTTAATTATATTTACAGATTTTATTTTATACAGTAGACATGAAAGCAAATATATTGCTTTATTTTATAATTTATTCCTTTGTTGTTTGAAGATAAACGCCCACATAGACTATTTCCTTTTAACTTTTCCCTAATTTATGGTGATTGTCTTGCTCATTAAAAACTCACCAATTATCATTTCCAACTGTTTGTTGGAAAGACTAAATCTAGAGTTGTGATTAAGCTGCTTTCGTTACAGGCTAAATCGAATTGTAGCAAATGCTAGTATAAAACTTTAGTATACAGAAAAACTATTTCCAGCCTCAATTAGTGGTGTTAAATTCTGTTAACATACAGCAGTATGTTTGCAAGGCTTGACGGTTACCTGTAATACTTAAGAATAATAAACCGTTCAGACAAGATGCAAATAAGCTGATTTTAAGAAACTTGTCTACAAATCGTTGGTTTATTCTCTGTGGAAGGAGAGACTTTAGCTTAGTTGTAGGCTTTTTGAAATTACTCTGAAACATCAAGTCTGAAAATGTGGGCAATAATCTTGGGCAATAATCCAAAGTTTAGCTGATACCTTTTCGACTGGTTCAGCCTGGTGTCTGAGAGCCCCAGATTTAAAATGGTGTTTCAGGGTTTGAAGCAGTCATGCCTTAGCTTAGTGGTTGTCTGGTTTGTACCAAAGTTTCTCGCTAGACCTCTATGCAAAATGTAAAAGTAAAAGTCATATTTTTAAAAAGTAGTAATAAATTAAAAACATTCCTACAACTAGAACTGAAAAAACGATTTGTCGTTTGTAGTAGGAGAACACATCTGGAGAAGTGTCGGCAAGTAGAGGAACAGTTAGAACTTTTCAGAAGTCAGCAGAAGTGAAAGTGACAGGGAGTTGAGGGAACATAGGTGTCAGACTGACGTGGGTCAGACAGAATGAACACCGCGGTGATCTGATTACCTCTGGTTCCCTGTCTGAGGTCACTGGACTTTAGGTGGCTTGGAAAGTTGTAATTGAGGTCTTCAAAAAGTCTACCAAAAGCATATATTTCCACATAATGCTGCACAGGCTAACTAAACGTCAGGTTTTTTTGACTTTGCCTGGATTTATATCCATTCAGTTTGTGGACAGTAGTTATTTATGTTGATAAAAAGTCCTGATATGTATCTTTGATAAATAAAAAATGGAAAAATACTGAATCTATTTTTTAGTAAGTGCTTTTTGTTAATCAGAAATTTTAAAACTTGTGTCTACTGGAGAAAATGTTAGAAAAAGCCCTTGGTGTGAACTGAATAATATTCTTAAGACCTAGAGACCTTCAGAACTACCTGAAGACACATTGGCAATGGGAGTAGTGAGCCTGTTTTTGTGAATTAATGGACTCATCTGATTTGTAAATCAGACTTCTGTGTATCGGTCATAATATATATAGGAGACAAGGCTACTTAGTGCATCTCCTATTTTAGATTCAGTAGGATTGTTGTGTTCTGGTGAAAATTAATTTGCTAAATGAGACATTTTATTATCTGTGCTTTTGTTCTCTCGTGTTTCTGATTGGTTGTAAACATCTCACAGAAGTAAGGAATATGGTCTTTCTACATGGTCATTCTGTAGGTGACAAGCACTCTTAGAGTTTATAGAAATTATTTGAAGGACCTTTTAAAAATCCAAATCATGAAAAATGGTATTACTGTTTTAAGTATAATTATTAAATAGTAATACGTTAATGCTCTTCCTTTCCACATGTTGCTCCAGTTCTTATTTGTGTGGCTTTATAGTTGTGTTGTACCTCCCAGCTAAAATCTCTTTGCTTTGCTCTGCCTGATGTCCACTCATCCTTAAAGCGCAGCTCAGTTGTCACCTTCATGAAGCCTTCCATCACCATTTTAGTTCCATTAATTATACTCTCAATGTTTAAAACCCTTGCCATATCAAACACTATTTATTTTGGCTTGCATTCTTACTATTTAGTGGGCTATTTCCATCACAGAAGCTCTGTCCTCAAAGCACCTGGAGTAGTGCTGAGCTCTTTAGAAAAATTAGTTGATTTAACTCAGAAGAAAGGCTAATTTAAAGGAAATAAATTAGATTGATGCCAACAAAACTGAGTCCAAAGATTTTATGTGATCTGTCTTTTTGCTCTGATTACCTGAGAATCTCCCTTGGCCTCCAGTATTTGGCAGCTGCTGGGAACAGGCACGTGGAAGCAGTACATGTACTCGGTGTTCTCACTTGAAACGAAGCCGTGCTGCTTAAGTACAGTTGCCGTTTCTGGGATTCCTCATGCAACAAATAATGCAGAAACTGTGGCAAAATGAAATTCTCACAAGCCAACCCATCCAGTAACCACAGATACAGGAAACTTAAGTTTCCTGAGCAGCTAACAACTAGCAACTGTACTTGGTTAGTTCTCAGCCAGGAAGCCAAACCATGTGTGTCCTGGAGTGTAGTAAATGGGAAGCAGAGGAATCAGAGGAAGCCAAGAAGGGACGGTCTGCAGGGGGAAAGATGGAATGGCCAAACAGGCAACCTTATTTTATTCCTTAATAATAAGCATACTGCACTTTTATGTCATTTAAGAAACATTAAGTATAAACTGTGTACGTAACACTTTTTTAGTTAATAATTTAGAACATGGGATTTGTTAGAAATTGTAATATTGATAATAACTATTGGTAATAGACTGATTTGTTCTCTTAAAATTATTTGTAGAAATTGTCTAAATAATAAAATAGGATATGGTATTTCTGAATTGGAGCAAGTTAAATAATCCAAGTGGAAAGCTGTCTTTCCTTCTAATAACCAATAATAAACATTTTTCAGTTTGCTATAAATATTATGAGCAGAGCTATATATTACTGGGAAGGAAAAAAATAGGAAAATGGTTCTCTTTAGTTAATCAAATAGCAGAATTACTCAAATTTGAAAAGTAGTTTAGTGGTCAGGAATATTTTTTAAATGGAAGGGGAAAGAAGATTTCACTTTCTTAAAGTTCTTTTCTGGACCCAAATTACTTTTAAAACTAATAAAACAGGAGTTAGCAAACTTTTTAAAGGGCCAGATAGTGCCTGTTTTAGGTTTGCAGGCCTTAAGGTCTCTGGGCTACTCAGCTAGCCCACCTAGTTTGCCAGCCCCTTCTCTAAAGGGTAATTTAAATATGCCTTTCAGTGTATTGGAATATTGCCTTTTCCTCTTTTAAATGTGAATTGAACCTGATGGGTCAAAGGCACTTTGAAAATAGTGAGACCTTAGTACTAACGGGATGATATTAGGTGCAGACTTTGAATCACACTGCCTGCCTTCAGATATTGCCCTTCCTACTTTCTGAGCTGTGTAACTTTGAACAAATTTCCTCTTCTTTTATAAAGGGGGGAGACTCTATTTGATAGGGTTGTTGTGAGGATTATGTAAAGCCTGTTAGCACAAGATGGGTACATAATAAAACTAAATAAATATGGATATTAGGATTCTATTGATAATGATGACAATGATCATTATTATCTTACACTTTGAATTATTTCATCAGATAACAGCATTTTAGCATTTTTGATTAATTTTCTCCCCTTAATTGTCTATGGACTCTGTTCTGGAGATTGTGAAGAATGGGAAAATGGATTGTAGGGTTGATGCGTGGCTTATTTATAGAATAAGGATTTTTTGGGAAACTCAATTTGGATTTTATGCTAGAAATTTGGCATTATTAGGTAAAAGAAGGTTGTAATTTGATTTATTCAAGCAACAAACATGTACCAATCCCAACTCGAGGTGCTGGCTGTAACATATCTAATGTGTCAGGCCTTGTTTTAGGTGCTTAGATATAAAAGCAAACAGGATTACCCTGCACTGCAGTAAATTTTTAAAATACTGTTAAAAAATATAGTGTTTTAAATTTTCTCACATATGAATGGCTTATAATTTCAACATTATTTTAAATCTTTTCTAACAGACCATTAACTTTTAGGTTATCGCAGCATTTTCAGTTGATATTTTGGTTTCTGGAGTTATCACTCATCTTCTTGATCCTACATAATTTTTTTAAAAACTAAGAACAATGTACATGAAATATGAGACTATGAGAGCTGCACTGTCAAACTGACAATAACCAGGAGATGTTAAGAGAGTATATCATTTGTAGTTGTTTACAATAACTATTTATTGATATTTATAAGTTATTACATTTTATATATAATATGTCATTTAAAAAATATGTGCTATTTCTTGAGAGAAAAATGTCTGAGCTTGGGAAAATATTTATTGAAAAAAATGTATTTTGTCCATTTAAGGAGTGTGTCTTGCACAATAGATACACATATTTCTTCCTCTTCCTTACTTTACTCGGCCTTAGCTTAGAAGCTGTGTGTCCCATCACTTGGTAATTAGGCTGAGTTTGATGCCTAAAGTTGGATAAGGGTGACCTCCTTTAGTTGGATAGTATAGAGTAAATAGTGTTTTCTGTGTCTAATTCTTGTTTTCTTCCTACTTTTTTCAGGAGGTAACAGTTATTTTCAACTATCTTCACATAACAGTGCTTCAGTACAGACTTGGAAGGAAAGTGAGGTGTCACTAGGAAAGAGGGTGTTTTCTTGTAATGTAATACATGTTAGAATATTTGCCATGCAGTTTGCATATAGATGTAAGCAATGGATTAGAGAGAGGTGTTTAAGCCATAAATAGAAAAAGAAGCCTGTACCTGATGGACCAACACAGTTAAGAAATGTGGAATATTTTCTCACTGCTTTGGCATTTTATAAATTAAAATACTGGTGGTATGTTAATTAAAGCACAGGTACACTACTGTGTAAGCCAACAAAGGAAGCCTTCTTTAAAAGGGAATTGTTCTGTGAAATCTAAACACTTGGATGATTATGGTAAATGACGAAGTGAATAAAAATAAGTTCGATTACTTTTCTTTCTGCTTGATGAAAAGCAAAGGTATGAAATAATGAAAAATATGACATGAAAAATTATGGAAGGGAGCTGGCCAATCTTTTTTTTCCTTCTCCCCAAAGCCCCCAAGTACATAGTTGTATATTCTAGTTGTAGGTCCTACTGCTTGTGCTACGTGGGACGCCGCCTCAGCTGCCAAAGTGGAGCCTGTGGCCGAGTGGTTAAGTTCGCATGCTCAGCTTTGGTGGCCCAGGGTTTCACCGGTGCAGATCCTGGGCTCAGACTAGTACTGCTCATCAAGCCATGCCTAATATGTTAAAACCAAGAATCAAACAAAATAAACGCCCCCATATTATATGCTAATACTTTCCCTTAATTTGAAATGCTTTACTATAGTACTATCTTTTCTGTTTGTATTTACTTCTTTTCTGGAAAACTTTTTTGTTTATATAAGTCTTTGGGGTATATAAAGTAAACTATGTTATTAAGCCTCTTGGTGAGTCTACTAATTAAAATTTGAATATAATGTTAACTAGTATTTTATTTTAAGAGACTTTCTAATCTTATACAGAGCAAAATATTTTTGGCAGTTAATTTTAAAAAGCTCTGAAGCTATCTGAAACTCTTAATTTAGATTATTTTAATGAGTGTTAGTTTCCCTAACTTGTTTATTTTTATATCTTGGTAAAAATGGAGCCTGTTGTTCTCCCTGAACACTATTGTGCAAATTAAATAGTGACCTCAATCATTGGAACTTTACCTAGTTAGGTTTCTAATTGAGAAAATATTAGGCTTTGGCATTGCCAATTCTTAGATGTCTTTTCTCTCACATTTCTCAAGGTCAGTTATCTAATAGGCCAGCAGTTAAAAATATTGTACTGAAAATGGCATGTATTTTAGTTCTTGCTACATGTGAATATGTTGTGAGTGATAAAAATTGCACCAGATTAACCTTTCGTGATTATTAAATGGAATGAATTTTAAACACAGAAAGGTGATTATTTTGTGCATAGGTCCAAACTGGGTTTGGTTTCATTTTTAAGTTTCATATTAACTATATTTCTCCATATCTTAATTATGTTCCTTTATAGTGCTTTTGCTTTAGTAATTGATATATTCTTGTTTATTTTTTGAGAGGCTATCTTTACTTAATGTCAAAACAGCTGATAAAAAGTGATAATTCAGTCAAACCTTGATGTTGTATAAAATTAAAACAGTACCTAAAACATTTTTTAATCTGCAAAAAAACCCCCTAAATTTTAGTCAAATAAGCTTGTGTGCATAGGCATGTAAAATATATGAATTAATGTAAAACCTTGATTAACTTGATGCTCGAAAACTCAAATTGATAGTTTTGAGGGACTGTAATCTTAAATTGAAGACGTCAGATGTCAAGAAAAAATGTTTAAGAATAATAATTTAATAAGTAAGTAAGCTATGATGTATCCCTTTCAGTCCTATGGGAATTATGGTTGAAAATTAAAAGATTTAGGCCTGAAAGATCAACACTGTGCAAAAAATGTTTTCCTTTCTTCCCCATATGTATCAAGTCAGGAGCATACACTCGTTGGTATTGGCAATTCAAAGCTAAGGTTTGAAGTGTTTGTTTTCTTGACTTTCCTGTGACGAGGAAATTCAGTTAACGACAGCGCTGCAGCACCGCCTTCCTTGAGCATCCCAGTTAGTCTAGGCTTACTACATGTCGATATTATATATCTGGCTTGTTTTATTCAGCAAACAGTTACTTACTGCATTTGCCTTTTCACTTTATAAACTATGTTGTTTTATATTTCTGAGACATCTAATTTTCCTCAGGGGAAAAATGGAAATGTGGTACAGAGCGCAATTATACAGTGGCTCTACAGGTCCGTAAATGAGTTTCCATTTTTGTTATAAGCCATTCATTCCTTCCTAACTTGCATCTATTCCTTGCTTGTGCCCTTTGGTTTAACATTGTTCTCCTCCCCAATTTTCCTCTTCTCCTCATTGTAAACTCATGGCAGGGTCTGCTTGGTGAGCTCATTCTCTTACAACAGCAAATTCAAGAGCATGAAGAGGAAGCACGCAGAGCCGCTGGCCAATATAGCACGAGCTATGCCCAACAGAAGCGCAAGGTGATGGATGGTTTAAGGGGGCTACTGATTGTTCACACTAATCAGCCATTTCTACCAGATCATGTCACCTTAATCCATTCATGGACTCCAATTATGAGAAATTACTTTTGACAAGTAAAAATATGAAAGATACATAATACAAATATGTAACTTTCTGGGAATGGATAAACAAACCCAAAATATTAAACATAGGAATTTATCTTCTGAAAATTAGATTATCTGCAAGGGCCCATGGATTTCTGTTTAGAGAAGAATTGTGAATTGCAGGTTACTTGATCCAGTTATTGAATCATCCTGAGTTTGTAGCCAACTTGTCAATTTGTTTGTTCTCCAAGTTTTCATTTCTAAAATGAAAAAGATTACTGTGGATGACCATGTTAAGTTATTTAAAGAATGACATTTATTTGTTTTAGCTGGGATCGATCAGAAGAGGATGTTCTTATTTCTTATAGAAGAAAACTATTTTGATTTAACTTTAGAGCAAAGTCATTCTTATACACTTTGATAAATTCATTGCATGAAGTTTTTCCACATTCATCAATAAAGTCAACACAAGTAAATTTTCACTGTGGACTGCTGAAAGATTGAACATTGGAAAGTTGCTATTACTCTGGTTGCTAAAGAACAGATTCTAATGAAAGTCAGCATAAATCTCTATAAATATTTGCTTATAGGTGCAATCAATCAAGTTCTTAAAAATATGCTTTTGGCTGTTAGGTGATCCCACAGTGTAGATCCCAAGGTTAGTGTTCTAAAGAGACTTTTTGAGTCAAAATGAAATGAATGTAATGATTTTAAAGTTATACTCTGAGATCTTGAAATCAGCTAGTTATGTTACGTAAATTAGATCAGAAAAGTTTTAAAGTTATGTACAAATATTACTCAGGATGAAAGATTCAGTCATATAATTAGCTTCCTGTAGGTTCTGATATTGAACTTAACCAATATTACAGATAATGATTTAGTGCAGTAATTCTGCTGGCTAACCTTATCTCATTTGGTGGTGGTGAATACTTGAGTACTCATTTATTTTTTCAGTGTCATTTCCTGGCTTTTCTCAATTCCATGGCTGTGGAATCAACTCCTGTATATTGTTTAGCTTTCAGTGAATGAATAATATAGGCAGAAATAGAAAATAAGTTATTTTCCTACTTGGTTAAATTAAAGTAGATTTGTTAAACCAAGGAAGAACTTATTTTAAATGGTGCTCTAGCGTTCTCTGTCCTGTGTGCTGTGGCGAGTACCATTTAAATATTCCAACAAATCGGATGCTTAGGCTGAGCCATCTGTTCCTTAGCTTTGTTACAGAAAGAAGGGGAAGGAGCTACTGTGTTCTGATGTGTTAGTTAGAAGTATGAATATAGCTCTAGTTACAAGTTTTTCCTAAGTGTTTTTGCATAATGGTAAAATAATTTGAAATAAGTCCCATAGATCTGCCATTAAAAGATTCTAAGATGTGGTTTAAGATTATCGGTATGCTCTTGAATCAAATGGTTTAAGGGATATTAATAGTGAATACTGGTCAATTTCTACATTGCCAAAGGTTAATGTTCATTTGAGGCTTACTTTACTAACCTTTTTTCAGGCTTAGAGATATCATTCATATTTCTAATATTTATTGGATTATCCATATAACCCTTTTATTCCTCCCTTTCCCCTAATGACTCACAGGACTGTATCTCCTTCCCTTTGGTTTATTAAGGCATACTTAATGGAGCACCAAAAAGGGCTTATTCCTGCCCACTTTGGAGTTACCTTGTGCAAAAGTAAATGGGATTTTAAAAACAATTTTTGCTCTTCTATAACAATATCATTCCCCGTACTATCCTGATGGATAGTTTCTTGCTATTTCTTAGCCCCTTCTCTCCCTGTAGTCAGTACACAGCTAAGTTATCAGCCCTTCACTGTCATAAGGATCAAAATCCTAATTCATGAGATTTTTATCATTCCAGGCATTTGAGTACCTGAGGTACAAAACCACAGCTACTTTTTGTTCCTTTTTAATCATTCTTTCTCCCTTACCCTCTTGAAAATATTAAGAATTCTTCATTTTTTATATCTTGCTAGTAGCAGCTAATAAATTTTCCCTGTATCTTCTGAGCAAAGGAGCTCATGCAAGCGACAGTAGATTAAAACTGCCAGTGGTAGTTTTGCCTCCCAGGAATACGTACACATACATAGAAATTTTTACCAGTCTTTATATATATATAGGTATTTCAGAATGGCCACAGTGCCTTAGTAGGAAAAAATACTTAAAATTTTAAAATCAGGCTTGGTTTTGTGAGGAGCTAGTAAAGGTTTTTCTCTTTCAGCTTTAGCTTGTTTCTGCGGAGGATTCCGCTCTTTCTCCATCAGTTTCACAGCTGTGGAATTGTAGAAAAGCTCTGGTTTCAAGGCCATTGATACCCATTTCTGTCAGGGTGAGTTTTAAGTTAATTTCATTATGCAAACTGAATAAATTAAACTACAGGACAAGAACTTATTCTTGTCATAAGTAGCTGAATTTTACCAGTAAAGTACATCAAAATAAAATATTCCCAAATTGCTAGTTAAGACCTTGTATGTGACAGATTAAAAACAGCATGTTCTTTTCTCTTAAGAAAATGTCAAAGTATCTTCTCATTAATCTTCAATATTTATTTTGTAAACCTTAAGGTTTTCATCTTGTTTCCTAGAAAATATTAGATCTAATTCTTGACTCCATTACCTATCTTTTAATACAATATTAATTTTGATGTTCCATTAAACTAGCTGATAGGAAGTATATTGGTAAAACTATGCATGAGTTATTCCTAACAATCATCCCAGAAGGACAAATGATAAATCTAAATACTCATAAAAATCTTAACAGTCATGATTACTAAATACTAATATTAGCATAAAGGTTGTAGTTCTAATAAACTTATATTATTCTAATAACCTTACATTATTATTTTAACTTTTTATATACCCTTTTTATTTACCAAATTACTAAGTTAATCTTTTATAGCCTTTGGCTTATAGTAAACATTCTAACTGTTTTGTGTGATTGTATTAGTTTCTTAATTATTGCCCCAAATTTAAAGTAATGTTGAATTTTCTATTGTAATTTAAGATATACGCACAAAATCGTTAAATATTCACGTTCAAAACTAAAACAGTTTATACTAATACTATTTATACAATTCATACTAATTTAGCTGCCATTGGATGAATATTTAATGGAACAGAGTAAATCAAAGTACCTTTTAAAATGAATTAGGAATTTAATCTGCATAACAGAGTTTTTATGACCACATTATTACAGTATGATGACATGCCATATGATCAAAATATGGACTTATTTGTTTCTTCATTAGCCTTCAGATTTTGTTGTTTGGGTTGTGGGCTCCTTCCCAACTTGCTTGTTTTCTCAATTTTAGGAGACTATTAATAATTCTTGTCCATTTTTCAGAAACACATAGTCAAATGAAAAAAGCTTCTATCTACAAGTCTGCTTGCTATGTGGAATGAGAAAACAGTAAAACAAAACTTCTTTTATATTATCTTTTTTATAATTACTATGTCATATTTGGAGATTTTTAGGCATAGGCTTTTAAGGGAAAAAAATATGTACCTCTTGTTTCCAGCAAGCATTGTCATTTTTGTTTAAAATAAATTTGAGGAAATTTTTGAGAAAGTATTTGGAAGTAGGAATTAAAATCTCAAAATAACTTTTTATTACATGGATAAGACTTATTAATATCTACCTCAATAAGCAAATCATTTAAAATTTTTTCATATATATTTGCTATCATGATAATCTTGATTTCTTAAATAGCCAATGAATGAAGATGAACAAAGATTTACATGAATTTTAACTTGATTTTTGTCTCTGTGAAATAAATTCATGTTTACAAATTTTGATTGTCAGAAATTAGACAATTATTTTGAAAGACTGAGGATGACAACTTCGGCACCTCACGCAAGAGTCAAGTTAATGTGGATTTGTCATAAATGACATCATTGTATTACATATTTAGAATTGTATTGTGACTACTTTAAAGCCTGTTATACAGTAAAGTTCTTTGTTGTTTTTGGATATTTTAGAACTGTTAGCATTAGTAACAATTTGAAGTAGTTTCCACAATACCTGTGGATTTTATCCTACTTTTATCTTATGTTCAAATCAATTTTAGTTGCTTTATTTGACTTCATTGATACTGATGCATTCTCTGTATTATGGGTTAGCCAATCTTGCGCTGGAACTGAATTTAAAAACAAGTATCTGGCTCCACTTAAAGCTCTGAAAATGCAAGTTGTTCTTTGCATTTATTAAACACTTCCCTGCTTCAAAGAGTAGAAATGGACAATATTTTCTTTAAAGATACTCTATGACCAGTGAGCTTTTTCACTAGCTGTAAATGATAACATGTCTGACTCCCCAAAACACAGTTCTTAGGGATATCAGTGCTTTATTTCTCCAAGCATCCAAGTGCCTGTGCTTGAGTACAAACCAGCCTATGAAGAATACAGTCACCAGATGTTTGATCTCTTAGTTTTCTAACAAATCATTTGTAAGAAATGACTAGAATGGTAACAGGGAAATGATTGCTTTTTAAGTAATATAAAATTTTGATGTGCTATTTTTATTGATGAATACAGATTTTTTTACTTTCTTAAATAATTATTTTATTTAAAATTTGTTTTGATTACTATGTATATAAAGCCAGTAATTTTTACTCTTAAAAATACTTTTTAGAAAATTTAACATTCTATGTAAACCAAATAAAATTAATTTATTTTAAATATTTAGGTGTCAGACAAAGAGAAAATTGACCAACTTCAAGAAGAACTTCTGCATACTCAGGTAATTCTGATGAGTAAAAAAACCCAGAGACTTTTTCTTATACTTTCATGTAAGTTTGGTGATGTGAAACTAGTTTTTTAACAAAGCAAAATTTGGAATGGTTTAGTGATAGAACCTTATTATCAATAGATGCAAAAAATGGAAAGGCTAATTGAGAAATAAGGAATAAGGAAGGAACTTGATAAGTGTGGTTAACTCATTTATGTGTAGAAACCTATTTTTGAGTGAACCTTGTGATTCTAATTTTAAGGAAAAATACCACAGAAAAAAAAATGGGGAAAAGTGGCTTGTCCTTCTGTAAACCTGTGCCTGCATTTTTACACTGAGTAGGCTAAGAGATTTAAGTATCACTTAAAGAAATTGGAGTTGAGTCTACCCGCAGGAACTTTTCTCTTTGCTTCTCTAAAGCCCAAAACCAATCAGATAATAACTTCTAAAAGTATTATTGACACTACTGTGAAAAGCTATTCTCTCACAGTTGATGATGAAATTATCATTATTTTAAAGACCTATTGTTCTGTGCAATGTAACAGGTAGGTAACATTCTAGTGTAAAATTGCCTTGTCACCCACTCAGTCATTAGTTATTCTGTATAGATAACAATGATACGCAGTAATTAAGAAGTTATTTTTTTTTTAAGTTAAAAAGACATTATCTTGGGTCTCTCTTCTTAGGGAGAAAAAATACAAGGGACAATCTAGATGAAGTTAAACAACTAGTATATTTTGGGTCAGAGGTTTCCTTAATATCTGTGTGTTGATTCTCATAGCTGGCTATATGTTAGAATCGCCTGTGCTCTGGGCAGCACCACATATATTTTTAAGACTTCCCAGCCAGGTGATTCCGGTCTGCAGCCAGAGTTTAAGAACCACTGATCTCAAAGTGTGGTCTCTGGAGCAGGAGCATCAGTATCCTTTGGGAACTTGTTAGAAATGCAAATTATTGGCCTATTCCAGACCCACTGAATCAGAAACTCTGGGAGTAGAACTCACAAATCGTTGTTTTTAAAAGCCCTCAAGTGATTCTGCTGCATCCCTAAGTTTGAGAATTACTGGTCTAGAGCTCTGGAGGATGGCCCAGTAGCCCATCTGTGCAAGATGGCTATAGATTGGCACCTGTACCAAAGAAAGTTTCCATCCCCAGAAAATGTAGACCCCATAGTTACAAAGAAATGAGCCATTGGAAATCCTGCCACCCTTATATATCCATTGTTATCAACCCTTCAACTTTTGCAGTTGCAGTTGTTAACTACTGGGCGTTAACACAAACACTGTATGGAGAATTGATATAATAAACTATGGGGTTATCTATATCAGTGATGTCCGATAGAAATATAATGCAAGCCACATGTGTTATTGTAAATTTTTACATTAAAAATGGGAAAAAGAAGGCCGGGCCGGTGACGTACTGGTCAAGTTCATGCACTCCACTTTGGTGGCCTGGACTCCACAGGTTTGGATCCCCAGCACGGACCTAGCACTGCTCCTCAAGCCACGGTGTGGCAACATCCCATGTAAAATAGAGGAAGATAGGTACAGATGTTAGCTCAGGGCCAATCTTCCTCACCAACAAAAAGAGGGGGGGAGGAAGAATTAGGTGGAATTGATTTTAGTACTATATTTTGTTTAACCCAATAGATCCCAAATAGTATTATTTCAACATGTAATTAGTATGGAAAAATATTCATGAGATGTTATATTTATTTACTGAATCATAGACATATGTGTGTATTTTACAGTTAACAGCACATCTTGATTCAGACTATCCCTGTTTCAAGTGCTCCATAGCAACATGTGGCTAGTGGCTGCCATATTAGACAGCAAGGATCTCATTCTTAGATACTACCAGACTTGTGTTGTATATACTATTACTACATATAAATGAATGAGTTATATGTTTGTAGTAGAATCAGGCCTACAGTTCTCCCTGTCTCATACTATATGGTTCATCTACATAATGTTTTTGTTTAATTTGGCTTAAGTTGAACATTCTCTGAAGATAGAACTATGATTCCCTGTTATTTACTTTGTTCTTGGAAAATTACAACAACCTAAAAAATTTTCTAAGAAATATTTTCTGTTGTTAAAGGCATGATATTATAAATTGGACATAAACATTCTGCTGGTTGTAGGAAGGAGTAATTCTTGATAGTTTTCTGAACATTGTTAATGTTTAGAGAAGAAATCATAGTGTAAAAACTGAGAAGGCCAATTAGCAAAGGACAAAATTTATTTGAGAAGAAATGTGTGTAGCCAAGCCTCTACTTTCACAAAAACGGCCTGTCTAAGCGTGTTAGTCTTCTTTAAGTGCTTTTCTATCAATATGTCAAAAATTAATGTGTAGTCTCTGGCCACGGAAACTTACCAAAACTTGGAAATTTAAGCCTTTGACTCAGACTTACATTCCAAACTCTGATTTTGGTCAGGCTACGAAGCCTTCCTAACTGGAGGTTCCTAATCGTACAGCCTTGGCCTCCGGGGATGCCTTAGGGACTAATGCGGGTGAAACCCTTAGTAAAGAGCCTGTCATGCGATACATGCTTGGGTACTGCTAGCTAGTATTATTTTATAACATAGCGTTTTAATCAAAACAGTAAATAACGTGGGGAATGGGAAGAATTTGAATTTTTGTCAAATGTCCCTGAAACGAAGGTTTAAAATTTTGATATGATAGAAAATATTACTTCATAGGGTGTACTTAAGAACTTGCTTCTTTAAATTCTTACGTTACGTTTTTGGTATTTTAAATAATTTAATGTCTTCAATGTAAACAATGAAGAATTTTCCAAAAATGCCAATTTATAGTAGAAAACTATAATGAATTTCACCATTTGTATGAGATAATATTCATAATTTATTCTGTCCTCTCAACATTTTCATAGGAACTGTTTAAATGAAATAATTCATTTTAAGTTAGTCGAGACATACAACTTTTGGAAAACTGTAATTTAGACTTAATAAGTGTTATTTATTAACCTTTTTCTTAACATAGTTATGTGTATTATTTGTTGCAGTTAAAGTACCAGAGAATCTTGGAACGGTTAGAAAAGGAGAACAAAGAATTGAGAAAATTAGTGTTGCAGAAAGATGATAAAGGCATCCATCATAGAAAGCTTAAGGTACTTTAAGTTTATCGTAATTTGGTAATTCTCAGAACTTTGCCACTTTACATTGTGCATTCATCAATACCAATTTTTAAGGAACTGTAAAATGTTCTGTCATCCTTCTCTTTCTAACCTGATTTCTTTGGGAGATAGGGAGATCTCTTCCTATGTTAAACATTTCACAAATTGTAGTCTCCAAACATTTGTTTTATACTATGCCCATAAAATCTTTATACTTATAAGAGTCATTTCTCGTGAATCAGTTTATTTTTCTGAAATACCTAGTTTATCTTTAGGCTTATTTAATTTCTATGGCTATAAAATCAGAATTGTGAATTGATAGACATTTAGATATGACTTATCATCACTGCCTTACTTGTATTTCTATTGAATGGTTAGGCTACTTTTTCAAAGAGTGAACATTTTCTTCTGGACGATTCCTTAGGCATTTAAAGAATTTTTGAAAAAGCATATGCTGGTATTGTTATCAGCACATTGGTAATTAACCATTATCAGTAAATTAAATCTTACTATCCCCCCCACACTAAACCAAGCTGTATGTGCTAAATTAAATTGAAGTCAGCCTTTTAACTTAAATCTCATATAGGTAAACAGAATTTATGTCTAGTAAAACTGCACTAAGTCATGGCACATCCATTCTGTAGCCAAGGTCCAAAGAAATATAGTTCTAGTTTAACCAACATGTGTTAGTAGTTCTGACTCTAAATCATGACTGCGTAAGACAAATGAATAGTATGGCTTTGTTTACAAGTCACACATGTCAGCTGAGAAAAGTCATGTCCAAGTGTTTATGTATGTTGAGAGTTGACCTCAGAAACAGTATTTTCTCTCATAAAATAAAATGGTAATGAAAATTTGAAAAGTTTTTTGTTTGTTTTTAGGTGGATGGGACACAGTTGCTTTGCATTTAATTATTTCTAGGTGTTAAGAGATGAAAGGAATCATAGGCTCTCATTTTGTTCCTACCTCGCATTAAAACTTATCTTTAGTAATTAATGCTTCATAGTAGCCTCTTTTCCCAGGCCTGTTTATTTGTTCCTTTATTCATCAAATATGTACTTGAAGCTTGTTGTGTACGAGGCACCATGTTCAATCCTGATTCTACTGAGAGAAAGAATACAGGATATCTGCCCCTGATGCTCACGTTATAGTCTGCCCAGTTGTCAGAGCACGCTTGATCATTATTAGGGACGTGGCAGCCTTTTTGGTGATTCTTTCTCTACTTTTATCCTTTCTTCAGTCTGTCTCCCTTTCCTTTTCTCTTTTTCTTCCCTCTCTCTGACACACACACAGAAAACTTGGTAGAGGTCAAGTTCCTTTCACTTGGTCACCTGATCCCTTGTTTGGCCTTTTTGGTGTTAGTGGTTTTCCTTTGTTGGGCATGTAATGTTAGCTCTTCAGTATTAAATAATAACTTCCCTCTTTGACCAATTCATTAGAAGGTTAGGAAATCCTGAATTAATGTACTTTAGTAAATCGATATATTTCTAAATTAGATCAATTAGATAAGAAGAAATGGAATTTTATTCTTACTGTTTTACTTTTTACTATAATAATGTATTTGTATAATTAAAAAAATAGTGATTATAGAAAAACATTTTGAATTTATCAGCCTTTTTTCTCTTGATGCATCTGTGGTATTTTTTTTTTAAATGTTTTCACTGCTTTGTTAATTTTTTAAATTTTATAGAAATCTTTGATTGACATGTATTCTGAAGTTCTTGATGTTCTGTCTGATTATGATGCCAGTTATAATACTCAAGATCATCTGCCAAGGGTAAGTGAAAAATTAATACCCAGTGAACTTGCCCATTAGCAAAATAAACACTAGGTTCTGAAAAAATTAAATGTGTTATTATACGCATACACACAAGTATATACACAATAGATGTGGATAATGACATAGTAGATTTTGCTATATAACGTTTATTCATGTGTTCTGAGTGATGTCTTAGCATTGAATGTTGTTTGACTGTATTTATGTGTAATGAAGGAAGGCTATCAGATATTTGGCATTATGTATTCATAATATTCGTGATATTAAAATATCTGAACAGTGGATTAAGTTAGGCACATGAGTGACATTTAACCTCATAGTATTGAAAATGTCTTTGTAAAGAGTAGACTAGCAATGGAAATGATTTGTGGAACATTAATGATCTGATTTTAGAAATAGTGGTTTAAATTAGCACAAGTGGTTTTTTTTCCTTTTATTTTTTGGAGAAGATTAGCCTTGAACTAACATCTGCCGCCAATCCTCCTCTTTTTGCTGAGGAAAACGGGCCCTGAACTAACATCTGTGCACATCTTCCTCTGCTTTATATGTGGGATGCCTGCCACAGCATGGCTTGCCAAGCGTTGCTGGGATCCAAACCAGCAAACCCCGGGCGGCCGAAGCGGAACACACAAACCTAACTGCTGTGCCACTGGACCGGCCCTAAATTAGCACAAATTTTAAATAAAAATTTGGCTATGAACATTGGATCCAATTAATGTTTTGTTGTTTATGTTTTCCATGTGTATACCTGTATCAATTGTTTTTTTATAGATGATATTTTAAAATATATTTTTTTAACTTGGTGTTTTGAAAGACTAAAAAATCTCAGAGCAGCATCCCAAATCTATTTAAATTTAATTTAGTATCGAAGTTAAGAATAAATGTTGTTTGTTTTGTGGTAAGGTGGTTGTGGTTGGAGATCAGAGTGCTGGAAAAACTAGTGTGTTGGAAATGATTGCCCAAGCACGGATATTCCCACGAGGATCTGGGGAGATGATGACGCGTTCTCCAGTGAAGGTGAGAAAATGGGTCATCCGAATGAAGCTCCTCAGGCGAGTAATCGCTTCAGGGAGCTTTGATCATTGTGTTGAAATAAAGAATTTTAACTAGAGAAAGAACTGATATATAGCATTTGCAGTGATTTCTATTGTAGAAATCAGTGGGAGGTACAGCCAGGAGGCCAGTGTAACAGGAGCTGAGTACGGAGGGGAGAGCAGTGGGAGGGGAGGGCAGAGGTGCAGTGGGAGGCCTTGCTGTACTGAGCTGTCATTAGGCCTTGGGATTTTGTTCTGAATAAGATAAATGAGAGGCCGAATGAGAGAATGAGAATATTGGAAGTGGAGCCAGTAAATATAAATCATCTCTAGGTTTATTGTAAAAAAAGAGTAGAGAAATGCGTCAGTAGCAGTTGTAATATATTGGGACAAGGGAAGGTTTTTAAAGATACTTATATGCTGATTGTAATGGTCTAGTTGAGAAAAAAAAATGATGATGCGAGAGGGAGGGGACAGTTGCAAGATCAAAGTCATTGAGGCGGCAGAGGCTGGGAGTCATTGAACAAGCTGTCTGTCTTTAGAAGCACTGACGATTCAGGCATCGTCACAGGAAGAAAGTCTGTGGCTAGAGTCTTTCAACAAATATTTATTGAGTGCTTAATACATGCCGCAGTGTTCTGGGCAGTGTGTTGGTAAACAAAACAAAGATCCTTGCCATAATGGAGGATATATTCTAGTAGAGGGAGACGGACAATAAATAATAAACATAATAAATAACCAATTTACATAGTATATTAGGAGGTGGTATGTGTTATGCAAATAAGAAAAGGGAATGGGGGTGCCAGGGTTTTGGTAGACTGCATCGAGAAGGTGACATTTGAACAAAGACTTGCAGACAGTGAGGGAGAGGATCGTGTGGATATCATGTAACAGAGTGTTCTGTCAGGGAGTCAGCGCAAGGCCCTGAGGTGGTTAGGTGGCTCTCGCGGTCGAGGCCAGTGTGGCTAGAGCAGAGTGAAGAGTAGTAGTGATGAGGTCAGGGATGGTGGAGGGCAAGGGGAAGCAGGTCATTAGGGGCTCGTAGATCATTGTGTAGGCTTTGGTTTTTATTTTGAATAGATGGGGAGCCACTGTGGGGTTTTGGGCAGAGTAACAACATTGCTTTTTAAAAGGCTTGCTCTGGCCGCTGTGTTGAAAACAGATGCAGGCAAGATGGGTAGAACCAGAGAGACCAGGTGGGGGACGATTGAAGGGTCCAGGTGACAGTTGCGCCAGGGAAGTTGTGGTGAAAGTGATAAGAAATGGTTGGATTATGATCTGTTCTGAAAGAGGAATCAATGGGATTTCTTGATAGATTTGATGTGGAATGAGAGAGAGAGAGAGAGAGAGAGAGAGAGAGAGAGAGTCAGTCATCGGGATGCTCTGAGGTTTTTGGCCTGAATGAATTAAAGGCTGTGGTTGACATGGAGAAGTCTGGAGCTAGGTAGGTTTGGGGAAGAAGATCAGGAGTTTTGGACTTGCCTGAGGGATGTTAACAAATAAGCACTTGGATATACAAGTTTGGAGAGAGGTCTGGGCTAGAGACATAAATTGAGTCATAATCAAGTCTCTAAAGGTAGTATTTAAAGCCATGATCTTAAAAGAGGGAGTGACTAGTGACAGAGAAAACACAGGATGAAGGATTGCTTCCCCGGCACTCCCAGCGTTAAGAGGCTCAGGGAAGAGGAAACAACAAGAGCTTGTGAAGGAGCAACCAGTGCGAGAGGAGGGAGCCAGAACAGTATCCTGGGAGCCAGGTGAAGAAAACATCCAGGAGGAAGGGGCAGCTGAGGTCGACTGCTGCTGCCAGGTCACGGAAGATGAAGACTGAGAATGGTGGCTGAATTTACCACTGGAGGCGAGGAAGTAAGCTATGTGGAAGCTTCCTTCTGATTGCTTCCACTCCTCAGTGAAATAAGAAGCTAGATCATCAGCTGTTAAGTAAAGAGAGGGGAGAAGATATTGAAGCTTGAAGCAGGAGGGAAAGTGTGGAGTTTTTTCTAGGCAAATGGTGACTCCAGGAAGGAGTTGATGAGGGAATTTGAGAAATTAGGATTACTGAGTTGTGCTGAAGTCCCCATTAAGGTCTCTGGACGTAAATTTAAAGGGCAGCTGTATGGTTGTGGATTTTTTTTCTTTTGTGTTCAGCTGGTGGGTATAGGTATAGAGTATTTGGAGAATTGGGAAATTGAAATCACCAAGAATGGAGGCCCGAATAGTGGTAGAAAGTGAGACTCTGAGGCTGAGGCTAAAATTGTCAAGACATGAAGTTTGTTTATAAGTATAGCAAAGGGGTATTGGGCAGTCCAATGTGACTCATGCAGAGCACTGTTTTGGATCTGACTGTGAATTCAACCATGTTGTGTGAAGCTAGTTTCTTTTTAATTTCTCTGTGGTATTGGGTGAATGTACCACACTTTATAGATCCATTTTACTTTTTTTTGGTGAGGAGGACTGGCCCTGAGCTAACATCTGTTGCCAATCTTCCTCTTTTTGCTTGAGGAAGACTGTCGCTGAGCTAATGTCTGTGCCACTTTTCCTCTATTTTTTTTCTTTCTTTCTTTTTTTTGTGAGGAAGATTTGCCCTTAGCTAACATCCATTGCCAATCTTCCTCCTTTTTTTTTTTCTCTTGAGGAAGATTAGCCCTGAGCCAGCTTCTGTGCCAGTCTTCCTCTACTTTATATGTGAGATGCCTCCACAGCATGGTTGATGAGTGGAGTGAGTCCTCACCTGGCATCCAGACCTGTGAACTCGGGCCCCCAAAGCAGAGTTCATGAAAGTTCAACCACTTGGCCACAAGGCCGACCCCTTATCTTCCTCTGTTTTATGTGGGATGTCTCCACAGCGTAGCTTGACCAGCCATGCCCAGGATCCAAACCTGCGAACCCGGGGCCACCAAGGCAGAGTACACGAACCTAACCACTATGTCACTGGGCTGGCCTGATCCATTTTACTATTGCCGGGCATTTGGGATACTTCTAATTTAGGGAGGGGAAAAACCCGCTTACACCTCATATCAAGTGCTATAATCAGTTGTAAAAACATTGTAAACCTACCTTTTTACTTTGTTACCAGCACCCTAATTGTAGTGGCTCTGGGTGATGTTGTATTTCAGGAAGGAGTGTTAACTTTCTTCTGGCAGGAGGGTAGAGCATGGACAGATTTCCTTGCAACAGACAAGGCTGGTCTCTTCCCAGTTCGCATTACTCCCCTGGTATTTATCTGTGTTGACAGCCCCCAGGGATGCTGCTGATGTGTAGTGTGAAGGAACACCTGGATTTGTGCAATGTGGTGGCGCTGTCTAGACCATGTAAGTGCTAGGGGAATTCATATGAATTGTAAATGCATTATTAATCTCAATGTTCTGTTAATTTCAGGTGACTCTGAGTGAAGGTCCTCACCATGTGGCCTTGTTTAAAGATAGTTCTCGGGAGTTTGATCTCACCAAAGAGGAAGATGTAAGTAGAATTCATAGGAGGTTCATGTGTGTAACTTTACAACCTGTGAAAGCTTATAAAAGACAATTAAATGGAATGTTTTTAACTGAAGATTTTCTTAGGATTTTGTTGTTTTGCATTAATAGCTTGCAGCATTGAGACATGAAATAGAACTCCGAATGAGGAAAAATGTGAAAGAGGGCTGTACTGTCAGCCCTGAGGTAAGCGTTGCAATTCATTTCAACAGTGTTTTATGAAAATCCAATGTTTACACTTTGAAATAAAGCATGATACTGGCGTTGATGTTTAGATTGCAGCTGTTCCATACGTATGTAGTTGTTTTTTTAATATTCCAAATGATATATCACTTTTTGGGTAATTTTCTAGAATAATTACTTTTAGAGTCAGAAAAAGAATAACATTTTTCTGAGTACTGTATCTGGATGCTTGAGATATAGAATTTTCAGAATATCAGCAAAAAATTCCTAACAAACTGCCCCACGATATTAATTTTTTTTTTTTTTTTTTTCTGAGTAGACCATATCCTTAAATGTAAAAGGCCCTGGACTACAGAGGATGGTGCTTGTTGACTTACCAGGTGTGATTAATGTAAGTGTACACAAAATAGGTATTTTATCATATTCCTATTGTGGAAAACATTTATAATGACATTTAAAACCTTTTTCTTCAAGACTGTGACATCAGGCATGGCACCTGACACCAAGGAGACTATTTTCAGTATCAGCAAAGCTTATATGCAGAATCCTAATGCCATCATACTATGTATTCAAGGTAAGTCTTATCACAAGATTTTCATTGCACTGATATGCTTCCTTTAACAACCCAAGCCTTGCTCTAAATATACACATCACATAAACATACAGGATAAATATGTTTTACTCCCTCCTCTTACTTGTGCATTTTATTAGTAAATAGAATTGAAGTTGGGAATATTTTTGTAAATTTCACTGTAGGCATCATAGAAATTTTTATTGGCTAGAATTTCTTTTTATAACTAAAATAAATGTGTTAAAATTTTTCTTACTATAATGTGGACACAAGGCTGTAGCTTGTAGATGTTTTCAAAATCCATTTTGCGATTATTACACTGTCACTTTTCATTTTGTTTTCAGATGGATCTGTGGATGCTGAACGTAGCATTGTTACAGATTTGGTCAGTCAAATGGATCCTCATGGAAGAAGGACGATATTTGTTTTGACCAAAGTAGACCTGGCAGAGAAGAATGTGACTAGCCCAAGCAGGGTGAGGGCAAGTTCTTTACTGTGAGAGAACAGTCTTTGTGTAAGCTCCAGCTGCGACCGCGACTGGTTGGTTAAAAAAACTCTTTATGGAATACTCTACTTGATCAGAGGTGGTAATGGAATAAAACAAAGTATTGGAAAGTTATAGTAAATTACTTAAGTGCAATTTTGAGGTATAAATAAAATTCCATAATGATAGTTTCAGTCATGTGCCACATAATGATGTTTCAGTCAGCGATGGATTATGTATCCGATGGTGGTCCCATTAGATTAGTACCATATATCCTAGGTGTGTAGTAGGCTATACCATCTAGGTTTGTGTAAGTACACTCTATGATGTTTGCACAATGGCAAAATTACCTAACAAATCATTTCTCAGAATGTATCGCCATTGTTAAACAGCACGTAACTGTAGTTCACTTTGGAAATACTTAAATTGCTAATGTTGCTTACTCTAATTTAATTTTAAAAATTTTGTATAGTGATAATCAGTTATGAACTTCATTTGTGGTGTTTCTTTTTTTAAATTATTTTTAGTTGATTTTCATAAATTAGTGTAAAACTAGTGACAGTGTAGATTCCTCTTGGACCTTATGTATATGCTATTTTTCTTTTTTCAGATGAACATTACCTTTCTTAACTGACTGAAGACTGTATAGCAGATATTTATAGTAGAGAAGGCATTGAATTGGGTCTCGGGCCTCAGCATTCTTAGCTATGCTCCCCCACCAACTAGCTGTTGGGCAGATCTTGTTTTCTTTTCACATCCAGTCAGTGCACAATCCAACCTGTTAGTCTAGTTGATCTCTAGGGTGCTTTCCTTTCTGAAATTGTATGACTTCTACGTATGGTGTTCAGTGTCTCACCCCACCCCCCCTTCCTGTAACAAGGGAAGAGCTTTATTTCAAGGAGACATTGTGTGTAAGTCTTAGTAGAGTGCAAATCTTGATTTAGGGCATGCTCATTACTCAATTATAAAGGCATAAAGTAGTGGTTAACAGGACAGAGTCTGTAGCCAGATTGGTTTCAGATCCCAGCTCTGCCATTTGCTAGCTGTGAAACCTTGGGTAAGTTAGCTTTTTCAGTGCTTAAGGCTTCCTCTCTGTTGGAAATAAAGATATTCATGCTACTGTCTCATAGGTTGTAAAGGTTTAATGAGTTAAAGGTTTAATGAGTTTGTTTTAAAGTGATTGACATAGTGTTTGGCAAAAAAAGGGTTATATAAGTGCTGGCCGTCATCTGTTATTATAATATTTTTATCCCCATAGAACAACAACTTCAGACTAAGGCCCATCCCTCGTACTACTGCTTACATTTCTCTCCTTCCACCTGAAACTTTCTGGGACTGTGCCTCTGTGTCAGGGGTTCCCAAGACGGACCACCCCTAGGTTCACTGATTCTCTAGAAGGACTCGACTCAGCACATAGTCATACTTACACCAAAGATTTGTTAAAGTGATAGGATAGAAAGCAATATCACAAAGGGAAAATGTACAAGAGGTGATGTCTGGAGGAAACCAGGCTCAAGTTTCCAAGAGTCCCCTCCGAGTAGGGTCACACCGATGTGCTTACTGCCCCCAGCAACAGGTTGCTCGTTGGAGACTCAGCACCTGAGCTTTTTATTGGGGGTGCTCATGTAGGCCCCCTCAAGTACAAAAATTCCAGACGCCCAAAGGAAAGCAGATGTTCAGCATAAACCACATTGCTTGCACAATGAACCACTGTATTTAGGGAAATTTTTATATCAATGTAGGGAATTGTTTACCAGTTAAATTCCCAGATGCCAGCCAAGGACAAGCAGGCCTTTCTAAGGACAGCAGTGTTGGGCCTGCTGTGTTAACTCTCTTCCTCACAGCCTCCGTGACCTCCTCTGTGCCTTATTTTTAATGGTAAAGCCCACTGTGGCAGTATTGGTCCTGATATGCAGAATGGGAGAAGTGAGGTAGATGCAAATTTCTGTGCCTCTTTCCCATCTCTCTTCATTCCTTTCGTTTCTTAGGGTTGTAACTTGCTGTAGAGGACGGATTCTTACCTCAATATTAATCTGAATGGGCTTCTGGGAGTGGGAACTCTTTTACTTTGTGTGTGGATGATGGATCTCTCCGCAAATCTGCAGTTTTCTGGAGATAGAGTCCATAGTTTTTATTACATTTAGGAATGAATTTTTGACCCTAAAAGAATTGAGAGCCAAAGGATCCAAATATTTAAAAAAAAAAAAAAAGTAATAAAAAGAGGCAGTCTAACTTGGTTAGAATTTAGGTATTTAAAGAAGAATATGGGGAAATAATAATAGTAGCTACCATTTATTGAGTGCTCTGCATGCCTGGCACACTGTGTTAAGTATCCTATCTTATATAATCTTCTCAGCAATCGTTTTGAAAAAGTTAAGTAACTTACTTAAGGCCACTTAGCTAGTAGGTGGCAGAGCAGGATTCGTACTAAGCCCAGACTCCAAAACACTGTGCATCATTCCAAGTTTTAATTTTGGTACTTTTGTTTTAATAATACTTTTTTTAGTATGGTAAAATTAAATGTATTTATTTTTTCCTCAAATAACAATTGAAGTACATTTTAAGCTTTTGTACAGATTTATATATTTAATTTACATGTTTAGCATTAAATTTGCTTTTTAAATAGTATATTTTGCTTTAAAAAATTATATAAACCTACATCTCACATTTGTTTTTCCCACTTTAAAAAATAGATTCAGCAGATAATTGAAGGAAAACTCTTCCCAATGAAAGCTCTAGGTTATTTTGCTGTTGTAACAGGAAAAGGTATGCAAAGATGGATTATTATAGTTTCAGTTTTTGTTGTTTTCAGCTATTAAAAATTAATTTTCTTAGAACTTTACCATCCTCTTTCCCTAGGAAACAGCTCTGAAAGCATTGAAGCTATAAGAGAATATGAAGAAGAATTTTTTCAGAATTCAAAACTCCTAAAGTAGGTATCTTGTTTAACTATTTCAAGATTTTATAGCTTAAATTGTTTTCACTTAAAAGTTTTTTAGCCATTAGTTTAACATTGAATTTCCAGAATTTTCCCCAAATAGTGGTCTGCATCTAATAAGCAAGTCCTCAAGCTACTCTGACAGAATTGGGAGCACTTTATCACGTGGTACAATACAGGCTGGCATAATGAACCGCCTCCTGGGATGTGGGCACAGAACACCACCACCGGCACCTCTGCAGTTTCACATAAAGTGATTTTTAAAAATCAATATGTGTGGGGCTGGCCCCGTGGCCGAGTGGTTAAGTTCGCGCGCTCCGCTGCAGGCGGCCCAGTGTTTCGTTGGTTCGAATCCTGGGCGCGGACATGGCACTGCTCATCAGACCACGCTGAGGCAGCGTCCCACATGCCACAACTAGAAGGACCCACAACGAAGAATATACAACTATGTACCGGGGGGCTTTGGGGAGAAAAAGGAAATAATAAAAATCTTTAAAAAAAAAAAAAAAAAATCAATATGTGTACACATTTCTCTTACAGTATTAGGGAAAGTTGGAGTGGGGAGTGGGGATGTCAAAGGGGTATCCCTAAGTAGACATTGACAGAAATTGACAGAAAATAAGATACTGGCAGAAAACCAAATAGAATTGCTGAAAGGCAACTGAGTTATATTAAAATTTTATATGTAGAGAGTCTCTTGAAATGGAACAGTTTAAGCTTACCCCCTCACTATGTTTAAATAAAATTAAAACTTCAGTTTCTCAGTCACACTAGCCACACATTTCAAGGGCTCAATAACCTTGTGTAGCTAGTAACTACCATATGGAATAACTCAGGTACAGAATATTTTCTTCATCACAGAAAGTTTTATCAGACAACGCTGGTGTAAAATGTCTAAGTGGCTATTCTCATATTGTCATAATAAGCACATTCTCAAACTTACTGATAGTATTGCCCTTTTTCCCATTTTAATATACTTTAGCTCTTATTATTTTTTAATAGGACAAGCATGCTAAAGGCACACCAGGTGACTACAAGAAATTTAAGCCTTGCTGTGTCGGACTGCTTTTGGAAAATGGTACGAGAGTCAGTTGAACAACAGGCTGATAGTTTCAAAGGTAAGTTGGGTTTTTAAAATAAGTAAACAAACTTAGCATTTCTTTTAGCTGGCAGCCTTAGGCATCCATCAGATTCTTTACTCCCTTTCTTTAACAGCTGCTTTTTAGTTCATTTACTATTAGATAATATGCAGAAAATGGGGAGAACATAAATCTTCACTTGTACAACGACAGGATTTTCCCTTTCTGGGGAAACATTGCTGGGAGCACACTGCAGAGTTTAAACGGATTAGGACCTTTGTAGTAGTGTTTGGGAGAAAGAGGTTTGTAAACTGTAGAGAAGTCAGATGCCCTGTTTTTGTGGGGAAGAGAGGAAATGTGTTGGAAAGCAGAGCAGCCTGTGTTCCAGCTACACTGTACTAGTTCCTGAATCCCACACTTTCCTGCTCCACGGCTTTGCTTCCATAGTTTCATTTGATGAGAATATACCCGCCTTCCCTTTTCCCACTTGGAAAGCCTACCTGTTTATCCCATTTGGTTCCTCAGCACCCTTGTCAGTATTATTATTATTCCTGTTTTACAGAAGAGGAAACTGAGGCACAGAGTAACTTACCTAAGTAATGCACCCAGCATCACACAGGAATAGATAATAGACCCAGGATTTGAATTTTGGTGGTAGGACTCCAGAGTCCGTGCTCTTAGCAGCTGTACTAAACTGCTTCAGCTGTGTGTTTTGTGGATTGAAAATGGAGGAACTAGAGTCAAGGAGATAAATTTGGAAACGATTGCAGTAATGAGATTCTGAGATGTCGAGACCCCAGAGTATTCAGGAGTCGTAGCTGCACACTCAGAAATTAACTTAATACAGAAGATGTGCAAGATGGCTTTGACCACTGCATCTGGAAAGAAAGAGAATCCTCAAACTTGAATATGTTTCTTCCTCAGCAACACGTTTTAACCTTGAAACTGAGTGGAAGAATAACTATCCTCGCCTGCGAGAACTTGACCGGGTAATATTTGTGTACTTCATGATTTTGTGTAGATCTGATGTAATATTGTGTTCTAACAAAATTGGTTGATGAGCAAAATCTGGTGAGCTAGATTGCTTGGGTTTTGACCATGATTACTAATTTAGAGCTGCAAGAATTCATTTCCAGGAGCAGTTCTCTCTTCTACAATAATTTAAATTACTTATTACATAATACTAAACAGTAAGTAGGGATCATAGGATGTCACAACAAGGTTAAAAAAATGTTTTCTGAGCCAGCCCTGATGGCGTAGCAGTTAGTTTGGCACACTCTGCTTCAGCGACCCAGGTTTGGTTCCCAGGCATGGAACCCACACCACTCACCCGTCAGCCAATTTTGGCAGTGGCTCACATAGAAGAACTAGAAGGGCTTACAAATAGAGTATAGAACTACGTATGGGGGCTGTGGGGAGGAAAAGAAAAAAAAGAAGATTGGCAACAGATGTTAGCTCAGGGTGACTCTTTCATGGCAAAAACACACACAAACTGACAAAAAATTGTTTTCTGAGAAGGTGAAAAATATTCTTTCAAGGTCTTATAGAATTAATGTATTTTATCTAATGTAAACTTTTAAAAATTATACATCAACTTTTTTAATTTTCAGCATTTACCATGGAGAAATGTACTGATTTAGTGGGACTTAAAATGCCATCAGTTATAAAACAGCATCAGGTTACTAGTACACTAAATTAATATGTGCTGATACTTTCACATAACATTTGTTATGTGAAAAACTTATCTGAACAAATGTTAATGTGGAAAGCTGCATTCAGAATTGAGTGGATAAGGTAGACATATATCAGTTTCTCTGTCCTTATCTGAATATTGGCATTCCTAAAAGAAAGACTAGAAGAGAAGAGCATTATTTGCTGCTCATGCATGCTTCAAACCCAAGGTCAGCCCACTAGCCTGTCAGAGGCCTTCCTTTTAATTATCTTTGAAAATCATGGCAGGGCAAATTGACTATCTTATGAGAATCTTACTTATTTCTATCTATATTGTCTAGAATGAACTATTTGAAAAAGCTAAAAATGAAATCCTCGATGAAGTTATCAGTCTGAGCCAGGTTACACCAAAACATTGGTGAGTATTTGACCTTTTCCCAGAGACTTTACTGTAGGAATTATAATGAAATACTCAAATTTAGATTGATAAAGCAGTGATTTATGGTAGCCTTGGCTCATCCCCCAAAACACTTAGTAAATAGGCAAGAACATAAACGTACATGCCGTTTGCTAAATCTAACCACTATTCTAGACTAACCTATTAAGTATTTAAGTACAATAAATTGTATATTTATTAAGTATCTTTCAGAAAAGATGTTCTGAAAGATAGCTTTCTTCATGCTCTTTTAAAATCTTGATTTGTCTTAGGCTTTTCTTTATCATATACTTAATAAATACATAATTTTGATTTCTGTAAAATTGGGCAAAAGTTTCATCAAATTGTGCTTTAGATAAATGTTAAACAGTCCATCAGAACTGATTGCTCTTATTGGATTAATCATGAACTATAGAGAAAATTGGTTTGTAAAGCACGAAGAGTGTATATTTTCTAGTTCTCATTTCTGAGTAAGAACACAGTTGATGTTTTTTATATGTGCCTAGTATGTTTTGTACAAATTACATTTCAAATTGAATCCTAATTGAGATTTTTTTTAAATAGCAAGTATATGCATCCTTTTGAAAAATGCTCATGCAAATCTCTTTCAAGGCAAGCTATCACCTTTAATTTATGTTTTATGTAAATTTTGGCACCCTTAAATTTGTTGGAATGGGGCACTGTAACCAAAATAGGTTCTGTGTACCTCAAGCAAACTCTGTATAAATAGCCTTGAAATTTCTGCAGTCATATTTTAATTAACAAATTCCTTGTGCATAAATTATCTTTCTAATAAAGCCTGTAGTATTTTTAAGAATTTATTATTCTTGGAGCAGAACTATCCTTACTGCCATTCTTCATAAATATTTTCTGTACTTCTTCTGTTTGGTCAGTTGAAGATGATCAAAACTGAGCCTGGACGGTAGTGTCCAGACCTGAAGTTTGCACTCAGCATTGCTAGTTTCCCCATTTGGTGCCCTTTCTTCCTCAGTGGTAAACCCTGTTTTCTCTTCAAGTAGTCAAAATATGCCTATTTTTAATCTCCTCTCCTTATCCAAAAAAGAATTCTGATTTTATCTATACTTGTTGGCTGATTAATCAGATATATATAAAACACAACTTGTTATGTTTGCTATTATTTGTATTTTAAGCCAGTTCTGGGGCTTTTTGAAGTTGCACAAGATAGATCATGTAGAAATGCACACACACACATACACAAAAGGAATATACTACTACTTGCCTTCCTAGGTTGTATGAAGATAATGTATACACAAAGTGATTTGTAAACTATAATAACTAGGAATGCTATTTATGGGAGGAAAATGTAGTGCCTCTATAAATTTCTGGCATCATCAAATGGAATGGTTAGTTTTGTTTGGACAGAACAAGTCTGATATCAGAGTAAACCTGTGCTAAAGTGAGCCTTGAAGATAAATTTAATTTATTTAACACAAGGTGGCTGAAGGGCATTGTGAAGGGACAAGACTTCTGTCTTGCCAGCTTGCCTATTGGGAAGGCAAGGCAGAGAACTAGGACATCTGGCTGCTAGAGATTTATTCTGTGAGCGGCTGGATCAGATGATTCTGTATCTTCTCATCAACTTCTTTTTTTCAAGCTCTATGGCTTAACACAAACATAGATCAAAATAGCAGGGCCTAATCTTAACTCTTCAGGCCATATTGAATTCAGCTGCATTGTAGCCAAAACATTTTATTTTTGTGATATAGTTGATGTTGTCTTAGGTAGTATCTTTTTGCTGCATATGCCTTATGTCATATTTTAGGATCTATGCCTAAGACATTTATACGTATTTAAGTCACAGGACTGTGTAATTTATATTTGGCTATCTGGAAGCAGTGTTACAAGCATTTTGTGTCCTAATGTGATAGTTTATTTACTTATAGACATTCTACTATACTTTAACGGTATTTTCAGAAAGTTATTGGGGATTTAGATTTGACATATGATGCATTATAGTGAGAAATAGGCTCTCAACGTTTTCACACAATATACCTGATCATTAGGAATCAATCACGTTAAGCAGGAGATATTGATATATCATTAACATTATGTGACCATGATTATAGGTATGTCTTTTTTTCATATGTTGTTTAGAAGGATGGCTGGCTGGATTTATAGAAATATACTTTTTAAAAAAATGATACCATGGCTTGCATTCAATTTTTGGCGAAAAATATTAAGTTTATTTTGTTGACGTTAAAAGAATGAAAAGAAAATGGGAATGCACAGTTGAGTCCCCTAACTCAGATTAGAGGAATCAAAAAGATTTCTGACACATAATCTGAGATCTAAAGGGTGAATAGGTGTTAGGTAAAGGCAAGGAGAGGAATATTGCAGAGTCCAGGAGGTGAGAGTGTGAAAGGTGACACAGGTCACTGAAGGCGGTTACCTGTGGCTTTAGCACAGGAAGAGGCAAGAGGCAGGAGATACAACAGTAAATGAAAGCAAAATACAGATTATTAAGAACCTTACAATCCGTGTTCAGAAGCATGGAATTTATCCCATGAGCAGTGAGGGCCATTGAACAGGTTTAGGTCAGCTTTGCATTTTAGAAAGCTCTTTGTAGTAGGGAAAATGGACTACAGGTGGAGAAAACTGTGAGCAAGGAGACAGTTGGCTGTTGAAATATTCTAGATTAGAGGTGATGGCAGCTTGAACTTGAATAGTGATTGTGCAGATGGAGAAGAGGAGATATTTTTGAGTTGAGAGGTTACCTAGAAGGTATAATTGACAGGATTTAGTGATTGGATGTGTAAGTAATGGAGAAGACAAGTCGATTAAACAGTGAGTACATTTATGTCCATAAGTACATTGCTAGGAATCTATGGAAATGAAGATATGTTTGACAAAGATGAACACACTAGAGTCTTCACCACAGTTTTGTGTGTAAGTGTAAAAAAATTGAAAATTTACGTTTCCTATTTGGAATTACATAATATTTGATTTATCTATAGAGTGGATTGCTGTGCAGCCATTGGAAACATAGGATGTTGACATGGAATACGATGTACAATATACTTTAAGTTTCAAAAAAGTATAAAACAGTATGTGTAATATCCACTTTTGTAAACACACAAATATTTATGTAGGCTTTAAATTTTCTTGATAAATTGAGCAGTGAATAGTCATAATCTACTGAAGGAGGAATTATGGAGGACTTCTTACTTTTTCTGGATTGGTTAAAATTATTAAATGGAGCATATCTTCTGCTTTAAAAGAAGAAATTTCCATTTTGAAACAATTTTTAATTAAAATGGAGTATAAGTAAAGTTCCTGGAGATAAAGAGGGTAATAAATAGAACTATAATGTTAATCGTATTTTGTATATTTGTGGTTTTTATCCCCGGATAATAGCAAAATTTAGGATAGAGAGGAAGTCTACAGTCACAAAGAACGTATGCTGGGGAATTGGTCTGTGTAAGTAAGTGTAGCAGTTGGTAAAACCAGGTGGAGTGGCCTCACAGTACAGGTGTCTTTCCATGAGAGTTGACGACTAGTGGTCCAGAAGAGAGATTGTGGGGTGAAGGGAACACAGCTTCCATTTTCTGACTCTACAGCATATTCACCTAATGAGCAGCTTCCAGTCAGCAGAATTTGAGGACAATCACTGTGTGTAAGGGAGAGCCAGGAAAGGTTTGAAGATACAAGGAACAGGGAAAGAATAAGAATATAAAATGGTTTGTTTGCTACGGCACAGGGTATTGGGGGCACAATAAAAATTATTGTGAGGGAGGGGAGCAGGGGGAGTCTGGACAGAGGACAGCAGCTTGGTGATGAAATGGCAGGTGAGGCTCGGTAAGGATAGGTTTGGGAAGCAGCAGGCTTCTTTGAGAAAGTTACTGCAGGCCTGTCAGGATGTGGTGGTCTGGGATTTTGTTATGGTCGTCTTAAAAGGGTGCCTGGGCTGTAGATTCCTCGCCCACAGACTCCTAGGAAGAGATAACAGACCATGTCTGTTCTGAGGCAGGAACAGCGAAAAGCTCTGGTGGTCAGAGGCTGGATCCTAGTCTTCTGTTCATGTTTCAGAAATCTTGAGTTTGTGTTCAGAATTGTATCTGAATAGGAGGCCCTGACAAGCTTCTTTTCTTCCAACTTGCTCCTAAAATTCTCCCATTATCTGTCATTAATGTCATGACTAAATTGACTCGGTCCTTCTGCTCCTCAGTGGTATATCCTTTTCTTATACTCTTTCTTTTGTTTTCTGGTTGTAACCGAAAAAACACCTGAAAGTTAGCAAGGAGAACCCAGCAGCTAAGCTCACTGACTCAGTGGGCTTAATGTTACACTACTGTTGAGTGAGTGATCACGCATGCGTAGTCTTAGACAGGAGGAGGTGTTGACCTCCTCACCCAGGAAAAGCACAGCTTGGCTTTTAGACGTCAGGGAGGTTTCTGCTACTATGAGCTTTGTGACTGATTCTGGAGGGTTGAGGTTACTCTTAAGACTGACCGCTGGATAAGCAGAGTGTTTTTGTATATTGTAGTATTATATTACAGTAGAAATTAGTTTGGGAGAAGCCAAATAAATATTTTCTTGAGATTTCAATTTTTTTTCTTGATTGAAATAGTTGCCTTTTTCTTATTTAGAGAGCTGTGTTCTTGAAAGATGTGTTTTAAGGCAGAATTTTCAACTTGATTATGCATCTTTTATATTGTTACCTTAGTCATGAAGTGTTGAACAATTTCTCTAGGAATATCCTGTAACATCTCTTTGCTTTGTGCTATGGTCTGATAAATTGTTAAAATTTTACCAAGAAGTTTTCAGTCTTGAGCTCCACTTCACAGTCAACACGTACAAAGTATGTATTACTTTAGGCAAATAAGCACATGAAAAGATGCATAGAATTATTAATCATTAGGAAAATGCAAATCAAAACCACAATGAGATACCACTATAAACCTATTAGAATGACTCAAATTAAAATGACTACACCAAGTGTTAGCAAGGTGTGATGCACAGGTGTGCACATAGGTCAGAGCTTTAAATATGTGCAGTTTATTGTAAATTAATGATACTTCAATAAAGCTATTTTTAAAAACTTAATATTAGTGATCTTGAAACTTTTTTTTTTTTTAATTTTAGGGAGGAAATCCTTCAGCAGTCTTTGTGGGAAAGAGTATCAACTCATGTGATTGAAAACATCTATCTTCCAGCTGCACAGACCATGAATTCAGGGACTTTTAATACTACCGTGGATATCAAGCTTAAACAGTGGACTGATAAACAGCTTCCAAATAAAGCAGTAGAGGTTAGGATATAATTTAATTAAATGGGTAAGAAGCATTATCTGAAGGGAGTAGGAGCTGTGAATTTTAGGTTTTATTCCCATCACAGTGACTGTCTTTCTTTTTGGTCCTTATTCTCCATTTATTCTTTATTCCTCATCTCTGTGTTGGGATTAACCTTAATGCTGCTATCAATTACTACTTTTATAGAAATTTACTAATTGGTATGGTGTTGGTCTGACGGTATTGGTTCTTCTTCCAAAGATAGCGTTTAAAAAAACAAGCAAAATTTGCTTGAATGTGAAATATTTTTAGCTTCTTGTGTGGACAGAGATTCCATAAAGACAATGTTTGATGGATGAAACATTTACCGATTTTCTGCAGGGCTCGACTATACTTAAATAATCATTCCTTAGTTAGGATCCTGCCAGAGGTTAGACTAGGAATTATAAGAAAGTACCCTAAAGTTTGCATTTCTGTTACCCATGTATCTTGGCTCTACCCCTTAGTAGCTGTGTGATCCTGGGGCTAGTTGCTTAACCTTTCTGTTTCATCATCTATGAAATAGGGTGATAATGTTGGCTACCTCACAGGTTGTTATAAGGAGTAAATGAGTTAATGTATGTAAAATACTTAGACAGTGGTCCTGGTCCATGGTAACTGCTCCGTAAATGCCAGCTGCTTTTATGATAATGATGATCATTATCGTCATCCAAGTTGATTTGCCATGTATATTACTTTCAAGGATGATTGTTCTAGCTAAGAGTCAATGTATTCTGTGCTTCTGTGTGAAGGTGCTCACAAAATTAAAATCAATGTTAAAAATAACTTTGTTTTTCATACCTACCTTAGAAACAAAACGTCAGTGTCTAATTATTCAGGTGTATTTCACCCCTTTCCTATCCTGCTGCAGTCCTAGCTTCTTCGCCTCTGTTCTCAATTTCCTCAGTCCTCTCTTTCTGAGAACTCTTGCAGCTGCTCTACCTAAGCTTCATGTTGCTGACCCTTGCATCAGTTCTTGACACATTTACCCCTAAATTAGAGGGCTGCTGCTACCACTTCACTAGATCTCACTCCTGGGCCAAACCTTTTTCTGGGCCTTTTGCATGATAGGATATTTTCATATCCTAAGGTTCAAGGAGTGGAGCTAGTCATGAAAACAGCAATGATTCTGTTTCCTGCTGCTTTCTCCTTCATGCTGGGGTGTGGTAGAAAGGTGTGGACCTGCTGAAGGTCAGGAAATGTCGATTTTAATACCTCGCTCTGTGTTCTTCGCAGTCACCTTTCTTTATGCCGTAATTTCTTAATGTTTAAAATGAAGAGGGCCAATATAAAATGCAACATTCTCTAGCCCCCTTAATCAGAAGTAGTTATAGTTCTTAATTGCTTTGGACACTGTGCTCTCCTGTTCACTGTTCAGATGATTAGCAGTTAGCTCTCACACGAGGCTGGGTAGTGCTCAGCTCTGTTGGAAATACTGCTGCATTGCTTCATATATTTGCATAAAGGAAAGATGGGAAGAAGACTAAATCATTAAGAAATTTTAAACTTTTTGCAGCGTGAAAGAAGCCTGCAAACTCACATGTTGTACAGAGTGAAATAAATAAATAAGTGAACCAAGTCTGGTGGCTGACTAGCATGCATGCCTTTCCAAAGGAGGCAGGTCCTGTTCAGCTCCAGCAGGTGGTGCTATGTAGGAATGTGAGTACAGTGTTGCCAGAGAGTTGAGAGAGGCTGGAAACGCAGGGTTTATGTGAAGTCTCAATGCTTAAATGTTGGCTACTAAATTTTAAAAATTTAAAGCACTGTATATGTCTAGCAAAACATGTCTGGAGGCCAAATCTATCCTACCAGCACCAGTGTGAGATCTCTAGACCAGGGTTTATATTTGCTGACACTTAAAAAAATGTGATTTTGTATGTGTTTTCTGATAAGCTGGTTTATCACATCTATTTGGCTTAAATTCATGTGTTTATTTTTCATGTTACACATTAAATAAAGTATGTAGTATAAAATATAACTTTTTTATTTTAAATAATTCTAGGTTGCTTGGGAGACCCTGCAAGAAGAATTTTCCCGCTTCATGACAGAACCAAAAGGAAAAGAGCATGATGACATATTTGATAAACTTAAAGAGGCTGTTAAGGAAGAAAGTGTTAAACGCCACAAGTGGAACGATTTTGCAGAGGACAGCTTGGTATGTCGCATGTATATTAGGGTGACAGCCTCATATTTTTGTATAATTTCTCAAATTAATGCTCTTTGATAGGAGACTTTTTAGGTAACTGTTTAAATTAGATCCTGAATTTAAAATAATGAAGGAAAGAAATAGATTTACCATCTGTAGTCAGCCCTTTGACATTTCTCTGCCCTTCTAAAATCACCCTGTGTTTGTTCTTTCTCGGCTGTGATTTCAGGGAAAAGTCAAACTTCACAGTAAATAGGCTTCTCAACTTTCACAAATTGTCATCCACTAGGCATTACATGGGCCTGGACTGTAGACAGCCGCTTCTCATTGTACCCTTTTGGTAATGGAAGGAATTAGACACGTTAGTTTTCAGTGGGTTTGAGTCATAAAATGTTAGGCTCCTAACTTCATAACACTAACTACCATGTGTTGAGTAGCTACAAGGTGCCAGAAACTCTGCTATGTGTTTTGTAAGCATTATTTTATTTAGTTCTTAAGCAGTCCTATTCCTGTCCTTGACAAAGCTGGGATACTGGCCCCCTTTAATTACAAAGCCTGCCTCCTGACCTCCACCACCTGATAAAGCTTTTGTTATGCAGAGCATTCTTATCACCATATCAAACCTTGTTAAGCACCTGCTCAATTTAGACAGAGATGAGAGGCTCTGTTGAAAGATAAGATTGAGCAGTTTTCTAGGAAAATGTGAATCTCACTGTTGGCTGGTCGAATTTATTATTTTTTTTGAAGAAATGTTTGTCTTCATATTTGAAAACCCTATTCATTCTTGTTAAATGTCTTATTAAGACTGACTTTCTGAGAGAATGGTGCCATTTTTATCCATTCAAAAATTATAAAATTTGAAGACCGGTTTTCTTATAATAAATAACTAACATTTACTTATGATCATCTAAACCTTTTAAGCTTCCCTCCATACATTTTTGATTACTGTTAACAATGAGATAATGCTTATTATTATTTCTTCTCCTGTCTTTTTTGAAAATACTAACGTGTAGGTCGTATGGCAAAAAGAAGAAGTGCAAATGATCTGAATTATTAACTACTGAAGACTGGGGTTCTAGATGTTGGATTTTATGTAGCTAAATGTGTCATATGCCCCCTCCCCCCTCCCGCCCCGGACTGTCTTAGAGATGGTCGTCTCATTTAATTTGGGCTAGGAGAAAATCTCCGCTGTTTATTTTTTAGACAGAAAACTGACACATAAGCTGGCAGATAATAGGGCCTCCTGCGTTTGGGTGGCAGGGACTTATTTTTCTGTTGTTTTAGATACATCTCTTATTTTGGATATTTGCTAAACTGTCAATTTGAATAAAATTACTAAAATGATAAGACATAAATCAAATTAGCTGCTTTTCTTTCCTTGTTATTTCAGAGAGTTATTCAGCACAACGCTTTAGAAGACCGGTCCATCTCTGATAAGCAGCAGTGGGATGCAGCTATTTATTTTATGGAGGAGGCTCTTCAGGCTCGGCTCAAGGATAGTAAGTAGGGACATGAGTGAGTGAGTTTTGAGTATTCCCAGTGGGAACGGAGTCAGTCAACATCAGTGAGCATTTAAAAAAAAAAACGAATTAACATTTCAAATCTGTGTCGTTAGTACTATAGTTGAAATATGATTTGTGGAATTTTTCAGTTAACTACCTAGTAACTACTAAAAGCATTAAATAAAGTGGACACATGAGTTTATATGTACTCGTTCTAAAAAGCTGTAATTCAGACTATTTTAGTCTTTGCTACCATACTTATGAGAACTTTATACGCAATTGTACTTGTCATAGATTCTAAATAGATGTAAAGTGTTCTTATATATGTACCATATCAATCATGTATTTGTTTTTCATTTCATCTGAATTTTATTGATATAGCACTTTGAAGTAGTTAAGAAAGCAAACCTATTATTAGTTATAATTTATGTACTTGGTAAGCATTAAAATTCTTGATGAATTAGAAAATTTTTTTTTAATTTTTCTAGCTGAAAATGCAATTGAAAACATGGTAGGTCCAGATTGGAAAAAGAGGTGGCTATACTGGAAGAATCGGACCCAAGAACAGGTAAAAACAAACAAATCTCTTGTCTTATGATGATAGAATTTTGTTCATTATAATTCAAGCATTAAAATATAACCTTTGTATGCCTCTACTTAATAATTTCACCTGTTTCATATCGTCCTTTCTAAAATATAAACAATCTTAAGAATAAACAGTAAGCTACAAAAGAAAGGTTTTTTTTAAAGAGTAAGGTAGCTGTGTTATTAAAAGGCAGGGGAGATGAAACATGCCCCTTTTGTGGTTGATTTCTTTGTTCACTTCAGCTCCCTATTTGAGGTAAAATGAAGATTAAAGTTAGAAACAGAAGAAAAAATGATAAGGATTTCAGAGAATGTCGTATGAATGTGATTAGAGTAAAAGATATAATGACTTTTTTTTTTTACCTTATTCTAGTATATGATCTCTGAATTTTTCTGTTAGTTGGCTCTTCAGATTATTTGATTCCTTTGCATTTTTTGCACCTCTGTCCTCAAAACAAGTATAAAAATTCAGACAGGAAGTAGAATTGTAGAATTCATTCATTTAATAAACGTTTAATGAGCACTTCAGAAGAACAAAATGGTAAAGGCAAGTATAAATAACTACAAATGTGTGAGTAGAGAGAAAACATGTAAGTCGTTCAAGTCCTCCTCCCCAGCCTCCACCCCTTTTATTCTTCCTTATCGTTAAGGCTTCTTTTCCCATCCGGCGTTCCGTCTTACACCATGTCTCATTCTTATGTTCATTCCTTCAATAAAAATGAATATAAATAGAATATAGCATCAAAATATGTAAATAAAGGGAGTAACGAATAAGAAGAACAGGTGGCATCCAGTCCACTTTCTTTTCTTCATTCCTCAAATCCGTGGAATTAGAGAAAGGAGACCAAGGTACAGAAATATCAAGAGAGGAGATAAAGAGAATGAAAAATTACCGAATGATACGTCATTCCTATTTCCTTATATATTTTATTTGTATTTGTTTTTATTTTAAATACAGTTAAATTATGTGATCAGCACCCTATCTTTTCCTAGTTTCACGCCTTTCCTGTTTCATGAGCTTTCTGTCAGGTGTGAGTCCCCGTTTGTCTTAATAGCAAAGAGACAGTCTTCCTCTTCTCTTTGTTCTGATACAGTTTTGTGTAGAAATGGGTCGTTAAGAGACTGGAGAGGAGCTGAGGCAGTGTCAGAGTTAGTGGTTGGACCTCGCCTGTGCTCCGGGCGCACCAGTTATCTCTGCTCTACATGTGGGCTCAGAGGAGGAGGTCTGTCAGAAAAGAATGTCTGGAGGAGCCATCAGAGGTTTCTGCCTTCCAGACAGGGAGAAACATTGATTGGAAAGAACTGGTGTAAGGCAGATAAAGTCCAAAGAAAAATGGTATCTGACCTTCAAGGCTTAGTGAAATTAGACCTGAAGTCTCCAGAACAATCAATGATGGCAGAACTTGCCTCAGCACTTAGTGGTAAATATGCTTTGGCCAAACACTCTTGGAGAGAAATGATTCCTGCTTGTCAGTTATTTTTCTCAGGAACTTGAACCCATAGGGTGTCCCTTTAGGAGAAGCAGAGAAATTAGTTTTAGTCAGTGCAAGGATCTGTAGCTTAGAGGAGGAAAATGGAAACCCTTCAGAGAAGAGTCTTCTCCCAGGGTTTCAGGGAAGCACGTATAAGACCAGGCTGACTGTGGATCAGAAGCCGTGATTTGGAGTATTGAGAGGGGATGTCAGAGTCCCTCAGGCAGGCGTTTGTATGTCCATCTTTTGTTTTCTCTTTCAAAACAAAGATTTGTATCAGACTCGCTGAATCGAGTTCTCCTCTAACCTTTCTAACCTTCCTACTCCCACTTGAAAACCACTGTCCTAGACCTCATACCTGCAGGTTACAATGAGAAACAGATTCTAGAAAAGTTTGAGAATATCCCCAGGTCTCACCTTGCAAGTTTAGGTAGCTGTGTAACGATTCTTCTGTCTTTGAGTGACTGAATTTAGCAGGAAGAGAAACTTAAGATTGTCCTTTGTTGAAGATGAGAAATCCGTGCTCTGAAAACTGCTTTGTGCTTTTGTGTTGTTACTTTTTCCTTAGTTTTCTAGGAAAAACCCCTCTCTTTGAAACGTTCTCACTTTGAGCGAGGTGATTGGAGACCTTGGTCAGGATAGATGGGAGAGAAGTGTTCTCCTGAAGACCAAGTGTGGTGTGGACAGCCGAAAGTGAAATCAGGACAGGAGGAGTTGGGGAATATATCATAGTTAGAGATTCCTTCCTACCTCAGACCAAATAGCACATGTTTAAGGAAACAGTGACATTTCTCTTTATTAAATACATTTCTTCTAAAGTGTCATGTTCTCAGAGAACATTAATTGGTAGCAGTTCCATTTACAAGCCAGTTAATTTTGTGTAAATATTATCCTTGTATGAATACTCAGATTCTGTAGCTTGGCACAGTTTGGGGCAAAGTGCTACGACAGTAACTTGTTTAGAGTAGTCAGTGAATTTGAAGCTAGTTTCTTGTACCTGCAATTTTGAAAGAAGAATTGATAATGAAAAGATAAACTTAATTTGACACCATATAAGAGTCTTATGTTCAAACTTATCACTAGTGTGCATATGTTTTCCTCCTTTGGTGAAGAGATTGTGAACAATTTATAAAGAGACTGAAAGTGAATTTAAGAATCATAGGCACCTCACAGCAGCAGTGTAAAGCATGATTTTTAATGAAAAGACTTTTTCAGAAAATCAAACTGAATTTTATATTTAATTTATCAGAAAAGAAACATATGAACCACTACAAATCCTTACAGTCATCTGGTTCTTAGGCGTGAGGCGTTTACAGAACATTTCTATTCCCATGTATTCAGGGTACTTTTTCCTACACTGAAACCACACCCTAAGCTCAAGAAAGAAAGCACATAGTAAGGTGCCAGGTGCTGTAGCTTCGACAGTAACACATTTCAGCAAGAGTGAAATATAACACAGAGCTAATTCCTTTTTTTTTCTTTTTGCCTCTCCTAAGTCCAGGTGGTTCTACATTTGTAAGCCTGTTGCCCTGTGTTCATAAGCCAGGGTACTGTGTTCTTTCTTGTTTGTTATGATTGGGCTTGTGGCGCCTGTAATACGATAGCATAATTTAATTTTTATTAAAATTGAGACTCTGTTTTTATAAGTGTGCCAAATCATGAACCATCTAAACACAATCCTCTTTTAAACATTTTAAAGTTTGTTCACAATGAAACCAAGAATGAATTGGAGAAGATGTTGAAATGTAACGAGGAGCACCCCGCTTACCTTGCAAGTGATGAGATAACTACAGTCCGAAAGAACCTGGAATCCCGAGGAGTGGAAGTAGATCCGAGCTTGGTAATAATACTGCTGAAAAGCGTGAACTGGCTTCTTTAGTCTTTGTTTCTTGTAGTAAAATGTAACTGCTTCTAATGTGTTACTTAGATATTTAAGTGGTTAATTTGACTTTGATCATGTGTGCTTGGCTGGCACTGAAAGCTCAGTCATTTTAATTGTGTAAAGAGTACAAATTTTTTTCTCAGTATTGCTTTTTTAAGGGGATTGTTTTAAATATTATAAATGGGGGAATTGAGACTTGGAAAAGTGAAGTACCTGGGCAAGGTCAGCAGTTAGTTCTGGCAAAAGGGCATGAAACCCTCCCAGATCTCTGCACCACATCATACTGGTTCAGATTGCAAAATAGAATTTCTGCTAAAATATGACTCATTTATATATATGTATATTTTTTAATCAAATATACCTTAATCAGGTGTGAGTGGACTTAGAAAAAATATGAACAATAAGTTTTTATTAAATTGGATAATGCCTTTGGGTTCTATCTCATTTTCCTCATTTATAATAAATATGAGGATAAAACTGATCACAGTTAGACTACTCTTTGCTTACCTTCATGAGGCTTATTTGGGGAAAATTGTTAAAAAACCCTTGTTTCTGGGCCTATGTTCCCTATTTAGGATACAAGGGATCAAAACCTCATTTTAATGTTAGCTTAAGTTAGCTTAAGTGAAACTCACTTAGAAAAGTCAGTCTAGTGGGGAAGACAATCATATAAGAAGTTTCAGAGCCACACGTAAATTCTTTTAAAGGTTATCTGCTACTTATGTTTCTGCACTTGAGAAATGAGTACTTATTTTAAATTCCACCAGAGATCAGAACAAGAAAAGAAAACTGGTGCAACTCAAAGCAGTTAAAGCTGTTTTACATCTAGCGTTAGACTTGTATGTGGCTGTAAGTGTTGACACTTTGGTTAATACAGTAGGAGGGACTTTGCCCATATCTTAGGATATGGATTGGCTGTATATCTTAATTACTTCTGTTTAAAGTTCTTGGAATGGACAGTTGTACACAGTTTAATGTTAGAGTAACCCCTAGGTGGCAGCAGACTGATGTATTTTGAGCATTTTCTTAGAAGCAGAAAGCATTTTAAAGTAGCCTTCAGGAGATGTAAATTCTAGTCCAGTTCCATTCCATTAGCTGGTAATATTACGGTCAGTCATTGACATAATCTTTCTGAGCCCCACTTTTCTCATCTGTCAAATGGTTTTGATGATACTTGTTTTACCTACATAACATTATTATTGTTATGCTCAACAAAAGACAATGGTATGAAAGAACTTTGAACACTCTGACAGACTATATAGTAATAACGTGATGGGGTCATATTGCTGTGTTAACAATGAAATTTAATAATCAGAAAGGAAATATTGTTGGGTTGATGGACGTGGTCTGAGACCAGCTTCTTAGTCCTAACTCTGTCCCTAGACAAGGCTCATAACCTCTTTTTGCTTTGGACTGCTTACCTCTATCTGGGGGAGGATAATCCCCACCCTATCTACTCTACAAGATGGTTATTTGAATATTAAAAACGATGCTTGTTAAAAACACTGCAAATTTTGAAGTACATAAACTGGTAAGGAGTCAAAGTAGTAGTAAATCTAATCTTGGTCTTGAAAAAAAATTTTAATGGACAAAAAAAGTTGGTAGAATAACAACATTGCCATTTGTTTTAATTAGCTTTTTTATAAATAAACTTTGTGTATGACTTTTCAGAATGTGTTCAAACGACCTGAAGAGAGTACAGTAACTCTTTGATCTTTGTTTTTTTATTTTAGATTAAGGATACTTGGCACCAGGTTTATAGAAGACATTTCTTAAAAACAGCTCTAACCCACTGTAACCTTTGTCGACGAGGCTTTTACTACTACCAAAGGCATTTTGTAGATTCTGAGGTAAGGTTTCCGAAAAACAAGGAGAAATGGTTTTTAGTGATATTTTTTAAGAATTAACTTTTTCATGTTAGAAAATACTTCATTCCCATTGTGGAAAGTAAATGCAATAAGTAAATGTAAAAAATATGCAGTAAGAAGTGGTCACTTATAATACCCTGGCCTAGAAGTAATTTTAGTTAACATTTTTATGTATTTCTGTTCCACTGTTTCTATATACAGTTGTATGTGTGTGTATAACGTAACCATCCATTTGCAATAATGGAAATCATACTGCAGAACAATTTTTATTGTGTTTTTCCCTTGTATTAGACTGTAATTCTTTCTTTATATCACTAAAATCTTGCTTTACGTAATTCTTTAAAAGATCTGTTTAAAGTTCTTGGAATGGACAGTTGTACACAGTTTAATGTTAGAGTGACCCCTAGGTGGCAGCAGACTGATGTATTTTGAGCATTTTCTTAGAAGCAGAAATGCATTTTAAAGTAGCCTTCTGAAAGAACTCTCTTAATCAGTGATCTTATTTGAGACCCCTAAAATGCTTTTGAGTTTTTAGCAGCTTAAAAGAAATTTATATTTAAACGCACCTATGTAAAAAGTAGCATAATTTAACTGTTGAGAAGATTTCTCTCTACAAAATAAGCTTCTTTTAAAAAATTTATTAACTTATTTTCATATACAGCTGAATTTCAAAAATGGCTTGAGTGCACACTCAAAGAAAAGAGGTTAACCTAAGGGCCTATCTAAAATAACATGGTTGTTAGTTGAGACTAAATACAATTTAAGGGTATATGCTGTGAATTTTAGTTGTATATAATGTAATGAAATTCTCTACTTCCCAAGTTTAATTGCTTTGTCATTGGAATTATAGCAAAGCTATATAGGTGTGGGGCAGACAGAACCCAAATCATACGGAATTTTATGGATCCTGTGCAGCAGTGATTTAGTAGCTTCTATCTGCAATAGGAATATATGCATTAGTAAACATGAGTATTTATTATTAAAGTTTAGAATATAGGTACTGACTTGAGTATCAGTTCCCCCGTATTCACAGTTTTGCTTTTCCAGGTTTGGTTTCAGTTACCCACAGTCAACTGCAGTCCAAAAATATGAAGTGGAAAATTCCAGAAGTAAACAATTTATAAGTTTTAAATTGCATGCCATTCTGAGTAGTGAGATGGAATCTCACACCATCCCTCCTGGGACGTGAATCATCCCCGTTGTCCAGCATAGCCATGCTGCACAGGCTACCCATCCGTTGGTTACTTAGTAGCCATCTTGGGTATCAGATTGACTGTCATGGTATTGCAGTGCTTGTGTTCAAGTAACCCTTATTTTACAATAATGGCCCGACAGTGCAAGAGTAGTGATGCTGGCCATTCAGATATGCTAAAGAAAAGTCAGAAAGTGCTTGCTTTAAGTGAAAAGGTGAAAGTTCTCAACTTAATAAGGAATGAAAAAAATCATATGCTGAGGTCCCTAACATCTGTGGTAACATTTATTACAGTATATTGTTATAATTGTTTTATTTTATTTTTAGTCATTGTTGTTAATCTCTTACTGTGCCTCATTTATAGATTGTTTTATCATAGGTATATATGTATAGAAAAAAACATGTATAAGATTTGGTAATATCCATGGTTTCAGGCATCCACTGGGGGTCTTCGAATGTATGCCCCATGGATAAAGGGGGACAGCTATGGTTGTATGTGTTTATAATCATGGTTTTCAGTTTTAAATTTGCATTTGATAATCTTGATTACCTAATATTTCAGTTGGAATGCAACGATGTTGTCCTGTTCTGGCGAATACAGCGCATGCTTGCTATCACTGCAAACACTTTACGGCAGCAGCTTACAAACACTGAAGGTAAGCCACAGAGGGACTGCTTTCTAATTTTGACGTCAAAAATAATAGTAATATCCATTTTTAATAGAAGAATGCCAATATACTTTCTTAAAAATAGATTTATTAGAAAAACTGAAAAATTTTAATTTGCCCTTAAAATATTAATGACAATCATAATTGAAAAAGACGGGAGATAAAACATACCAGGAGTTTCCCTTCATCACACAAAAACTCTGTTAGAAAATGATGCTTAAGCATCACTTAGTTTTTTTGGGGAATCTGGACTTCCATTAAAATGTTAGGACTTGAGACTATGACTTTCTCTGAGAATATGTGTTCGTTTCATTTTGATAAAAGTGCTGTATAACAGGTCGAAATTCTCCCTATAACGGTGAGAAGTCTGAATTTAACAATAGATCTCACATGAGAAAAATAAGAACTTACTCTCATATATTGTTAATTTTATTATCCTTGTACGTTCATAAAAATGGTACTCCTCAGGTCTTTTATTTACTTTGAACAGTCAGGCGATTGGAGAAAAATGTTAAAGAGGTACTGGAAGATTTTGCTGAAGATAGTGAGAAGAAGGTTAAGCTCCTTACTGGTAAACGAGTTCAACTGGCCGAGGACCTCAGTAAGTAGTTCTTCCTCCTTTTCACTTTCTCCCTTTCCATTTATTTTGTTCATCCATTTAATCTCAAACTTACAAAAAAGTATATACAAAGCACTTTTTTTGCCTGAAGTATTGGAGAGAGAGTTGCCGATCTGAAGCCTCATCACTTCCAAGTACTTTAATGTGTGCTTCTTAGAAATGGGGATTTTTCTCCTAACAACCTTAACGCGCCATCAAAATCAGGATGTTTATGCTGATACATCACTGCATCCAATGCTCAGACCCCATTCAAGTTTCACCTGTTGTCCTCATGTTGTCCTTCCATATAACAAGATGTTCCATGCTCATCCTGTACTTTCCCTGACCCGGCTTCCTTTTTTTGGAGAATGGCTTTTAGAAATCAAGAGTTGTGGGGCCGGCCCCATGGCTGAGTGGTTAAGTTCACGTGCTCTGCTTCGGGAGGCCCAGGGCTTCACTGGGTCGAATCCTGGGCCCGGACATGGCACCGCTCGTCAAGCCATACTAAGGTGGCATCCCGCATGCCACAACTAGAAGGCCCCACAACTAAAAATACACAACTATGTACTGGGGGGCTTTGTGAGAAAAAGGAAAAATAAAATCGTTGAAAAAAAAAGAAAAGAAAGAAAGCCAGAGTTGAGAACTAGATATGCTCATTGTTTTTGGAATATCACTGTTCCCAGATCCTCTCAGTGTAAAGAACTAGAGAACAAATATTGTGTATGTGTGTGGGTGTGTGTAGATAGGTATATATATACATTTATATCTATATTCCAAATCATATAATATGTCTATATTGAAAACCATAAGTTGACACCGATAGTTTCCATTTTAATCCAGCAATACAGGATTCATTCTAGTTTTCTCCTTTTCCATATTTGTAACTCCTATTTGTGACAATGAGAAATCTGGCTCCAAGTTTCCCAAATATGTTTACTTATTTTGATCAGTCCTCCTATATGTGACCACATTTGTTGCTATCCCCTTCATTGCACAACGTTCTTTTCACCCACCTGAGGTTCTTATCACCCAACTCCAGGCCACCATCACAGTGCCTTACCCTGTGTTGACACCCTTTCCACCTCATCTAGGCTCAGACCTCCCGTGCCAGGTTGTCCTTCTTTTGGGCCCTTTTTACTGAGCTCATGCTCTGACACTGTGCCAGGCGTCTCCCCTCTCATCCTTCACATCCCCTACCTTCCACACAAGGACTCCCTCCTCTCCTGAAACCGTACCATGCTTTTGTGGAGACACCCTCTCATCCTGCTTGTACTCCCACACCCTGTACGGGACAGCCCTCCTGCACGGATGCTCTCCTCACTCCTGGGCCGGGCTACCAACACGCCGCGTGAACACCCTGGTAAACCTGCTTAGGCTTTACCACCTACACCAGGCGCAGATGGCTTTCCTTCCCTCACCCCTCCCCACCACCAGCCTAGCCTGACCTTACTTTGTCACTTTGTTTGGGGGGATATTTGGTTCTTTCTTGAATACTAGTGGGTTCTTAGCTTTAAGATGTTTGGGTTGTATACTAAGATTTCCTTAGATCCTTGAGAACCCAAGAAAATCGATGAAAGATTAATAGTATTAAATAAAAATACTGGAGGTTGGTGCTTTTGTTTGAGCTTAGCTTGTTACAAGTTTCCCTTATTTCAGCTTCATGAAGCAATGTACTTTTTCTTTCAATATATACTGAAATTTTCTGTCTTATGCATTTTCTCATATCCAAAAGAAAGCAAATGCTGAGTAGAAAGAAGTTCTTCAAATTTGAAAATAGTTTGTAAACTAAATTTACATCACTGCAGTATAGTCACTACACTATCCGAGAGGAACCAGGCAGAGTTTTCCTATTTTATACCCCCTGCCTAAGCAGCATGCTCTCCATCCACCGCCTGTCATCTCCTCTCCTCTAGTTATCTGAGGTCTTCATTCCTTTCTCTGTGCATTTTCTTTCTTTCTTTCAATAATCTTTTTTTGAAACATATCTCATTTTAACTTTTATTTTCATGTTCTGTTGCTTTTCTTTTAGTTTTTTCATGCCACTTGGGCAATATAGTTAAGTGTGTGCTGAATTACACAAGATCTGTGTTTAAATGTGAACTGCCATTTACTACCTGTGTTATCTTAGGCAGGGTATCTCCCAGAGCCTTAGATTCTTTGTAAAGACAATTCCTATAATAGTTATTTCACAGGATTGTTAGGAGAATTAGTTCAGGAAACATTTGGAAGTCCCTGGTTCATAATTTTATGCTTAATCACTGCTGTTATGGAAGAAGTGTGTCAGTGTCACAACATAGACAAATACATTTCTTTTATATCCCTCAGGACATAGCTATCAGACAGTGAAATACTTCAGCGTATTTTACCAGCATTTACATTTTTAAGTGATTAAAAAATGATGTGTCTTTTCTCATGTTTTATATAAAGACTTTGTGTCACCCCATCACTCTCCACTGCCAATTTTATAATTTAAGAAAATGTATTACATGAATTTGTGCTCTGTCAAGCCAAGTCTTATATTCTCTTGCTGGTTTTCCTGAGAAAGTACTCATGACTCCCTTGAAATGGTTTACTACTTTTGTACGTATAAAATCATGATCATACTAATGTACCAAATAATGTCCTCGGAAACAAGTCTTTCGCCAGTGATTCAGCTTCATCAGTCACACTAAAGGAGCTGAGCCATGACTGTCCATTAGCTGAGAAAGTGTCTTGAGAGTACCTTTTCCTTACTGTTTATCTTTAGTCAAACACTTGGGAATATGGTCATGGATACTTTCAGCCAGAAAACTTTCAAAGGGTAACAGTTACTACTGTATTAGACGAATCCAGGTTTCTAGTATAGCATATTCAATTAGAATATAGTGACATTAGAGGAAGAGAGGCAGTCAAGAGAATTTTTACTAAAAATTCAAAATAGTATAGAGTATTTTAGAGATTGGTAAAAGCTTGATGCATCACATTTTTGCCAGTCTTAAACTTGCCCAATTTTAAATCATTTTACCACTTTACTTTCAAGATTCATCAACTGATTGTCCTTTAAGATGAGTACATAAGAAGTAGTGCAATGTTTTCTCATATTCTAGAGGAGATATACGATTTTCATTATTGAAATGAAGCCATGAAGCTAGAATTAGGAAGATCAAAGAAGTGGAAGAAGAGCCCACCTCTTGCCATCTTCGGAGGCTCATGAGAACAGGAGTCGTACATAGGAACCAGGATGCTTTGGAAATATGGGGGATTCCATCGCTGGAGCAGGAAAAGGTCACAGTAAACCTGGAGCATCTTAAGATGTAGAAAGTAGGGAAGTGTTGCAGGGTGATGGGGACATGTCAACAAAATACAGAAGCCAGCTTGAAGAGACTCCAGCTGACCAAAACTAGGACAATTTCGGTATCAAAATAAATAATTACAGTTACATATTGTAACACACTGAATAAAACAGGAATTCATGAGTTGATGATTATATAAATAAATGGATAAAATCAGTGATGAGGAGTGGGATGTTTGTATAATCACATAAAATAGCTCCACGCAAAATAATTAAAAAGGGAAAAAGTAATTTTACAGTGGAGCAGCCTGGCAATAACTACATTAATCAAGCAGTCAGAGTCAGTATTTGTCAAATCAGAACTATGTGCCACCTTATAGAATGCAGTGAGAAGAACCCAGCATCACTTCTAAGATATTCTTACCGAAGATGTATAACTGAAATCCAATCATAAAGATACATCAGACAAACCCAAATTAAGGCACAGTCTACAGAGTAACTGGCCTGTAATCCTCAAATATATCAAGGTCATGAGAGACAAGGAAAGACTGAGGAACTGTTCCGGGTTGAAGGAGATTAAAGAGCATGAAAATGAAATGTAATGTGTGATCCTGAACTGTATCTTTTTGCTCTAAAGGGCATTAATGCGACAGTTGGTAAAACTTGAATGGGATCTGAGGGTTACGTGATAGTAATACATCAATGTTAATTTTTAAACTTTGATAGTTAAATTGGGATTATTCAGGAAAATATCTGTAGCTAGTACACAAAGGAATAGTTGGGGCTGATGGGACATAATGACAGTAAATGATTCAGGAAAAATATGCTCTTCCAACTTTTCTGTAGGTCTGACGTTTTTACATAAAAAGAGTAAAAAAAAGTTTAATTTTGTTTTTATGACATATGGATCAGGGTCATATGAAAATAATTTGAAAACATCTCTGAAGATGTCAAATGACTGAGTTACCTCATGGACAATTTAATGAGATACATGCATCATCTTTCCCCCTTAGTCCCTTGTTTGCAGAGTCTACTCACACTTAGGCTGTCGGATGTTTAAACATGCCCCACTATGACCTTGATGAATTTCTTTTGATTTTGTAGTGAATTTTATTTCAAAAGGTTTTTGTAGATATTTAAATACAGTGTTAACTTAGATAAAATCTATTTGGATTCCCAGCATAATTTTTAATAATATATCCAATCTGTTTATTGAAACAGACTGTAATTTTAAAATGCTTTCTTTGAGGAGGGGAAGATTGGTATATTATAGCTTAATTCAAAGTTTTTCTGTCTCTTATGATCTGTTTTATGATTTATAAAACCTATTTTATGATTGTCATCATATAAAACCAAGTAGTGGTGCTAACATCTTACAGAATTTTATTGGCGTTTGTTCTCCATCTCAGCCCTGAAACTAAGTATCGGGGCCCTGGAAACGACTGCTGGTAGTGTTGCTGAGTTCCGTCAGCACAGCATGAAATTCTTTCATTGTTTGCCCTGTGAACATTGTATCAACTCTTAACTAAGTTATCATGAGTTTTCGGGCCTTTATATCAATTGCTTGGGATTTAGAGCTTAGGTTTCTCTTTTAACTCTTGTTCACCAAAGCCGAGTTACGCTTTTCATTCTCTGTGTATATAATCAAAGAATCATTGATACCCAGGAATTAAATCACTCATTTAGAACACTCTTTTTAAGATCTCTGGGGTCTTTTCCTCCTTATTTTACAATATCATTTTTGTATCAGAACTTGAGACTGTTTATGAATGTGAATTAATATTTGAATACTTTTCCTGTGCCAGGTATTAGGTTTTGTGCTTGACGTGCATTCTCATAGGTACAGTCATTTTTCTTGTTTTATAGAGAAAGAAATGAAGGCTTAGAAACATGTAGATAACAAATGGTAAAGCCAAGATTTGAGCTCAGGTCTTGTAACTACTGTGCCGAACTAATTTGGAAAAAAACCTCAAGCTGTTGGAAAATATAATTACATAAAACAGTCCTTTATATTTGGAAGCTTCCGTAGTTAACAGTGTCTTTTACAGAGTGAGTCAGAAAGACATACATATTAGTCATGATTACGATCATGATCATCCCGTGTACTTCCTACACCGTGAAAAGCTTTGTAATTTAAACTTTCAAACTATATGAAAACTTTGATAGAATTAGAACATCTGGGTAAGAGAACACTACAGTGTAAACAAAGACACTATAACAGATTGAAGGAAGGTGATTTTCTTTATATGACTTGTGGACACGTTTCGATGTACCCTCTGTCAAATTCCACCCTAGTTAAATAGGATCTCAGTTGCCCAGAATTCAGACCCAGCTTTTCAGTGTGGTGTTTTCATGCTTAGAGACTTAAGGTCCAGCCATAACAGGTACAGAGTCTTTAATTGAGCATAATGGCTTTTGATCTAAGTTGAGGTTTTTTGTTGAGCTAGTCTGTGAGTATTGAAATGTTTTATAGCAAAAAAAAGTATATTTCTTTGTATTTCTTGTAGTTTATATGAATAGAAGATGTGCTTTAGTCAAAACTGAATACTTCATATTTGCATCTCACTTGCCAGTGAAATGTGAAAACGGTGGTAAACTCTTTTACTTGGGCTACTGTTGTAGAGGCTTGTTTTAATGATATAGTTTGATGTCCTTAATGTTAAAAACGGTATAGCTTAAAGAGGCTGGTAAATGAGAATTTTCCAATATCCGCAGCTTTTTTCTCCTGCGGTTCATTTGCTCTGCTGACTCCCTACGCGAGGTGGCAACAGCTGGCCTTTCTGCAGTGCTCTGGCGGGGATTAGAGAGTGGGAGTCGCAGCGGCGTGCTCGGCCTCTTGCCTCTGTTGACTGTTCTTTATTGTTTGATGCCTGAGCATCTCCCAGACAGCGGGCGATTGTTTCTTGGACCTTAAAGTTTGTTTCTCTTTGGAGTATACAATGCTGGTGGGGCTCATCTTTGTGTCTCCTCACTTTCCCAGTCTCTTCTTATCCTCCATCCTGTGCTTTCTCTTGATAATTAGAAAGGAGCAAAGATGCAAGCTTTGTATCTTAGTGTGCATCACATTCACTTTTGACTCTAAAAACATAGAAGTATAGACTACAGATGGAAATTTCCTTTTTCTCAGAACTACCAGATATTCAATAATAGAAATAATTTTTATAATGAAAACTTTGTTCCTCATAATTAATGTGCCAGTGCATTTTTGAAATTGTGGTGATAAAAAGGGAGCAGCAGCAGAATGTTCCAGTACTGCCATTTTTAAAGCTAAGTTTGGAAGAGAAATGTACCATAGATGCTTAAATCTAAAAAGATACTTTCATTAGTTCTAAAACATAATTCTGATTTATAGGACAGTTAAGAAATATATTCATGACACGGTAAAACTTGAATAGAAAGTAGCCAGAACATATGTAGATGGAACTCTTGGCCAAAATGGTTTTTTTGTTTCTCATTTAGAAAAGAAAAATATAAAGATACTCTTGAATTTAATTTCCCTTGGTTACTCCACATTCCTAAACTTCTCCCATACCTGCCATATCCTTGAAGGCCATTATGGGTGAAAATAGTGGCCATGAAGTAGTGTGAGACTGAAAATCCGCCTAGAAAGATTAGTTATGTTCAGAATCTGGAACTTAAAATTATGGAAAAGGGAAGTCGTATGTTTAAAACTATTTTTCCAGAGGTGGGGCTCTGGCATGCCTCTTTTGACAAATCTCCATAGGTGATTCTTCCGCATGCCGCTGCCATGCACCCACCTGCCCCCAAACCAGTACTCTGGGAAATTCTTCTCCTCACAGCAGTACCATTTGTCGTTTTATGAATTGGGGTAAAGTTGACATAAGTCTTCTTTTAGTAGAATCTGATAAACCGTGTGACTGTTGAAAATTTGATAAGTTACTTGAACCGTATCTGTAGTAGCATGTTCATTTTATTTCTGTAGACATAACCAAAGAAAATGAATTTTAAAGCATATAAAGGCGAGGGTGGCATTGAGTTGTAGAATTTTAAGTACCTAGGCCCAGAGAGGAATTTTTTTTTTCACAACATCACAATTATAGAGACTGGAGTAAGGTGCCCTGGAGAGAAAGCATAAACTGTAAGGACGGTAATCCCTGTAGTATCATTTATATCTAAATACTGTTGCTGCATTTCTTTGGCCAATAATTTTAAGACCTCAGTACGGCTTTTGGCGCATTTCTAAGCCGTCTTTTCTCTTTGTTTCTTCTTAGGTCTCTCACTGTGCCTTCTTCTAGATCGTTATTGCTTGGTCCTCAACCACTATTTTTCCTCTTCCCTACTTATTTGCCCTCTTTCAGTGATTAAAAACCTTAGTGAACTACTGCCAGTATTGTTTAATTGAGCAGAAGGCCGGTTTCCCACCATAGGCAGCTGTAGATCGACCAAAATAACCAATTTAAGGAAAAAATTTTTCATGTCTTTGTGAGTGGTCTGTTCTGCCAAAGTGATTTGGTTTCTTTCATAAATACACCATATCCTGTATGTTATGTAGTGTATGTGTTCAGTGACTCTTTGATCACGACCTTTTAATATAGACTATTCATTAGGCCCCTTCTCTTACTTAAAAAAAGAGGGAGAAGGAAGCTAACTCTTCTCATCATAAGGAACCTTTCCGGCACTCGGCCACACAAGAAAGCTGCCATCTCATGTCTCTTATAGAGCAGCCTGCATTTGCTGCATCCACCTCTCTTTCCACCTTGCGATCTGGCTTTCATCCCTAGAGAAACCATTTCTTTCTAGGTCACCAATGTTTTCTTAATTGTCAATCCACACAATTCACCAAAACACTTTCATAATTTTTTATATTTATTAGGAATTTTTAAGTCAATTGGAATATTTTCTTTTTTTTTTTTTTGAGGAAGATTAGCCCTGAGCTAACTACTGCCAATCCTCCTCTTTTTGCTGAGGAAGACTAGCCCTGAGCTAACATCCATGCCCATCGTCCTCTACTTTATATGTGGGATGCCTACCACAGCATGGCTTGCCAAGCAGTGCCATGTCCGCACCCCGGATCTGAACCAGCGAACCCTGGGCTGCTGAAGCAGAACATGCGCACTTAACCGCTGCGCCACCGGGCTCGCCCCCAAGTCAGTTGGAATATTTTCATTCTCTTTAACATCTGTGTACTTTTTGGAATAGTTGTTAGTAGAAATGAGTATATTTGAAAAGTGGAAAGATTGGAATATTTCTCTTCTTCACTACAGAATAAATATAAATAACTTTTTTCTCTCTTATGTTACCAATGTTTGAGATGTTTAAGGAGTCTTTTCATGGTAAAAGTGATTGAATTTTTAAATTCTGTCTTTGTGAAATAATATTTTTCATAGTGAGTGAAATTGACAAAGCAGCTGAGGAAAATAGTGAAGGATTTTTTTTTTTTTTACCTTGAGTCTGCATAGATAAAGTAGACTCTGCTTTGTGTTGTAGCCAAAAAAAAGAGAAAGAGAGAGTTGACACAAAGAATAAAGTAATCCTCAGGGAGAGTCTTCTGTGTTAGAGAAGTAGTTATTTACACGCAGAATTCCACAAGACGAGCCTGGGTGGTGTGCTTCCCAGCTTATTGATGAGAAAATCCAGACTTAAAATGGAGCTTTTAGAATCAGGCACGTTTTTCATGGCCTAAGTCTCTCTTTTAAAGGCAACATTGAAGGATATTGATAAATTGGTACAAGATTAAAAGGATATTTACTTCTCTGTAATCTTATACAGGCTGTTGATACTTAGTGCTTTACTAGCAAGTGTATTCTTTTTGCTCTAAACTCACATTTTAACTGATTACTGAAGAGACCTTTCTTATCTTTATTCTTAATTTATGGATTGAATTTTTTGTTTGTCATTTTAAAGTAGGTTTTATTCGTGTTGTTGTGATATATGTTTATATGTGTATTCTTGTGTATAAAAAGGCCAGTGCACATATTTAAAGCTAGAAATGAAGCTGGTTTTTTTCCCCTCACTAATAATGCTTACCACTTCCCCATTGAGAGTTTAGAATGAAATAACGTCTTTAAAGTTGGGATCAAACTTTGATTTGTTTTATGTTTTAATTATGTTCTATGCATTTTCTCCATTTCTAAGATGGAAAAAAAATAGACTCCAGTCATTGAAAACTAAATCTAATCACAAAACAATCTGTTAGCCTGTGAAACAGTATATTAAAAAAATAAAATTAAGCAAGATATAAATAAATTTTTTTAAACAGAACAGTGTTTTGTTTTGTTTTTTTTTAAGATTTTATTTTTTTCTTTTTTCTCCCCAAAGCCCCTTGGTACATAGTTGTATATTCTTCGTTGTGGGTCCTCCTAGTTGTGGCATGTAGGACGCTGCCTCAGCATAGTTTGATGAGCAGTGCCATGTCCGCGCCCAGGATTCGAACCAACGAAACACTGGGCCGCCTGCAGCGGAGCGTGCAAACTTAACCCCTCGGCCATGGGGCCAGCCCTAAACAGAGCAGTCTTGAAGGACAAATTGATGCTCACTAAACTGTAACCTCTGTCAAGGAGGACTCTCAGGGGAGTTGGAGAATGCGTGTTAAGGGCAAAAGGAATTTTTAATTTTTTACTATTTTATACATTTCTAAACTGGTTTTTTCCCCAAATCAGCATAATTCAAAATTACCTTAGAAATGTATTCATATTCTTAATTAGCACCTTCATAGAAATGATGAAGCTAATTCATGATATGATCAGTCTTAAAAGTGACAGAATATTTTCCCAAATAATCTCTTGGTGATTGTGACACCAAGCGACATTTCATGGGATCATGTTGTAATTGCTCATCATGGTCTCTTCCTTAGTGGTTGGGGTTCACTTTGAACTTTTCTCATTTCCAGTAACTGCCCATCATGGATCTGTCATCTGTGAATGAATTTGAATCTTTCTTGAACTAAAGAAGTGTTCAAGCTTGTGTAACCTGTTTAAGATAATAGATTTTCTCTGCTTCATTGTTACCTACTGTGTATAGAAATGGTCCGTTTGAATTTCTCCTAGAATGGCTATTTCATCTATTCCTTAGCTTTAGTATTTTGAGTTGTAGAAAGAAGTTTGCTAATTTTTATTCACTTCAGTTAGATCTTTTTTCTGGGCCCAGGAATTCAGGGCTTTTTAGTCTCTCCCTTTATTGGCACCACTTCATCCTCTGAGTCATATGTGCTGACTGTACCTGCCGTTACCAAGTGTACTACCAGAATTTTAGGTGTTTCGTATTATTTTAATCCTTTTTGTTTTCCCGGAACTAGTACATATGCATTGTGGAAAATTAGAAAATATGGATGGCAAAATTTTTTAAACAATTGCCAGGACTCAGAGATAACTACTGTGACATTGTATTCTAAGAAATTTTTTAAATGGGTCTTAGAGACAGAATTTCTGTCATTTCTGAAATACATGTTTCATGAAGAGATCTTAGCTTGGCTTCCTCTTATACCCCGAGATCTGGAGTTCATTGTCATCACTCCTATTTCTGCTTTCTCATCTATCAGAGTAGGCTAAATTTCTCTTTCTTTTCTTCATATAGACTTGTTTCAAAAAGGTTCACTGAAAGGAATAGCCAGTAATTAGTAAAAAAAAACAAAAACAAAAAAAAACCTATAATACCACCTACTTTAAATAAGGCAGGTATTCCAGAGGCTATATTGTGGCATAACATGTACTGCAAAGCACTCCTTTGAAAGTTGATCTGCACCTGTAGTCGGGACCCTGCGCTTCCTGTGTGTTGTGCCTTCATTATGTCTCTCCTTTCTTCAAAGATGCTCAGGTCATTCCCATCTTAAAACTATCGGATTGATTCCTCTGTGCACTCTAGCTGCTTTTGATCTTGATTCTCTTTTACACAGGAAACCCTTTGACTGTTTCCCTGCTGCCTCCACTTTTAACCATCCATTCCCTTCTTAACTTTGTCATCTTTTATTCTCATTTCTACCGAAATTGTTTTTTCTAAGATTGCTGGCAATCAAGAGAAAGCAATGAGCCAAGCAGGCATTCAGGAATAAAAAATTTTCTCATGTAACTGCATCGTTTGGGACTTTGGAATCCAAATTCTACTTGGAACTCTCCCTTACATTTGTATAGAGCTTACACTTGATAAAAAATGTGTTATGTTTGTCCGTGTTTGCCTTGTAAAGGCATGTGAGGCTTCTAAGGTATTATCCCCATTGTTCAGATGGAGAAATTGAGTTCATTGAGGGAAAAGGATTTAGCCAGTTACAAAAATATTTATGACAAAGTTGGGGCTAAAACCATGTGTTAGAGATAATATCTTTTAAAATTTGTTTTGGGATTCTGTGCTCCATTAGTCTTTGGGTTTGTGCTTGCAGGTGACCATAGGTAAACAAATTCATGTAATTTGGCTTCCTTTTTTTATAATTTCAATGTGTTAGTTTTAGACCCTACTTTCCTTGTTAAACTAATCATTGAGAATCTAGAGCAAGGAATTTATCTCCTAAAGACATATGTAGTGGTTTCATTCTTCAAAAAACCCTAAGTTTATAAATCCATGTATTCTCATTGCTATTTCAATTTTGTAATTTTCCTTTTCTATAGAAAAAAAGAAATTGTGACTTAAAATTGAAACATGATTTTCTCCATTAATGAATATAAGAAATTAATTCTAAAGTTATTATTATTTCTTGGAGCCTTATTCTGACTTATGGTACCAATATAATGATACCTTCTATTGTGAGAAATAAGTGCATATTTATGAAATCAGCCTAACAAAACATAATGCCTGTTAGTTCTCCTTGTGATAAGTTTAATATTAGCTTGTCCTAATGCAGCATCTTATTTAAGTGATATAATTGTATTTCATTTCTGTTTTTTCACTCACTTAATTTATAACTTTATTAAAGCCAGCAAGTTATAATTCCATATTTTTTTAATAAACTTTTAGTTTGGTTCATAAATCAGAATTACATTCTCTGTTCTTGTATTTTTTGTTTTTACTTTTAAAATTACATTAATGAGCTGACTGTTTAAGAATCATTCTCATGATTCATTCGTCTGTTGCACCTCCTTTTTAAAGCTTCAGCACTGAAGGTCTTTTGACAGACCAATATTTATAACAGTTTGACAGCAGGATGAGGAACAGCGTTTTTCTTTGTAACAGCTTGAAGAAAGACCCTTTCCAGGACCCAGTCATGCAGTTACAATCTTGACCTCTTTCTTCTGCTGGGAACATACATACAGCAGCACCTCCCATGTGTTTTCTTGTCCCATTGACTGTCCATTCACTTCCCATCTGTTTTTCAGTCTTAAAGGAACAGAAGGGGCCCTCTTCTTATAAATCTGTCTTTGCAAGTGATAAATGATGTCCTGTCTCTTTAAGGGCTGCCTGGGTGGTTTTCCTTTTCTTAAAATGTTTCAACTTTCCTCCTAAAAAAATTCAGAGTCAAATAAGCTTTTAAGAATCAGAGGAAATAGAAAAGAAAAAAATGATGGATTATTTTAAAACATTTCTAATTGGTTGGGACCAAATATTTTACTTGTCATTAGGCTAAAGCCTTTTTAGCCTTCCCGATTAATTACCTAAATGGTATTTTCTAAATTATATTGATATTTAGATTTTTCTATGTGGACAAAAGGAATGTCTTCATTTTGAAGTAGTTTATTTATTTAAACTTTTTTTGGAGAAAATAAAACATTTCATCATTCATGTGTTAGCATATAAAATAACTTTTAAAGATTTTTTTCTCCATAATTTCAGTTGATAGATGTACCTAATATGGAACATTTTATGTACTGATAAGAAAATAATTCACAGTAGGTGATTATAATCTTATAATAGAATCTATCTAACTTTTACATTAAAAAAGACAATTATGAATCCCACAAAAATTTGATTTTTTTATTTTGTTGCTAAAAATAAATATTTTAAGTATAGATATTTATATCATTGGGTTTCTCAAGAATTGAGCAGAAATAAAAATAATTAATTTTTCCCTTATGTAGAAATTATTCATAGATTAAATGTGACAAATATTGTCCCCCAAAGTTTCTTAAACTACTGATTTAAGAAGTATTAGCAGTATGAAAAGACCACTTTTAGAATATTATGGCATATTATATGAATGACCTGCCTAGAGGTACAAACTAGCTTTTTCATTTGTTTATTAATTCCCTACCTTACCCCAAAAAGGATTTGAGGGAAGCTTACAAAGACCTGTCCTGTGCAAAAGGTAAAAATAGTTAAGTGAAAAAGTTGAGTGGAAGGAAAGAGAAAATCCAGGCAAGTGAAATAATGTGAAACTTAGGATGATTGTACCCCCTCAAAATACATTCTCAAGGGTTCTATATACTTTGCTATAACTAAGCTGCAAATTTAGCCCTGAGCTTCCTAGTGGCTGATGCAAAATGGGAAGCAAAGTTGATCACATGATTTATGGTGGCTGTCAGACAACAGCACAGCAGTTGCTTAGGAGAAGCATGGGTATTCCTGTACACACACCTGAGAGAGCTTTCATCAGTTCTCAGAAAGGAGCACTGAGTGAGGTGATGCAGTGAGTCAAATGGCTACATCTAATCATGAATTTCATCGGACTTTATTGAAATATTCCTCAGTGTAGACCAGTAGCATAAGCGATTCTGAGGGAAATCAAAATGATGCAGTCCAGATACATAGCTATTTGGTTTGACTTATCTAAAGATGAAATGTGTAGTATCTAGAGAAATAGATGATTTCTACATCCTCCATACAGTCTTACATAAATATTTTCTTGCAGCTGAACCTTTTAGTGTAAGTATCAGGTAGCAAGCAGTAAGTTTGAGGTTTTATACTGGTTGGCATTGACAAGCACCTGCATTGGTGCTACTCTTTATTAGTTAAGGACAGATTCATAAGAATTAATAGTTAGCTGAGCTGAAATTAGGATTGCCATGTACTAAGAAAGTTGAAGGGCCTAACCAATATAGAGGCTTAATGAAGTCTATTCTGTGTTCACCCATACTGAAGTCTATTCTGTGTTCACCCATACTGAAGTCTTTTGGGGAAAAGGCTTCAAAATATTAAGAAGGTATTTGAAGGAGTTTTGATTGTATTAGCCAAAAGGAGCCTGGTAGAAATGCTTACAGTTAAAAGAGCTCAAAAGAAAGAAAACTGAATTTATCCACAAGTTACTAATGAGCTATTTATATATTCAGCAGACATAAGTTATAATTTACCTCACAGACTTTCTTACAGTAGCTTGCTTTCTAAGTCATATTGTTTTGAGGTCTGAAAATAGCAAATTTTTAAATAATCATCTTTAATGTTTAAGTATTGGTTGAGTCAGACACTCAACAGTGAATGAGTGAACAGTGAATGAATATTCATGGGCATCTATTACATAGCAAGTGCTGTGCTGGGCCGAGTGATTTTTAAATGACAGACTTCTGTAAGTAGATAATTCATACAAGCAGTCCCACATTGATTCCAGCAAAAAAAATAAAAAACACTATAAAACGTATCTTCCCAAAATGAATTGTGTAGCCCTGTAAGAATAATATCATAATTTGTGATTGCATTTTTATTAGGAAATTACTAGCAAATAAATAAAAGATACTAAGAAATAAAAGAGGACTAACAAGTTTTAAAAGATGCAATTAGAACATATGATCAGTTAGAATAGAATAGTCCAGTCCTAAGTTTTAAAGTAATATGGGTTTTGAATTCTTCTGGACAGTTCTCTCATTTTATAGATAGAGATACTAGGACTGTGACTTGTCTGCAGTCATAAGGGTAAAGGCAAAGCTGGGACTAGAAGCTTAGTTTTCCTGATCACATTAGCTTTTAATGCTTTATGTTTTCATTTTTATAAAAAACGTAGAACTACCTCATTGATTATTAGAGATGTTTGACCAGGGATTTCTAACTTTTTTAATCAAACACTCCTTTCATTATTGTATACTCCTGTAAGGTCCATGTTTTAGAAGATTTGTCTACAATAATACACTTATATTCTTTATAATTAGAAACATAGGGTTACAGTTATACTTCCTAATCAGCCTAAAAATAATTACGTCGGGGCCAGCCCAGTGGCATAGCAGTTAAATTCACGGGCGCTGCTTCAGCACCCCAGGTTCGCTGGTTCATATCCCGGGCATGGACCTACCCACCACTCATCAAGCCATGCTGTGGCAGGCATCCCACATATAAAATAGAGGAAGGTGGGCACAGATGTTAGCTCAAGGCCAATCTTCCTCAGCCAAAGGAGGAGGATTGTCAGTGGATGTTAACTCAGGGCTAATCTTCCTTAAAAAGGCAAAAAAAATTGTTATGAGAGTAGGTGTAATTCTAGTCCAAACAAAGATTTCCGTTTGAACTTTTGAAACAATGAAATAACCCAGAGAACTGTCTTACCACCTTCAGAGACCCCTGGAAGTCTGGGACCCCAGCTGTGGCATTACTGTACCAGTCTCAAGCAGCTTTCTGGGACGTAGGAAAGGACACCTCCTTTTTCTATAATAAGCAGTATTCTATTTGTCTTCATTAATGAGTCTGTTTAAAAATAATCATGCCTATTTGTAGGGAGAAAAGTATAGGGCCAAGATTCAGAAGAGAAGTGTTAGATACAGCTATACACCTTTGACGATATCTCTTTGGTTCTTCCTTTCATCAGCTGTAAAAGGAACCCATTTCTTCTTGTGCCAGATCTAAGATTTTAACTGTAATTTTGACAATCTTGTTTGTTTCCTTGTTTCCCTGTACCCTAGAGGATTCCTTTAGATACTAAACTTCTGAAGGTCACTTACAGTATAATTGTCTAATAAAAAGCAGGCTTTCTCAGGAATAACATATTACATTATGAGAAGTGTTCCTTTAATTTTCGGTCCTGTAGTGAACAGCTTTCTATAGCAGAATCTCACCTATAAGGTGTCCCTAAGCTTGGTACAAAGTGTGTATGCAGCGTGTTATAAAGCAGTTCTCTTAAGGTCCGTTTGCATCTTTGGATGTGTACACTGCGTTAGTAAGTTTACAGCTTGTTTCTTCATGCTTTCTTTAAAAACATCAAAAGTTATAAAAGGTTCATTTCAGTGCATGTGGTAGCGTTTTGTTTGTGGTTCTTTGTTCCTGTTCAAAACTGTTATTAACCACTGAAGTGAGCCTTCTCCCCGCTTTGGCCTTTTGGTATTCACAGTGTATTCAAAACCTAATTACAGATTAGTCTATATTTGAAACTTTTAGAGCAAGTATCAGAAAACTCAGAAAGAAAATGAGAGTAGTCGTATCGTTTCATGTGGAGATGAAGAGACCCAAAACATGAATGGGTGTCAAGTCATCTGAAGAAAAGAAAAAAGAGAAGGAACTTCATTCACTGAGCCTCATGGTTTATGAGTTGGGGATTATGGGAATATTCATGACTCAATCAAGAAGCACAATGAATTGATGTTTGAAATAGTTCATCTTTTAGGTAAACATTGGATAAATGGAACATAGACTCAGCATTCACTACATGTGGAATTGACTATTTCAGTGTAACAGAAATAGCAGTTTGTTAATCCCTTCCTGAGTTAGTTTAATTTAACGAGTAAATCACAAATTTTATAAGAATTCTTTTAACTATAAATATTTAATGCAAATATTTAATATAAAAAGGAGTTTGCTTTAGCCATGCTAATCTGTACATATATTTCTGTGGGAAAGTAATTTCTAATGGTGAAATAGTTAAATACGATAAGATTTTGGGATTTGAAAACACTGTAATACTGGGACATTAATTTAGAAGGATTAGAAAGTAGTTTTAGTTGCTAACATTCAACCTTGATTTTATGGATACTAGCTCAGTTTTCTTTGCAGCTGGATGGCGTAGTTAGTATACAAGACAGTGCAGAAAACTTCCATCAGGATTTAAAAATGAATGAATTCAAATATGGGAAATGCTGCTTATTATTTGTAATATAGCTTCCTTGCACAGCAAGAAATCAATTTACTTTCTAAAGCTACAAGTGTGTGTGTGCGTGCATGCATGCGTGTATAATCACCATATTTTAGCCTTCCTAATAAGGTGCAATAATTCAGTTGAAGTTTCTTTTTCCACTGGTATTGTACTGTGGGACCTGAGTGTTCTCAGTTCCCTGTTGCTTATGTTGTTCAGGTGACCCGCCAGCTTTCCTTGACCTGCATTGTCAGTCTGTGTGCTGCCTCCTGTCCCCAGGCTTGCTCTAGCTCTTCTGGCCCTGGCCTCTTCCCTCTTGGTCACTGGCGTAACATCCAGTAAGCCTGTCAAGTGATTTTTTTCTTCTTGATAACCTCCAGCCCTTATTTTCTGTGCTGTATTTTTGGGAACTTCATTTATCATTTACCAAGTATTTATTAAGCATTTATAGTAAACCAGACATTGTTCAAGACACTGAGGATGCTGAACTTTTTCTGTCCAGTTTCATGGTTCTCCAGGGTTTCTCCGAGTGTCTGTAGATCCAGTCTCCTCTAGAGGTGATAATTTTCAGCAGAGTATGAGAGTATACTGTACGTGTTTAGTCATTCCTAGGCACAGAACTACCTAGGAGGTGCTTGTTAACTATTCTACTCCCTAAGCTTTACCAAAATATGTCTTATTTCACATAAAAGGTAAAACTTAGAACAAATACACTTGAAATGATAGCATTTGTTTTGTTACATGTGGAGTCTGCGTATGGTGGCAGATCTTGCATGTGTTTCTGAATCAGAGGACCGTGGGCATGGCTAACTCTCCAGGCTCAGTGTCCTCATCTTTGGCAGTGAGACCTGCAGGGTTGTATGAAGACCAAATGACATGTGGGATTTGAAATCACTCAAAACATAGTGGATGCTTCACAGACTTAGAAGGAGGTAAGGAGTAAGCAGAGAATGCTTCTCAAAGGCAGGGATGTCACCTGTGCCCCCAATGCACTCCATTAGGTGCATTGTGTCAGTGAAGGAACAAAGAAGGAAATTGATTATTTTATTTAGTATTATAAGGATACGTTTATCACAGTTATTCTATTTAAACATTTACCTCCATCCTCCCATCTCCTTCCTCCTCCCCCATTACTTCCTGGAACCTTACGTAAATATCCTTTGAGTCATTCCTGAGGTTTCAGGGTATGGTGGTATAGTGTCCTGATATTCTCATTTTACAATATTTTGTAAAAACAGCTTTTTTAAGGGAAATTTGGCAATTTTTTATTGTCATTTTTATATTAAAGTTAAATAGTCCTTTTACTTTCATTTAGGATAAAACGTTGCTTATCTCTAATTTTAGAAGACTGAATTGTCTGAGACTCCACAGTTAGACACCTGCATCAGAGTGGCTCTCGGTCTCTTTCCATACAAATAGATCTTGCTCTGAACAGTCTCTTGTGAGTGAGGCCACTGTACCAGCCACTCACAGATTGCCTGTCCAGCCAAGGATGGAGGTTATTGATGGGGCAAAAGGATGGATAGAGCTGGCTCTGCAGCGGCCCGCTTGTGCTCAGATCATGGAGCGAGTAGAATCGGACTTCTTCCCTTCATGAAGTCCAGCTTTCCACGTGGAAATGGTTCCCAGTGAAATGTTCAGAGGAGCTGCTGCGGCTCTAAACTCCGGTTCGATTGCCATGTGGTGTACTGTTGAAGCTGGATGATTTTTTAAAGACCCCATCCATTTCCAAAACTCTGTGAGACAATTTAGAAAACTTTTCTCCTCCTACCCTCCCCGCCTTTTGACAGTTCTCACCTGATGGACTGCACTCTGTGGAACTCTCTAGGTATTCACTGAGGGAAGTCGGTGAAGCTGTTTCTAAGCAACTAGATGAATTAATTTTAAAAATAAGAATGTGGCCTTATTTTGAGAAAGGAAGTACGTTTACCGGTTTGACTGCTGGTTAAAAAATAGTACAGACTAGGAGCCAGGCCAGTGGTGGAGCAGTTAAGTTCACATGGTCCACTTCGGCCCCGGCATTTGCACCACTTGTCACCCACGCTGCAGCAGCCATCCCACATATAAAGTAGAGAAAGATGGGCATGGATGTTAGCTCAGGGCCACTCTTCCTCAGCAAAAATAGAAGCATTCATAGCAGGTGTCAGCTCAGGGCTAATCTTCCTCAAAAAGAAAAATAGTACAGACTACCGAAAAGTACAGACTAAACTTCCAAGAGTTGAGTTGGGATTCTTTTTTTGTTTCTCTGATTTAATTTTATATATAAGAATTAATGCCTTTGCAATAACCATTATCATATTTCCTCAGTAAATAGTTTGATTAAAACAACAGGGGTTTTTTTTTCTTCCTATAGATTTTGCATTAGTCTCAGTCTGATACCAAGAATTAGAAGTGTGAAATTACTGGAAAAGGAATATGAGGATGTTATGTTCTTTATATGCAACTTGGGTAGGCTTGTTGAGTTCCTGCCGTGCTAATAAAAATTCATAGAAAGCACAGTTCTTCCTTTTATTGGCTACTCATCACAAATGCTGTCTCACTGGTAAAAAGGGATACTTCTATCTTCATTTGCAGATTATTTATTTATTTTTAAATGTAAAAGATATAACTGTTAGACAGTAACGCATCTTAGATGGTTATTCTCTAGACAGAAGGCAGAATGCTGGGCAGTTTTGCCTCTAGGTCGCTAGCTTTGAACCAGTTCCTTCCTTCAATTGGTAATTCCCATTCGTGTGTTAAATTGTGTTAAAAGGACAAAAATATTTGTCACTATGCTTGCTATAACCTGTATTTTAAAATAGGAGTTGCGTGGTTAAGTTACTGGTGAAGTAGAATAAATCGTGACTTTTCCGTTTTTAATATTAGGAGATTGATGTGCACTGTGAATAGTTTCCATTTGGGGAGGGAATCTTCATATTTCAGAGAGAAATTATAGATTTTATTTAGAAGTCTATACACGTGAACACCTAAAATCAAATAAAATAATGTAAATCTGTCTTTAGTGGCTCTGGTGTTTTTAAACTTCCTTTATTCATAGCTAAAAAAATACATTTTTATATGTATTTTCAAAGTGTTATTGCCTTTTTCATGTTTGTTGCAAGTATTTCCTACACTTACTTTCGTCTTTTAATTTTAGGACATTTTGATATATAAAGTGTACATTTTAATGTGGTCATATTGGTGGATCTTTTCCTTTGTAATTCTTTCCATTACTTTATACCTAGAAAGTCATTTCTTAGTCTCCAGCCAATGACTCGCTTGCGTTCTCTTTTAATTTTTGAAAGTGGTTTTATTATTTTATATTTTCTTCTGTTCTAAATGTCGCTGACTGTGAGTCGTTGGTTGGACGCCAGAGAATCTGAGAACTTCTTAAAATTCCGTACATAATCGTCTGTGCATCTGCGTGTACATTTTTCTGTGTAAGAGTCCGTAACTTTTCCTCAAGTCTCAGAGGGATCTGGCGCAAACCCCATGCCCTCCGCCTTCCGAAAGATCGTTAAGTGCCGCTGCTGGAAGCCCTTAGACCTTGATGTGGATAGAAGGTGATGTGTGGCGCTGAGGTGATTTTTTTCCCCTTTTCCCAAATAGTTCAAGTATCCTAGACCATTTGTTGAATAATTGTCCCCTGTGATTTGTGATGCCTTTGAGAAACAAATGTTTTTAACAAATTTATTCTCTCTTTTTATCTCTACAGAGAAAGTTAGAGAAATTCAAGAAAAACTTGATGCTTTTATAGAAGCTCTTCATCAGGAGAAATAAATCATAATGAGTGAGTAAAAGTCCTTTCACTACACTCGCACTAACTAAACACAAAAGCTGTATTTTAAATTTACCTTAATAGTTTATCATTCTACTTAACTCTATCTTGCTCCTTAATAGTAATTTTAATATAATCAAATAGCCTTAATGGTAGGAATAATTTTAATGGCAGGAATCTCTGAAACTAGATTCTAAATTTCATGTCTATAACGTTCCCTTGAATAATTTGATTGCCTTCTGGCTGAACTAGAACTCTCCTCTAGAACTCATTTTGAACAGAACAAAGGTGAACAAAGCTCAGATATTTCATAATATGCAAGCGGGTCCTAAATTTTCTGCATGTAAAGAATTAACTCTAGCTCTCATTATTTTATTCCTCATTATTCATGTTCGATGGCTAGTTATGTGTATGTTACCTCACAAAGCTTTTTATTTGGCTTGACTAAAAATTTCAATAATTGTTCTTAATCTTATTCTCTTATGTTTAAATCATTTAGATATACCTTTTTCCTGTTTAAAGTAACTTAGCCTTAGAATTTAGTACTCTGCTGAATGTGTGGACTCTCTTACCTAATTCTGTACTCTGGCATTATAAGCCTGTTCCCAATAAAATATTATATATTTAAAGACTTCCTTTGGGGCCGGCCCGGTGGCATAATGGTTAAGTTCATGCCCTCCACTTCAGTGGCCTGGGTTTTGTGGGTTTGGATCCTGGGCGCAGACCTACACACCACTCATCAAGCCATGCTGTGGCAGCATCCCATATACAAAATAGAGAAAGATTGGCACAGATGTTAGCTCAGGGACAATCTTACTCAGCAAAAAGAGGAAGATTAGCGACAGATGCCAGCTCAGAGCCAATCTTCCTTATAAAAAAAAAAAAAGACTTCCCTTAGTAGCACAGTTAATTGTTAATTATCACTGAAGAATTATAATTAGTAAGTCTTTTGTTTTTATTGAAGAAGTTGAGAGAAGGAAAATGCTATAATTAAGACATTGTCATTTATTTAAAATATTTAAGTAACCACTTTATCTGTGAGCCTTACCCTGTAGACAGCCTGCAACACAGTCAGGCCTGGAAGGAATAGAAATGTGAAAGATTCCCTCCCTAGCTGTATACTCTGTTCAGAAAAAGCCCTTAAACCAAACTGCCTACTTTCCTCTACTGTAGGGGTAATACGTCTGAGAGAGCAAGCTAGAAAGGGAAGCACAGCTCAGACCAACATCGCTGAGAATGCTACACCAGCAGTGAATGAGGGAGGAAGGAGTTAGAAAGCTTTAGAGTAATGCCTTGTTACTTTGTATTATCTCTTAAGGCAGATGTATAGATATATACAAAAATATATCTAGAAACTAAATATCAGTCATCTTTAACACATGCCAAAAATAAAGCCAGTGTTAAGTGTCTTTGTTCATAAATGTTTTATACAACATCAGAAAATTTTCTTTTAAAGCCATTAAGTGTTGGGCCGGCCCCGTGGCCTAGTGGTTCAAGTTCAGCATGCTTTGCTTCCGGCAGCCAGGGTTTACAGGTTCAGATCCCGGGCGCAGACCTACATCACTCATCAGCCATGCTGTGCCAGTGACCCACATATAAAGTAGAGGAAGCTTGGCACAGATGTTAGCTCAGGGCTAATCTTCCTCAGCAAAAGAAAAAAAGAAAAACATGAAGTGTTATGATATCTTCCTTGTCATCACAATTACTATCAATAGTTAATTTTGAGATAAACATTTTGAGAACCTTCTTGATTTGGAGATTCTCTTCTTCAGCATTGGAGTTCACTTGATATTTCTGGGGGGTTTTTTTTGTTGTTTACAAATGTGGTTTTTGCGGGAAGAAAATTCATGAAAGTCACTGAAACCCCATTAAAAATATAAACTACATTTCTGTCTTTTTAATGAAATGAGGACTCCCCAAGCCAGAAAATGCTTTACCTAACAGTGAGTGTCACTTCCCTAAGCTGGTCAGTGTAACATCTAGAGTTACCCTTGCTGCTGGGAACATGCCTTTTCCTGCCGAAGTGTCTGTCCCAAATGCAGACCAGGGCAGTCATAAGAGCCAGGTTGTCCTATTTGTATACAGGGAAACCATCCCAACTTTCTTTGTCCCCTACCTGTCTGGTCTCTAAGGCCCTTCCTAACCCTTGGGATTTATGACTCTGAACTGTTACAGATATCTATGAATTGGACAGAGGATCTATTTTGTACCCTCCAAATCCATTTAAAAGAATAAATCTGGCAAAATGATAGCCGTGCTTCATTCTGACCTTTTTATGGAAGTTACCAAGCATCTTCAGGAATAGTTTCTCAGTGGTCGTTTTAACATGTGTGGAGTTCCTCAGCCTGATCGTTTCAAGTAACTAATTCTGATGCTTGGTGAAGATGCTTATACCTAACCCAGCCATGTACAGATTCCTTCTGCTGATCCATTTTAATATAGTATGCTTTTAACTTTTTTCTGTAAGAAATGAATTGTAGTATTTTTTGATTCATATATCATGCTTGATAAAATTATTATGGTAGATGATATTTTAAATTTAATAAAACCAGAAAACTTAAGGAGTTAAGCTTCAGTAGTTTTATGATCATGCGGTAATAAAGTTTACTTAGAAATTTTGCACTTTGTCTCTCCAGACCTAAAGTTATCAAATGTGTTTATTTTTACAGAATCCTACTGATAATGTAATCACCTCTGCATTACATCTGAAGAAAGAGAACTCCAAAGTCTTTTGTCCTGCCTTTTTTTCTTCTGCTATTCCACCTTTCTAAACATAAAATAAAGTCATGGAATAAAGATAATTTATGCGTGTTAGAGGCACTTTAACGATCAGCTGCCCTTTGAATGGAAGAGCAGTGGAAATGGCACTAACATCCTATTTTATTGTATTGAAGTGATAAATTGGGCTAATATAAGTGGTATGACCATTAGGTCCAGTCCTTGAGGATCAGACACTTGCTCTCCTGCTTGTTGTCTCATTTGTGGTGGCACTAGTTCAACTAATTCATTAGCTGATGTTACTCCACGTCCGTTTCTTTTCCAGAAAGAGAATGCTTGGTGTTTTGAAATAAAACTTACAGCAATGTTCTAAAAGCTATCAATTGTATATAAAATGATGGTAACCTGGTGAGTTGTTATGTGTATCTGTAATGTTCTGTATCCAAAAACTATTTGGCCATGAGAATTCAGTTTCTGTTCATCATGTGAAAGGAAACAGTTAACAGAAGAACCCAGGAAGAGGTGAATTTGGACTGCACCGATTCTGTGTACAGTGAAAGAGATTTCAGCGGCCTGTCGACAGCTCAGCGAGTTGCCGTGGAAGCTAAGTCAGCAGCCCTTTACCTGTTTGATCCGGTTGGTGGTGTTGTACACTCTGTAACTGTTTGGAATTCACTCATTCTGGATGTTGTACACGTGAGCTAGGCTTTCTGTTAACAGTGTTGCTTTACCTGTTGACAAAGCTATTGGATTGTGACACAGGATAGGCAAGATTAAGAATAATCAACTGAGTGATTTCATTTAGACTATTGTCAGACATTGCAACTAGGCATCAGGAAAAGGCTTGTTTTCATGGACTGTATTTAAATAGATTATTTCAACAATTAGAGTAACGTCGACCGCCCCCTCTCAGCTGAGCGTTGAAAGAAGAACGTGGTTTCGTTCATTGCAGTTCAGTTACAACAATCCCTCACAGCACTCTCGTGTTTTGTATAAATTTTTTTTATTGGCTGAAGACTTGAAAGCAAAGAGATATGCTATTTTTGACTTAAAATGTCTTTCTCATTTAATTTGGCTCTTTGCTGCTGTTTCGTCAAGCCTTTATTATTCTAATAAAAATGCCCATTGTGTGACAGTTTTTAATTTACAGTTTACTTAATTTTACAATTTTCTTGGAATTGTGTTTTGGTAACAGTTCCCTTACCACCCCCCCCCCCCCCGCATTTTTTTTTTTTAATACATTCTTCATTGAGATCTCAAGATCTGCCACTTCGTATGCAAGGTTGAAGGATGTCACAGAATATTTCAGAATTGAGAATTCGGTAAATACCTGTTTTATACTATTTGAAAAGCGTAGATGCGGTTTTCTGCAGCTAGTAGCAGCACACGCTGCATAGTGTCCACAGCATACACTGTTGTTTGGTGGGTGAGCAATCGAGAGCGTGTCGTGGGTCTGTCAGATCTAGGGCTAGTGCACGGACAGAAAGGGGGAGAGCCCCGCACCGTCTGGCACAAAGGTTGGGCGGTGGCCTCACTGGTTAGCTCCCTGTAAGCAGTGCTGGCCGGGAGGCAACCCCTCACTGAAGCAGACGTCATGCCAGTAGTAATTAACGTTTTCGCAGTTGTAAAACACACCCACTTTACAACTGCATATCTATTTCTAAAGGAAAAAGGGAATAGGACCATATTTATTTCTGTCAGCTATAGAGAGGAAAAAATGCCCTCAGCGGTATTTCTACGGATTTCTTCTCCCAAGTAAAATGCTGATGTTAAATTAGTAATTTTATCACATCCGTTTGTATAAATTTAAGAAAGGGGGGTGGGGTGTCTTCATTTCTTTGAGATCAGTATTTGTAATTTAAGTATATAAATAGGTGATAAAAATTAATATTAAAAGCCCCGTATAGGAGTCCAGACATTCCCTCATCTCCTCAACTATATGACTTCTTTCATGGATTATATATTTTTTTCGTTTTTAGCTGATCTCATACTAAGCATGTTTTCTTTTTTGAAAGCTAGATATTTATTAAATGTAGATGTCATTGAAAGAAATAAAATTCAGATTCTCAACAGTAAACCCTGTGTGTGTGTCTGTAGTTCAGAAATTACAAATGATTCAGATTTAAACAAACCACTTCAGATATTCAATATACAGAAGTTGAATTCCAAGAAGACCAGGAACCATTTGTTTTTCACGTCAGAATCTGCAAAGAAGAGAGTGAACGAAGTTCTGTGTGGAAGACCGGACCATTGTAAATAGATTCTCCCTAAAACTGACTCGCTCAGGTGGCCGTTCGGAGAGTCAGTGTCTGTCAGCTGCCCGCTGGACAAGCGGCAGTGCCTGCAGCTTCCGCTGGAGCCACCTGAGCTGTGCTCCCAGGTGCAGCAGTCAGCCCTTCTTAGCAGCTCAACTGTGTTCTCTCCTCTTTGTGTTGTCCCCCCTTTCAGGCTTTACTCAGCAGACTCCTTCCCACCAAGAATTTAGCCTCCAAATGCAAATGATAGTGTGAAAATGAGTGGGGAACCTTGCAGAGTGTCGTGCCTCCTAACCCTGCAATGTGGGGATTTTACATAGGATGGCAAGATTCAGAGTGTAGGTTTAAGAGAGAAATTCTGTAACTAGTTAATAATCTTATATTTATTTATTTTAGACGTATTTATCTTCGAAAAGAAATACAATATTTTAGTTTTCCGATAAAAGGGATCAAGGTAATGCGTTTTCTCTCAATTCTCTAAGCTGGTATGTGCTACAGTTTCATGTACTTGAGCAGTATGGAAATGTGCTTACAGATCTCTTTACCTTTTGAACAATCACGGCTGTGTTTAAATATTTAAGACTTAACTTTGTTTTTACTTGTGCACTGTGAATGAACTTTGTATTATTTTTAGAAACCTTGACACTACATGTAGACATCATTGCAATTTATATTTTGCCTGTGCTTGATCTAAGGTCATTTGTGTAGATGAGCAATTAAAGATATTTAAATCACATTAGAATTCTATACTGGAGAGCATCTTTTAAGTTTTCTCTGTTTTAATGAGGGAGAGAGAGACCTGAGGACCCAGGGTCATAATTCGACCCCACAGTATAACCAAATTCATGATCTAACCACCCTCTTAATGTGGCTCTTCTCTGAATCCTTGAGCTTTACACGCTTCCCATTTCACAGTTGTAATCAATGGTTAAACAATGCTTTTTTTCATGTCTTCATACTTGTCAAAACATTTTGGTATTTTCTTTGGTAAAATATATAAAAAATGTTTAATAGCATTTTGCTTCCACAGCCCTCATTTTCATTAGTGATGCTAACATGTTCAGTCATACATGAGGCTTACTAAAAAGTCTTAAGTAAGTCTTAGAAATGGAAGGAAGCTTCTAGATCACTTAATTCCATCTACCACCTGATTATGAACTCCCATTTCTCACTTTTTTATTCCTCCCGGAACTTTGCTCATACATGATGCTTATTCAATATTTGTTGATCATTAAATGTGTAAAATAAGGCAGAGGATTCACATAGTCGGCTAAACCAACCAGGAAAAGACTCAAAGTCACGATTGCTTCAGTAACCAGTACATAGTAGCTGGCATGTGGTGTATTTCTGGTGAATAAATGTCAGGAGACAGTCTTTGAAATCCGTTAGAAGGTTTATAGGGAAGAACATGTTCCAGCCATATTAGCATTTTTTCACTTATCAGTGCTAACAGACCAGTCCTGGTGTGAGGCCCGAAAAGTAGTTGTATTTTAAATTGTTTTCATCCTTTGTGCAATTCAAGTTCAAAATCGTCATGTATCAAAACAGTGTGAAGAGTTTACTTCCTGAAGATTTGATAGAGTATCTGTTTTCTTCCAATTAAAGAATTGATATATTTATCAAAGTGAAGTAGCACCATGTGCTTGTAAATAATACAGATGTATTAATTGATTATATTAAAAAATGTTTTACAATAATCAAGCATACCCAACTTGTCATAACTAAGACAGTCATATTTTCTGCACATATTAGACTAAGTTAACAGATGTAGAAAACTTGACTTAAGTATCCAAAAATTGTCCAAGATTAAAAAGCAGGAGAGTATGAGGAAAGTTTAAATGTGGGTGCTCTTTAGCCTGAAGAAGACAGTTTTATAAAGAACGGGTAGGAAAAATGTTCCTCATAAGGTATTAGGTTAATGACAGGGTTGAGTTACTAGCTTGAAAATTGAGAGTGTGTGTGTGCTGGCTGTCCGAAAGACTTCTCCTCAGCTTCACATTCTTGTCAGTGTCAAGGTTTATTCGGGGTCAAGTCATTGATGGGCAGGTAACTGCAACTTTTAAATGTTTTTAAATCAGTTGTTCATTCTTTGTGACGAAGAATTCTTACTTGTTTTGTTCTTAGCTACTTAATCCAGGTGTAGCCTGATTCCTATCCAAGTATTTGAGAAAATTCACAAAGTCGTTTTTTAAAAAATTGTAGGCCCGAGGCCCCACTGAAGACCCAGTCCCCCTGCGTGACACTGCCAGCAGCCTCCCACAGAGCGTGTCATGGCTGTGTTCAGTTACACGTTACACTCGATGTTCAAAGCTGAGTGTCCCTTCTGCTGCTTACCTTTGAAGTAACTAAATCACATAGCAACAAGACGGAAAGTAGAATTTTATCCACTTGTCAGAAAATACAGTCATAGTTTACATGAGCTAGCACTGGCTGAAAGCTTGTGAGACCTCTAACGTTTGTGAGAAAGTACGTAGGGAACAGGTTAACTCCGTCTTCTCGCTTTGCTAAAATTTATGTAAGAATTAGGCCAAATCATCAGAAAGCAGTACGGCCTGGACTATGTACCTTTACCTACCTTTTAGTTTATCTAATATTATGCCCTGGGCCCTCACAGACAAATACTGTATGAGACACCTATTTGAAGAAAATGCACAGTGTCTTTCGCAGAAGTAAAACCTAATGACATGTCTCTGTTCATTAAAGTGAGGATTACTAGATAATTCAGTGCCAGCAAAGTTTGCCGCTCCAGACAAATGTATATGCTGCTTTCCTTCCGTCAAAGAGAACTCAAGACCTTACCTCTTTCTTTGCTTCAGCTGCTAGAAAGTGCTGAAATTAATTCACCTCTTAAACTTAAGGAATGAACCTATCCATTTTTCTGCTCCCTTAGTTTGTGTCCCATTTTTGTTTTTAATCTCTCTTTTCCATATCCTGACACAGTACTAGTCATGTATCATTAACAAAATACAGTGCTTACTATTTCTCCATTAAGAAATGTTATTTACCTAGAAGGCTTAAGTTGAAAGTTCTCACAACTTGCAGTCGGTGATGCTCCAGGTGGTACACAGCCAATCCCCTTGTATGCCAAATGTATGTAATTTTTTTTCTACAATCAGTTTATTTATAGTAAAACCAGAAATCACCTTCCCTATGCGTTAGGAACACTGCACGACCCAGTGACAATAGTGAGCCCGCCTCCCTGCCGCCATGAACAACACTCTCAGGAAGAGGAGGGGCCTGATGTGTGTTGGGAGAAAAGGTGCAGAGAGATGCTCAGTCTGCAGCCGTTCCAGGCATGGGAACACATGCCTACTAAGGGCCCATTATTAAGGTCTTAGCAGGACTCGGAGCACAACAGAGAACTGTAGAGTCACTGGCCATTAGCATTTTGGGATTCATCTAGAAAGCCCCCTGAAGCCTTTTTAATGGTCCATATCTTACCAAGGATTGATCTCATGAAATGTTTTCAGTTTTCGTTTTAAATTTTCAAGTTAAGAACTTGAATGTAGAGCAAAGGAACCAGTATTCTTGTGTTTTGCATCCAGTATCACAGGTAGTATTATTTCCATTTTATAGATGAGGAAATAGGCTCAGAAAAGTTTTCAGTAACTTAACCAGGATCATTCTAGTGAGTAGCAAAGTCTAAATTTGAAAACAAGTCTGGTTACAAGCCTATGCACTTTCCAAAATCTGCTCGCTCTCAAAGATACTTTTAGGAAAATGAAGTTATTTATGAAATTAGGAGTACATTAGAGAGGGCCCTGATACACGCAGAAAGCGCAAAATGAGCAGACTTTACAGAAATGTCCCAGGATAGGTTTTCCCTAACTGGAGGAGGCCTGTGTTGCCTCACAAGAATGGAAATACTATGACCAACAGGCCCATTTAGAGCCAGTTCGAACAGACCCTGTCTCTTATCAACAAAATGATTAAGGATTGTCTTTCAGAAAATCTGCAGTCACATGGCCAGAGCATGCGTAAAAGAAACTGTGACCTGAGATGACCATGGAACAAAAGAGCCTCCTTCCCACAGAGCCCAGGACTGGGACACACTGGAAACTTAAAAGTCGGACTCTTATCAGAAGCAGGGGTCCCTCATTCAGGAGGATTGGTGTTAAAATTCCTTCCCCACCTCATCAAAAATGTTTAGAACCTCATCCTAAATGTTTCGAACCCTGTCATAAATATTTAAAACCTTACCATAAGTGTTGGAAGCCCACGCATCAAAACCTGTCCCACCAGCATTTCCACATGCCAGCCTGTTCTCCCTAACCTCTTAAATTTTGCCCCAAATCCTGAACTGGGGAGAGAGATCTGAGGGCACACGCCCCCCTGTCTCCCTGCAGAACGATCTTGCAGAATAAAGCTGATTTCTCCCCCAAAAGCCAAATCCAGAATTAATTGGTTTCTATTTATGCAAATCAGACAAGAGAACCCCACATTTGTGCAGTAACAACATCAGCAGAGATGTGTGGTTCCCTTTGGGGTCCCGGGGGACGAGATGCTATTGAGATTCAGCGGGCTCTAGTCTCATGTCTACCCCAGACCTGAAGTCTTAGGAGTAACGAGTTCTTTGCAATTTCTCAACAGGATGATCATGTTAATTTTCCCGTCTTACCTATGCAGGTTCTCTAAATCTTTTTGAGTTAGCCCAACTATTAAGATACAGAATTATTTTTACCCTAGTTTTTCAAACCTTGATTGCATATTTTATTTTCTCAAATTTTGACTGCCTTTTTGTTTCTAATAAATTTAACATTTGAAAGGAAAGCTAATTTTGACTAAATTTATTTTCAGGAATGTCATATATTCTTTATTTGATTTTCTTACCCTTAAAGTTTCTGGTTTCTTAAGACTATTAGAATGGAGATGGATGCTTTCCTGCCAATGTTCTCATGAGTTTATCTTTTCGTGTATCAGAACTTCCCTCATATGAATGTTCAGTTGAGCATCCTTGCCCCTTGCTGCCTCTCTCAACATGAGCACACACCACTCCCATTTTCATACATTCAGATTTCTCTTTTTAAATACCTAAGACATTTACGTTCTTGCTAATTATGCTAATTGCTATGGTCATCGCTGAATCAGGACTGTGGCATCGTAGTTCCATTCACGTCAAAAATACTGTGTTTTGTCCCCATATCAGTGGATGGAACATTTGGATCTCATTCTCCCCGTGGGGCGCCCCTGTCAGTGAGGTTCGCCAGCTGTGTACCCCATGATTGGCTGGGCTTTTGATGTGCAGATACTACAAGTTGGTCACAAACTTGTGTACAATGGGCCTGTTCTGGTTCATGTGAAAATCAACATCCTTTTTTGTGTTCCCGGGTGACAGGATGCTACAATACTATTAGCATTTGCAAAGAGTGTGCTCTGTCCAAGGGTGTAACCACAGATCGTGTGCTGCTCAGTTTGTGTTTCTCTATTATGTGAGAGACACAAAGAACCTGAAGGCTGGCAAAGGCCTGTCAAATCTTGTAATGTAGCGCTCGACCCCCAAACTCCACTTGGCCTCCGTGCATCTCTTGTTCCCGGTCCCACCCCTTTCTCTGAATGGGCTCTGAGGTAGGTAAATGAATTCAGAGGCCTGGTAGGCGGAGGATTCCTTTCTGACCTCATTCCTGTAACATTTGTTCGGAGGCTTGTAGGGGGAGAGGAGGACATTTTGGAATCCTTTGTGTGGAATAATTTTCTTGCAGGTTGGGGAGTTAATGGTAACTTTGTCTGAAGCCAACCAAGCAGAAAGCCTCCACGGCCGAGGCGTGGCATGCTCAACCTCCTCGAAACTACAAGATGAGAATGTGGAAACAGGGAAATTTCTAGAGCAGATGGATACATGGCACGTCTGCGTGTTCAACATCTGGTAATGGGAAGCTTAAATCTCCCCATGTATATATAAAATAGAGCAGTGCTTCCTTTAAAAAAGATTTTCCTCTTTCTGAACTCCCATGGCCTTTAAACGGATGCCTATAGTTTGGATAATCTTTTGTGCAACCGCTTATATATACTCTGGAATACTGTTAAGGCTTTCTACTACCTGGCTGACTGTTAGAGTGCGGTGTAATTTCTAGAGGGGTTATATCATTTTTTTCTACCCTTAGATTTACTTTGTTTATCTAGAAAGTGATTTTAGAGCATTGATCGCTCTTATTTTGCAAAAAAGAAGAAAAGGGCCCAGAGAGAAGCAGCAATTTGTTCGATTAGTGGTAGAGCTAGAACTCAGCTCTCCTGACGCCCAGCAGGGACCGTTTCCGTTCCCTGAAGATTTAAAATCAGGGACCAAAAATTCAAGGCCTCCCAAGCCAGGTATTTTGTAAAAGACGCTGAGGATCTAGATATTCACGTGAGACCTCCCTACTTTTAAATGTTAGCAGCTAATTTTAAAAGCCTTAAACAGTGTGTGAGTCAGACAGAAACATCTACAGTTAGCTCGCTGCCCACCCATGCGTCACCATTTGAAACCTCTGATTTAGACGGCGGCTTTCTGTCCCCCCTGCTCGCAACAGATTTGAAGGAAAATACTACTGAGGGTTTCTGAAAATACCATGATTTCTGGTCATTTTAGAGATGCATAGATTTTTAGCTTCATTTCGATGCCTAGAGCTTCAGCATCATTTATGATGAGGCTGGACAGAAGGGGAAATCTCATTGATTAAATGCCAGCTGCATTCCTGGCATTTTAAATACATTACCTTACTTATTGCGACAGCTTCCAAAGGTAGGCGTCATCACCGTTTACCAGCAGGTCTAGTTGGCAAAGTCTTTCTGGGATCCCATGTAGGTTTGACTGCCGAGCCTAGAAAAAGCAGCAGGTATTGAGTGGGCTGGCAGCACGCTAAAAGCCGCCTTCCTTTACCCGCTCAATGATCCCGAGACGGCACTTCCTTTCACGTTGTGGGCTGCCTGGCAAAGTGTGTGTATTCATCCAGCACGATGGATAAGTCACTGCTAAGATAAAGCCCCGACTGAATAAGTTGTACATACTTACATAAAAGCATTTTGGGAGGCCAGTGCAGTAGCATAATGGTTAAGTTCGCGTGCTCCACTTCAGAGGCCTGGGGTTCACAGGCCTGGATCCTGGGCACAGACCTACACACTGCTTATCAAGTCACACTGTGGCAGCATCCCACATATAAAATAGAGGAAGGTGGGCACAGATGTTAGCTCAGGGCTAATCTTCCTCACCAAAAAAAAAGAAAAAGCCTTTTGGTCTAAGTATTCAGAGCACATTCTATTTTTAAGGTTTACTGAGGAAGAGGTAGCCCAGAATCTTAGTGATTATTTTGTATTTCTTGCACAGCTTGAATAAAATCATCTCACTAACTAAAGGGTGTTTTATCATAAAGGAGAGACACTTGTCTACCAAGCATGTGCGTGTGTGTGTGTGTGTGTGTGTGTCCTGGATTTGTAACAAGGAGTTCATCTTTGGTTCCAGAAACAGCAATCCTAGTTGGAGAAATTCTACCAGGAAAGACAGTTGCTGCTGAGAAGGGAAAGACAATGACCCGCACACACACCCAGAGTTCAAACCCGTGTGTTCTTATCTTTGGAAGAACGAAAGCAGAGCACGGGACCGTGAAGCAAAGAGAGATGCTTCTGATCACGCCCTGCCGCCTGCAGGATAAGTGACCTTCTTAGAGCCACGTCCCTGTCCAGACCAGGTGCACGAAAGCACAGTGAGCTGGATAGTCCCAAAGGTTTCTTCCAGCCCAGATAGCCGATGAGTCTCTGCCGTTTATTAAACTCAGCATCTGAAGACATTCTCCCCAAACCACAGGAAAATGCCTCCTGGTCCAAGTAACTCAGGCAGACATTGTCCAGATTGCATTCTCTTTTAAGTGAAAAGCATTCTAATATTTGCCTCCAAGCCAGGCACAGGGTGTTTCTCTCTTGAGTCCTTCTCAATAATGATAGCTGACATTTATCAAGGGATTATATGTCTGGCACTGTTGTAAGCACTTAACCTATATGGATGCTGTTCACTTCCATGACCCGAGAGACAGAGACTGTTATTTTCCCCATTTTACAGATTAAAAAAAAAAAATGGAGCCTCTGAGTTTTGAAGTTGTCAGAGTTTGCTTCGCTTTTCAATGGCAAAGCTGGGATTTCCACCCTGGAGATCAGGTTTCTGCTCTGTGCGCCAACCCACCGCCCTATACTATCAACCGTTCCTCCACTACAAACGGCCTGCGTTGCTCAGTAGGAAGCATGAGGAAGAAGTGACTGTTGGCAAGGGATGGCAGAGGAGTGTAAGAGGTTGTGAGTTCAGAGGACAGGCATTTGGGAGCTGTAGACAGGAGGGTTCCTGCGTCCTCGGGAATGTTTGCATGTAGAAACGGCTTTGCTGGCTCACTGGCACACCTCCCCACACCCAAGGACTTGAGAACCAGCAGCCCGTCCTGGGAGACCCCTGACCGCTAAGGAGGCAGCTCCCGGCCAGCAGCTCCTCCCCGCCCAGGGGACAGGGCGTGAGACGGGGATAGCCTGAGCTGGAACAGGGAAGGGCAAAGAGACCTAAACCAAAGCAGGTTGTTAAAGAGACTTGAGTGGCTGCCTGAGAGAGGGTGAGAGTTGTGTGAATACTTACTTTCAGGGCAGAAAAGGGATTGTTTGTTATTTCATAACAGCCCTGCTGCCAGGTGGTGCTCTGTCTACCACGTGGGGATAAGGAAATGTGGCTTTTGGGCATTTTAGAGTATTCAGTATAGTTGCTTGCATTAACTATTTTTACATTTTTCTAATTTGAACGTTTTCTCCTTCATTCTCATGTGATGCCATCGCTTGTACTTACTGTGTTCTGGGTACTCTGGATAGAGTTATTTAGAAATAAGGCAAACGAACTTTTAAAACGTCCTTGAATCCCAGGATCTAGAAATGAATTGGCATCTTCTGTAAACCCTATGTATCTATAAACTATACACTGTCTTTCCTTTCGCTCACAGCCAAGCTCCTCGAAAGAGAACTCAAGCCCCATTCATTCTTCAGCTCGCTCCAAGCCGGCATTTTCTTTTACCAGCTGGGCCCCCCTCCACCATGTCCTTGCTGCCACCACCACTGCCACACAGCCAACTGCCCTCACTAAGGCCACCAGCGCCCCTCATGATGCTAATTTCCCCAAACACTTTGATACTTAACTTGTTTGATCCCTAAAGACCATTTAATACTTTGTGACATCTGTACCCTTTCTCTCTCTCTGTCTTTCTCTCTATAAACGCTTATTTTTTTTTTACTTCTGTACTTTTGTGACACCACTTTCTCCTAGTTTCCCTTCTGATAAGAAAATGGCTGCTAATTTTCCACACTGTTTGCACACCTTCCTAACGCCGGCCATTCCTAGAGCTCCCCCCACTGCCTCTCCCTCTCTCAATCACACATTCTCCCTGGCCGGCCCACTCCCTGCCTTGTCTGCTTGTGACCGCCAATTCTCCAGCTCCATCCTAGTCCTCTCTCCAGGCTCCAAACCCCTATCTCCAACTATCTTCTTGCACGTCCCACAGACACTCTACACTCAACGTGTCCAAAATGCAACCAACCCGTTCTCCGTGAAACCTGTCCCATCCTCAGATTTCACTATTTTGGTGACAGGCACTGTGATAGCTGCACAAGACAGACACCAGGGCATCTCCCTTTCCCAGGTCCAAGCAACAAACCCAATCACCAGTTCTGTAGTTCCTATCTTAATACCTTTTGTACCCATCCTAGGCCTCTGCTCACATCAGGCGGCCCTCAGGGCTCACCTCCATTATGGCCCCAGGGCTTCGTTTTCATCTCTCTGCCAAGCATCCTCCAAACTCTTGCCAGAATGAAGTATTTAAAATGCAGATGTGATCACTTGACTAAAACTGTCTCCAGACAGCTTTCCAAATCAAGTTCAAAATCTTTCGCGCATAGCTTCTCATGATATGGAGCTGCCCATCTCTCTCACAGCAATTCCAACCATACCCCTCCTCCCACATGCACAGCAGGACCCAGAGACCCTCTTCTCTGTCATGCACTGTTCGGTCTGGAATGTCCTCCTTGCTCTGGTAACCCTCGTACACCCTTGGGGATCCTGAACCAGCGCCACCTCCTCTTGGAAACTTCTGTGACCCCTTCTTCGCCCACTTGTCTCCCACCCGAGGGAGCTGCTTTCTTATTAGCGCCCCAAGCGTATGACTGTCCCAAGACAGCATCGTGTACCAGAATTGCCACCCCGCTCACATGTTTCCTCACAAGACAGAAAGATCTTGGACGGCGGGGACTGACAGCTGTAAATCGCCATATCCCTAACACTTAGCACAGCGTCTGGACACAACAAATGTTGACAAACTATTTAAATGAGTAAACTGTTCATGTCTATAAAACATAATACATAGACATTAAGTTACGTACAAATTAATGGGCTTACTACTATCTGTACTATACTGTCTGTATAGATAGTATTCAAATTATAAATTTGAATAATATAAATTTATTCAAATGTATATGTTCGTGTGTGTGTGTGTGTGTGTGTGAGATCTCTTTTTTCATTTGCTATCTGGTATAAACAATTAACTTTTCACTTCAGTTGGCAAAAAATTGGACCCAGAATCAGGATCCGCTGTAACTGAGAAAGTCCTTCGCATCGTTGGTCTTAATTTCCTCGCTGATAAAATAAGACAGTTTGACTGGATGTTCATTAAAGGTCCTTCTAATGCTGACATTCGTGAAAACTTTGATTCTGTTTTTATATAAAACTGCCTTTTATAAGTAAAACTTCCCTTAATTAGCATATAGCTTTCAGACCTATTATCTCATTTGATCTTTAAAATATGCCAATATGGTAGATGAGGTAGTCATTGTGATGATATGAGTAGAACTCAGTTATTGGCTTATTTTAAGCATTTATCGAACCTTAATCAAATAGTTTGAGTCTAGAACTAAATTTCTGAAATATTTATGACTGCAGCACAGGACACATTTCTAATTCCTTTAGCTGTCAGAGCTGTTCTCAAGATAGAAAACATTTTCCGAGGGAAATCCTTGCCTTTTCTTTTAACGTCTGGAGAGTCTCTCTTCGACTAACTGCCTTCTTAGATGTCAGATCTTTGTCTAGACCAGCAGTTGATCAAGGGCGGTCTGTGGACCCCGGGGGTCCTCGAGACCCTTCCAGGGATCACCAGGTCAACATGATTTTACAATAATACAAATATTTTATTTGCTCCTTTCACTATATTGACATCCACTGGTTGAGCAAAAGCAGCGGTGGCTAACACTGCTTAGCATGAATCCAGGCAATGGCGCCAACCTGTACGAACGGCATCGTGCCATCTTCACCACCGCACGTGCACAGTTTTAAAAAAAAGGCCAGGGGCTGGCCCCATGGCCAAGTGGTTAAGTTCCCGAGCTCTGCTTCAGCGGCCCAGGGTTTCTCCAGTTCGAATCCTGGGCGCCGACATGGCACCGCTCATCAAGCCATGCTGAGGCAGCCATCCCACATGCCACAACTAGAAGGACCCACAACTAAAAATATACAGCCATGTACTGGGGGGCTTTGGGGAGAAAAAGGAAAACAAAAAATCTTAAAAAAAAAAAAGGCCAATTTTACTTAAAGAATGGCTTGATGAAACAGCAAAAATTTTCATTTATTTTATTAACTTGTATTACTATTTTATTGATTTTTAATTTTATTAAATCTCAACCCTTAAGTACATGTTTTTTTAATAGTCTCTGTGACAAATTAGGAGGTTCACAGAAAACCCTCTGCAGCTCAGATGATGGCCACGACCATCTTCAGGAAGAGTGCTTGTCCAGTTATTCGATCTGGGACCTAAACTACCACTTTTTTTGAGGAACACCATTTTGCTTAAAAGAGTGACTGACAAACTATAGTAATTCAAACTTCGTCATATGGCAGGCATTTTCTTAAAAATAAGTGGAGGGAGCCCACTGCTTCAAGGAAAACAACTCTGTTGTGCTTGTTGCCAATGATAAAACTTATACATTTAAGTAAAAATGATAATTTGGAAAAACATAATGAGCTTGATAACTTCTCAATATTTTTCTAATGAGATGGATGATAGTCTTAATGAATGTGTTTTCTGGGCATTTTTTGCTGTGTTGAGGAAGACTGGCCCCGAGCTAACATCTGTTGCCAATCTTCCTCTTTTTGCTTGAGGAAGATTGTCCCTGAGCTAACATCTGTGCCAATCTTCCTCTATTTTGTATATGAGACACCATCACAGCATGGCTTGATGAGCAGTGTATAGGTCTGTGCCTGGGATCCGAACCTGTGAACCCTGGGCCACTGAAGCAGAGCATGCGAACTTAACCACTATGCCACTGGGCTGGCCTGGAATGTGATTTTTTGATACTGTAAAAGGAAACATGTCAATTGGAAGATCTACGTAACCAGGGAAACCAATATTTTCCTAACAGCTAATGTCTGATGGGACCAAATCAGGTGTGGGGGGAGATCCTTTCCAAGTGGAAGGTGGACTGATGGATCTCAATTCACAGAGGATAAGTTCATTGAAAGGGTTTCAGATTCCACACTGCAATTAACCCAAGTCAAGCATCAGTGTTGTATCAAAGAAGATTCACAAGTGCCTGAAAAAGCTATTAAATTCTCCTTCTTTTTTCTAATTACGTTACTGTGCGAGGCCAGGTTTTCTTCATGTACTTCAACCAAAACAACACGCTGTAATAGATTGAATGCAGAAGCATATATAAGAATCTGATTATCTTCTATCAAGCCAGACATTAAGGAGAATTGCAAACACACACAAAAAAATTTTTTCTGTTTTTTATAAGAAATGTCATTTATGTTAACATGAAATTGTTTTATTTTTAAAAATTAGTAAATGTTACTTAGTTTCAATTTCCACTATGCCAGTATCAAATATTAAATATCAATACACATAACCCGTATAAACAAAAACTCTTCGGGGTTCTCAATAATTTTTAAGAGATTAAAACTTTGAAAATCACTGCGTTGTACAATGAGGCTTAGATACGGGATCAGACCCTTTGCTTAAAAGAGCAATGCATCCTCCTGAGAATTCTCTCTTAGTTTCCTAGCCTGAATTCAAGATGTATTTTAAATCAATGGCAAGTGTTAAAAGGCAGTCTAGCCAATGTCAGTGATGGCTGGTGTGTGAGTTGCATGTTTGAATCAGCTGTACCACTGGACAAGAACTACTCTCCCTAAGGACACCAGTGGCACTGATGTCACTACATCTTTGGACGGTCTTCAGGCCACATCTCACTTGACCCGTCACCGCATTTTGCACATTGACCTCTCCCTCTTTGAAACACTTGTGTCTCTTGGCTTCCACAACATCACACACTTCTGACTTTCCTCCTACATTTCTGGCTCTTTGTTTGATCTTTCTTTTGCCAGTTCTTCCTCCTCTACTCAACCATGAAGTGTTGGAATTCCTCAGAGCCCTGTCCTGACCCTCTTCCAATCTATACTCCCTCCCTAGATTTCATCCACTCCCAAAACTTTAACGATCATTTAATTAGCAATGACTCCCAAGGCCTAGTCAACATTATCACTGGCATTTCTCAAAGGGTCTTCACAGCTAAATTCATTATCATCTTCCCCACGTGCACTCACTCCATTCTGCCCTATTTCACTAAATGGCAATACTACTCACCTTCTTGTTCAAGCCAAAAACTAGGAGTCATCCTTGCCTCTTCCCCCTTTCTCAATGTCCACGCCAAATCATCCACCAAGGCCTATCAATCAGCATCTCTCAGTTGCATCCATGCCTCTCCATCCCCGGTTACTACCCCCGCTAGGCTGTAGAGCATCCTACCTCATGGCCTCACTGGCTTCCCTCTGCTGCAGCCAGATGATTTTCTTAAAGCACACGTGTGATTGTTATTCTGCTGCTTCAAACCCTTCCTTTGATTGTCACTGTCATTGTGATAAAGTCCAAAAGCACCAACAAGGGTTTTGAGGGTCCAGTGAGACCCACCCTTGCCTTCTTCAGCCTCCTGTTTCCTCGTGTTCCGTAGGTCTTTCACTACGCTGTATGCTGCCCTAGGCTTTTGCACAGTCTCTTCTCAATGCTCAAGCCCCCATTGGCCTAACTAACTGCCACTTATCCTCAGGGCTCAGCTGAATTAACACCTCCTTTGGGAGTGCTTCCCTGACTTACCCCTACTCAGCCTAATGTAGGTCTCCTTGATATGCCCTCGTGGTAGCCTGAACTTTGCCTTCCTAGCACGTCACATTTCTAGTTACTTATTCGCCGTCCATCTTCCCTACTTAGACTGTAGATTCCAATAGACGAGATGGAACATCTGATTTTCCCACCTCACAGTGCCTGGCACCATAAATTATGATCTAATGAATAAGCATATCTGAATGTTGCAGCTGCAAAGGATTTCAGAGGCTCAAACGCTGTTTGAAAACATGACAGAAATGAATGCCTGAAGGAGAACACAGCAAAGCTGGCTTGTTGCAGCAATGATCTCAAAACCACAGATTTCCAGGTCCCCTGATCCCCAGTATGGTTTTCCTCTCAGGATGGTATGTTGGTGGACACCCTGTGCCCTGCAAACAGACAGAACTGGGTTAAAATCCTGGCGCTGCTACTTGCTGGCTGTGGTGTCAGACAAATTCTCCCAGAAGCCTTGGATTCCTCAGCTTATTTGAAAAAATGTGGGGCCTGCCCAGTGGCGTAGTGGTTGGGCTCGTGCACTCTGCTTCGGCAGCCCGGCGTTCACAGGTTTGGATCCCAGGTATGGACCTACACACTGCTCATCAAGCCATGCCATGGCAGCATCCCACATACGAAAAATAGAGGGAAATTGGCCCAGATGTTAGCTCAGTGACAATCTTACTCACCCCCCCCCAAAAAATGTGTGTGTGTAAAGTTGACATCATAGAGTTTTTAAGGTTAAACTAATAATAACACCTTTAAACCACTTTCAAAGTGTCCAACATGTGTTCAAAGCTATTAGTTATTATTATGCTACCTTGTTGGTTTAAATGAAGAGCCAATCCATAGTTGTTGACAAACCCAAGAATAGGAAAGGCATCATAAATATTGATGGAATCCTGTCCCTCTCCTGCAGCGTCCACTCACGCTGATGCCTGGATGTTGTTCTCCAGACCTGTTTCCTCCGTGCTCCCTGTGGAGCACAGGTTTACCCCGATGTGACCTGTACACCCCCTGCTTCTCAGGTCCGGCCCCAGTGACGCCAGGGAGCTGTCCAGCTCTGCTCTGTGGATTTGTCCCCTTCTAACAGATGTGCTTGAGCCAGGCGCTGTGGCTTGGCCTCCAAGAGCAATCAGTCCGCTCGCTCACAGCCCAACTCTCTTGCATCAATGTGTTTTCAGGCTGCCCCTGAGGGTCTTATCTCACGGAACGAACTCAGCGAGCTGCACTTACGGATTCTGAAGAAAACTTGGACTGCCATACAGTCCTTTATCTCTCTTGAGAACCATTCAGAGAATTTAGTTTTAAACCATTTTATAGCACAGCTTAATGAAACTGTTACATTAGGGATGCCATTTTTCATGCAGCCCACGGTGTTTTTATTCGTGTGACAACCCTCCACCGTTAGAGGGTCTCAGGCCTCAGTATCAGGGAGAACCGTGCTTCCCCTCAGTAGCTGGTGTGCTCTGACCTTCTACTGACCACTTTCTCCTTTTCCTTTGGCTGCTAGGAAGCCCCAAACTAAATTCTCCGCTTACCCTTGCTGTCTTATGGAAACTTACATTTCCATGTCTATGCTATTAAACTTTCCCCTGCCTTGATTTCATTTTACCTCGCCCCCTCATTTATCTTTGATTTCTTCATCTGAATTTTTGTGAGTATTTCCACAAGCTATCTCCAATCCTTTTGCCAAGTGAGGTGAACATGTAAGTGCACGCTACCACCAGGGATGCGGGAAGTTTGCCCTGCTCTGTGTGCTGGAACCGGCTTCTTCCTGAGCAACAGGTTGTATGTCTGTAAGTTCTTTGTTGTTATTTCCTTTAATTGGTTTATAAAATAGGGACACGGATTAGCGATGAAAAGCAGTATAGCAATGCTTTACAAAGATCTGGTCCTCCGCCCGGCCTAGGCCAAGAATGGAGGAGCTGGCTGGACCCAGAGGCTGTGGGGCAGGAAGGTAGAGAGGAGGTTAGCTGGTGGGAAGGAGGGGGTGGCAAGCCCCCAGGCCGCCAGGAGGAATCTGCTTCTCTAGTGAAAGGGACCCTGCTACCCAGGGGATTATAAGAATATTCATGACCCTCGAGAGCAGCAGGTGAGGCTCAGCCCTCCCTACTCATCCTTTGGGCAAATAGTCCAGAGAGCCGAGGTTGCCAGGATGAGAAAGGAACAGTGGGAGTTGCGAGCTTTGGCTGCTTCCCTTGGCCCCCACCCCCCTTTATTTTCAGAGGAGGGCAGGGTGGGGGGGGCACTTGTCCCGAGGTGAAGCAAGGACTGTGTCTTTCATTTCTAAAGAGCAGGCAGCCAGGCCGAGGCAGAAGTCCCGTGACATGACTTGAGACACAAAATGGTATCTTAGCATCGAAGACCCCCTTTGACAAGAAGAAGAAAAGCCCTTTTCTTCCCGGCCCGGATTAGGCAAGGAGGGAATTCTCCGGAACATGTGTGCATTGTTTCGTGGAGGGCAGCCAGGCTGGCCTGGGGCTCGCCTCCCAAAGTCAGCCCGAGGAAGCTTGTCCCCGTGTAATTAAAAGGGAGGGAAACAGCAGGGAGTCATGTTCCGCTGCTGCCCACCAAAGTGGGGCCCCCGGGGGACGGTGTGGCCCAGGAAATTGGCTAAATTAATGGTTATTGGAGGCCTCACTGAATGTGTGGGCCCTGCAGGCAGAGAGAGGACAGGAGGGAGTCTCAGCAGAGCCCTTCAGATAAAATGGGAAAAAGAGAAACCCTCTGAGGGAGCAGAGATGGCTGAGCCTCTTGCTGCCCTGGGGACAGGGCACCTGCAGCGAGGGGTCAGCCCCTTGTGGAAAGCAGAGCCCCAAGGCGGCGTCTCCAGGCCCCCTGCTTTCTCCAGCTGACAGCAAGGCTGGGGGCCAGGAGGTCACAGGTCATGGCGGGCGCTGGGGCCCGGAGCTCACAAAGAGGCCAGGAGCTTCCCCCCCGTGACACGAGTTTCTGGAAAGCAGTCTTTGTATTTGTCAACTGTAAAGTGTCTCACTCAGAATTTATTGGGAGAAGGAGAACCGCAAACTGGGGGCTAACATGTTTGGCATTTATAGGGTTTGACCCAGGGATGGAAAAGAAATTTGGTTTTCGTAGGAAAAACAAAAGTTCTTCGTGAGGAAAAACTTTCCAACGGCCACATCCTGAACACTTCAGTTCAAGAATGTGAACTCAATGCTTCATTTTCCCCAGCTCCTTTCTCCCCGAATCTTGCAGGCTGCATTTACGGCGGACCCGAGGTGACCTTCAGCAGCAGTCTGGAAATTGGTGACCTCTCCGCAGCCTGGCTCCTGGGGTGTATGGGTAAGATCATGGTGACGACAGCCACGAAACAAGACCCCACACATTCCACCTGGGGCCACATACTTCGCCAAGGCCACAGCCCCACGAGCAGGCAGGCCTGCACCCTCCACTTTTTCTGGTAAGTGGTGGATCTAAGTCAATATCAGAGAGTAGATGTGGCTCCTCGGGCTCCGCAAATATTGGACCAACGACTTGAGCGTGACGATGCTGTTGACAATTACGAGATGGTGGCATTGTTGTCTTTGTCCTCATGAAGTGCAGCTCAGTGGAGCCTGGCCTAACACCCTGTGTACACAGAGGGGACAGTGTGCTCAGAGGCCCGTGTGTTTGCTCTGCCAATATGCACAGGCGGCCAGCCCGCCAAAGTCCCCCTCTCCCAGGGGCACAGCGGGGCGTTAGACATTACTGGCCCTCTCTCGCGTGCCCCAGGGAGCAGCAGAACGCAGTGTGTATGCCACACGCTTCCTTTCCTCTCTTTTCAGTTCAGTTTTTAAAAAATATATTTTTATTAAAGTGTAACATACATGTATTATCTGTACAACTCGATGAATTTTCACAAACGGCCACACCCTGGTATCAAGCAGGTCAAGAACCTGAACATTGCCAGCACCCACAAGCCCGCCTGTGCTCCCTCCCAGAGGTCGCCTCCGGCAAGTGTGGCCACTCTGTGGACTTCTCATATAGATTAGTTTTGCCTGTTTTCACCTCCTGATTTTGGAACTTGCCCTTGGCATTTGAAGCCAATGCACTGTTTGTCCAGCAGGGCACGGTTACAACGCAACCGGCACAGGCTGGTTCCAGCTCTGTCCCGACTTGGGCAAACCCCTTCCGGCTCTGACATTGGGGTTGGCTCTGTTAAAGGACAGAGTGGGACTCATGTCTCCTGGTCCCTTCCAGTGCCAATGTGTATGTAGTCCTTGGCTCCACCATACCGTCTTGCACATGAGGGGGTTGATGGGCTGACCAGGGAGGACTGTGTGCGCCTGTGTCAACACACAGGCTCAGGGTGTCTGTTCTAAGAAGGTGGTGACCGCTCTGCCCACCTGCTCCTTCCATACCACCATCTAGAAACATCAGAAGACAGGTCAGGTCAGGATTCCATCCACACCACCAGGACACACCTGGGCCTGGTTCCAGTCCTGAATCTGGTCCATTCTTCAGTGGGAAAATCATGCCAGGCAGATTGACAGAGAGACAGGCTGGAAACTTCCCTCTAAATACACCCTTCTGGGTGACACCTGGTGCCTTTCTGCATTCCTAAACCCTTTTCTGTGCATGTATGTGGGATGGGGTAGGAGACAGTATGAAACGGCTGATGAAAAGCATGCCAGAGCTGGGGGTTCCACTTCCTCACTCACAGGTGGGGAAACTGAGGCCCCAAAAGGAAGGGGAATTGCTTGAGGCTTTGGGGAGAGTGGCTGGGGGCCAACTCCCTCCAGGTTGCTCCAATCAGTCCTAGAAGGCTTTTAAAGAACTTCATTTTTAATGTCAAAGTACAAAAAATCACCGCTGCCACCCCTCCCACCCCCACCCCAGTCCCCAGGAAACACACACATTCGAACACACACAGCAGCAAAAACAACTGCTTCCATGCATGAGACTTCTTCATTTCATCTACCTCTCCCCTGATTTCACATCAACCTCTGCACCACTGCCCACCTCCCCGCAAGAGCTTTCACAGAATCTGCTCATTGCACGTCACGACCACCCTGTGCTCTACTACTGCGGTCCTCGTTTTCCACAGGAGGACCGGACGGCTGCGTTTTGAAGTGTGTTGCCTAATATCACATCGTGGGCCAAGGAGCTGGCTGGGCGATGCCAAGTCCTTGAGAGACTGCCTCTACCCCTCTGCTGGGCCAGCGCCCCTGGATTTCCTGCGCCCCCGAATCCGAAGCCTGGGTCCCGGCGAGCCCCACCCTCTCTTCGGAGCACACACGCTGGAGCCGCAGCTGCCAGAATGTCAAGAGACGCCACCGCCTAGAGGCAGAGAGGCTAGGCAGAGACCCCTAGCCCGCGGGCCTCCACGTGGGGACCCAGACGTCCTAGGGTCGCTGCAATCTTGGGAACTTAATAACTTCTCTTGTCCTGAGGCCTTTGCTTCCCTTCCCTCCAAGACACATGCCCGCAACAACCTAAAAGCCGGCAGCTGGGGTGCGGGCGGGGCCCAGGGAGGTGGCGGGGGGCGGGGGGCGGGGGGGCCGTCTGCACATGCGCCCACAAATCCTTAGGAAGGGCCACGTTTGCAGGAGCCGGCTCCAGGAGCGAGGGGTTCGGTTCCGCTCAGTTCTGACTCCTGCCCTGGGGAGATGGAGGTGAACAAAATGTGCGCCATCAGCTCAAGAGGCTCATATAGTTTGGTAGAGACTGAACCTGAGGAAGAGAGTACTAATCCTGATCACAGGCAAGAAGTAACTTCAGAGAACCAGCGCTATGAAAAGGAGTGTAGAGTGCCATGGGAAGTTAGGACAAAGAGAGTGGATCACCCTAGGTGGACTTTGTGGAGGAGGTGGCATGTGAGCTGCGTTGAAGGTCATCCTTCAAAAATGGACCTGTCATATTTCTCTTTTGGCATTATAAGACTGACTTAATCGTGGTAATTAAGAAAGTTTACTGTTGGGCTGGCCCTGTGGCTAAGGGATTAAGTTGACACCCTCCACTTTGGTGGCCTGGGGTTTGCTGGGTTGGATCCTGAGCACAGACCTACATACTGCTTATCAAGCCATGCTGTGGCGGAGTCCCATATAGAAAAAATAGAATGTCTTACAACTAGGATATACAACTATGTACTGGGGCTTTGGGGAGAAAAAAAAAAAGAGGAAGATTGGCAACAGATGTTAGCTCAGGGCCAATCTTCCTCACCAAAAAGTATACCTTAACAAAAAAGGAAACTTTACAGTGAAAATGCACCTAACATAGTATCTGGCACATAACAGTTGCTCACTAAATGTCATGCGGGGAGCTAGATAGCAGAGGCTGGCCTGGTGTGATCAGATCCAGGTATGCGTCTTTGTCAAGGAAGGAGAGGAAGGCTGGGGGATGAGATGGAAGAGTCCGGTTTGGGTTAAATTGTGACAAGCTAAGAGTTTAGGTATTTATCCTGAAGGTGATGGGGAGCCATGGAAGAGTTTCAAGCAAGAACGAGACATGATCAGAATTGCTTTTCCGAAAGATTGTTTTGACCATAGTATGGAGAGGAGAGTGGATTCAGAGATGAAGAGCTGGCAGTTAGACCAAAACTGGAAGCTGGGCGACCGTTTATGACTCTTTTACCATAGTCCAGGTGTGAAGTGACAAGGGTCCCAGATCGACCATGGTGGTAAGGGATGAAGCAGATGGGACCGACACAAGGGTTTACTGTTTGTCCATGGCTGGGCATACTCTCCATCAGTGTTGGTTTGAGGGGGCGTGCATTGGTGTGTTCTGCACTTGAATGGTTCCCAGAGAACGCCATCAGGAAGGATGCCCTGGGGGTGGGTGAGGGCAGCAGATAGACTGGGAACTGAGCAATAGCTGCCCCTGGCAGCATCCTGGTTCTGCTGAGTCATTGGCTCCTGAGACAAGGTCTTTCTCGGCTGCACTTTGCAGGGTTGAGATGGCCTCAAGCTCAGGAAACCTGGTTTTAGGCTCTTTGTTGCACAGCATGACTTTCACTGAGCACCCATGATTTGCCAGCATGGGGCATCCTTGCATATTTCTCATGATCACCCTCTGAGGGAGGTTTTGTTGTGCCCATCTCCCAGATGAGAAAACTGAGGCTCAGAGAGGTCAAGTCAAATACGTGGTAGAAGTAGAACTGGAGTTCCAGTCTCATGATTCCCTGTCCAGTGCTCTTTCCAGAGCACAGCCCTGCCAGTAGTCAGCAAGATGGAAAAGCAAGATCCTACAAGACCCTACAGAAAGAGATGCAAGAGTTTTTAAAAATATTTACTGCTTTTTAAAAAATAATTACAAAGATTATTGTTTTAAATTTGTATTGTCAACATAATTTCAAAGTTACAGAAAAATTACAAGAAAAGTGACAATAATTCCCATATACTTTTCACCCAGACTCACCAATTGTTAAAGGCTAATACATTTGCTTCATACATTGTCTTTGAATTCAGGAATTTAGGCCACTTCCATTTGATGTGATGTGTTGGGTTGAAATCTATCATCTTGATATTTCCTGCTTGTCTGAGTGAATTTTCTTCCCTCTTTCTTCCTCCTTTTGAAGTAATTGAATATATTTCATGATTCCATTTCATCTTCTTTCTTGGCAGATTAGCTCTACCTCTTTGTTTTGATTTTTAATGTTTAAAGATGTACATCTTTAACTCAAATAATATTATACTTTACATACAATATAAGAACTTTACAAAAGTACACTGCATTTGGTGCTCTCTCAACCTTTGTGCTATTGGCATCGTACATTTTACTTCAACTTTTGTTATAAATTCCCCAATACATTGTTATTATTTTTGCTCTAAACAGGCAAATATCTTTTTACAAAATGATCCTTGAAAGTGACTTAAGTACTAAGAAAAATCATATACATTACCCATTACTCATTCCTGGTGCTCTCCATTGCTTTCTGTAGACCCACGTTTCCATCTGGTATGATTTTTAATGAATTTCCTTTAATATTTCTTATAATGTAGGTATGATGCTGGTGAGCTCTTTCAGCTTTTATATGTCTGAAGAAGTCTTTATTTCACCTTCATTTTTCAAAGCTTTTTTCTCTGGGCAAAAAATGCTAAGTTGGTTTTCTGTTTCAGAATTTTAAAGATGTTGCTCCACTGTCTTCAGAGGTGCATTGTTTTCGATGTGAAGTCTGCTGTAATTCTACTCTTTGATCCTTTGTACATGCTGTGTCTTTTTTCCCTAATTGCTTGTAAAAAAAAAATTTTTACCACTGGTTTTAAGCAATTTGATTGGGATATGCCTTGTATTTTTCTTAATGTTTCCTGTGCCTAGAGATTTGTTGACCTTATTGGATCTGTAAGTATATAGTTTTTTAAAAAAATTAAATTTAGAAAAATTTCAGCCCTTGTTTCTTCAATATTTTTCTGTGAATCCCCTCCTCTTCTTCTGCAACTCCAATTCCATACACATTATGTCACTGGAGCTGTCCCACAACTCACTGACAGTCTGTTCATTTTTATCTCTTTGGGTTTCATTTTGTGTTTCTGTTGCTATGTCATCAAATTCCCTAGTCCTCTCTTCTGTAGGTCTTCAATCTACTGTTAATCTCATCCAGGGTAGTTTTCATCTCAGACCCAGGATGATGGGAACCTGGAGAACCTCTGTATGCAGCTGGGGGAATCAGAGAAGTTTTCACGGAAGAGGTGGGATTTGACATCAGCTTCAAATGATGGGGAGTAAGGGTATTTCAGGAAGAGATAGATGCAGATGGAAAAAGGAGAGTTCATCACTGGCAGAAGGCAGCAGAAAGCAAGGCACAGAGATCAGGAAGGGCCCTGCTGGCGTGGACACTAGCTGCCTGGAGAATGGTGAAAGGACAGGGAGTGGCTGGAATGGGATTGAGGAGAAACTTGAATGTCAAAGTGAATCTTTTACATTTATAGAGGCAAAGACATTAGACTGGTTTGCAATCAAAATCCCAACCCAATGCTTAAAACCGAATAAAATCAAAACCAGAATTCCTAAGAGAGGTAGAGTTACAGATTCCTTGCATCAAAGTCACTTCCTCTCCTTGGTAATCAGCTCATCTGAAACAACCGGGTTGAACATCACTTCTCCACTGTTAGGTATACATGATGTCTAGGCTCTCTTTGACTCTAAACGTGCATGACTCCACAAGTCAACCTAATTTTTGTAGCACTGGGGAGTCATTGACTTTTTTTGAGCAGGAGAGTGACAAGCTTTTTAAGGAGATGGATATTTAAAGATTTGTAAACAAGTCTGGTGAGTAAGTTCTCATTATGATAATGGTTAGTGAGACTTAGAGGGACGGTACTATGGGTACTATGTGCATAGATGAGAGTGTGTTTTTCCCATTCACTGAAGAAACAAAGATGAAGAGAGGGCCAGAGAGAGGTAGCATGAAGGATATGTTTTTGAAAGTCTATTTTGCAGTGAAGTAGACATCAAATGATGGCTTCACGTGTTGAACACAATCCACAACTGTTCCAATGGAAAATGCCAGCTGAAGGCTGTACCACCATTTATGACCCAGCCAGCTTGTTCAAACACTGTGGTGTCATGGTAGCAAGAATTACAGCAGACTTGGGTTCAAGTTTTTACATTATCACCAATGACATTCCGTAAACTGGATGAGTCTTGGTTTCTTCATCTATAAAATAGTAATAATGCCAAAATCAAAGATTTTTGGTAAAATTTAAATAAGATTAGCATGTAATTAAGGATATGAACTTCACCAATATCCCAGCAGATTTTTTTGTAGAAATTGACAAACTGATTTTAAAATTATAATGTGGTGCAAAGGACCTAGACAATGAAACCACGTTTCAGAGAAGAACAAACCGCAACAAGAGTAACAATACTTGATTTCAAGACTTATTATAAATCTAGAGTAATCAGAACAGTGTGATATTAGCATAAAGACAGAAAAATAGATCAGTGAAACAGAATAGAGTACAGAAATAAACCCGTGCATATATGGACACCTAATTTTTGACAAAAGGCAATTCAATGAAGAAAGGATAGTTTTTTCAACAAATGCTGCTGAAACATTGGATGTGCAAAAAAATAAAACAAAACCCAAAAACTTCAATTCACCATATACATAAATTTTCATGAAATGGATCATAGACGTAAATGTAAAAACTATGACTATAAAACGTCTAGAAGAAAACGTAGGAAAAAACCATTGCAATCTTGAGTTAGGCAAACACTGCTGAGATTTCACAACTAAAGCACCATCCATAAAAGAAGAAATTGATAAATTGGACATCATCAAAATTAAAAACTTCTGCTCTTCAAAAGGCCCTGTTAAGAGAATGAAAAGACAAGCCACAGACTGGGAGAAAATATTTGCAAATTGTGTATCTGATAAAGGATTTGTATTCAGAATTTATAAAGAACTCTCAAAACTCAATCATAAGAACTCAAAAGATCCAATTAAAAGCATGGCGATAAATTTGAATTAAAACATTTCACCCAAGAAGATACATGATAGCAAGTAAGCCCACAAAAAGATGTACCACTCCACACCTGTTAGAATGGCCAGAACTAAAGACTGACCATACCAAGTGATGATGAGGATCTGGAGCAATTGGAATCTTTGTACATTGTTAGCAGAAATGCAAAACGGTACAACCACTTTGAAAAATAGTTGCCATTTTCTTAAAAAGCTAAATATATATAGTCTACCATATGAACTAGCCTTTAGCTAGGTATCTACCCAAGAGAAATGAAAGCTATGTCTGTACAAAGATTTGTACAGAGATATTCATAGTAGACTTATTTCTAACAGCCGGAAACTGGACGTAACTGAAATGTGCACCCACAGAGAAATGGATAAACAAACTTGGTATATCCGTGCAATGGAATACTACTCAGCAGTCAAAAAGAATGGACTGGTGATACATGCAGCAACAGGGGTGAATCTCAAAATGATGACTCTAACTGAAAGAAGCTAGATTAAAACAAAAGTACATACTGTGGGATTCTAGAAACCATGCATTCTAGGAATTGCAAACTAATATATAGTGATAGCAGATCTATGGTTGCTTGCGGACAGGATGAAGGTACTACAGAGGAGCACGAGGGAAATTTTGGGTTGATGAGTATGGTCGCTATTGCCACTGTGATGGTTTCACATATGCTGAAACTTATCAGTTGTACCCTTTAAACATGTGCAGTATATTCTATGTAAGTTACACCTCAGTAAAGAAACAAAGAATATAGGCTTCTCTGTTGCACAGACATGGATTCAAAACCCACGTTTAAATCTTAGCTCACCACTTACAGGTGGTGGGACCTTCAGGAAGTCACTTAACCTCCCCGAACGTCAGGTTCCCCTCTGTAAAATGAGGATGATTATATTCCTACCTTCTTTATAAGACTGTTACGGACATAGAAAAAAAATACATATAAAGCAATTAACAGAATGCCTGGGACATAGTAGGTTCTTAATAAATATTAATTATTATCAAAGTGCTTCCCACAGCACTTGGCATTTAGTAAATGCTGGATAAAGTTTCACGCCGTCTCCACCCTTACTGTCCCCCCTTGAACACTCTGTGTTTGGTCATAAAACAGTCTTGTGCTCTAGACGAAGAGGGGTCCTTAGCTGCACCAGGCAGAAAAAGCCAGCTTCTGAGTAAGACCGTCCACTGGGTCCAGGTCTCCCCTCTTGTCCCCAGCTGAATGTGGCTGATGTTGACACCACCAGGGGAGGGCTGGAGGCAGCTTCCCTCCCATCGTGACTTGGCCTAAGAGGGTCCTGGCGCAGCGGGGGCCCGAGCTCTCCTTTTCTGCTGGGCCTCATGGAACTTTCCACGTCCGCCCTTGCTGGACAGCCGTGCAGTGTGGGAGCCTCGGCTCTCCCTCCAGGGTGGAGCAAGCGTTTCGGACGAGGGTGGCCCTATTGTCCAAGAGGATTCTTTGGCCACAAAGGCCCTGCTGAAGTCTCCACATCCCTGGAACAAAACAGGGACTAGAAGTTTCATGAAAGAACAAGGCCTGCTCTGTGTGGCCGCAGCAGCTGAAACTTCAGCAGCGATGGCTGAGACCGCAACCCCACCGCTAACTTATTCTGGCAACAAAGACGTCCTCCTTTCAGTTAACCTTTCACTTCCTCTGAGTTCGTGGACAAAGGGCTGTGGAGTGGGGAGGGGTTAGAGCTGGGAGGTGTGGTCAGGACAGGGGTGGTGGCTGGGAGGGCTGAGCAGTTTTCAGATGAGTCTGGAATAAAGGGAGTTTGTTCGGCTTCTCTTGCAGGGAAGGTTTGCTCGTTTGCCTGGTGGCCAGGTGACGATGCCAGTTTTAAGTATCAGATCTGACCTACGAATGAGCCCTCATGGGAAGTGTGCTGCGCTCTGAAGGCCAAATGTCTTTGAAAGGATATGCAAGCATTGTCTGCCGTCTGGGGATCTGGGGAATTCTGGAAGGAAGGTGGCTTACGTACCCCTGTCTCCCAAGCATATCGCCAGCATCTGTTTTAACCTCACACCAAGCCCATGAGGTTCATATTATTTCCAGATGAGGCAATGGAGGCTCAGAGTGCATTCGAGCTTTGGTGTCAGAAAGTCCTCTTTCATTCTTTTATTCGACAAGTATTCAAAATCGCACAGCGTGGGCAGGGTATGGGGGATACAGTAGGGAACACAAAGCAATCCCACCCCCAAGAGGTTTGTAGCATAGTGGTTTGGGTCCATTGTGTCTCATTGTGTGGCCTTGGGCAAGTTCAGCTGAGCTTTTTGGGGCCCTGGTTCCCAACTCTGATAAATGAGATGATCACCCTTTTAAAGGATTCCATGAAGATGAAGTGGGATTAAATGAGATGATCTACGTCATAGCCCCAGGGTCTAGCACAGAGGAGACACTCCACAAATCTGGCCATGATGGCTATCAGTGATGAGCAGGTTGGGATCCAGGCTGGTCTAGTGTTCCCATGGGACCCTATATCAGATGGGAAGAGCCAAGACAAAGCCTGGAGTGAGGCAGCTGGAAACTTCCTAGGGCCCCATCCTGGGATAGGGGAACACCCAGGGAGTCATGCTGTCCAAATGTAGGTCCCTCACAAGCACAGAGCCCTAGCTTTCCCTAAGGGGTACTTCTGAAGGCACCCTTTAACTCTGAGTCACTCTTCCAGCCCAGTGGCATAGTGGTTAAGTTCATGCACTTCGTTCGCTTCAGCGGCCCTGGGTTTGGATCCTGGGTGCAGACCTACACTGCTCATCAAGCCATGCTCTGGTGGTGACCCATGTACAAAATAGAGGAAGATTGGAACAGATGCTAGCTCAGGGCAAATCTTCTTCAAGCAAAAAGAGGAAAGATTGGCAACAGATGCTATCTCAGGGCAAATCTTCCTCACCAAAAAAAAAAGAGAGAGAGAGAGAGGAGGAAATAAATAAGTGAATTTGGGTCATTCTCAATTCATTCCACAGGTATATTCATTAGCACCTTCCATGGGCCGGATGTGGGACATATGGAAGTTGTATGACACTTTTTAAAAGAATGTATGGTCCAGTGTGGGAGGTGAACAAGCCACAGGCAGCTGCAATGCCATGTAAGGAGGGGGGCACCCTGGGATAACAGATGATTCCGCCTTGGCATCCTGGGGGCTGCTGCCTCTCCCTCCCTCCTCCTCCCACCAGGCCGTCACCTGCAGAGGCCCCTTCCTGCAGGGTGGGTCTAAGTCTGCCCTCTCCTCGCTGTTGCCACAGCCCAGTCCACATCCCATTTGGCTACTGCAGTCACCTGCTTGTGGGTGGCTCCCTCTCCAGTGTCTCCCTTCCCCATCCAAAATGTCCTGCCACACCAACCGCGCTCAAACAGAACTTGCAACCCCTCACTTCTTTGCTCAGAAATCTTCAGGGGCTCCACTAATACACACGTCAAGACTTTATAAATACAGCCCCAACCTTCTTGTCCAAATTCACCTTGCACGTTATCTCAGCTCCAGTAAAACCAGTCGCCATTTCACATTCAGACCTGCGTGGTTCCCTTCCCTAATGTCCTCCTGTCTCACCCCCTTCTAGCACCAGGAACACCATAATTTTATATATAGATCCCTTTTTTTTCCCCACTAGTCTTTTATTCTGTTAATTTTCAAATCAGTTTCTAACTATTGACGGTAATTGCTTGAGACATGACAGTTCCCCGCACGGGGGACCTTGCTTTGCAGTCATTTATACCTGTAATTTGTACAAAGCACTCTGCATGGACATTTACTTTTCACAGGTGCTCTGGGAAGAAGGCAGGCTAGATGTTATTATTGTTATTATCATTATTATTATTATTCCCATTTTACAGATGAGGAAGGAGTATCAAAGAGCTAAAGTGACGTGGCCCAGTTAAAATGCAAATTCAAGATCTGTGAGCTCACATCCCATGTCCCCTCCCCCTGCATACAGAACTTTAAGACCAAATGAGTTCTTTTTCATTGGAGAGATTCATGTAATTAATGCATGTTTGTTAAACAAGGTGGCAGAGGAATCTTCCAGTCGGCACAGCCAATATCCTGGGAGAGGCAGGGGTGGCAACCAGCCTGGCTCAGCCTCCCTAGAGACTCACCCTCATGTTCCATCACCCGCCATTCCGCTCAGACACTCTGGGTACCTATTATGCATCAGGCCAGTGCTCGCAGTGGGATTCAGAGGTGTCTTAGAGCCCATCCCTGCCTTCCAGGAGCAAGCAGTCCCGGCAGTCAGTGGGAAAGCTACACATGCAATCAATTCTATCAGAAGATGAGGTACAAAAATGGTGTGGGCAGGTACGGACAGGGCTATGGTGAGGCAGAGGTTGCTGCCGGAGGGGTCAGGGACAGAACCCGGCAATGCTCTGTGGAGGCAGTGGGATGGGAGCCAGCCTGAGGGAGGGAGCCACTAGTTCATGGAAGGGACAGAAGAAGCAGAGGAAAGGACGGCGTGCTCTGGGCTGGGGAGAGGATGGATGGAAGTGGAGGGAGAACGGGAAAGGGCGTCCCATTCCAGAGAAGCCACTTGCCCCCCTTCTACCTATCTGAATCCCTTCTCCCTGAATTCTCTTTCTTTCCTAACTTGGGCTGAGGCCTATCAGATACTATAGTTTCCTATTTAAAACATACATCTTTTATTACATTCCACACTCTTAATTTTGTCATCAGATAAATTGAAAGTCTAGGATTTTTGTTTAAACAGAAAACACTAGATGATTTTGAATGCACGTGATCCCTGATGGATCCTTAATAGAAACAAAAAACAAAAACAAAAAAACAAAAAGCAAGAAAACCCTCAAAAAAAAAATGTTTTCTTGCTCTTGCTATAAACCAACCTAACACTTGAGATGAACTCTCTTTGCAGCCACATAAAAGGCAAGTGACTCCAGCGGCCAGCATCTTCTGCCTTCTTTATGGCCTGGCAGTTTGTCCCAGTTGGAGCCTGGGCTGCTTTGTGCCTGGCGTTGGGCTCCCCTGTCGCTGGGAACACAACACACTCCAGGACACCAGTCAGCCTGGCTAGGTGCGGGACGGAAGGAGTAGTGGGGGAGAGACCAGCAGGCGTGTGGAAAGTCCCTGGAGTGCCTGAGTGACTGTCCTCCTGGGGCAGGCAGGGCCCCCACAAAGCCCTGGAAGGAGCTATTGAGATTTAATTGTGCAAACCCACGTGTCTGATGGGAAGGACACAGGAGGGGCTCTAGGGGGCTTCTTTTTTCTTTCTTCCCTTTGTTTTCTCCTTCTTACTTTTTTTCCTGACTGATGGAATACAAAAGAAACGATGCTTCTGTCTGTTGCAGCCTGGGGACTTTCTTAGGGTTCTCTATGTGGTGTTATTTGAAAAAAGACAAAACCCTCAAACAAAACATAGTTGTATTAACACAAAAGTCCAGCTCCACGGTTGAAATCTCCCTTTCCATTCCCAGGGACGGCTTTCCCAAATGAACCCCGGCTCATCCGTGCAGACAATGGGGTCCCCAGGGAGCTGCACGTGATCAGAGCAGGGAGTGAGGGGCCAGTCGGGTCAGTGGGAGGGGAGACTCTCCCGGGCTGCCAGCCGGGCCTCTGTGACCTCCCCCACAGCTCTGTGAACAGCGCATGTGAGTTTTCCATTGTCAGCCTATGTCTTCTGCATTTAAACGTGATCCCAGATGCCCCAAGGATCAAGGGCCGGGGCATGTCCATATTATCAGCCCTGATGTCTCTCTGCTTGTCTTGTCTGCATCCTCCAGGAGACTGCCAGCCTGGCACCCAGCACACAGCCTGCGCTGAGGGCACAGGACACATTTTCTGAACAAATATGTATGAGTGTGTGCGCATGCTTACACAGGCATCTTCTCATGTTTTTTTTAAAGTTTGTAAAGATCCCTAAGAAAAAGACATTCCTTAGCACTGGAATCTGGGAAGCAGGTAGAAAGGTGGCCCCAGGAGCTAAAGTCGGTGTTTTCAGACCTCGAGGAATTTATGGGGGTGCTCCAGGCAAAGCTTTGGCTGAATTAAAGGAAGGACGTATGAACTCTCACCTAAATTGTGATACTAGCGAGGGAACTGAGTGCAGCTGAATTTGGGGGCCATAAAGACACACCTGAGGCTATCACAGGAAAGCTGAGTATTTTCTTGTTTTTGATACTGGGGAACCCTCAGTAAACAGCGGCCTCTCTCTTGGATAAAATCTCATTTATGTCTACCTGGAGCTACTGCATCTGGAGACCCAGGCCCTTTGGAAGTCAAGGTGTGGGGTTTACAGAGTCATAGGAGAACAGAGCGAAGAGGCTGGAAATTTCCTTCAGTCCCTTGTTCCACACATGTGGAAATAAAGGCCCCAAAGGAACCTCTACTTAGAAGAAGAATGGATTGGAAACCTCTCCTCCTTCACCTTCTCAGCCCAGGGCAAGTTTATCCTGGGAAGCTTCCAGTCCCCGGTTCCCACCCCTTAAGTTGTCCATTGTGCAGATGTTTTAAGTTATGAAGTTTGCTGGCTGGGCAAATACCTTTCCCATTCTCAGGCTTGCCCAGGGCTGCGGCCACTTGAGAAGTGCTCCAGAGGAGCCCGGGGCTCCTAAGAGCCTGGGCCAGGGGGGCCAAGCGTAGGCACAGGGGCTGTCTGGGGGCTGATGTCCTCTCTCTCTCTCTGTCAATCTGTGTTCCATCTAAATGATGTTGCTGTGTGAAGCTGCCATGGCGATGGTGGTCCATGACCTTGCCTTCTTGATCTGGCTACATCCCTTTCCTTCTTCAAAGTACAGCTTAAGGGCTCTAAAGCTCCTGTGTGGCCTCGTGTAAGCCCTGCAGGCCCAGGGCAGGCCTGACTATCCTTTATCCTCCTCTCAGTCCGCATGACGGAGCCTCGGAGCCTCGTTGGCAGGCCTCTGTGAAGCCCTGAGCAGAGTGACCAGCTCGCGGCCATTGGGAGGACCCTTGCTTTCTCGCAGTCAGAGCCTCCAAATCAGCTTTGATAATCTGGGGCTTTCGCAGGATGAACATGCGTCCCGTTTGTATTTGCTGCTGCTGCTCTGCTGGGCTTCCCACAGTTTTCTGTTCTGTCGTGCTTTTCTTTTCCCCTCCTCCTCCTCCCCCAAGCCTTCCCTTCCCCCTGGTGTTGAAGGATGGTAGATTTTGAGGAGGGCAGAAGAACTGGCTCAGGAACAAAGACAGGAGGAAATGAGGAAGCTGCTCAGGGGCCAGTGGGACCAGAATGAACGTTTCACGAGGAGCTGGGAGAAGTGGGAAGCCCACGTCTGCACCAGGGAGCTGTGTGGCCTTAGGCAGGTTCCTTCCCTCCCCTTGCCTCAGTGTCCTCATCTGTGAAATGGGGCTCAAATAGCCCTGCTACATGGGTTTATCGTAAGACTGAATAAAATGATGGAGCTTTGCATAGTCACGTGGCCCAGGTCTGCAGCCTTCCATTGACCCACAGAAACTTCTCTGCAGAAGCCATACTCACAGACAAGGTGAGTGCTTTCTCTATGCTAATGAAGTGGTTTCGTGATTCTGTTCCAAGCCTCCCCAGGTGCAGTGGTTGTGGAGAGGAAATCTGATGCCCCCTGTGGTTGGCTAGCAAGCAGCTACAGCACGTGGGTCTGGGCTGTCGTCCGAGGATAACGAAGACGTTCCGGGAAACTCCTGAGTGTCTAGAAAGAGAGGATGAGCTGGGGTTGCTCTGACTTGCATGCAGCCTGTTGTGTATAAGAGATGCTCAGCCTACTCTTGAGAGTTTGGGGAATTTTTAAAATGACAGATACGAGAATTCCCATCAATTCTGGATGCTGAGCTTCATTTAAAAAATGATGAAAACCACTTCTTGAGGCCAGTGAGTTTCCTTTGGTCAAGCTCTGAGCCTGACCCTGAGTCTGTATTAGCAGGCAGCTGGGTGACTTAATCATAGCAGGAATAAACCACCGCAAACTTTCCTCCGTTACCTGCCAGCATGCCCTGCTGCCTAAAGTCACCAAGGAAGGGCAATTCCTCTGGTTCCTTTCGGAAGCCAGTCACCCAGAGAGAGAGGCCAAGATCTGTTGTCAGTCACCGAGCTGTCTCAGGGCTGAGCAGGGCAAATCATATTTTTTTTTATATACATGTATTGTTCTGCAGCTTGATCTTTTTCACTGAATGTATCTTGAATATCCTTCATTCCAGTATATGTAGGCTGCCCACGTGCACTTTTTATTTGCTGCAAAGAGAAGGAAGGACCACCCAATAGTCAGAGTCGTTTGCCAACAGTGGAGCAGCCTTACAAGGTAGTGAACGTCCTGTCACTCGAAGTAGTCAAGCAGACACAAGCTGTCCATCAGTCATAACGAGGATTCCTACATCTGGTGAGCAGGTTATAGTAACAAGAATAAGTAGTTGTCACTTACTGAGCAGTTACTACATCCCAAACACCATTCTAAATACTTTACGTGGGTTCTCTCATGTAACACAGAACTCTATGAAGTAGGTACTATTATTATTCACGTTAGTACAGGTGAGGAAACGGAGGCACGGAGAAGTTAAGAAACATGCCCAAGGTCACAGAGCTGGTATGTGGCAGAGCCTGGACTCAGACCTGGGTAAGATGCCTCCAGAGTCGGGGCCATCGACCTTAATACTGTAACACCTATTACAGAAGCCCTCCAAACAAGCACCCTTCCATCTTTGGGGTTCAGTGACTCCCTACTTTGCCAAGGGCAGATGCCATCGGTGTTCCTGTCAAGTTGGACTAACTGGCCGTGCCTTCCCTCTCTCATCCAGACGGTAAGGCCAAAAAAAGATATGGATCTCTGAAGGACAATAGGCTTCCCCTCCCTGGAAGGAGGAGACAGTAGGAATGTCCCCTCTGGGGCATGACTGGCCTAAGGGGGCAGGGGTCTGTCGGGTATGTCCTCCAGCTGACCCCCGGGGCCCAGGCCAATGGCCAACAGAGACTCTGTGGCTGTCACAGTCCTCTGGGGCTACCTCAGCTGCTCTGGGAGTTTTGACCTGGGCTCCACTGTTTGTGTGCACATCACTGGCCTTAGGCCTGGAGCGAGAGGAAAGCTTTCGGGGCCTGGCGCGTCTTGACTTGGCAGCTCACTGACTAGAAGCCAGCCAGTGCCAGAGCTCCTGGCCCGCTGACTACTGGCTCCTCCATGGCCAGAACGCCTTCGGTCGCTGCACAGGAACCATTCCTCCTGATCAGATTGCCTCACGATGGCTCCTAGATCCTTTTTAAAGAAAGGGTAGAAAAGTTAAAAAGCAAATTCCAGGGTATAGACTCTTCAGGCTAATAACAGTCCTACAAGCTACCATTGACTGGGCACTACTATGAACCAAGCCCTTCACAAAATGCATCTTCTACTGCTGCTTCTGCCTCTCCTCATCCCAGGTAACGTGGATAGAGCACGTGTGTCAGGCACTGGGCCGCACAGGAAACAGGGTGCAGTGGGTAGATGTGAGCCAATCCTGGCTTTTCCACTTGCTGACTGTGTGACCTTGGGCAATTTGCTGAACCTTTCTGTGCTGCACTTTCTTCATCTATGAAATGAGCATAAGAATAGTATGTTTTTCAGAGATCAAGAAAACACATATAGAGGGGCTGGCCTGGTGGCACAGGGGTTAAGTTCGCACGTTCTGCTTTGGCAGCCCAGGGGTTCGCCAGTTCGGATCCCGGGTACGGACATGGAACCACTTGTCAAGCCATGCTGTGGCAGGCGTCCCACATATAAAGTAAAGGAAGATGGGCACGGATGTTAGCTCAGGGCCGGTCTTCCTCAGCAAAAAGAGGAGGATTGGCAGTGGATGTTAGCTCAGGGCTAATCTTCCTCCAAAAACAAACAAACAGTGACATCAAAAGAAAAGACATATAAAGCACTTAGCATAGTAGCTGGCTCTTAATAAACATCATCTTCCTTTATTATTAGCATCTCACTCGTTGTCAGCAATAATTCATTATTGTTCAGTATTGTTATTATCTCCATTGCACAGATGAAAAGAGCAGGGCAAAGGGAAGTCGAGTAAGTTGCCCCAAGTTATGTAGCTAATAAATGACAGAGCCAGAATTTAAACCCGGGTTTTTCTGCCTCCAAAATACTCTTACCTGTCAACTGAGCTGCCTGCAAGGATCCCTAGAATGTTAACGTAAACTTTCAGGAGTGTTCCTGAACTTGTTTCTAGTCATTGGGGTTATGCGGAAATGTCAGATATTCTCGCTGATACCAATAGGCTGCTCATCTGGAGAAACTGGTTTAATTGATCAAAAGGTCAAGGTTCCTTCCACTTCTGAGGAAGTGGCTAGAAAGGAGGCTGAATGGGCAGACAAGGCCCTGATGTCATGCCAGCCATCGGCAACCGGTTAAGGATCTTGTTTGATCCTCAGGGTTTTAGGCCGACTCACAGTTTAGAAAGATGATCCTGACTCCATGGGGGAGATGAAATCAGAGGAGGTAAGAAGGGAAGCAGGGAGACCTGAAAGTCGCTATTGCAACAGACTGCTGCAGAGCTGAGGGTGCCCTGGCGTGGAGAGCAGGCTGTGGAGGGGGAAACAAGGTGAGAGGGAAGTTGACAAGGTGCAATAGGCAGGACTTGGCCTCCGGTGACTTGAAGTGGAGCACAAGTGGAGGAGAGAATTTAGTAAGTTGAGTGGCTGCAGGACCGTGCACTGACTACCAGCTGGGCCACACCCAGGGCCCTGAGCCAGGCCTTCTGTTCTTTGCTCTCAACACACGTTCTCCTGGGTGATCTCGTGCCCCTCTCTAGGCTCGCAGCTCCAGCCCAGACCTGAGCTCCAGGTCCATCCGTCCGGTGGCCAAGCGGCCATTCCTTCCTGGCTGTCTCTGAGCACCAAAACTCCAATGTGTTCAGCTGAACCGTTTGTCGTCTCCCACCCTCACCCTCCTCCTGGTCCTTTTCAGACCCTCGTTTCTGCAAATGGTACCACTTTCCATCCACTTGCAAAACAGGCCGTCCACAGCCACAGGGAGCAGCATGTGTCTGGAAAATCAACGCACATCTCTGAAACTTTGGCTTTGGCTTAGCAGGCTGTCGTGAGGGGTAGGAGGGAGAGAGCAATTATCGGCCTTTGAGACTGCGCCTGCGCCGTTGGCAGGAACGTTTCTTTCCTGGGTGTCAATACAAGCCCAGGGTCATTTTTCAGCATTTGCCAATGGCTGTAATTGCGTAAGGCTGAGCGGCTCTCCAGAGATTCCCCGCCGTTCTCCATTCTCTCCTCCCCGACAGCCCTCTATAGACACGCCCCAGGCTATGGATCATGTTTTTCACATCACCCGTTAATTACTAAATAAAACAACCGAGCTTTCAACCTGATTAGCCCAGATTAATGGCCAGCAGCGGGTTTCACGTGCCTGCACAATTTATCACTGAAAAGAACTGTGTCTTTAATGATTTAGCTACCTGGCCTAGCAGGGCCGGCTCAGGGCCGCAGGCCTCCGAGAGGAGTTAATTGCTGTTCTTCGTTTCTGACCTGGAAAGGCCCAGGTGACAGTTCCCATTAGCCAGGCTTGGCCTGCTTGATGACAAAGGATGGCAGGAAGCCCTTCCCTCCCACTTTGTTCGGAAGATACATCGAGGTCAAGTGTCCCACCACGCCAGCTGCCTGCTAGAACAGGTTGAGTCAACCTATAGATTTATATGCTTTTCTCCCTCCCCTCCACTTCCTGCCCTTCCTTTCTCAGTATGTTGCAAGTGTGAATCATTTTTGTTTGGAATTGTTAAATTTCACCAAGAATTCTAGGACTTCTCATAGAAATGAGAAAAAAAAAATCATTTTATTTCCTCTGGTTCGTTTTCTATACATTTTAGCGTCATTTGGCTCTTCTGTGGGGGAGACAGGCCAAGAAAATTTCTTTAATTGTTTACCATTGAAAGATCCTTTGAATTTGAAAATGTGAAGGCATAAAGATACATGCACCCCTATGTTCACTGCAGCATTATTCACAACAGCCAAGATTGGAAGCAACCTAGGTGCCCATCAAGGGATGAATGGATAAGGAAGATGTGGTTTATATACACAATGGACTACTAAGCCGTAAGAAACGGTGAAATCCAGCCATTTGTGACTTTGAGGGAATTATCCTAAGTGAAATAAGTCAGAGAGGGAAAGTCAAATACCATATGATCTCACTCATAAGTAGAAGATAAAAACAACAAACAAACACATAGAAACAGAGATTGGATTGGTGGTTACCAGAGGGGAGGGGGGAGGGAGGAGGGCAAAAGGGGTGATTAGGCACATGTGTGTGGTGATGGATGGTAATTAGTCTTTAGGTGGTAAATATGATGTAATCTACACAGAAATCGAAATACATTACTATGTACACCTGAAATTTACATGTTACAATCCAATGTTACTGCAGTAAAAAAATAAATAAATAATTTTTTAAAAAAAGAAAGATCCTTTGATTAAGAGCCTCTTCAAATGTCAGAACTGGTCACAAGCATCTGGTCCAATGCCTGCGTTTTCCAGACAAGGGCTCTGAGGCCCACGGTAGGGGACATAAGTTATCCATGCTAACACAGCGAGTTAGTAGTAGCACTGATTACGAGGCCAGGGCTCTTCCCGACTACCAACACTGCCAACTTATTTATCATCATAATGATACTGCTGCTTATCGAACACATTCTGTGCCAGACATCATTTTATTTAATAATCACAACAACTTGTCAGATGGAAACTATCCCCATTTTTCAGGTGAGGACACCAAGCCCTTGTTTTGTGCTAAGGTCCTGTCCAGTGGAACTTTCTGCAATGAGGGGAATGTTCTTTTTCTGTGCTGTCCCATAGAGTGGTCACTAGTTACACATGGCTGTTGAGGGATTCAATGACGGCTACAGATTTTCAAATTGTTCAGTGCTATTATATAGAAATACAATTGATTTTTGTATGTGATCTTGTAATCTTGGTGAACTCAGCTACTAGTTCTAATAATTTTTTGTAAAATAATAGAGTTTATTTTTTAGAGCAGCTTTAAGTTCACAGAAAAATTAGGCAGAAAGTATGGAGAGTTCCCCAAAACCCTTCCCCAACGTCCCCCACCTTACACACAGTTTCGCCTATTATTAACATCTTACATTAGGGTGGTATGTTAGTTACAACTGATGAACCAACATTGATTCATTATTGTTCGTTAAAATACTTAGTGTAGGGATCACTCATTGCATTGTCAGTACTACGGGTTTTGCAAAATGCATAATGTCATGTATCCATCATTAAAGTGTCATACAAAATAGTTTCACTGCCCTAAAAATCTTCACCTAGACACACCTCCTTCTCTCCCTCAAACCCCTGGCAACACGTCTCTTTACTGTCTTCATAGTTTTGCCCTTCCCAGAATGTCACAGAGTTGGAATCATATACTATGGTTTTCAGACTGGCATCGAAGGGTCCATCACGTCTTCTCACAGCTTGACAGCTCACTTCTTTTTATCACGGAATAACATTCCATTGTACACAAGAAATGGGGTGCACAACAGTTTGTTTATCCATTCACCTGTTGAAGGACATCTTGGCTGCCTCCAAATTTTGGCAGTTATGAATAGGACTACTATAAACATCAGTGTGCAGGTTTTGGGGTGAGCATAAATTTTTAAGTTATTTGGCTAAACACCAAGGAGTGTGATTGTGGACTGTATGGTAAGATTATGTTTAGTTTTGTAAGAAACTGCCGAACTGTCTTCAAAAGTGGCTGTATCACTTTGCATCCCCGTCAGCAATGAATGAACGTTCCTTTTGTTCCACATCCTCACCAGCATTTGATGTTGTCAGTATTTTCAATTTTCACCATTCTAATAGATGTGTAGTGGTCTCTCACTGTTGTTTTAATTTGTAATTCTCTAATGACGTACGGTGTTGAGTATCTTTTCATATGCTTGTTTTCTGTATATCTTCTTTGGTGAGGTGTCCTTTCAGATCTTTTGCCCATTTTTTGATCAGGTGGTTTTCTTATTGTTGAGTTTTCAGAATCCTTTGTGTATTTTGGATAACAGTCCTTTATCAGATTGGTCTTTTGCAAGTATTTTCTTCCAGTGCGTGGCTTTTATCCTCACTCTCTTGACAATGTCCTTTGCAGAGCAGAAGTTTTTAACTTTAATGAAGTCCAGCTTATCAATTATTTGTTTCATGGATTATGCCTTTGGTGTTGTATCTAAAAAGTCATCACCGAACCCAAAGTCATGAAGATTTTCTCCTATGTTATCCTCTAGGAGTTTTACAGTTTTGCCTTTTACGTTTAGGTCTATGATCCATTTTGAGTTAATTTTTGTGAAGGATGTAAAATCTGAGTCTAGATTCATTTTTTAGAATGTGGATGTCCAGTGGTTCCAACACCATTTGTTGAAAAGATTATTTTCTCTTCATGGGGTTGCCTTTGCTCCTGTGTCAAAGATCATTTGACTGTCTTTATGGGGGTCTACATCCGGGTCTGTCTTCTGTTCCATTGATATATTTGTCTGTTCCTTCGTCAATATCACACTGTCTTGATTACTGTAACTTTATAATAAGTCTTGCAGTTGGGAAACGTCAATGCTCTGAATTTGTTCTTCTCCTTCTATATTGTGCAGGCTATTCTGGAACTTTTGTCTCTTCATATAAACTTTAGAATCAATTGTTAATAGCCACAAAATAACTTCTCAGGATGTTGATGGGGATCGCATTGAATCAAGTTGGGCAGAACTGATATCTCAACGATATTGAGTCCTCCTAGCCACACACATGAAATATCTCTCCATTTATTTAGTTTTTCTTTGATTGTTTCGTCAGGGTTTTGGAGTTTTCTTCATATATATCTTGTACATATTTTGTTACATTCATACCTAAGTATTCCATTTTTTGAGGAGTGCTAATGAGGATGATATTACGTCTTTAATTTGAACTTCCAAGTATTCACGCTGGTATATAGGAAAGCTTTTGACTTTTGTATATTAACCTTGTATCCTGCAACCTTGCTATAACTGCCTCTTAGTTCCAGGAGTTGTTTTTGGTTTTAGGGGTTTTTTGGTCAATTCTTTTGGATTTTCTACATAGCCAAACATATCATCTGTGAACAAAGATGGTTTTATTTCTTCCATCCCAATCTGTAAGTTTGTATTTTCAAACAAACATTTGTTTTTAAATGATATCCACATGCTAGTTTTTTTGCCTTTTTAATATTTTCCATCCTTTTGTTAAAAGTTCTAAAATTTTAATACAGATAAATGGCAAAAAAAAGTCTTTAACCTCTAACATTTATTTTTCAAATCCTAGCACTGCGTTTAAATTGTTAAAGTAACATAAATTTGTATATAAATTGGTAATAATTAGAAACTAATACAGGAATCCTTGTTCTCAATGGAAAATCATTCCTTCTTAAAGCTCAGAACTTCCTGGCAGGATTATTTTCTTCCTCTGAAGTATTCTCTTTTAGAAATTCCTTTGGTAACTATCCTATTTATAGGAAAATTTCTCAGTTTTTATTTGCCCGAAAATGTCTTTATTTTGTTCTTTTCTTGGACGATAATTTAGTTGGATCTAAAATTCTTGATTGACAGTTGTTTTCTTTTAGCACTTTGTCTCTCTGTTGTCATCGCCCCCTGCCACCCTTCACAGGCCTCCTGACTCAGGTACAATGGGCTATGTATGCTTTTTCCTCCAAATAACCCATATCCTGTTCATTTCTCCCCTTCCAGTTCTTAGCACAGTTCACGGGTTTGGTGTGCGAATTGTTCTCCAGCAGTAGTATTTCTGACTTAATCTCTCTACCTCAGAACTAGATGACTCATGGGGTTTAAGAGAAAGGCACTTTTCCTAAGCCTTTGCTTCAAGCAATTATTCAGATAATGTCATTATCCTAAACCAAAGGGACTTATAGGTATTTACTTTTCCTGTGAAAGCAAACTCAGGGTTCTGGCTGTAAGAGTGAAGACAGAGGTGGGATGGAAAAAAATGGAGTGGGGAGTATAAGAGCGGAATAAACACGGTAGAGGGTATATGTTGGGGGGAGGTTTGTAAGGTCTCGTATGTGGGGTGGAGGGACCTAGATGGCACACCTGAACATCACTTTAGCTTGGATGAGCTGGTAAGCAAGGCCCAGGGCAGACGGGCCAGGCAGGAGGCCGAAGAGGGTGAGAAGTGGAATACAGTCTCCAAACAGCTCATTAAAGAAGGCTGCGAGAAATGTTTGCTAGAAATTAGAGGGGAACTTTTCACTTGTTTCTGTTCAATCATGACACAAACCCGGCCTTGATCAAAGAGTGAGAGGCCGGTGGATATGGTAAAATAAACCACTGCTGGAGGCGTGCCCAGGATTCCACCGGCCTGGGGGCCAAGCTGTGCGTTCCTCCTCTCTTAGCCCCTTGTGACCCCACCAGGCCTGAGTCCATCCTGCATCCAGATGCTCTCCGGCCCATCCGTGACTTTCCACTTCACAGAATGTCCAGATTGGAAGGGCCTTAGACCTCATTTATTCCATCTTTGCCCTGTATTTTATAGATGAAGGAACCAAGGGAATGGCAGCCCCTGGTTCCCATTCCGAGGCAGGCTCTTATTTTTGAGGGCAGTCCTCTTTGGCAGGAGAGGCCTGAGAGCAGGCACTGTCCTTGACCTCATGGGCCCTGAAGGCAAAGCGAGATTAGTCAGAAGTGTGCTTAGGGCTCGCCTCGGCATGGGGAGCACCAGCTTGTGCCTGGAGGAACACTCAGCCCAGAGTGGAACCCAATCCTCAGCCTGAGGGAGAGGATGCAGAGAGGGTTTTGAAGCCAGGCTCGACATCTTTTCTCACAAGGAGAGAGAAAACAAAATCCAGGTTGAACCCTCTCACGCTGCTAATGAAAAGAAGACAGAGCTGCTGGGGCGGGGGCGGCCAGGGAGGGCAGGACGAGGCATTTCTCCATTGAAGTTTTTCTGCGTATGCAATAGATCTTCATTATCTACCCTGTCCTGTGGTTGCCCAGTTCCCCGGGGAGATGCTTAATGACACAAGCTGCTTAATAGGCGGTGACTGGTGCCCCCAAAGAGCTGACGGAAGGGGAAGGCAATGCCTTCTATCTCTGAGTTCAGTGCTTTTCCTCTCACAGCAGATCTTTGAGATACTGGCCAGGGTCAGAGACAAAGGCAGCCGGCGCCCCACACAGGCCTTCAGATTTGCTCTTATGGAAGCTGACTCCAGGGCCCTGTGGCCAGTCACTTTCCCGCCTGAAGGGAATCAAGGCCTCCATTCTGTCTGCTCTTCAGCACAGAGCTCCTGCTTGGGCACTGACTGAGGCTCCTCCCGGAAATCACGTTTACTTTGACTTTATTTACCAAACACTTTTATGGCACTCACTTTGTGCCAGGTAATGTTCTAGGCGCTTTGTAAATATTGAACCTATTTAATCTACAGAAGAGGGTTACAGAGTTACGTACTGTTTCTAAGCCCTTTTTAAAAATGATGAAACCGAGGCACAGAGGGGTAAAGTCTGCCAGCCCCCAGGAAGATGGCGGCTTCCATGTACTCCTAATATCTGTTCTGGGTGCAGACACCGCCTCAGTTTCCCTCTGCTGGCCATTTAGGTAGAGTCCTGCACGTGTTCCTCTGCCTCCAGAGGGCCCTCCCAGACTGCTCCCCACTTCCTGCTTTGCCCTTTTCTCTCTCCCAGTGCTGTAGGGGACATCTACATGTTTCTCTCATATGCAGGTCTCCCTCAACTTACGACGGGGTTATGTCCTGATAAATCCATTGTAAATTGAAAATATCATTATGCTGAAAATGCATTTAATACACCTAACCTACGGATCATCATAGCTTAGCTAGCTTACCTTAAAGGCGCTCAGAATACTTACATTATCCTACACTTGGGCAAAATCCTCCAACGCGAAGCCTGTTTTATAATAAAGTGTTGAATATCTCATGTAATTTATTGAATACTGTACTGAAAGTGACAAACAGAATGCTTGTGTGGGCGCAGAATGGGTGTAAGTGTATCGGTTGCTTACCCTCATGATCTCATGGCTGACTGGGAGCTGCGGCTTGCTGTCACGGCCCAGCATCACGAGAGAGAATCGTACAACCTGTTGCTAGATTCAAAATTTGAAGTAAGGTTTCTACTGAATGCATATCACTTTTGCACCAACATAAAGTTGAAAAATCGTAAGTCGAAACATCTGAAGTTGGGGACTGTCTGTACATTCTCATTGATACGTTTCCAGGTAATTCGTTGTTCAAGAGTTTCCTCAAAGACCAAAAATCAAGAAGAGCATTTCTCTCCTAAGGAAATGACCTGAAAAAATGCCCAGAGATATTCTCCCAATCTCATTTGAAAGATTGAAAAATTGAGGAACAATCGTAGTGTCCATTGATAGGGGATCAGTTAACAAAATACGAAGGAGTATCATGCAATCATTAAAAATTCTTCTTTGAGAAAGCTTTTAATAAGGGACTCTGTTGATGTTTAATATTAAGAGTGAGCATGAGATCCACATTATATATAGCACAGGGCATAACTGTCATCAGTCGTAAGTGGGTGGGGGTAAGAATATTTTTATTACTGATATTGTTTAGAATTGCTGTCACATAATAAAAAGCACACAGCTTTTAGTGGATTTTATTATTGGTTTAAAATTTTCTGCAAACTATCCACCTCCTTGTGGCCTGTACTCCGGCCGACTGCTCCCACCGCAACTCCCCCTGCAGTGTGTCACTGATACTGTTTTGTCCATGAAATGTCATTTAATTGCTTGTTCCATGTCTGTCTATCTTCCAGGCCTTCAAACGCTATGAGGGCATTTCTCTGATGATTAAAGATGGTGAGCCTCCTTTCATGTGCTTATTGCCCATTGATATGTCTTCTTTTGTGAAATGTCTGTTCAAGTCTTTTGCCCACTTTTAAAAACAATTGGGCTGTTTTTTTAAAAAATACTGATTTGTAGGAGTTCTTTATGTGTCCTGGATACAGTTCTTAGTGGCACATTTTTTTTATTGAAATATAACACACGTATAACATTATATTAGTTTCTATATATAATATAATGATTCTTTATAGATGTATAGATAGATAGATTGCAAAATCTTCACCACACATAGTTACCAATTCTTTTTCTCATGATGAGATCTTTTAAGATCTATTCTCTTAGCAACTTTCAAATATGCAATACAATGTTATTAACTATAGTTGTCATGCTGTACCTTACACCCTCAGCACTTATTTATTTTATAACTGGAAGTTTGTACCTTTTGACTCCCTTCACCCATTTCACCCACCCCTTACCCACACCTCTGGCAACTACCAATCTGTTCTCTGTATCTATGAGTTTGTTTGTTTTTAGATTCCTCATATAAAGGAGATCATATGATATTTGTCTCTCTTATTTCACTTAGCATAACGCCCTCAAGGTCTATTCATGTCATTGTAAGTGGCAGAATTTCCTCCTTTTTTTCTGGTTGAATAATATGCCAGTGTGTATGTGTGCATGTATCACATTTTCTTTATCCATTTATCCATCGATGGACAATTTTAGGTCATTTCTATGTCTTGACTACTGTAAATAATGCTGCAATGAACATGGGGATGCAGATATCTTTTCGAGTTAGTGTTTTCATTTCCTTTGGATAAATATCCGGAAGTGAAATTGCTAGATCATCTGGTAGTTCTATTTTTAATTTTTTGAGGAAATAGTGGCTACGCCAATTTACATTCCCCCAAGCAGTGCACAGCAGATCCCTTTTCTCCCTTGGTGGGACATTTTATTACACATATTTTGTCTCAGGCTGTGGCTCTTTTTTTTTTTCTTAAATTTCTTTCATGAGCAGAAATGTTTAATTTTGATGAAGTCCAGATTATTGATTTTTAAATTTCATGGTTAGTGCTATAGTGTCACCTTAGAGAAATCTTGGCAAACCCCAAAAACATTTTCTACTTTTTTTAGGTTTGGATCTAGGACCCATCTTGAATTCATTTTTGTGAGCTGTGTGAGATAGGGATCAGGGTTCATTTTTTTCTATATGGTTGTCCAGTTGTCCAAACATCGTTTGTTGCAAAGACTTTCCTTTTGCCATTGATTTTCCTTGATGCCTTTGTCAAACATCAATTGATTGTATATGTGAGATATTTCTGTTTACAGATATTATGTCATTTCTGGGTCTGTTTTGATTGATGGATTTTTTTTCCTTATCCTAGCTTGTGTTTTCATGCATCTTTGCAAGAAACTCACAAGGCCAGACGTTGTGAATTTTATCTTGTTGGGTATTGGATATTTTTCTATTCCTACAGTCTTTTGCTTTTGTTCAAGATGAGTAACGGGGACCAGATTTATCCTTATAATGGACTTTTCTTTGTACTCTGATTGATAGGCTAACAATTATGAGGTGTTCTGTTCTAGCTTTTGGGAACAGACACTATTCCCAACCTTGTGTAGCTCTGGTTTCTGTTCCCACTTGTTCTTTAAGGAGGTTTCTTCCTCAACTTAGGTAGTTTTCTCACATGATGACACCGATCAGTACTCAGTTAAAGATGCGTGGGGGACTCTCTGAGAATCCCCAGAGTTCTTTGTGGAACTCTTACCTCTCTGGTATTCTGCCCCATGACCCCTAGCTATTTTGGCTGCCGTGGATGCCCCCACCTCCATCTCCTCAACTCAGGGAGACCACTGGGCTCTATCTGGGCTCTCCCTTCCTGTGCGTCAGCTTAGAAACTTTCTCCAGGCGGTGAGCTGGGGCAATTGTAGGGCTCACCTCATTTGTTTCCTGTCTCTCAGGGATCATTGCCTCATGTCCAGTGTCTTAAGGGCCATTGTTTCATATATTTTATCTGTTTTTTTTGTTATTTTAGCTATAAAGGTAAATCTGGTTCTTGTTAACCATCTTGACCAGAAGTGAAAGTTCTGACTAGAATCAGGATTTTGATATGATGTGTTTTTAGTTAGCATTTAGATAAAAATATTTTCTCACTTCTCTTGTGATTTCTTCTCTGACCCTTGTCTTATTTAGAAATGTGTTGCTTAATTCTCAAACATTTGAGAAATTTCCAGATATCTTTCTGTTATTGATTTCTAGTTTATTTCCACTGTGGTCAGAGAATCCATTCTGTATGATGTCACACTTTTTAAATTTATTGAAACATATTTTATGACCCAGAAGATGATGTATTTTGGTGAATGTTACATGTACAAGTGAGAAGAATGTGTTTTCTGTTGTTGGGTGTAGTGTTCTAAAAATATCAATTAGGTCAATTTGGGGATAATGGTGATCACATTTTCTTATATCCTTATTGACTTTCTGTCTACTGGTTCTATTAATTACTGAGAGAGGGGTGTTGAATTTGTCTAATTCTTTTTTCAGTTATGTCAGTTCTTGCTTTATGTGTTTTGAAGCTCTGTTATGTGTGTACACACAAGATCGTTATGTCTTCTTGATGAATTGACTCTTTTATCACTGTAAAATGTCCATCATTTTCCTTGTCTTAATGTCTACATTATCTGTTATCAAAATAGCCACCCCAGCTTTCTTATAATTAGTGTTTTCAACAGTATATCTTTTTGTTCTCTTTTTACCTCTTTATACTTTCATATTGAAAGTGAGTATATTATAGACAGCATATGGATGGGTATTGCCTTTCTTTTCTTATCCATTCAAACTATCTCTGCCTCTGAATTGGTGTATTCAGACCATTTATATTTAATGTAATTATTGACATGGTAGGATTAAGATCTACCATCTTGCTCTTTGTTTTCTATTTGTCTCCACTTTCTTTTACTCCTTTTTTGTCTTTCCTTGTCTTCTTTTGAATTGAATAGTTTTTAATATTACATTTTATCTTCACTATTGGCTACACCTATTTATTCTATTTTTTAGTGATTTCTCTAAATCATACACTACATATGTTTAATTTAACACTTTCAATTTATATTTTTCAACCTTATATAATGGAAGAACTTTACAGAAATATACCTCATTTCCCCTTCCCATTCTTTGTGCTATTGTTAATACACATTTTGCTTTATTATGTATTATAAACATGTTATTGCTTAAACAGTCAATAATCTCTTAAACAACTAAACAAAACAAGAAAAATAAAGTCTTTCATATTTACCCACACATTTACTTTCTATGATGCTTTTCATTTCTTTGTTTAGATATGAGTTTCTATCTGTTTTCATCCTACTGCATGAAGTACTTTAACATTTTTTGTAGCACATTTCTGCTGATGACAAATTCACTCAGCTTTTGTTTGGTGAATAATTTCTTTATTTTGCCTTCAATTTCGGTCTTTTTACCAGATATAGACTTCAGAGTTAATAGGGTTTATTTATTTTTTTCCCTTCTGCTTTAAACAACTCTTCCATTGTCATCTGCCTTTTATTGTTTCTGAAGAGTTCAATTGTCATTTATATAATTGTTTCCTTTGTATGTAATGTATCTTTGCTTTCTAGCTACTTTTAAGATTTATCCTCTGTATTGTTTATTTTCAGCAGTTTGGCCATGATGTGCCTGAATATGGTTCTGTACATATTGAACCAGTGTGTTTCCTGAGCATATTGGATCTGTATTTTAATGTTTTTCACTAACTTTAGGAAATGATCCAGCCATTATTTCTTCAGATATTTTTTTTCTGCCTCATCTCTTTATTCTCTCTCTCTGGGACTCTAATTACATATAGGTTAGACTGCTGGGTATTTTCCCACAGGTCACGGAGGCTCTGTTCATTTCTTGTTTTGATCTCTTTCATGTGTTTCAAATTGGATAATTTCTATTGATCTGTCTTTAATTTCATTAGCCCTTTCTCATGTTGTCTCCAATCTGCTGTTAAGCCCATCCAGTGGAATTTTTTATATTATATATTATCCTTCTCAGTTTTAGAATTTCCATTTGGTTCCTTTTAATGATTTACATTTCTCTGCGGAGATTTTCTATATTTTTCTTTAAGTCATTGAACATATGAATAATAGCCGCTTTAAATTTAAAGTCTTGGCTGTTAATTCGAGGACCTCTTTCACCTTAGGGTTCACTTCTATTAATTGATTTTTTTTCTCTGGATTTTGATGGATCGCATTCTCCTACTTCTTTACCTGTCTGGTAATTTTTGATTGTGTGTTCCTCAATATGAATAATACAGTGTAGAGAGTCCAGATTGTGACACTTTCCTTTGATGGGCATTGAATTTTGTTCTTGAAAGCAGTTAGATGATTGGAAGATCTTTTGGGTCCTGTTAGGCTTATTTTTTTTTCTATGTGAGAGTGGGTCTTTGTTTTGAGCTTAGTGTTGGCTCTATTTCCAGATCATGGTCCTCACTCTTAAGGCTTAGTCTTTCTGGGGTCTCAACTGAATCTTCAAAATACTTAAGGAGGTGTCTCCGTTCAGCTTGGGCCAGAATCCATTGTCTCTTGGCGCTGCAAGACTTCCAGTGTCCTGCTCCGTTCTTTGCTAGGCCCTGTGGATTCTTGGCTTGTGTATGTTCTCAGTTCTCAGCCAGAGACCCACAGTCAATCCCCATGCAGACTTGAGAGGCCTGCCTTTCTGTGATGCTCTTTCTTCTCTGATATCCTGCCCCACAAATTCCAGCCTCTTCTGTAGCCTGGAGCAACAATCTCTGCCTCCTCAGCTCAGAGTGAGTACTACTCAGCTTGGGCTCTTACCTCTCCCATAGCATGTAAGTTCCCTGGGCGGAAAGCTGGGGTGACCGTGCACTCTTCTTGTCTAGCTCACTTTCTCTCCAAAATCGCTATCTCGTCCTGGCTGTTATTCAGTGTCTGAAAACAGCTGCCTCATATGTTTTGTCCCTGTTTGTAGTTGTTTAAAATCGGAGGGCAAGTTATGTACCAGTTACTCTGTCATGGCCGGAAACAGAAATTCCCATATGATTTTAATTCTTTGCAATATTTGCCCTCCTGATGTTGCAGAGTGGAAGGGTCCAATTTCTCTTAAACTATTGTAATATTCTTTAACAAGTCCCCTTAGCTTAAAGCAAGAAGTCATGTGTCACTCCACCTTGGCTGACTGAGTGATTTAACTGAGAAGGTTTATGAGGATTAACTAGAAACTGGCCAAAGGTACAATAAAGAGAGAAGTGGCTGCTTTATTGCTAAACAAAATCTTTTCTGAGCGCAAGCTTTCAAAAAGGGAGAGGTTCAGCATTGGGTAGACTTAGTTTTCTAATTTTCTCTCTTATACCTAAGAAATAAATATAGTGCCAGAGCGCATGAAACCATTGTCCCCCGTTATATATCACCTTCTGCGAGAACCCCTATTTCTGTCCTGTGAGAATAGAAAATTGAGATCTATTTGAACCACTAAGCACTGAATGTGCTGGAAAAAACCTATCTTAGCACCGGATGGCACTTTCTCACTGCCCCGTGTAGATTAGTCCCACCTGTTATTCTTGCTTCCGGCTCAGTCTTCTTTTACTTCAGAGCAGTTACAGCAGTTTATAATCACTCTTATATGTGTGTTGTTTGTTTTTAGTCTCTCCTAATAATTAGTCTGTTTATAATAGATTATAAGCTTCATGAGGGTGAAAACCTTCCCTGTAGCCCCAGTATCAGGCGTAGTGACTAGTAGAGAGAAGCTAAGAGTTGTTTGTTGAATGAATGAATAGGTGAACCAATCTGCTAATGAATGGATCCCTCTGGAATTAGACCAAAAAGGATAAAAATAGAAGGGCTTAAAGGATTAAGAGAGGAAAGGCTAGTTCCTGAATACCTGCTGTTTTCAATCTTCAAGACCCAAAGACCTCTTGACCAGAGATGACTGTGAGGAGCGACTTTTTGCTTGAAACAGACATTGTTCCTAGAGAAGCGTTCTGAAGATGCTGCTGCTGAGAGCTGGGCCTGAGAGTGTTTGCACTTTCCGTAGGGGCTTTAGTGACATTGGGTTTTGTCCCCAGACTACACACATATAAAGGCTCTCCCTGACAGTAGCCTGTACCAGGGAAGGACTTCTTCTTCTCTGTGGGAAGCCTCACCATGCCTGGATTTCAATATCTCCAAGGGTACTGAAGATTCCACATGTGGCCCAGAGGACATCTTGCCTTCTCTTGGTGATGGTGGCAGAAGGAACCAAGAGCAAAGGCAGGACATTCTTTGATTGAAGGAGCCTTGGATAAAGAACACTAAGAACTACTTGTCAAAATATCTCAGCCTGTGGGTGGGGAAACTTGTCTAGAGACCAAGACGGGACAGAATGAACCCAAGGTCACCTGATGAGTAAAGAGCGTCACGAGGACTGCTTTCCAGGACATCTACATCTAGTTCAGGCTGCTACATTCGTCCACCTTCCCCGTCACCTCCCCTACCCACTCCTGCCAACGTACTGGGCTGTGTTTCAGCTTGAGTCTTTATACTTATAAGTAAGAGCGTGGTACTTTCTAATCCGGTGTGATGCGAGAAAGTCAGAAAAGAAGACTTTCTTTTTTGGTAACACACTTCTAGGAAAGTTAGAAATTTCCAGGGCAATGAGACGTTGGTCAAAAGTCCAATGACTGTTTAGAGTCAAGAAAGGCTTCAGTGGGGATCAGGGTAGAATGCAGAGAGAAGCAGCCCAGGAGTTTCAAGGCCTGAGCACATGCTCTCTCTGACCTGTTTCATGAGCTAGGGCAAGCCCTTCCCTTCTCTGCCTCTGAGTTGTACCATCTGGAAAATAAGCGGGCTGGAGTAGATAATCACTATCATTCCATCTGACTTATATCTTGTCCTAAAACCCACTTAGGAAACGTATACGGCCATGTATAGATTTATAGAATCTTTGTTTCTCTGTGTGTTCTCAGATACAGAACAGATTTCCTGTTTCCGAAGAAATATGCATACTGAAGCCTAAACTTGCATCCCAAACAAGCAATCTGAGAAGTTTTGTGATGGTGGATGTCCTGGATAAATCTACTGGGGTTTAGGATGTCAGGATTCTGCTCCCAGCTTCTCCTCTGACCGGCAGGCAAGTCTAATCAACTCCCTTTCACAACAGGGCTTCGTCCATAAGCTCAACAAATAAAGACCGAAACAAACTATTCACCACTGTTATTTGTATCCTAGGACGAGAGCTGTATTTGATGAGGAAAAATCTAACAAGTTCTTTAAAATGCGTAGGGGGACACGATGTTGCCAGTTCAAAGGTTCTATCAAGGATAGTTTTCTATAAAGTTCTTTTTAATTTCCACAAATCTTTCCAGAATGAGTCTTACAAAAATCTTTCTCACAAGCAGACACAGCCTCAGCAAATAGAACCCTGATGAAACTGATTAGTAATTGTGACCATCACAAAGTTGTCAGCTCTTACTATGCTCATGCATCTTACATTTTATGTAACAAGACCTGACACAGAGGTATTGAATATGCATTACTTAAAATATACAACGCATACTATTATGAAAACAGAAGAACATGTGCGTCTTCACGGGCTGTCAGTTCTTACAGAGGCATCCAGCAGCTGTCTAACATCTTCCTGAGATGTCAGCTAATATGGGCCTGGAGGCAATGAAGAATGCTGGATATAATTGACATGAAGGAGTTTCCAAAAGGCAGGGGGAAACATTCTGGGTATAATTAAGGAAACTGGAAACTAACAACTTGATGTCATTAAAAATGGGGGCAAAAATGGAACAAGACAGCCTTTTGGTTATACTTGACTTTAAAAAATATGTTTTTGTATGAAGTTAAAATGTCATTCTTAGATGGAGCTGGGCTTTTCAGTGTCCTGAGTCTCAAGACACACTCACAAAGGGATGGAGCTCCTCGAGGAGATTCTCGGGGTCTCCTCCAGTAAAGGATTCTCAGAGTTGGGCAGAGGTAAGGCAGGGCCTTGACTGTGAAGTGGCCTTCTTCCTACCACCCTGCCTCCTCCCTCTGGCGTACTGCTGTCCTGCAAGCTCACTGGGCCAGACAAGCCGCTGGAGAACCAGGAGAAAGTGGGAGATTCCTGCTGAAGTGGGTCCAGGGCTGGGTGTGGATCACAAATGCCCAAGGAGGAGAGGCCCTTTGAGTCTGAGCTGGAATATCCTATCCTTCTCATCTTCCCAAGGACATTACTCCAGGCATTCTCCTCTCCTGCGTCCTCAACTTTCCCTTCTCTCTTAGATCACTGTCAACAGCCTAAACACAAGTGGTAAACAGGATCCCAAATGCCCCTTCCTCTATCACCCTATTTCTCTCCTTCCCTGTCCTCCCAAACACCTTGAGAAATTTGTCTTCTCACCCCATCACCAAATTCCACTCCTCCATTTCTTGCTTGGTCCTCCCACCAGACTTATCCCACCCCACCTCCCACCCTCCCCACCCAAACTGCTCTAATCAAGGCCACCGAGGGTCTCTGTGTGGCCAAATCCCATGGTCAATGCTCTCCTCTCATTTTTCTTGACTGCCGTCAGCATCTCACCCAGTGAATCAGTCCCTCCTCTCGAAATTCTTCTTTCGCTTTGCTTCCTGGACACCATACTCTCCTGATGTCCTCCTATCACCCTGTCTCAGTCTCCTTCTCATTCCTCCTCGTAGCCCCCACTTCTCTGGGTCTCCACGCTTGGACCTCTTTTCTCTCTTTATACTTGTCACTTGGTGAGCTCATTATTCTTATAGTTTTGAATAATATGCTCTCGATTTTATATTTCCAACTGCGTTAGTTTCCTTTTGCTGCTGTGACAAACTACCATAAAGTCAGTGACTTGCAACAACGCCAATCTATTTTCTTGTGATTCTGGAGGTCAGAAGTCTGAAATGAGTCTTATGGGCCTAAAACCACAGTGTCAGCTGAGCTGGTTCCTTCTGTTGGCTCCTGGGAGAATCTGTTCTTTGCCTCTTCCAACTTCTAGAGGCTGCCAGCATTCCTTGTCTTGTGGCCACTTTAATCTCTGCTTCCATCATCACAACACCTTCACTGACTCTTACTTTTTCTGTCTTCCTTTTATAAGAACCACTGAGATCACACCTGGATCATCCAGGAGAAACTTCCCATCTCAAGACCCTTGATTTAATCACATCTGCAAAGTCCCTTTTCCCATATAAAGTGACAGTCATGGGTTCCGGAGACTAGGATGTGGACATATTTGGCATGCTGCAGTTCCACACCAACCGAGACCTCTCTCTCACTCCAGTGTTGGGTACCCGACTGCCTCCTCTGCAACTCTGCTGGAATATCTAACAGGCATCTTAACACCAACGTGACGACAAATGAACAGCTCCTCTGCAGCCTTCCTCGTCTCAGTTAATGTCAACTCCTTCCTCTGAGTTGCCAAGTCCAAAGCCTTCGCAGCTCCCTTAATGCCTCTCTTTTTTTCCCTCATGTACCACATCCGATTTCAGCAGCAAATTCTTTTGTCTCTCTCTTCAAATGTATCAGAATCCTCCCACTTTATACCATCTCCAATGCTATCAGCCTTTCTCAACTCATGCTCAGCCAGATTTTTGCAATATCCTCCTAGTTGGGGCCCAGCTTTCTGCACTGCCCTGCTGCAGTCTATTCTCCACACAGCAGCCTGAGTGATCCTGCTAAGACCTGAGTCAGATCACGCTGTTCTTTTTCTTAAAATTCTCCAATGGCTTCCTGTTATACTAATAACACCCATCAGGCCTTACGTGACCGGTGCCCCATTACCTCTCTGGCCTCATCTCCCACCACTGTCTCCTTCACTTACTCTACCCAGCTACACTGGGTGTTCCTTGAAAATTCCAGGCACATTCCTGCCTCAGGGCCTTTGCACATACTATTCCCTCTGTCTCTGAGGCTCTTCTCCCAAATGTCATATAGCTTACTATCTCTCATCTGTCAGGAATTTTCTCAAATGCTACTTTCTCAGTAAGGATTTCCTTGACCTCCATGGATAAAAGTCCAGTCCATATCCTTCCCCACCCCAGCTCTATCTCCTTTTCCTGCTTTGTTTTTCCCCATTGCCTGTTTCTCCTCCAGCTGTTGCTATGTCTATTTTACAAACTTGTTTTGAGTGTTGTTTCCCTCTCCATATTGTTTGTTCTCCTCCTCTAAGCTATCAATTCCATGAGGAGATGCAATTTTATCTGCTTTGTTTCCTTCTGTAACCATGAACGGTGCCCGGCGTAGAGTAGGAGTTGATAAATCCATGGTGAATGGATGAGAGGAGGTTCCCCCTCGCGTAGGCGTGCAGGTCAGTGAAATGTGGCGTTTACTGCCCCCATTCTTCTATTAATTCAATCATTCAACATTCGCTGATGGTCTGCTCTGAACCTCGTCCTCAGCTCACAGTCTTTGGGGAAGACATATGTGCTGCGATATTGTGATTTATAATAAGAAATATATATTTGATCTTCATCCATTCCTGGCATAGAACTCCTAAAACCCTTGGAATTTCCTGTGATGAGAGCAGTAAAGGTGTCTTTTGTTATGTGAATGAGGTGACTTCTGGCAAATGCCTGGGGGTGGGGACTGGTCGCCAGTGGAGTCAACCATCGGATTAGAGGGTTAGAACTTTCAGTCCCACCCTCTGATTTTTGGGGAGGGGAGAGGGACTGAAGGTTGAATCAATTACCGATGGCCAATGATTTAATCAGTCATGGCTTTGTAATGAAGCCTCCGTAAAATTCCAAAAGGATGGGGTTTGGAGAGCTTCCAGGATGGAGAATCGGAACGCATCCACGTGCTGCCGTGCCGGGCCCCAAACTCCAGGGGGACAGAAGCTCCTTTGTTGGGGAACTGGCCTTATGTATCCCTCCATCTGGCTGTTGATTTGCATCCTTTAATATCCTTAGTAAGATCCCGTAATCTAGTGAGTAAACTGGTTTCTTGAGTTCTGTCAGCTGCTCTAGCAAACTAATCAAACCCAAGGAGGGGTTCGTGGGAACTTCTGGTTTATAGCCAGTCAATCAGAGGCACAGGTAACCCCATGGACTTGCCGTTGGCATCTGAAGTGGAGGGCAGTCTTACGGGACTGAGCCCTTAACCTGCGGAATCTGATGCTATCTCTCGGTAAATAGTGTCAGAATTGAGTTGAGTCATAGGACACCCAGCTGATATCAAAGAATTGAAAAGCCCACACACTGGAATTGGTGTCAGAATTAGATGTCCAAACACCTAACTTTAATACACAACAGATTTAGAAGTGCTGCAGTAAGAGTGCCATGTGGGGCACAGAGGTGGGAAAGAGACTTTCTATCTTGCTGGTGGCTTTGGGGATTAGAGGTGACTTCATGGAGGAGGCAGTGTGGGACCTGTGCCTTGATGGATTTCTAGTTGTGCCCTGAGCCTCAGGAGCCACAGCTCAAGCCAGTGTTCCTTCAAAGCACAGCATAGGACCTGGTTCCATGAGTGTGATACTGATACCCACCAGCTTGACAGCACAAAGGCTGACCTGAGGAGGAGATTCTCCTCAGCCCGGCCCATCCCAGAGGCCTCTGGGGAGAGGCATGCAAAGATCACATCTGCCAAGCAGAAGGCAAGGCCTTCAGTACGGTCAAAGTAGAAGTGGTATCTTTCTGATGTTATCCCCAGGAGTCTGTGAGTGAATCTGGGCAGGAGATCAGAGCCTTGCCGTGGAGGGGTGCAGGCAGGAAGGAGCCAGGCCAGCTTGGCCCACAGGCTTTGTTGTGAGGGCTGAAGGGAGTGTCATTCAAGAGCAAGGGTAGAGTAACAGGCCATGCAGCTCTGAATGGCTCCCCTATCTCTGTCTCCTGGTGGCCTTGAAGTCCCATCTGTGCCCAAGAGGACAGAGGTGTTGTGGAAAAACAATGACTGGTTGCCCTGGCTCTCTCGGATCTGACCTTCTGTTCCCATTTCAAACTTCAGAGTGGAGTCAGCTTGGTTCCTTGTTTCTCATTTTCTTCTTTGTTCACTCAGATGTCTTCAGAGGCAAGCACAGAAACGAGTGAAATGGAGACTGGGTTTTATAACTGCTGTGGTTTGTAACTTCCCTGCCCTCTGTTGCTCACTTCTAGGGTCATTGGGCTTTCTCTCAGGTTTGAGCATGTTATGAATGAACCACAATGAGGGAGAAGCTCCATGTGGACGTGCCCCTTGACTGTGGCAATGGTGGTGGTCAGCAAGCACTTTCTAGGTGTCTGGCACAGCTCTGGTCTCAGTGGGGCTGCAAAAGAAGAAAAACGGGTGATGATCCAGGCTGAAGATGGTAGCGGCCTGCCGCTGGGTCCTGGCCACAGCTGGGGCTGAGCTGCGCTCCTGGCTGAGGGTTCAGCTGGCATGTGGAAGGGCCTCATGCCCTTCATAGCGCCCCCTCTGGTGGGAGAGAGCATGCCAAACACCTTCCTGAGGTTGCTGCACAGACAGCACAAGAGACTCAAGGTCTGGCCTACCCTGTCTCCGCACGGGTCCACCCTTTCCCTGGGAAGGCTAACCATGCTCGATTCTACAACCCTCACGTGAGTCTGCTTCCGACCGACTATGAAGATGAACAAAGGGAACTGGACTGCTACCCAGGCTCCAGTTTGGACAATTACTCTGCATGTGGAGCAGTGGTGTACAGAATCTTCAGCTCGCCTTCTTTACTTGTATCAAGTGATGACCAGTGCACTGATCTTCCATCCCTTTGCTTTGTGGCAGGATATGGCTTAAATAAATAACTTACCTCAGGGGGAGAAAAAAACGCAGTAAAATCTGTGCCTCTGTCCCACAGAGTTCCCCTCTGTAAGTTAATTCCTAGACCCAGATGTTTTGGGCTGATGCAGATTCCAGTGTTTGGAGAGATGATGGAGCTGAGAGAGCTGGGACGGATGGAAAGAAGATCTCGGAGAGCAGGCCTGAGGAAGACGGGGGAAAGCCAACAGGCCAGGTGGGTCTCAGGAAGCCACCAACTTACACCCTGGCCCTGGACGAGCCCATGGCAGGAGATCCAGGGACAGAATCGGCAGCTTTAAGGCTGAACACAAGCTTGTCCACAACATCTGCTTGGTAAGCGATTTTTAAACAAAAATACCAAAATCTCTTTTCCTTATGTGATACTATCTCAAGCCTCCTGTGACTCTTCTGATTACGCACACATACCTTTACAGAGCTCCCTGGGGGCCAGACCGCCTGGGTTGCTACCCCCGCTCTGCCACTCACTCCCTGTATGATGCGCAAGAATCGTAACTTCTCCATGCCTCAGTTTCCTCCCTTCCTGTAGAATGGAGATAATGACAGAATCTACTTTTCGAGGATTGAATCGGTGAAATTCTTAGAATGCGCTATTGTATGGATGTGGAATAAAATCAATACCACAGACAGGTTAGTCAGCTTCCATCCCCCACACCTCACCCTCCCTGAGGCCTCCTCTGCTCACTGGGTTTGGAAAAATACAACCCATGCCTCTGCCCCAAAGAGTTTCCCCTCTGGAGGTAAACTCCTGGCCCCAGGAGGACACAGGCACCACAGGCACGTAGCACCCACACTCATCACTTTCTAGGCTTAAGGCTCTTCCGAGGCAGGGGCTGTCTTGTTTCTGTATCCCCTATGCCCTCGCAGTACGTGGCACATGGAAAGATCTCAGTAAATACTTGTTGGAAATAAATGAAACTCTCCTCCCACCTAATGATTCCTGAGACTGTCTTTCCTGACGATCTCACAGCTGTGGCGGAGTGCGGCAGGACTGGCATTACTGTCTCTATTTTTGGAGGCCCAGAGTGGGGATGCCAGTATCCAAGTTTCCATGAGCGGCCGGCCAGGGCATGGATGCAGGTCTCTGCCCAGGCCCCTTCTCGATGGTTTGGGCTTTCCTCTAACGCTTGTCACCATTTTTCTGCCAGTGGCTGCGTTCATCCCCTGCCTTATTCTAGCCATCCCAGCGGGCCCTGCTTATAACATGGAAGAGAAGGTAGCCCAGTGCCTGGAAGCCCAGTGAGGCAGGGCCTTGGAGAGGTGGCCTGGCTTAGTCCACTGGGCCGCAGACCACAGTGTGGTCTCAGAAGAAAGCTGTAAGCAGTGATGCGGCCATTCCCACCCAGCTGCTCTGGTGTCGCGGAGGCAAAACGTCTTCATGCACTAGGCAGTCTGTGCAACAGACATCCTGGCCCTTACCCATTCTTCAGCCTACCCCATCCCATTCCCGAGCCCCAGGGGGTGGGGTAGCGGTTACTGTGGTAGATATTATTTGATAATTAAGAATAAAACAAACAGAAAGAAGCGTAATTTTTGTTTGTTTGTTTTGGCTGTATCAAAATGCTTCTGGCTTCCAAACGGCCAAGTGGATTTGCCCCATCCTCCCCTCAGATGTAGCCTGTCTCTGTTTCTGGCTCCTGTGGCTGCAGAACTGAGTCAGCAATATCAGCTGTGAGGGGAGAGGCTGCCATGAATCTTGTAACCAGGGGCCCAAGAAGCACTGGAATAATAGTGCTTCATAATTGCCCATCCTATCACTTTCAAGGCACCTTTTCATCCGTTACTCATCTGACCCTCACAGCTCTCTGCCTAGGTCAGCAGGATATCACTAGGAGCAAAAATGGATTTTGAAAATCTCAGGAAGCTTAGATCGGCCGTGAAGCTAATCAAGATCCCTGGTGTGAAAGCCACAGCATAGGAATTCACTACAGCCTGTGAGGGAGTTAATCCAAAAGTCAAAATGTAACCTGGTGCAGAGCCAGCACACCTGGCTTCTAACCGTACTTGCAAATGAACTTGGGCAAGGCACAGCCTCCTCTGGGACGCAGTTTTCCTATCTGTAAAGTGAGATTTACGATCCACAAGCCCTTGCCCAGCTATTTGGATGAGGATACATCAAGAGATTACATTATAGGGTGATTAAAGACCTACTGTTGAGTCCTTCCCACACGCCACACACTCTGAAGTGGGGTAAATGTCTACTGAAATCAACGACTTCATGAACTTGTCCCCAGTGGTTATTCAATCAGTAGACATGCCTTTCTTAAGCATTTGATCCTCACTTCATTGTGTGATTGTCTTTTTAAGTTGATGGGTCCTGGTGCTCATGAGGGTCTCCTGGAACTTCAAGAGGGTTGTAAGAAGATGGGGGGTACCCAGCAGACCAGGGGAGCCTGTACATCGAGGCCTTTTTGATGTGACCCCAGAGAGTGATCTCCCTTCTATTTTCTTGTTGGCAGCAGAAGGAGAGGGGAGAGGCGAGTGGGACCCAGAGACCTCCGCTCACAGTCAGGCCCAAGGAATAAGCGGTGGATGGCCACTTCTTTCCAGGTCTGTGCTTATGAGGAGAGCTGCAGACCCAAAGCCGCCCTGCCTATTTGCATGTTCAAGCCCTGCTCAGGGTGGCAGGCCCGGTAGAGGGTGGTGAATTCACAGCAAGTCTGACTTGTGTTGTAAATCTCACCTTACTCCACAAATACCCTTCAAAACAAAAAATAAACGTAAGCTCAGTCATTTTGCCAAGCTCAAAAGTGTAGAGCTGATGTTGTGAAATGCCAAACCCTGTAGAAATGACAATTGTCAGCAGTTCAACGTACAAAACACAAGGTCGAAAAACAGGACTTTCAACATGTGTTTATCATCAGTGGACGTCACCCGCTTGTCACATATCCCTCTCGACTGGGCTGAAACCAACTCCTGACAAAGTGCAAATGAAGAAAAGTTTGATTTAGCTTTAAAAAGTAACATTATAAGAGAAAAAACTTACAATGATTTTATAAAATTTAAGATCAGTCATTTAAACAAATATAGTTTATTGAAGCGTTTATATTGTGATAATGTAGAAGAGGGAATTTATTAAAATAAGCGGAAAATTCCCTGAGTAAGCAAAATTGTAGTAATTGCTTTTGAATCTAACAGTGTTGTTCTTTTAAATTTAACGCTTCAAGTCCTTATTCATACTTTTTTTGTAACCCTTGCAGAAATTCTAATGTACATTGGTTATATGTTAGGCATAAATAGACAAGTCATATAAATTGGTGAAATTAATATTTATTATATCTCAAATGGATATAAAAGGTGTATTTTAACTGTGTTAATAGAATTTTAAAATTTATAGGAGATATTTGCTTTGAAATATAGATCCTAGAAAAGGAAATGATTTTAATGACTTAATTTGTATGTTTAACTTCAAAAGCTTTCTCACTTAATATATATATATATATATAAAAAGAGGTTTTTACCATAGCTCCTGAAAATGAGAACATGAATTATTACAGAAATTCTTGTACCTGCCTGAAAGGAGTATACTGTATATTTTGAAAGAATAAACAAAATGAGAAAAAGCAGAGTCAGGCTGGAGAGTTTTCAGGAGCCAGCGGAGTCTGGTGAGGCCCGGGGAGGGCAATACGTGCCCACTTGCAGGTAAACTCAGGGCCTGACAATGCCGGGCACCAGCGTTCTGCCCTCCAGCGACAGCACAGATGACAGGCGTCGTCAGCCACAGTCCGTTTTCCACTGAGGAGGTTTCTTCAAATAAGGCTGTTGAAAGCACCAGAATCCAAAGGCTGGGGTCACAGGGAGCCACCACTCACACATCCTCCACCTGATGCCCCGCCTATTCTAGCTAATTTCTTTCATGTGTTGGGTATAAAGGGCGCTATATATAAACTCTGCACTCACATCGGATCTTTCATCTAACAATCGGCAGGGACGTCACGCTTTATGGAAGGAGCTTGAGAGGCAAGGGAGGTTAATGACTTGCCTAAGGTCACGGGGAAAGGAAGGGAGAATGGAATCAGCCTGTCTGCCCTGACAAGCTTCCCCACCGGGGTCCTCGCTTCCCCTCCACCTCTGTTCTGTGACACACACAGCAACTGATGAGGAAACGAGAGGAAATAACATTTTTCCTTTTCTTATCCTTTCAGACTGTTGCAAAAAACTGCCTTGCTGAGACAGGGCCCAATTTCTTTCTAAAGCATTCAATATATAAGACTTCCTGAAAGTCCTTATGTAAATGGATCCACGCCCCTCCTTTCTTTATTACATTATTATTATCATTGTTGTCATTATCGTTGCTATGGTAATGGTGGTGGCTGTTCTTAGTAGTTTACTATTTTTAGGCTTTCTCCATCACAGCCCTTTAGAACCACAAAACCCCTTTAAGCCTTCTGATTTGAGGTTGTAAGGGCCACGCCTTCCACGCATCCTCATCTGCAAAGGCTCAGAGCAGAAGGATGCCTGTGGGCCACTTAGGAGGGACCCAACTGTCTGCTGGATTTAGCATCTTGGTAGGGCCTGATGGTGGCTATTATTTGTTTTTACCATTTCTCACTCCCTCTCCCAAGTTGGACACTTAAAATAAGGTCCTCGTAAACTCCTTCAGCTTGAGAGTTTCCAGGAAAGAGAATGTTAATTTTGTTGACAAATTCCAGCGTCCTGAAGCCCCAGGTCTTAATTCTTTGTGCAAACTCTCTGTCCTGAGTTTGCATGCCCTCCTTGTGCCCCTAATTAGTCTTGTCATGAGCTCCTATGCTATCGTTTTAAACATAACCCTGTGTCCTGGGAGCCAAGGGGTCCTTTGGGGTGAGTAGTGTTGTATTTGTGTATATTTTTAAAAAATGGTCATCGCTCCTCAGGCTGCAGCCGCCATCATTTTTCAGCAGAGGTGTTGCCATAGAGATGTTGTCTGATCCATCTCTATCGATATCCCCCTTTAAAGGGGGCCCTGAATAGGCACTGAGGTAGGTAAATGTATGCAGTGACATTGAGCGGATGATTCTATTCTGAAAAATTCCTGCACCATTTGTTTCCGTGCTTGTCTGAGGGCTGGGGCACGGTGTTGGGTGTTGTTGCACGCGCTCTCCCCACAGGCCCGGAGTTAATGCAAGTCTTGTTTGGAGCCACTGAAGCAGAAATTTCTCTGCTGCCAAGGACAAAAGCTTCACAGGCCACCTCAGAGGCTGCTTTGGGAAGGCTGTGTCTCCTGGGCTCCCAAAGGAAATGGGAGATAACATGGACCACGGAGGAGCGCCCTCAGAATTTGCCCAGCTCTCCTAGATGGGCCACATCTGGCCCCCCCGGAGTCTCTGGTGAAGGGCGCCCTTCTCCAATCAAGGGTTTTCATTTGATTTGCCTTTTTCCGGTCTGTTGAGAGAAATCATCTTGAAGATGTGTGTGCTTTTCTGTCTGTAGCGAGAATGTGTATTTGCGCAGCTCTCTGCTCTGTCTTTTCCCTCCCAGGAGCCAGAGGAGAAAACAATGACAGTTTTCTTAGGAAAAACAAGTACAGTTTCATTGGTTCATGCCTTTATGTTTAAACTAAATAACACCCAAGTCCTCTTCCCACTTTGAGAAGAAGGAAGGGAGGAAGGATTCATTGAGTGCCCTGCGTCCTGGAGCAGTGTCTGGGACTTGGTGAGTGGCCATGAGTGAATTTGGTTGAAGAATAAATGAACGGATGTTTAAAGCCAGGCATCATGCTAGGAGTTTCCAGAAATATTTTTTCCACTTACTCTTCACAACCCTGGGACACGGGAGTTATCAGCCGCTTTTTACAAAAGGGTTAAGTAACCTCCCCAAGGCCACACAGAGGATGAGTGGTGGCCCCTGGACTTGATTCTGGGTCTTTTTTTTTTTTTTTAAGAAAGATAAGCCCTGAGCTAACATCTGCCACCAATCCTCCTCTTTTTGCTGAGGAAGACTGGCCCTGAGCTCACATCCGTGCCCATTTCCTCTACTTTATATGTGGGACGCCTGCCGCAGCATGGCCTGCCAAGCGGTGCCATATCCACACCCAGGATCCGAACCGGTGAAGCCCAGGCAACCAAGAAACAGAACGTGCGCACTTAACCGCTGCACCACCAGGCCAGCCCCTGATTCTGGATCTTTTAACACCAAGCCCAGTGCTCTTCTCCCAGGACCACAGCGGCCCTGCCTCTCTGTGTTTGGTGGCCTCTGTCCGGGGCAGGAGTTGTGTGTGTGAGGTCACTTTCTCACTTCAAGGCACGAGGGAGGCCTGGGTGAGGCCACCCACTTCCTCATGCTCCTTGCCAACCCCGTCCTTGGCCGTTAGGCCGTGGCCAGGCCCTGCCTGATGTCAGCAGCACTGTAGAAGGGAAGGCCATGAGGACAAAAGCGGAAACTGTAAAGCTCTGTCCATTTCCTGAGCTCCAGGGTTGGGCCCAGGCTGATTCTGTAACGGTGGCTCTGGTCTGCAGATGCTGGCTCCTCTGTAAGGGTGCTCCAGGTGTGGGGCATGTTAGCTGAAGGCTGCGAGGGGGGAGGGGACAAGCTTTGTCTCTGCCTTGCAGAGCTTCAGTGTGTGGATTTGGGGACACAGAACTCCGGTGGTCATGATTCATTCATTCCCTCACTCATTTACTCTTAACCTCATTCATTCATTCATTCATACTCAATACACACTCTGAGTAGGAGATGAACCAGGCACAGGAGACTAGTGCAAACAATGCAGAAGTGAATAAGACCTGGGCCCTGTTTCCCATAAACTCAGAAATGTATAACCATAGCACCAAAAATAACAATAATTAACCTTTGCCCTTTATAGCTTACAGAATGCTTTTACATCTCTTATCCAATCTTCCTATACTGTGTGGTAGGAATTACTGCTAAGTTCAGTTTACAGATGAGGAAAACCCCACTCAGAGAAGTTGTCAAGAATCAGTAAGTGGTGGGGCACGAGCTTGAACCCCAGTTCTTTGATCCAAGGTCCCTATGATTTTGAACCGTTCCAGTCTGGAGGAGCTTTCTTAATTCCTCTGCCTGCTGCTTTATGACCAAGGAGTCAGCTGGCTTTGGATAATGAGAAGGCACCTGTCCTAGCTCTATCTGATTCCTTCGAATAGCTGAGGGGTAGCGACATTTTACATAACTCTCCAGGAAAGACTGCTTTGGCTATGTTCTTGAGAGTTCAAAAGTTGCATGTCTCACTGTTTTGGACTAAAGTAGTGATTTTCAATTTTGACTGCATGTTGGGAACCTAGAAACACTCAGGCCTGGGCCCCATCCCAGAGACTGTGATTAACTGGTCTGAGATGGGGTCCAGGGACTATGTTCTTATCTGCGTCCATTCTAAGCCAAGGTGTGGTGTCCTCGGTCCTACTCAAAGAGCTCAGTTTCGGCCTCTTCTGCAGGTGTCTCCTGACAAGGAGTGTTGGGGAAGGGAGATGTATGGTCCAGTGGTGGGCTGGGCTAAAGGGATCTCAGGCCCTGCTGGGCCCCATGCCACAGTGTTGGGACCCTCATGGACAGTTGAGTGGACACCAGAAGTTAACATCTAACTAGCAGTGATCTGGGAAGTAGGACTAGTGACTGAGGTTAAAGATTGCCTTCAGCGGCCCAGGAAATTCCTGTGAAATAGTCAAATACAATTTCCCCACTTTTGTGTACAATATTTATAGAGGTAATAACACTATGCCCAGGAGAGGAGGCACGAGGGTGAATAAGACGCAGACCCTCCTTTCATGGAGCTCACAGTCTGGAGAGAAAATACACACAGAGATCATTTCAATAGAGTGTGACATGGAGAATGGGGTGGCAGACCCCGCCCGCAGAGGCTCCGGAAGGCTGCACCACAGAGAGGCCACTTGATTTGGTTTTGAAGGGTGAGTTGGATTCTTGAGGCCCAACTGTGGGAAGTGTGTTGCAAGTAGAAGGCACAGCAAGAAGAAAGGCAAGTCATGCTCAAGAAGAGCAAGAAATCCAGTGGGATAAGCACAGGGGGAGCTGGTGAAAGATGGGGCTGGGAGCGAGGAGGTCTGTGTCTTGGGAAGATCATTCAAGCAGTGGTGTGGGGAATGCACTGGGCTGGCAGTGATTCCAGGGGGCAGCAGATACTGGAGGGAGAGACCTGTTCAAGCTGTTGCAGGGCCAGAACCAGGCAGTGGCTGGAGTTTGGAGAGAAGGGGCCAGAGGAGGATACTCGAGCGGGGCCTCTGGAGAGGAGGGAAGGAATCATTCACAAGGAGCGAGGGGCTGGAAACAGCACCTGTAACTGCTATTGGAAAACGGACCTTTGCCCCAGGCAGGCTCCGTCCTCCACCCCAGCTCACTGGCCCCTGCAGCATCATCTCAGGCGATGCTCCCCAGGGACCTGCTCCATTGCACCTCTCCTTCCAGCCTCTCTATCCTTTACAGGGGCCAAGCTGCCTTTGAACTTGCCGGGACAGGCCTGCCCACGTGTGGGCCATAAGCGTTGGAGTCTGTCTTGTTGACTAAATGCTCCAGGCTTTGCAGAGCTGAGAGCTATGAGGGAAACAAAGGAGAACCCTTCTGATTAGCCCCCACCGCCCCCAAGCCGCACGTCCCTGCAGAGGAGGAGGAGAGGAGCAGAAGCGGGAGTTGTTCTGGTGGTTAGATACACCAGGGGAAAAGTTGAAAACATCTGGGCATATTTATACCTCCAGAGCCAGGACCAAAACACACGAGGATGTCAATGAGCTGAACCTTCCTCTCTGCTTTTGTTTGAATTGATTTGCAGACGCCCAGGGGGATCTAGGGGTGATGGAAAGCCTCGGGGTCTGCCCTCCCTCGCTCTCTGGGGACACTCACCTGCCCCTCTAGCAAAGCCAAGGCATGGGGAGGCCAGGAGGGGGACTACTGGGTCTGAAAAAGGGACATGATAGTGTCACTCACAGCACCCTCTGTTTCTTGACCAAGTATATCACTTTATACCCAGTGGGCACAGGGGGCACCGAAGCTGGGGCTGCCACGACGGGCAAAGAGATCTCCAGCAGGTTCAAGACTTTCAGCTGGAAATTATATAAAAACCCACACCCAGGGGCTGGTCCAGTGGTGCAGCAGTTAAGTGCGCATGTTCCACTTCCGCAGCCTGGGGTTCACTGGTTCAGATCCCAGGCGCGGACCTACGCATGGCTTAGCAAGCCACGCTGTGGCAGGCGTCCCACACATAAAATAGAGGAAGATCAGCATGGATGTTAGCTCAGGGCCAATCTTCCTCAGCAAAAGAAATGAGGAGGATTGGCGGCAGATGTTGGCTCAGGGCTAATCTTCCTCAAAAAAAAAAAAAAAAACCACCAAAACCCACACTCAACTTTCTGTAATACACAAATACATAGCCTCAAAAAGGAAGAAAAAAAAGGGAGCAACCAATTGTTAGAGATTTTTCCTCAATAGCCACTGGCAAACTCAAACGAAAGATTGTCTTCCCTTCATCCCAGAAGTATCTGCTTTGCAGCATAGGACAAAATTCAGGTGCCATTGAGACCCTGCAGAGTGATTGACTTAATGCCATTAACAAAGCAGAATGGCCTTTTCTGGAAGTTTTACCCAATATAAGACATGTATCTTACACTACAGCTACTCGGAAAAACCAGTAAATGAAGAAGGCCAGGTCGTCTCATGATAAAATGCCCAGGCTAATCTTCTGGAACAGTCACCTTTGTGCAAGTCCTGTCACCCCCGAGAGTCACAGAAGACACGAAGCTCCTCTCCAGGCTGATGCCACATTTTTCTTCTGTCTGAGAAAGACTGCTTTGCAAAAAGCGTTCGGAACCAATTGTGCCGTTTGAGAGAAGGCGAGGATAGAACAGAAGCCGTCAAGCTTTAATTTCTCTGCTAATTAATGGTTGATCATCTATCCTTTTATGACTCTTGACCCCAGAAGGAAAATTTATTAGTACTTTTAGGTTTTGCACAGTCGTGCTAAATGAGGCGTGTAATGCGCCAATTTAGTGCCTCATTAGCATAAGCAGGGCCTCCCCAGCCTGCCCCGCTCCCCACGGAAGGCTTTCTCCGGATCCCTGGGGAATTTACCTAAGATAGGCGCCTGAGAGGCCATCGCCACGATGGGGGCTTACCCCACCCTCCCTGGGAGCTTCAAACGTTGGATTTGTCCCTCAAGTTAATGAGAGTGTTTATACCTTCCAGTCTTCAAGTTGCTTCACAACAGTGTCCTTGAGAAACCCCAGTTTACAGAAGGCTCAGCCTGTGCTGCTATATTTCACCATCTCAATCCCACTCCTCAAAGGAAAAACAAAATCTGACCCCCAGGGGGCCGGCCCCAGGGCTCCGCTTTGGTGGCCCAGGGTTTCGCTGGTTCTGATCCTGGGTGTGGACATGGCACGGCTCATCAGGCCATGCTGAGGCGGCGCCCCACGTAGCACAACTGGAGGGACCTACAACTAGCATATACAACTATGTACTGGGGGCTCTGGAGAGAAGAAGAAGAAGAAAAAAAGGATTGGCAACAGATGTTAGCTCAGGTGCCAATCTTAAAAAAAAAAAAATCTGACCCCTCCCCCAGGAGAGGATTTCCGTTTGTTGAGATCCTGGACAGTTGGTGTCCCCGTTGATGGAGATTCTATTTAATAGGGGCATTAAGTTTAGACATTTCTCTGGTGTAAAGGCCAGCACAGTAAACGCCCGGGTTTGCTGCATTCAGTATTTTTAAGCCCTGAGAAACACTCTCCCCATCGATGAAATCCAGGGCCTGGATTGTAAGAGAGGCAAGAAAATGTGGAGATGCTCACAGGGCCGGGGGCAAGGACGCCCCTCTGACTCTGCCACCAACTCCCCTTGGGAACGGCAGAAAGGCACCTGCTCCTTACGGACCTGTTTTCCCATCTTTTAAACCATCCATAAATCTTCATACCTAAAGCCTCTTCCAGTTTTGACATCCTGTCATTTAGCAAATTGGGAATGCCAGAGGCAGGCTTGGTGACCTGGCCACAGCAGCGGGCTTCATTAAGAAGAAGAGTTTTGAAATATCTGAAATCTTCAGAAAGTCCATATCTGTTGGCCGAGCAATTCTATTTTGAAGAACATAACCCAAGGAGATTATTAGACAAATGCGTGAAAATAAGTGTATTTATGAAACCACAAGGGATTGGTTAAATAAAATACACTGTATCTCTATGATGGAATACTATGAAACCATTAAAAATAACACAGTAGAATATTATAGGCATGGAAAGATGCTCACAGTATTTTGTTATGCAAAAATCCAGGGTTTCTAAATAAGAGCTCTCACGTGATACTAGTTTTGCAAAAATATATACAGATATGTGCCTAGACAAAGAATCTGGAAGGATCTCCACCAAAATGTTCATAGAAATCCTTGAGAGGTAGAGTTTTAGGGGATTTTTTTTTTCTTCTTTATACGTGTCTATATTCCCAATATTTACCTTCAATGAAGGTACATTACTCTTAGAATGAGAAAAATAAGTAGAAATTATTTAAGAAAAATAAATAGAAATTATTTAAGGGAAATACAGTCTTGGCTCTGAATACATGTATTCTTTTTACATCTTGGTTTTCACACATACAGAATGGCAGCTACCAATAATTTCAAAGGGTCAGGAAATAAATGCTTTATTGGCTGGAGGTTCTTAATGAAAACTTTGGAGGACCCAAACTGTTTGACATCTACACAACTCTGGGGAACTTCACTTTAAAATCGCAGGCACAAAATGTGTGAATGTCTTCAAATGAAGTGCCAGTGGCCTAGTGTGCATCCTTATTATGATTCCAGAGTGTTGGTCCGGCGGAGGCCTTAGAGACGATCCAGGCCAGCCCCCGCGTTATGCAGACAGGGAAGGAACTGGCTTCAGGTCTAAGAGCTGGTTACAACAAAGCCAGGGCTACAAGCTGCCTCTCCACTCCCATCTCTGGACCGATGCTGTGAGGACACCTTCCCTCTCCACGTGCCTATGGAGGATGCAGCAGGTTGAGATTTCCTTCCGGAACTCTCCAGGGAAGAATTCTGAGGGCTCAGCTTCCTTTCCTCTCACTGGAGGTCCTTGGCTGTGGGATGAGGCCTCCCTGCTGATCCTGAGTCTGGAGTGGGCATGTCAGGAGCTGGGGCATCCACGACACAGCTGCTTCCGACGCACCAGGGCTTCAGGCCATGCTCTTTTCTCAGAAGGATGATGGCGGTGAAAAGTTTGTCTGTTTTCTTTGAAGTATGTTGCCCTTCTGGGTTAATTTGTCCTAAGGAGGGGTAGCAAGTCAAAATATTGCATTACCTGAATACCACTTGCAAGTTCTCCGAGAACATGCGCACTGCTGGAAACAGTGCTGGGTCGTTGGGTGTGGGGAGGGAGGGAGGAGGGGGATGCAGGAGAAGAACAAGATGCTGCCCCTGCCCTCAAGGTGCTCAGAAGCTACGAGGGCGGATAATCAAGGTGAGCAAGGAGCTGTAAAATAAAGCATTCTACACGGACCTGAAGAGGTGCAGACCGAGTACATGCTGGGAGAGTCAAAGGAGATTCTGTTCAGTCTGGAGGGAGGAGATTCCTGAAGGCTTCCGGGAGAAGGTGACCTTTGAGATAGGCCTTTGGAAAACTGAAAAGATTTCAACATTTGGAAGTAGAGGAAAGGGCATGTGAGGTTGAAGGAAGCAGGGGGTGACAGTAGGGCTGGTGTAGATGCAGAACAGCATGGGGTGGGGGGGACAAGGAACAGGGAAGGGACCAGAGTGGCTGGAGCTCACGTGTGAAAACACAGCAAGCAAGCCACGTGTTGGAGGAAGATGAAGGTAACGTCTGAGGGGCTTGAAGACCCTGTAGGGGTGTTTGGAGTGATCCTATAGGGAAAAGGAGGCATTGCCTGCAGGATTCTGAGCTGAGCTGTGTTTCAGGAAGATTTTTCTCACAGTGGAGGGAAAAGACTGGAGTCAGAGGCAGCGGTTTTAGAGAGAAGGAGGGAGACCCCAGCTCCCCTCCTGCCTTCTTCCAGGTGGTGCGAGGAGAGGCACCAGGCCCTTCAGTTCTTCTGGGACTTCTGGTTGCTCTCGCAACTTGCAGAGAGAAACTCCTGATCTGGCTGTTCCAGCAGCTTTAGCTGGGAGCCAGGAAAAGTAAGTGGTGCCCTTGGTGGCCCCTCTGGGGGCGATGGATGGCTAGTGTCCGCCTCACCACCATCCAGGAGAAATTCTGCTCCCACTTGAGAGCCGTGACCCCAGCATGGTTCTGAGTCTGCAACCGGAAAGCCACATTTTCCAAGGACGGGATGCCTCAGGAAATAATAAATCTCTCCAGATTTACGGGTCAGGAAATTCCTCCAGGAGGGTAAATAGAGAAGAGGTGAGGCCGAGGTGGGCTGGGCAGGGGCGTAGGTACCGAGGATCCTCCTGGCACTAATAGTGGGTTTGGTTGGGGTGGGGGTTTGTCCATCAGAACTTATGGCTGAGAAAGACTTTAAAGGTAATCGAATAGGATCTCTGTTTTGTGCTTCCCTCACTAAATTCATGGTTCCTTCTCTGTGAAATAATGAGGATGAACTAGATGACCTTGCAGGTCTTTATCCCTGGGTCATTTGATGCTTGTAGGAAAACCAGCGTTCTCACTCTGGGTCCTGATCACTCTGCGTGTCTCACTCTCCCCAACTGAAAATGCAATCAGCTGAGTCTCGCACATCACACACGTTCGGTCTGAGGATTAATGAGAAGACATCTGGAAACTTCCCTTGGAGGAATACATCTGGGCCTGATTATCTTCTTATTTACTGTCGTTTTACTCTGGAGACAGTCCCATATACTCACCCTAACAAACAATAACAGAAGCATGCACACCATCCCAACACACCCTCCAGGTTACCCGGGCCCAGCATGCAGTCAGTCACCATGTAGGAATCCACGTACACACAAACTCGGGCACATGCATGTGCACACATATACACATGCATGCACATACACACTTCCTTTCTCCCCTTTTTCTGTCTGATGTCAGTTAAACAGTGAATGCCCTTCACTGTCGGAGATCCAGGACTTGTCCCTTTTGTTGGTAAATTCCTGCCTGTCCCTGGCCTCCCATTCCAAGCTGGCCACTAGTTTCTGCCAGCAGATGGCGCCCAGAGCTCTCGCACGGCGGGCCACATCCTCAGCCCTGAACTCCTGGCCTCCCCACCCCCACCCTTGGAACGGGATAAGTTGGGAGTCATCTGTGGGAGGGCTGCCAAGGCCTTAAATTTACTACTTGGAACTTGGATAAGTTTCCGCAGACAGGGCACTGGAGGGGAGAAAGAAAAAGGGAAGGGGAGCAGAGTCTCCCTGGGGGTGGGGAGCGGATCTGGCCAGGACCAGCCCAGCTTCAGCTCTGGCAGCCAGAGATGTCCTGCAAGGCCCCACCCAAAAGGGTGTCTGAAGCAAGGGCGGGTCACACCCTGGAAGGGGAAATGCTTTCACTGGTGTGAAAACGCAGGAGAACAAAAGGATTCACAGATCACAGATGAAGCCAGCAAGAACTTCGAAATCCTATTCATTCCTCCCACTGTCAGCCTCTGACTCACCTCTGAACCCCAGTTTCAACCTCACCTACAGTGTGAAGCCATCGCTGACCTGTGTGCCTCGTGTCAGAATTAATCACCAGCTTCTCCTTGGGTCTCTAAGGCGTTTATCTCCCTGGGCATCTCTCTCAGCTTGCCAGAGTGGGAGTTGATTTCATAAGTGTGTGTCCATCCCATTTGACGGTGGTTGCCCCCAGGGCAGGGGCTAGACACCCTCCATCCTGTAATCCCCATGGGCCCAGAGCAGCGTCTGCTCACAAGTTCTTGAGAGTCAGTGCTCAATTAAGGGCATTCTCCCTAAGAAGACACTTGCTTCTCTTGTGGTCATCACTAGAATCTGGAGAAGGTTCCCCTCGCTGGCATTGTGAGGTCAAAAGAGAAAATCCCTCTTAGGTTGGGTCACAGGACTCACATACACCCTTTTCTCCCGAGGTAGGTGAGATGCACACACGCAGACAGACACACAGCTCTCACAGCTCGCAGCTCCGGGAGCAGCAGAGGCAGGGAATGCAAAAAATGTGGTGGTGCCAGCCGCAGAGAGGTCTGGAAATGCTTTCTTAATTGAGCATTTCTGGAACAGGAGCAGAGAAGCGTAGGGAGGAAGGGCCCAGAGCAACGGCCCCTGAAATGGGGGCCTGGTGCTCCGATCCCGCCTCCTGTATAGTGAACTTAGAGACAGCAAAGACAACCTTCAGTTTCTTCCCGTAAAATGCCATTCTCTCAAGGATGCCCATTGAGAGAGATTTGCTCTATCCTTGAACAGTTCTATCTAAAAGAAAGTCTTTTCTAAAAGGAAACCAAGTCCATTTGCGTGCAGCCCTCAGCCCTTGGAACCTCCCAGGACAAATGTCCTTGCTTGGACAGGAAATGCATATGGTGGAGATGGGGCTAGGGAGCCCCTGCAGAGTGCTCGCTGAGTGCCAGACATCTTGCATATGTTACGTCTCTGAACAAGAAAACCCCAGGGGCATTGTTGTTATAGGTACTATTGTCCCCTTGCTGCAGATGAGGAAAGGCAGCTTGAAGTCTGTAGTTTGCTCAAGAAATATTCCACTTGGGCTCTCATCTGGCCTGTGTTCCAGCTTCCCTTCAAACAGCTGGAGACAGGAGTCTTGGCTCCACACACCCTCTCATAACCAGACTACACGCTGATGTCTTCGACTCTCCCTTCTAGCACGTCCTGGCCAGCTTCTGGGATACCCTCTGGTTGGTCTGCATCCCTCGACAGCAGACAGGGACATAAGCATGCTTGTTGCTTTGCTTGAAGAGCATTACATGATAGCTGGTTACCCGTGTACTTTATCGTTTGCTTGAAGAAATAACATGAGCCTTGACTCCTGGACACATGCTGCCCTTGGCCCCTGGGAGGGCTCTGGGCAGCAGGAGGCATCCAGTCTGAGGTCAATGGACATCATGACCATCAGCCAGGCTGGCTGAGACAGTGGCCTCTTCATCCTGCTCTCCCACTCCCAGGCCTCTGAGCCACTCCCCTGCCCCTTGGAATAGGTCACATTGTGTTTTTGATTAAATTTTATTTATTTTTTTGTAATAGGTAATACATTTTCATGGTTTAAAATTTAAAAGGTCCAAAAGGTATGAATGGAAGTTCTCTCTCCTATCCCTTAATCCCACCACTCATTCCCCCTCTCCTACTAACTGATGTTACCAGATGTATCTGTTATACATACAATACAGGCAAATGTGTATCCATTTTCTTCTCTCCTTTTTTTATACAAATGTCAGCATACCATATCCACTGTTCTATATCTTTTCTGTTTTCTTTTTACTGAGCATACGTATCTTCAAGTTTATGGGCTGGGGTTAAATGTACCCCCTTCTGCTCTATAACACTTCTGGTCCATGCCTGAGTCCTGTCCTATGTGCCCAGAATGCAGTGTAGATGAAATCTTCAGTCAGTGCTCATTAAACAAATAATCCCCACATAGGTATTAAGAAAGCATTGCAGGTGTGTTTTTTTTTCTCTTTTTTTGCTGAGGAAGATTCGCCCTGAGCTAACAGCCTCTGCCAACCTTCCTTTTTTGTGTGTGAGCTGCCGCCACCACAACATGGCCACTGACAGACGAGCGGTGTAGGTCTGCGCCCGGGAACTGAACCCAGGCCACTGAAGCAGAGAGTGCCGAACTTAACCACTAGGTCACCAGGGCTGGCTCACAGATACATCCTTGTTTGCGTTTCCCATGAACATTTTCCAAGAATTCAAGAGACTTTGCACCAATCTTTGGGGGACATGACCCCTGCTTTATAAGGAAAATAACCCTCCAGGAATTGAAATGATTTATTCAAACCAAGTTGCTGCTCCATTCCAGCCACTCTGGTTTTGTGCTTTGGAGGCATTAGAATTGAGCTGCTGAGAAAGGAGACACTTGGCTGAGCTTTCTCAATAATAATTTCCATATACACAGACACGCTAGGAGGGGAGCACGCTGTCGATGTAATGTCGTCCCGGGACTCAACTTTCTGCTTCCACCTTGAACTGAACAGAACAGGCACCTGATCATTTTTTTAAACCTTTCTTTTAGCCTCCCTGGCTGCAAAGCAGTGATAATTCAACGTGCTATTAGGATTTTAAGTGCTCCAAGGTATTAAGCACCTAGCATTAAACAGCACAAAACTATGTTAAAAAAAAAATACCAATTCGCAAAGTGCTAAGAATGACACTCTGTCTTTGCCTGAGTATATATTGTAAGAAATGGAAAAGCTGGCCTCTGGGGGGCTGTCTGCAGAGCCCCAGAGTCTAGAAACGTTCCATGATATATGTTCAATAACTTAGTTATACTGGAGAAAAGATCTACAACAGACATAGTTGTAGGGCATTCATGACAAATGGTTCTTCGCAAATTGAAGCTGATTATTTCTCTCCTTTGCATTCCCAAAGAGGTGGTCCCTGCTTTTAAACACGGTTCCTTTCTGCAAACTCCATCTTAAAGGGAAATCCTACTTTAATTGTCTGGTTAAGGGCCTCTCTCTTTAAACACATTCGATCTCATGAGGGAACTGAATGGAGAGAAGTGACGGGAAGGAGGAAGAGGTATTTTCAGGCCGTGTCCAACAAGAGTGGCAGAAACTGAGGCCCACTTCGAATGCTGCTCTGTGAAGAGAATGCAGTTTATTGTAACACACAACTGGTGCAGTTATTGAATTATGTAGATGGCCATTGAAATAAAAAAGAAATGCCCCTTGAGACACAGAGGAAAGCACTGAGGCACCCCTAGGAGATTTAGAAAGTGGTTGCCCCAGGAAAGCCTGGTCCGCCACCCCTCAGCTTTCTCCTCCCGTCCCCAGGGCCCTTCTTCCACGTACACATCTTGGTCCAGTGTAAGCAACCACCTTTCCGTGCCTCAGTTTCCTTCACAAGCAAGTGGCCTTGCAGTAGTCCAAGGAGGAGGGATAAAACGTCAGGAAAGGCCTGTGGGTCTCCTGGGGAGGAAGAGATCACATCCACCCAATGGTGCAGAGCCTGGAGACCAGGGGAAGGTAGGGCCTCCCCTCCAGGCCTGAAGGACCAGGAGCATTGGAGACCAGAAAACCAGAAAGCAGCTAATTAAGAAGTTAGCCATGGGGGCCAGCCCTATGGCCTAGTGGGTAAGTTTGGCCTGCTCTGCTTCAGTGGCCCGGGTTCGGATCCTTGGCACAGACATACATCACTCGACAGCAGCCATGCTATGGTGGCGACCCACACACAAAATAGAGGAAGACTGGCACAGATGTTAGCTTGGGGTGAATCTTCCTCACCAAAAAAAAAGAAGAAGAAGAAGTTAGCCACAGGGCCAAAGCAGTCTATATTTGCCCCCTATTCCTTGTCTACCATTGTAAATATTAAATTTAAACATGTAAGGGCTTGCCCTTTGAACTGATGGACGGCTTAGACTCCCAGCAGAACAAATCTGGGGATAAAGCAGTGAACTCTCTCCCTGGAGTGGAGGGTACATGCAGACATGGGCTGGGGATCTCCCCCAAGGGGTGGGGAGGGGGGGCTGGAATGAAGCCACTGGAGCCTACCTGGAAGGAGGTGCTCACTGGTCCCAGACCCAGTGGCGAGCACCGTGCAGGGGCATCTCTGGAGTTGGGCTTGTGTCCTCGTAGGTAAGCTGGCATAGTTGTCTCTAGGGAAAGTGCCAGAGTGGCCTAGCTCAGAGCAAGGTGCCGATTTCACTTGCCTGGCATCATCTTCAGGAGAGAGTGATCTGGCAGATAGCATCTCTCCCCACAACTTGGCAGGTCTGGTTCTGTGTGGGAGATGAAGAGCTCTCCCAACAGGTGAGCACTCCCAGGTGAGCCAGCACACAGAGCTCCTTGTCTTCTCTGCAGACAGAGGGAAACTAGTGTCCACAGGAGACTCCTACACAACTACACACCATTCGTTGCTTCTCTCAACACACATGGACTGTATGGCAATCTCATCGATGTTGACCCAATATCCATCCCCACCTCTTCCTTAGCAGCAGATCTCAATTTTATTCAAAGTGGCAATGGAGTGGCCAATGAGATGCAAGCAAAAGTCATTGGGTGGGTCTTCAAGGGGACTGACAGTGGAAGGGACCATGTTGACCTGGGACCTTCCCCTTCTCTGGCTCTGGAGTGCAGAAGTGATGGCTAGAACTTAAATGGTCATCCTGGTCCATGATGCCCGAGGAAGTCATGCCCTAGGGATGGCTGAGGAAAAATCTAGAAGGAGCTCTAGTTCCCAATGATTGGAGGACTGGAGCTTATCTGCAGACATTCATTAGATGAGCAAATAAACTCCCAATTTAACGAAATCACTGTGATTTGGACCCTGTTACTAGTGGCCAAACAAAATTCCTAACTGATACAGGCTGACTCAGACAGCAGTGAGCTCCTCACCACAGAGATGTGCAAACGTCAGCTGTGGGGTCCGTGGGGTAAGGGGGCTGGTGGGGGTGAGTGGACGGGGAAGAGCAGAGTGCTGCCCTGGAAGCCTTCTGTATTTGATATTTGGTGACTCATGCTGTACTGTGCATGTACCGTAGGCAGCTCCTAGATGTTCAACCTCAGACTGGTGTGGCTCCAGGTTCAATGTTTTTAGCTTGAGCCTTAAAACAATAGGCTTAAAAGAGAGAGAAACTTCTCCACAAATTCGGGGCCAATTTGCACTGTCTGCTTCTAAAACCTGAGGCTCTGCAGTAGAAGTCTTGAGGTGCCGGGGTGCAGGTGGCTGGCTCCCTGGACACCTCTTGTTTCAGCCTGACTGCCCTTTGGGCCTATAGGGGGCGCTAGGAAACTACAGGATCTCTGTCTCCTCTCCGACAGGGTCATCGCTCAGCTCTCCAGCCGTCCCTAGCCCAGGACAGTAGGAGGAATGGGGCTGGGGCTGGGTTATAATGGGTGGGAATGAAATCCTCTCCCTTTCCCCATTCTTCTTAAAGATCCAAAAATGCAGAGCGTCTGGTTTTAAAGTTCAAAAGAAAACGTCCCCACAAGCCCCACAATGAGAGCTTGACATTTCCGTCCCCGAATCTGAGACTGGGAAGGGACCTTGGAGACCGGCCAGTGCTCGCCGCTCATTTAGCAAATGAGGAAACTGGAGGCCTGAGCAGGGAAGTGATGGGTCCAGGGCGTTAGCGGTGGCATCTGGGCCTTCCGATTTCCAGCCTAGTATTCTTTCCGCCACACCCACCACCATGGCCACATTTGTTTTCTTTTCCGGCCCTTAGGGGACTCTGGCAGGGCTGGGGGTCTGATGTGAACTGGAATCTGTTCAATTTCACCTCTCATTGCTCCTGCCAGCTCGCCAGCTCTGGCTGACAGAGGCAATTAGAACCAGACATCCCATAAGGGCATTCCAGGGAGATCTCTCAAAATTCCACAGCAGCTGGGGACTTGCCTTTTCCTGCAGGGATCATGCGGTGTGTAAATACCCAGTTGTGTAAGTCACAGGGTGGGAAGGGGAGGCTTACACACACTATCTCTTTCTCAATACACACTCACCCACAGACAGAAAAATAGACAAATATTCAGTAGCAATCGCTTCCCTCCCTACCTCCCGAAGAGAGGTTAGGAATTTGCAGGCCGCCCTGGGAACGTCTAATTACTTGCTTCTGAGGGGTGAGGACTGTGTTTGCACTGGGCAGTGGGTGGCGGAGAGATGGCGGACATTCCTGTTTTCCTTCCACCCCCTGCAGATGGCTGCTCACCGCTAGGTTCTGGGGGACAGCCAAGGGGTGTTGGTGGCCAGCTCAGCTAATACACAATCACAGGACTCTGGCTTAAAGGTGCCACCTCGGTTTCTCTGTGGGAAAGCTGAGCCTCCGTAAGACACAATGGCAGAGCGAGAAACTCCAGTGTAGGGCCACTGACTTTGACTCGTCCCCCTATGCTATCCGGGGACCACGCCATCTGAAACTGAAGGGCAGACACTGGATCATGGGTTGATGGCAGCCCTCTGTTTCTCAAGGCTCCCAATCCACAGCTGTCATCAGGAAACCTTGCTTTGGCCAACAGTGTGCTACAAGCTGACCAGTGTTTGAGTAAACCCCGAGGCCCTTTGGTTAGAAGGCCATGGGAAATGATGGCGGCCTTGGAAAGGGACGTGGGAAAACTATACACCTTTGATCTCAGGGTCACGTAGGAGCACCTGATCGAACTGTAATTTACAGGAGGATAGGAGGGGATAAAAGGGACATTCTTCTGAAACATCTACATACACAATTGGTTGCAGAGCTTGGGCTAGAACTTCTGTTTCCCACTGTAGGATGTTTTCAACGCCCCTACACCACCACTCCCAGCTCCTCCCTTTGAGATTGGATATTTGCTTGAATATTCCAGAAGAATGGGTGTAAAAGAATAAAAAAAATAAATCAGTTCATGATTACTATGATTTTTATTAGACATATCCAATAACTCTGGTTAAATTTTAAAAAATACATCCTGGGCTTTGTGGTTCATTGGTGATTAATTACCAACCCATGTATTCCATGATTTCACGTGACCAATTGACTTTCCATCTCTGGGTCCCCCATTATCCAGTGATCTCCACTTGCTGACATCCCTTAGATCTTCTGTCTGTGTTCCAGATGCAGCATTCTTTATCAACTGACACCCAGGGAGAGAAGAGGGAATTCATCAGTCCATTTTGCTGGGGACTTTTGTGTTTGGAAGTAGGAGCACATTCATTCCTTTATTCATTCAACACCAAACCCCTGCTGGGCATTGTAAAAGGTGCTGGGGTGGGGCTGGAGGAAGAGTGGGACAGAGGACTTGGTCCTGAGGAATTCAAACTTTGGTAAAGGGAGATAGAACATGCCCGTTATTAGCACTACTCTAGAAAATAGATCCTATAAGAGAAGGACAGATGAAGTGAGTTCAGAAGAGAGGAAACCACCTCTGTTGAGAGTGAGTCGGGGAACCATCAGGGAAGAGTTCCTGGAAGTGGTGGCATTGCAGTTGTGCCTAGAAGGCTGAGTAGGCTTCTGATGTGCAGACATTGTGGAGGTGGTGGAGGTGGGGCAGGCAGGGCATTCCAGGTGGGGGAAGGTAGGCAGGAAGGAAAGCAATGGCTTGTTGGGTAACCAGGACAGGGTCAGTTTGGCTGGTTAGGCTGGTCAGTTGGGGTCCGTCCTTAGAAAGTCACTGTTGGGGGAGGAACTTGGGCAGCAGGCATGGGGAAGCTGTCGTGGCTTTCTGAGTGGATAAGTGACATGGACATAGCTACCTGTGAGAAAGGTGAGCTGGCAGCAGTGCATGCAGACATGTGACCAGGCTCACCCACCTGAGTTTCCCAGAAGATCCCTGCAGAAAAAACCTGGCATCAATAACTCTTATTTGAACAGCACTTTACAGTTTGCAAAGAGCTTCCGCAGCCTTGACTCTTCTAAGGCTCACAGCCCTGCTGTGAACAACTTGGTGGCATTTCCACTTTATGTGTCAGGAAACAGAGGACTTGCCCCAGGTTGCACAGTGAGTCAAGGTTAAGGCCAGGATCCTGGTCCTGTTTTTTTCTGATTCCAAATCCTGGACTCTTCTGAGCACCATTCTGGCTAACCAGGTAAGAGTGGGGGAGGGGGTCCGTCCCCAAACCCCAGCCTTGAGATACTGTTTCCTTCATTAAAAAAGCATCATGGGGGCTTGCATGGTGGTGCAGGAGTTAAGTGCGTACATTCTGCTTCAGCGGCCTGGGGTTCACAGGTTCGGATCCTGGTTGTGGACCTGTGCACCGCTTCCAGAGCCATGCTGTGGTAGGTGTCCCACATATAAAGTAGAGGAAGATGGGCATGGATGTTAGGTCAGGGTCAGTCTTCCTCAGCAAAAAGAGGAGGATTGGCAGCAGGTGTTAGCTCAAGGCTAATCTTCCTCAAAAGAAAAAAAAAAAGGCATCATGGCTATAGAATTAGTCAAACAAACAAGACAGTGTGTGTGTGTATGTGTATGTGTGTGTGTGTGTGTGTGTGTGTGCACCTGCCCATGGGGGACTTTATATTAAGCTGAAATACTTGGCTAACAGGTTTTCTCTTCCTGTTTCTTCTCCAGAAGTATAGCTATGGCCCTTATCTCAGGGAAGTCAGTCGCAAAATGGTGGAGCCATAGTGCTCTCATCAACACCACATTTGGTTTTTTTGGGGTTTTTTTCCTGAAGAAGATTGGCCTTGAGCTAGCATCTGTTGCCAATCTTCCTCTTTTTATTGAGGAAGGTTGTCACTGAGCTAACATCTGTGACAATCTTCCTTTATTTTGCATACACAGCATGGCTTGATGAGTGGTGTGTAGGTCTGTGACTGGGATCTGAACCTGCAAACCCCAGGCTGCTGGAGTGGAGTGCATGAGCTTAACCACTATCCCACTGGGCCAGCCCCAACACTACGGTTTTGAGCAATTGAAATATTGTGCCTTGTCATTGACAATACGATTAACGATGAGAGGCCATTGTCCCAGGGGGTCCTCTGCTAGTCTAGCCTATGAGAGAGAAAGGAATGCTTTCCGTCAAACACCTGCACCGTCAGTCACCAAGAAGAAGCCTCTGTCATTCACTGCCCACGTTCTCGGTTGTGACCTTTCATCTAGGGCTTTAGGGGCCTTGGTTTCCTCATTGTCAAATAGGCACAGATGTTGGGAGTAACGTTGAACCACTTGTTCTAAAAGGATCTTCCCAATTCTCAAAGGGGGAAATGTAATGTCACTTGTGCTTCCAAAATTGAAGGAGTGACTTGGGTGTCACGATGACGGGATGGATTCATCCGCATCTGGTTTCTGAGGATAGAGAACCACAGGTGGGCCTGGGGCAGCGGGTGCTCATTAACCCCAACACTGCGTTTCCCTGGGAGTTTGTGGGCCTAGTGTTGGGAGAGATTTAAGCTCTGAGCCACAGTCAAGAGCCTGAGAATGGCCCCTGTGGGCCACTTGGTTTAGGAAGACTGAGGAACTGGAATTCCAGAGGTCATTTGGGAAAGAGAGCAAGTGATCTGGCCCCTAGGCTGAGGGAGGGCTCAGCAAAGGACAGGGAGGCCTTGAGAATGGTAGGGAAGAGAAGAAAGGGCATCCACCAAATGGATACACGTCAGAGCTGCTAGGGCCACCGAGTTAAATCCTTCCATTGAACTAATGGGAACCCCAACTAGGGATGTGACTTGCCCAACATCACCAGCTAATTGGTAATAAAGTTGATTTTTGGGTGAGGGCTCTTTCCATCCCGGGGCGGCATGGCAGGCCCTTTGCAGGATAAAGGAGATGTTAGGATGGAGGTGGGGAGATGATCAGGAGGGAGCTGGGTAAGATCCCACAGGGGAGGTGGTCGAGCCCCTTACCATGAGGAGCACTGACATGCATCTGAGTGATGGTGAGCAGGAGGCTTCCTCTCTCTGAGCCTGTCTGCGCTGTGAGAGGATGGACTGGGAGACCACACAAGTCCTTCCATGCTGGCATGCTCTGTGGTCCCACCAGAACATTGCAGAGGACCTGCTGTGGATCTTGGAGGAGAACTGCTCCAGGGTCAAAACTGCTGGAAGAACAGGTATTCACAGTCTCAGATAAGAAGTGGCAGAATGACATATTGGGCTAGCAAGACAGAACAAAGAAAAGTGCTATAAGCAAGACAGAAGACAGCTAAGGATGGCCTAATGAACGGGGGAGCGGTGGAGGGGGGCAGCTGGCAATGGAGAGAGAGAAGAGAGAGGATCGGCTCATTCAGAAACACTGGAGGAAGCCACAGCAGGCATCCGCAAGGGGCTGCCTTGTAGGGCAACAGCCCAGAGATGGGTAGATGAGAGACCTGGGTTCAAGTTCTGCCACACCACTTATTAGCTGTATAACGCTGAACAAGTCACAGCACCTGAGACTGAGTTTCCTCCGTAGTGAGAAGGGAAGAATACTCTCTACCTTAGAGGATTGTTGGCAGAGATAAATGTGGAAATGTTTAACACGGTTTACTCATACATGTGTTGGTTAATTTATTCATACATTCTGCAAGCCTGTGTTATGTGCCTACTGTGTGCCTGGAGCATAGTAGACACTCAATCAGTGCATTAAGAAAATAAAGTGGGGATAGAGAATGAATTCAAATTGTCTCACTTTGAAGTCTGCAATAACCATTAAGTATTAGGGAAGTTAGCATATGGATCCATCAAAAAGATAAATGAGTTGCTTGGTATTCATCGTTTTGGATGTAGGTTGACAGAGAGATCTGAGCTATTGAGCAAATACTGCGACTGTCAAGATTAAATGGAGGGAAGCAGAGAGAGATGTCATCCAGAGACGCATAATGGTTCTCTTTCGACAGAGAGGAAAGACAGAACTCTAAGATTTCTCAGCCTGGCTTGTGCTATTTAATCCAGCTCTGTAACACTTCTCCCCTAGTATAGGGACTTTGGGATTCTATCTTCTTCGGCCTAAGCTTCAGAACTCTGGACACAGATGGCTTCTTTAAAGATGTTTTACCCCGTTTATTCCTCCATTTAGGATCCTTAGGATTTTTAGGAGTCTATGAGTATTGCAGTAGGGATTTGCAACCTATTTTCAAAATTTCAAACATCCTATAAGAAACCACGTGTCCTTACAGTGAGGTTTTATTTGGCTGGAATAATCTCAACCAGGCATGTTAGCAGAGCCGCTGGTGTGTGCTTTGATGAATAAAAAAGAGTAATAAAACAAAGGCTGCTGAACAAGTTCCGTGTGTTTAGAAGTCAAAACTCTAACAGACATAGGGGCCTCGAGCAGTAAGGATATAATAAAAAATTGAAAATATAATTGAAAAGGTTGGCAATCACGACTTTGATTCAATGGTCCCATTTTCCACTTGAGGATCCAGAGGCCAGGGAAGCAAAGAAACCTGTCTGAGGTCACCGAGCTGCTCACTGGCAAAGCTAGAACTAGAACCCAGACGTCAGACCACTGGGCTTTTATTGCACCTCAGTGTTCTTAAGCGTGGCTTTGAAATCTGCTTACACTGGTGTGTGGGGATTAGGAAAAACAAATCACCTTCCTAAAATCACCGCCTGGGTATCAACAGGAAAAAGAATTGGACAAAGGGCTTTTCCTTGGGCTCCTCCTCATCCGAGTCGAGTCACCTGATGAGTTGTTAATCCAGCTCACGTTTGTCTGATGGAATTTCCCCAGGCAGGAGGATGACTGACAGGCAGGAACACCCTGGGAGGCTCTTCGGGGAGATGAACATCCTCCCTTTATCTTCAAAGCAAATGCTCAGGAAGAGAAATGGCAACACTTCCCAGAATTCAGGCTGAAGCAAACACAGATGACATAGCAAGCTGGCATCTCATCCACGAGATGGAGACCCACCATCGCCAGGGGTGGCCGAGGAAACTTCCTGTCCATAAATAACAGAGTGGGAGAGGGAAGAAACAGCTCCTGTCTGAAACAGGAGCACTTGGGTAGGTCGAAGTTTTCCAAACAGAGGGAATTATGCCTAGGGTCTCGAGGTTGTGAGCTGTTGAAGAAAAAGGTTCAGTTGAAATGTGTTCTCAAGGTTATCAGTCAACAGCAAAACACATTTTAACTTTCATCAGGGCACAAGAATTCTGGGAAAATTAGGTGAGATGAATTTAGGTTCACTGTGGCCAAGGGGTTGAATATTTTCATTTGGGAAAGCCAGAGATGCCTCATTTGGTAACATCTAATGATTGCGTTTGGAACATGCAATTGGTTTTTCTGTTTGGGGGGGCTTTCATGATCTAATAAAATATTCTCTTTGGACGCCTCCAAGCTGTGGGTCTCTAGTTTCCACAGATTTGAGATTCCCTCTTGGCTCTGCTTTTTTCCACCAAAGGTGACATACTTTGGGTTCCATCCGGGTGTGCTTAACAGTCACATGGAACTTGCATTCACTTTTGCCTCCTCCATGTGACAACCACCTGGATCCTTCAGAAAAGCTAATCTGATTATGTCACCTCTCTCTGCTTAAAACCCCATGGTGGATTCCTATTGTTCTTAAAAGTTAAAACCTCTTAATATGTCGCATTGGGCTCTGCCAGGCCTGGTGTGTCCCTGCCTCTTCTTGTTCTGGCCACACTGCTTTTCTTTTATTCTTTTATAATTGTCAGGGTCCCTGCCACCATAGGACCTTTATACAAGCTGCTGTCTCCACCAGAAACCTTTCCTTTCCCTCTTCACCTGGTTAATGCCTACTCGTCCTTTAGAGATCAACCTACTTGTCACTCCCCTGGGAAAAACTCCTCCACACCCTTGTCTACATGAAATTCCCCATTTACATGTGTTCAGAGCACCATGAACTCCTTTATAGCCCCAGAGAGAGTTCAACTTTAATTTTGCATGCATTTATTTTATTAATGTCTTAATCCTCCATTAGATTGCGAACTCATGAGGACAGGACAAATGACTGTTGTTACTACTGTGTCCCAAGGGACTCGGACAGTGCCTGCTACATAGTAGACACTCAAATGTGTTCCACAGAATGAAGGGATGATCTCAAATTTGGCCCTCAGGAGGCGCTCATTAGAGTAGCTCATTGAAAGTGGGAAGAAGAGAATCGTTAGGAGTCAAAGGAGCTGAGTCCTAGCCCCTGACCCTCCACTAACTCGCTCAGTGCCTCTTCACTGGGCAAGCCCTGTCCTCTAGGCATCAGGGCCTCCTGCCCAAGGTGGGTGTTGCATCATTGTACTGTAATGCATGGGGTCCGAAGGACCTGAGGGTGGATCCTGGCTCCACCACCTGCTAGCTGTATGACTTTGAGCCTGTTAACATCACTTCTCTGACATATCATTAATGTGTTTAAGGTCCTTCCAAGTTCCAAAAGTTTAGAAATCTGTGATGGCCCAAACTAAGCCAGTGGCAATGAGAATGGAGAGGAGATGGATAAAAGAGAGAGTTCAAATTAAGTGATGAAATAAACCAGTGGGGTCTTGAAGCGTGGTTCCAGGCCCAGCAGCATGAGCGTCAGCTGGGAACTTGATAGACATGTAGAGTGCCATCCCAGGTCAACTGAGTTAGAAACTACAGAGGTGGGTCCCAAGAAGCTGTGCTTTAGAAGCCCTCCAGAAGATTCTGATGCATGTTCAAGTTTGAGAACCAGTAGAGTAGAGACTGAGGGTAAGGAAGAGGGAAATATTGAGGGCAGAGGAGATGCTAAAGGGCAATGTAGCCAGTTGGGACTATTACAGAGTTTGGCTTGCCTGTCTCTAATAGGATCGACTCCCTGACTTGTAGGAGCTGCCTGTAGGGCATTGGGGTGGAATAGAGGGACTTTTAATGTAGGTCTTCTACGGATAGAAAATTCACTTTTATGAGGGACATTAAGAGAATTATAATCAGGGAGAAACTTATGTCCTGATTTCACGAGATGTCCCAACACAGCGTGAAACAGGACAAGGCCCTGGGAAAGGGGACCATCCCATGCACCTGTGTCCTGGAGCATCTGGCAATCTCAGACACAGGGAAAGTCAAACAGCACTGAAGAGACTTAGCTATTTCCTTTCCCCGGAAACATCTTGGGCCTGAGTGATCCATTTGTGCCTGAGCAATCTCTCTCCTAATGAGGAGTTCAAATAGACACGATGCAGTGCACAGGAATGCTTTCTATTCCTGCCAAATAATCACAGCATTTAATAGGTAGGACCTTGAGGGGATGTCCAAACACAGCCTCACCCACATCACCACAACATTTTGCACAATAAACTCAACATCTGGTTTCTTGTCTGTGACATTACCATTGGGATGCTGTTGGGACCAGGGAGCCATTGTTGTAAATCCACAGAACCTGGAATCTGATGAACTCTTTCCTCACACTGTACTGATGTATTTTGCACATGCTGTGGCTATATTCCTTTTGTGTTTGTTTGTTTTAATCAATATGCTGTACATATGTATGTTGACAACAGTTATGTCTGTTTTTCTTAATCCTCTTTTGTATATGCCAAAGATTTTTCAAGGAATACTTATCATTATCATTATTTAACAGCTAGTGTTTGATGGGAGTGACCTCTGGAAGATAAAGATAGAGAAGCGTATTCATTTATTCAGTCATTTAATAAATATTTGTTGAGTACCTATTATGTGCCAAGTATGGAGGAGACAACAGTATCCCCAGTTTATTAAAATAAACAAAGTTTACCCTTCATAGAGCTTATGTTCCATTTGGGAATATAGACTATAAATAATAATAAATTATTAGATAAACATATTGTACATCAGAAGGTTATATGTGCTCCGTTAAAGACAAATGACACAGGAAAAGAGGCTGGGAAGGTCAGAGAAGGGGCTGTTACAGCTGGGTAGTCAGGGAAGGTGTCAGTGATAAGGAACCTAAGAGAAACAAGGGAGCGGGCCATGCAGACACGTGGGGGAAGGGTTTCCGAGACAGAGGGAATAGCAGGCACAAAGGGTCTGAGATCGGATCTTGTCTAGAGCATAGAAGGAGCCAGAGTGGCTGGAATGGAGGGAGCCCAGGAGAGAATGGTAGAGATGGGTTTGGGGAGCTTGTGAGGGGCCAGATAGAGTAGGACTTTTCAGGCCACTGTAATGAATCTTGCCTTTATTCTGAGCAAGGTGGCAATTATAGATTTGGCACAGAGGCGTTATATGATCTGGCTTCCGGATTTCGACAGGAGTACTATGGCTGCTATCTGAAAATAGTAGTAGTGGGACAAGCGAGGAAGCAGCAAGACCAGAAAGGGGGCTTTTGCAATAATCCCAGTGAGAGATCAGGGAGACTTGATTCAGGATGATAGAAGTAGAGGTGGTGAGCACTCAGGGTTCTGGAGCTCTTCTGAAGGCGGAGACAACAGGATTTGCGGACTGGATTGAAGACGGCAGAGACAAGAGGCAGAGTCAACTATGACTCCAAGTTTTTGGCCTGTGCAACTGGATGAATGGAATTGTCTTTAATTGAGATGGGGAAGACCGTGGAGGAGACGTCAGGGAGGGACCATTGGGCATTCAGTTTGGAGAGTTTAAATTTGAGAAATTAATTACGCATACCAAGGCTAGAATTTAGAAAGACATACTAATGACTCTGTGGTTTAATGTGAAGGCAACATAGCAATCCAGTCTCTAGTGATCCTGTGAAAGATAGACTGGAGGCGAGCAGAGAAGACTAATGGCAGGGAACATGCCAGGAGGCCATGGCCTTAGGTGTTGACAAGCAGGCTCCCAACAAAGACAGAGGTGAATCAGGAGAGGAGGTGGAGTAGAGAGATATTTAGGAGGTAGATTCAACTAGACAAGGTGGCCAGATCAGATGTGGAATAGACGTCAAGGCTGAGAGATGAAGCCAGCCCAAGTCAGGTTCCCCAGCAAGACTAGGTTATGAAGACTTACAACCCATTGCAAAAGACACTGTGTAATAAATTCCCACCTTCCAACTAATGGCCCACTTCTAAAATCATACCCAGGACATCAAAACTACAGGGTCGCAGAGGCACTAAGGTTGTTATTTCAAGTTCTGATACTAGGTAAAATACAAGACACTATTCATTTGAATATTAATTAATAGTACTTAAAAGTCAATTTAAATACTTGAGCCTCTGCTTAAGTAAAAAGCGAGCAGAGTTTTCCTTTTACTATGTTGCTCTTCTGCTGTTATCTTCTTCTGGCAGTGACTTGCTTTCCTGTTAAAACTTTTAAGCTTTCCTCCTGTGCCGTATCTGTTACCCAAAGCAATACATAATGGACTGGACAGGATTATTGGCCCAAATGACAAAACCAGATGTAATATGGAAGAGTTTTTTCCTATAACCACATATATATCTTTGGCCTCACACAGCTGTTCATTCATTGTAAATAGGAAGATTCACACCAGGGACTCCGAAATGGGAAAGAAGAGGTGCATAATCACCTCTTCCTTTCACAGATTTCATGCAAAATCACGCACTACTTTGGGAGTAGGAAGTGGTGGAGGGCGATTCCTCAGGTCTCAGCTTCTGGCCCTGGTCCTTTCACACGGTTGCCCACAGGATGTGATTTGCAGATTGTGAAGGGATGGCTTTCTAGGAGACAGCGTGCTGGAGAAAGAGTGGGTTGGAAACCTGGGCCCTTGGGCTGCTCTGCCACTCCCGAATCTTGAGATTTGGGGCAAGTCTTGTCACTGCTCTAAGCCTCGGTGCCCTCACCCATGGAGCAGGGGTAGTATATTTCTTTTCTTAAATGTCTTTGCCAGATTTTTCTATCAAGAGTATGTTAGCCTCATAAAATGAATTGAGAAATGGGGATTTCACATCTATTTTTAAAAGAGTTTGTGTAGAATTGGTGCCATTAATTCGCTATCTGTTTGATAGAAGTCACCAGTGAAACAATTCAGGCCTGGAGTTTTCTTTGTGCAAATGTTTTTGACGAAGATTATGAATCGAATGTTTTTAATAGAAATTGGGTTTCAAGTGTTTTTAATAGAAATAGATTTTCTGTTTCATTTTGAGTCAGCTTTGGTAAGGTACATTTTTCAAAGACTTTGTCCACTCCATCTGAATTATGACTTTATTGGCGTAGAGTTCATATTATTCCTTTATTATCCTCTTAATGTTTGTAGGATCTAGAGGATATCCCTTCTTTCATCCTTGAAATTGGTGATTTGTGTTTACTCTCTTTTTTTCTTGATTAATTTCGATAATTTCCTTAATCAATTAATTTCGATTAATTTTGTTAATCTTTTCAGAGAACCAACTTCCGGCTTTGTCAGTTTTTTTCTATTTGGGATATGTGTTTTACTTCATTGCTTTCTACTCTTATGTAGATTATTTCTTTCCTTCTATATCAGATTTAATGTGTTCTTTTCCTAGCTTTTTAACATAGGAACTTAGATCATTGATTTTAAACCTTTCTTTTTCTTTCAATATAGGTACTTACACTGTGAATTTTGCTTTAAGTATTTCTTTAGTTGTATGCCATAAGTTTTGATATACTGTATTTTCATTATCAATCAGCTCAAAATTTTTCTAATTTACCTTGTAAGTTCTCCTTTGACTCAAGTGTTACTTAATTTCTAAATATTTGGGGGATTTTCTATATATCTTATTGTAATTGATTTCTAATTTGGTTCCATTAGTTTAGGGAACACATCCTATCAGATTTCAATTGTTTGAATGTATTAAGACTTATTTTGGGGGTTGGCCCTGTGGCCAAGTGGTTAAGTTCACGTGTTCCCCTGCAGGTGGCCCAATGTTTCATTGGTTCGAATCCTGGGCACAGACATGGCACTGCTCATCAAACCACGCTGAGGCAGCATCCCACATGCCACAACTAGAAGGACCCACAATGAAGAATATACAACTATGTACCAGGGGGCTTTGGGGAGAAAAAGGAAAAAAATAAAATCTTTAAAAAAAAAGAAAAAGACATTTTATGGCCCAGCAAATGTTTGATCTCGGTCAATATTCTATTGGGAGCTGAAAAAGATGGGTATTTCACGCTTATTAGGTGTAGAATGTTCTATAAATGTCAATTACATGTTGTCTGGATCTATATCTTTACTGTTGGCTTTTTGGTATACTTGTTATATTAATCACTGAGAGTGGGGTTCAGAGTAATCTTTTTAAAGCGTAACTCAGAATATGTCCTTCCCAAGATAAAGCCCTCAAGGTCTCCTTAGTGTGCTTTGAATAAAATCCAAACTTCTTTGGCTCTATAAGAGACCACCTGATCCAGTCTAGGGCTCTCTCTCAGATTTCCTCTTTGAGCATCTCCACAACACGTCCTCCCCTCTCCCTGCTGCTGCACACTATTTATACTCCAGTCCTTCTGTCCCTTTTACTGTTCTCTGAACCCACTAAACTTAGTTCTACCTCAGGACTTTTGCATTTGCTATTTCCTTTACCTGGGATTATATCTGCACCCAGATAATCACATGTTGGCTCCTTCACACCTCTTCTGTCTCAGCCCAAATGTCACTGCTGCAGAAAGGCCTTCCATAACCTCTCTATCTGGGGCACTGTCTAGCACAGCACCCTGACTTATTACCTTTGTAGAACTTTTAACTATTAGAATTAATTCTGTTTTTTAATTTTCTTATTTACGGTTTGTATGCTGATTTTGTTGAGTGCCTCATCCCTGAGGCTGAGAATAGAGCTGGATTGTAGTGGATATAGTTTATAAATGCTTGTTAGATGAATGGATGGTGGACAGAAGGAAGGGTAGATGTCATTCAACATTATCTATCTTATTTCATAGACATTTCTGTCTAGGGGCGAGGACTGGACTGTGAGGCCTTTAAAAACAGAAATTCATTCAGCTTTATCTGTGTTTCTGACACAGCATAGCAATTGCTCAGTAAATACTTGCTGGACAAAAGCATAGATGGCCCAGCTGCTTCAAAATACTCTGTGTTCACCTCTGTCATCAGTCACTTTACTGCATCTCTCTTCTGAGTCGACTAAGCCAGAGTTTGGCACTGGGCCTTGTACATAATGTATGCTCAATATATGTTAGTAGAAAGAAAGAAGGAAAGAAGAAAGGAACGTAGGAAGGACTTGTCCAAGCTCTAACGGACACCTTGACTACAAGTTTCAAATCTGGGGCCCCAAAGCCAAATTGTCAGAAAATGATGTCTTGCCCCTTGTTTTCTGGAGAAGTCAGAAGAGCTTCAGTTCTTCAGCGGATGGTCCATTTCACTCCAGTCACAGGCACAGGAAGCAAGGGATGTGGCCATGAGTTTAGAAAGTAATCCTTCTTTCCCTATAGCCCTGGAGGATATTCCCTGGAGGATAGAACAGATGTCCTAGCGGTAGCCCAGAGAAATGGTGACTAAAGCATTTTCACGCACATCTGATTAGCCGTGAAGGCTGAATTGTTTCTTAAATGTTTGTTGGAAATGCGGGCTTACTAGTGAAGAAAAAGGACTGTAAAACTTGCGGCACAGACACAGTCCTTTCCCCCCGGACTGTTGAATATCCAGCGTCCTTTTCTTTTGAAGGATTCAAATTAACCTGGGAATTTTTCAATTTTATCGTTGTTCTGGGTAATACTGAGTTCATCAGGACTCCCAGGACTTCCTCCCCAAGGGGATGCAAACTCCCTGTCTGTAACAGCATGTTCACTTGTCTCCTCCTCCCACGCCTAGCCACATGCTAGACCCCAGGGTACGCTCAGCAAGTGGACTTCGGGTTGAAAGGATGCAGACTTGGAATCTGCATTGTTTCCACGTGAGGTGGCATAAATATTGAGATGATCAGTCAGCCTTTGTGGTCTAACTTTCCCTCCAACCCACATGCACCCACTGTGGCCATGCAGATCCCATGGTGGGGGCTGGCCATGTTGCTTCTGAACCTCCCTTCACTCACTTTGTCTAGAAAAGGAGGGGCAGCAGGAGTTAGGTGGGGTTTTGACATGTGATATTTCTGTTTCCACACAGTAACCAGCCAGACCATTACAGAATATTAGGTATTTTAAAGAGTGGAAAATCTACTGCCATTTGGCTTCCTTAGACAGATGTATAATTCTGGAGAGGCACAAACATTGGGGCTAACCTATTTCAGACCAAAAGCCTATGCTATATTCCAGCAATAAAAATCAGTAAATGCTATATGTAGAAAAAAAGGCTAACCAGTGCCCAAAAGCCAGAGCAGAAATTGACTATGATTGTAGAGCTAAATCAGGATTCAAATGGATATAATTTACCTACTAGTTCCCAATGTAATACTACTGCCAGATTCATAAAATCAAAATCTCTGATGTTACATTATAAAAAATAAGATTTAGAGTAAGAAATTAAAAAAAATTATTGAGGTCATATTGGTTTATAACATTGTGTAATTTCAGGTGTACTGTATGACATATCAGTTTCCGTATAGACTGCATCGTACTCACCTCCAATAGCCTAGTTTTTATCCATCACCATACATATACACCCCTTTACCGCTTTCGCCCTCCCCGCGCCCCCTTCCCTCTGGTAACCACAAATCTGTTCTCCTTATCCATGTGTTTGTTTATCTTCCACATATGAGTGAAATCATATGGTGTTTGTCTTTCTCTGTCCAGCTTATTTTGCTTAACATAACACCCTCAAGGTCCATCTATGTTGTTGCAATGGGATGATTTTGTACTTTTTTTATGGCTGAGTGGTATTCCATTGTATGCATATACCACATCTTTTTTATCCATTCATCAGTTGATGGGCACTTAGGTTGCTTCTAGGTCTTGGCTATTGTGAATAATGCTGCAAGGAACATGGGGTGCATAAATCTCTTTGTATTGTTGATTTCATGGTCTTTGGATAAATACCCGTAGTGGGATAGCTGGATCATATGGTATTTCTATTTTTAATTTTTTGAGGAATCTCCATACTGTTTTCCATAGTGGCTGCACCGGTTTGCATTCCCACTAGCAATGTATGAGGATTCCATTTTTTCCACATCTAGAGTAAAAAACAATTTTTTTGAGGAAGATTAGCCCTGAGCTAACATCTGCCGCCAATACTCCTCTTTTTGCTGAGGAATATTGGCCCTGAGCTAACATCTATGCCCATCTTCCTCTACTTTATATGTGGGATGCCTGCCACAGCATAGCTTGACAAGCGGTGTGTAGGTCTGTACCTGGGATCCAAACTGGTGAACCCTGGGCCACTGAAGGGGAAAATGCAAACCCAACCTCTGTGCCACCTGGCCGGCCCCTGGAGTAAAAATTTTTAAGACTAAGAAACTGGAGGAGCTAGCCCAGTGGCATAGTGGTTAAGTTCATGAGCTCCGCTTCAGGGGCTGGGGGCTCACAGGTTTGGATACTGGGCACAGACCTAGCACTGCTTGTCAAGTCAGGCTGTGGCAGCATCCCTCATAAAATAGAGGAAGATTGGCACAGCTGTTATCTCAGCGACAATCTTCCTCAATCAAAAAGAAGATTGGCAACAGATGTTAGCTCAGGGCCAATCTTCTTCACACACACAAAAAACAAAACTGGAGATATTTCCTATCGTATATGACTTTCTAAAAGACATATTCTTAGGAGTAGAGTATGTGTATCCATGTTGCATATTAAAAATATTTGGTTCACCAGCTTGTTTTGAAATTAGAGAAAAAGAATAATCTATCAGAAAAATCAGAGCTGGAAGAGACCTTCATGATCAGATTGTCCAACACTGTCTGTACAATAAGCAGATTGGCTTACAGCAGGGGTTTCTGAATGCTGGTCCTTGGACTGGAGCCAGGCTCCTGCAGTGCGTTGCACTACCTTGCAAGCTTATTAAACAGGCAGATTGCCAGGCGTCATCCCTGGAGGTTCTGAGTCAGCCAACCAGGTCTGGGGACCAATGCACTGAAGGCACGCTCCCAGACACGACACTCAAGGAACCGGCAACACCAGGCTTGGCCCTGCCCTTCATCAGCAGGATGGTCAGAGTGAGGATGGAAATGACATTAGGTGTCCGTCTGCACTGGGATGGGCCTCAGTGTTATAGAAGACTTTGGGTCCTCAGTATTTACTTAAACCCCTCAATTCATAGGTGGCTCCTCTGGTTACCGACTGCAAACCTATATTTCTAGCTGTGCTGATCTCATTCATTCATTTATATCACAAATAATTACTGTGTGCCGACTGGGAATGCAGCAGTCAATAAGTACAGGCTCCTCATAAGATCAGTGAGGATGACAGACGAGTACACAGAGAATTACACCCAGTGATTGCAGAGAAAGAGCAGGCTGCTAGGGGAGCACCTGGGAGGAGTACCTCATCAGATTTGGGGGAGTCAGCTGATGCTGATGGATGAATGAAAGTTAGTCAAAGAGAGAGGGAGAGACCTATCTTGGTCCATCCTCTGGGGACGGGCATGTTTTTACTTTAAGCAAAAAAAAGAGGGAAAAAATAAAGATTCTAGGGAGGCAGCTAGACAACCAGGAGTAACTGTCACAGAAGCCATCAAAATCCTTCAGTACCCAACGTTAATTTCTTAGTTCTGATAACTATATCATGGTTATGCAAGATGCTAGCACGAGGGAAGCTGGGAGAAGGGTATGCAGGAAGTCTCTGTATTATCCTTGCAACTCTTCTGTAAACCTAAAATTATTTCAAAATAAAAAGTTTAAAAAAATTATCATTCAGGATAGAGAAGACAGGGAACAGACCCAAGGTAGTGAGGGTCGGGGTGGCTGATGTAGGCATATTTGAGAGATACTTAGGAGGTAGAATGGAGAGAATTTAGAGATTGACCAAATGTGGGAGGATGAACGGGAGGGACGCTTTAGCCAACAGGGGGATATGGGGTACCATTTCCCGGACAGAGAACAGAGGAGGCGGGATCGGGGAGGAAAGACAAGGAGATCGAATGTGCACATGGTGACTTTGAGGTGTTTGTGGGAGCCTCAGGAGGAGGCTGTTGCAAGAGCCCTGGGCATCTAGGTCTGCAGCTCAGGAGGGGGGTCCACCCTAGATAAAGAGATTTGGGAATCAACAAGGAACAACGAGGAAAACATGACCAAGAAGGTAACTGAAATAATTGGAGTAAATAGAATATTTTTGAAGATGGTATATAGAGTGATAAATAAAAAATGGATGGAGGGAAGAACCTCAAAGAAGGAAGTGGACAGGAAAGAGTAAATTGAAAAGAACATCCAAAGAGGAAGAAGGAACACCAGCCAAGGATGATGTTGTGGAAGGCAAAGGAGGAAGGATTTTCAAAGATGAGGTGAGACCAACCTTCAGAAAGGTCAAGTGAGATAAGAACAGCACTGACTGGGTTGTTGACAACCTTGGTGAGTATAGTCTTTGCCCTTCCACTAAATGTTTTGGACAGGGCAAAAACAATATGGGAAAACCACTGAATATTTTTAAGTGCCTACTTTGATGAAGCAAGCCCTGATCATCAGCTAGCCTGGTATTGAGGAGAAACCATGTGTGAGCCTGGATGTCAGGCAGACCTAAGTTCAAGCTGTGGCTCTGTCACCTGCTAACTGAGTGACCTCGAGCGAGTTATTTAATTAACCTCTTGAGTCTCAGTTTCTTTATCTGTAAAATGAGGATGGTGATATGCATCTTGCCCTCTGAGGATTAGATAGATAATGTGTGTCAAGCCCTTTTCATGGTATCTGGTACATAGTAGGTGCTTAACAAATGGTAGCCATTATTATGGGCCAAGTCCTCTCCTTCTGGACTCTGAAGCACCCTGTGCATCCATCTACTAGGTCACAAACTACAAAGTCTTGAAACAACTTGGTCCTTATGATTCTTTCCCAAGCCCAGCCTCCACCAGACCATCAGCTTCTCAAGGGCATCGTTTTCAACTTAGTTTCTCCATCAGCCAACACCACAGATCTCCCGGACGGGACCTTCATTCTGCAGGATCGGAAGGAAGCATGGGAGGTGGGTCCTGTCCTGGAGGTGTCATGGGAAGATTTGCTCTACTAAGATGGCACGGGAAGCGAAGGTCTGAAAACAAGATAGTCGTGAGCCCACACAGGTCTGCCAGGAGCTGAAGGTCGTTTTTCAAACTTTGCAAGCAATTTAATTCTGGAAATCTCAAGGGCAGGATGGTTAATCAGGAAAACTGATGAGGACATTTGGCACTAACAAGCTGGCTGATTCATCCAAACTCATACAATATGACTCCATAATTATGCAGAGTATATCTTTCTGAATCAAAAGGAAGAAAAGAAAAAGAGAAAAATAGGATACATAACCTGATTAAAGATTGTGGGTGGGTACCCAGTATAAGAAGGAACCTGAAAGAGTAGCATCTTGGATATCTGGGCATGGGAATTTTCAAGTCATCTGCATAGCTCTATGAGAAGCATCTCTGAAGCCCGGGCATCCTAGACTACCAACAAGGGAGAGTTCAGAGTGCTCGTACGCCCGCTGTATTAGTTTCCCAGGGCTGCTCTAACAAATTACCACAAACTGGGGGTTCAAACAACAGACATTCATTGGCTCATGGTTCTGGAGGCCAGAAGTCTGATATCAAGGTATCGGCAGGATGGATTCCTTCTTGGAGGCTCAGAGGCAGAATCTGCTCCACGCCCCTCTCCTAGCATCTGGCGGCTGCTGGCAATCCTTGGTGTTCCTTGGCTTGTAGATGCATCACTCCAAGCTCATCTCTGTCTTTTTTTTTTTTTTTTTAAAGATTTTGTTTTTCCTTTTTCTCCCCAAAGCCCCCTGGTACATAGTTGTATGTTTTAGTTGTGGGTCCTTCTAGTTGTGGCATGTGGGATGCTGCCTCAGCATGGCTTGACGAGTGGTGCCATGTCCTCGCCCAGGATCTGAACCAGGGAAACCCTGGGCCACCGAAGCAGAGTGTGCAAACTTAACCACTCGGCCATGGGGTCGGTCCTTCTATCTCTGTCTTTACATGGCATTTTCCTGGCGTGTCTTTGTGTCCAATTTTTCCTCTTCTTATAAGGACACCATTCATTGGATTAGGGACCCCCCCGCAATGACCTCATCCTAACCTGATTACGCAGGTGAAGACCCCATACCAAAGAGGCTCACATTCACAGGTACCAGGGGTTAGGACTTCAACATGTCTTCTCGGGGGACACAATTCACCCTGCGAAACTTCCAGACCCTCCTGCTGGCCTTCCACCCTGTGCACTATTCCCTAGCCTCCGAGAGCTATTTGCAGTTCTTCAGACTCGCCATATTCTTGCACCTCTGAGTCTGCACACATGCTGGGCCTTCAGCCAGAAATGTTCGGGCTCACCCCTTCTCTTCCAGCTGGACAACTTCTAATTATCTTTCAAAATTCAAGGGACATTTCCTCTTTTCTGTGAGGTTTTTTCTCCCTCCCGCCATCTCTCAGAATCAGTTGCTAGATTTCCAGGTGGAATGTGACATTTAGCAAGGTGGACGGTGACAATTGTGGCATGCCTGCTCCTCCCGCTAGACTGCAAGCTCTGTGAGGACAGAGACCGCATGTTCTCATCTTTGTAAGCCCGGTGCCTGCTGCACAGTGGACATACAACCACATAAAGATCAGCCCTCGAGAGGAGGCTTAACTCAATGCTTGTGGCTTTCCACGGGTCTGATTGAACAGGACAGCTTGGCCAAGCTAAATTGTGCCATTCCTTCCAGCCCAAACCAGCACTTTCTGTGGGGTCAAGTGTGAGCTGCCAGTGAATTTCCAACCTGATTTCCTCTGCTCCCAGTCTCCCTGGGAGGTCTCCGTGCTGGACCCAGTTGGGCCAAGCCCGGTAAAGGCTGGAAGGCTGGAATTCTGGGCTGGTCACTCCCCCAGTCTGCTTTAATGGAGACTGCAAATAGGGGCCATTGGCCGATGGGTCCCAGTGCCACAATGCAGCATTCAGTGGCTGCTGTGGGGTGCCCCTGTGTGTGTGGGCAGCTTGTGGTCCAAGGCCAGCCAAGGTCCATAAAAATGTCAGGCCTGTGCAAAGGCCAGCGCTCTGTGGGCTTTTTTCTCTTCGTGCTAGTGGTTTGCTTCTTAGTCATCTGTCTCCTTAAAATAGGCCCTTCCTTCTCTCCATCTGTGGCTCCTGCTCTCTAATGTTCTTACTGACGAGCACAGCACAGCAGAGGTCAAAAGAGAAACTGCACAGACATTAACGGCATTTCAGAGCTTGAAAGTTCTCTAGGAAGAGAGTGTCTAGTCCAATGCTTCTCCCCACAGATGGGGAAACTGAGGCTTGGCATGGGAGAGGCACTTGGCTAAGATCATGCAGAAAACTGTCAAGAGAGAAGAATAGTCAAATTCTCCGTCTTCCAGACCAAGCCTCTTTCCCTTCAACCACACTGTCTCCACTTGTCTCTTCCAGGAACGGAGAGAGTTAAGGTTTAATTGCCTTTAATAGCAGAACAAACCATGAAAAATGTTCACTCAAACCCCTCCCCTGCCTTGTCCACTTAAAAAGGTAGTGACTACTCAAAGAGGTACTGTCCCCATCTGAAGGGACTTCGCCCAGGACAGAGCGGAGACAGTGTTTGCTGTCCAGGGCGGTGGCAGCAACACATCACGGTTACTGGAGACCACGTCTCATGGAATATTCTAGAGATAAAAATGTATTTGGATGTTGACTCCAAATTCAAAAGAAGCCAATTTAAACCTCTCATTAAAACAAAAACTGGCTCATTCTTCACCATTTGCTTTTAGGGCCTAAGCATTCACTTCAATTAGTGTCTTAAAAATAAAGGCAAAAAGGATACTTGGATTCCTTTGAAACACAAGTCAACAAAAGCCAAATTAAAGACCAACTCTCTCAGTTTGTGGGCGTTGATTCTGTCACGACTTTTCTTCAGCTCTTCCCCTCCCCACCACGCCCCAGAGCGAGTCCTCATGCTGTGATCAACAGAAGTTCATGTTCTGGTCTGCCACCCACTTCATCTGCCTCTACTTCCGCTTTCACACCTTGCCCTATTGACGTGCGTTCCTGCATTGCACCTGTCCTGCCTCTTTTTCTTTTCGTGGTATTCCCTCTCCTTCCCCCCTCCCTTTGCTTCAGTCTCTACCTGTCTAAATCCTTCATCCACTCTCCAGGCCGTAAAAGTCTTGCATCTCTCCAGTCTATTTCCTTCATGGACTGTCCAAGGCTCAGGATTTGCCTCTTCTATGGAACACGGGGCTTCCTGCCTCGTGATGGACTCTCCATCCATTCAAGGGTCCATCTATTCATTATTTAACAACCATTTGCTGAACACCTTTTTGGCACCCGCCACAGTGCCTGCCCCAAGGAGCTCACATCCCAACATGGAAGACGGAAGATGATTAGACAGAATAGCCTCTGCCACAAGATGACAGTCTATTCTGAAGGCAATGGGAAGTCATTGAGGGATTTTAAAGAGACCAAGTGGTGATAGGAACCGATCTGCATTTTAAGGAGTGTTCTGGGAGCAATATGGAGGACAGATTTGGTCGGGGTGGGAGTGTGGCCGTGAGGGTAATGATGGTGCCAATGTGAGGGTTAAAAGGCTAATTAGGAGGTTATTGTGATAATCTCAGCAGAATATTAAAGCGTGCCCTAAGGGCGTAACAAAGGCATAGAGAGGAGGAGAAATGTGGGCTAGAACTGACAGAAAGTAGTGGTTGGAGGCAGGGATTCTGTGCATCTAAGATCCCAAGGTTTCTGGCAGGATCTCTTGTGTGCAGGATGGTGTCAGCCACTGGAACAGGAGCATGGGGGCAGGATCGGGTCAGAGGGAAGGGCTGTGGTGCTCACTCCTGCACACGTTGTGATTAAGGAGACCAGGCCAGAAAGATAGAGGTGGTGACGTCTGTGGATATGGAGCTGAGGTTCCCAGCAGACTGTAGATACTTAGGGACATATTTTCCCTACTGGTCCTGGAGGTCAGGAGCAGGAACTGAGAATTACTCCTGTTTACTTCCTTCTTCTCTTGAATATAGTAGATTCTCATAGGCTGTGTGAATCAATGGAGGATTGAAACTCCAAAATAGATGATATAAGTGGAGGGAAGGCAGCCACATTTATGGAGCAGAGTAACCACTGGGAGTATAATTGTTCTGGTTTGCCACTCACAAGGGCTCTCTGGCCCCAGTTACCTCACCTACACTGACGATGCTGATACTTAGGACACAGGACCACCATGCGGTCATGATATCATGATGGCAAGTGTTCTCATCAACCAGCCCCATGACTTTGTGGAGGAAGCACTGGTGTCAGACCTGGGAGTGTGTGGTTGTATTTCTGGAGATGCCTTTGGACGAGTCACTTTCCTTTGCTAGGTCTTACTTTTTCTCTTTTGTAAACTGAGGAAGATTGGATTGCAGGATCTGGAAGGCCCTCTCCAACTTTAAGATCCTACATTCCAGAGAGGCCATGAGAACATACTGATTTAAAGAATCATAATCAACCTGACACACCTGAAGCCTCGCTAAATGAGGAGAAGGATGGCAAAACGAATATCGAATGTCCCTTCCTTAAGACACCCAAGTCTTGTAGAATTACTCACTGAAGTCTGCTACCCCCGAGGAGAACTGTGGTTTGCATTTTCTTTCCTCCACCAACAGGATATTAAGGGACCTCTTAGCTTCAGGGATGTCTATGCCTGCAGTGATGACAAATGAACTGGATCCACATTTCCCATAAAGTAACAATTCACTTTGTGTGGAGAATGCATAGACTATATCATTGTTGATGCCAGAGGAAGGGGATGGGGCTATGGAAGGACTGAGGCTGTGAATGGGGGTGGGGGCTTGTTGGGGACACTGAATTGATTCATGCGCTCTGCCCACGATTGCATGTGTTGGAGTGGAGAGACCATGGGACTGAACACCAGCCATGATTGGCTAGAATCCTGGCTCTGCTACTTGCTCACAAAAGGACCTGGGAGAGTTACTCGATCTGTCCTAGCTTCTGTCTCCTCATCTGCAGACTGAGAACAGTAGCACCGACTCTGGGGAGTGACTGTAAGGAGGAAATGAGAGAAGGAATGTAGGACCTGGCAGAGAGGGCGAGGCCGGTGAAGATGAGAGGCCTCTATAGTTTTAGAAACGTTGTTCTTCAATCCCCTTCCACTGTTCCAAACCAAGTTTGGGCTGTCAGTGGCTGGGTGGAGGGCATGGCTGGCCTGGGGTTCTCTGGCTGTGGTAGAAGATGGGGCCCTCCTTCCTGTATGCACACAAAGGAGTGGATTTGCTTCCTGCCCTCTTGGGGAGTCCTTTCATATGCATCCGCCCAGGCTACTGGATTAGGCAAACACAGGCCACATTTTGCAAAGTGGCATGTTTGTCCGGGCTCGTTGACTGAAACTCTGTGGGGTCCCTTCTTGGCTGGTGGGACTGCACTGCTCTGATGTGGACACTTCTCAGTCACGGATCAACATGAGGACAGGGCCCAATCCATTTGCCTGCTCCTCCTGAGCCTCCCAGGGGTGGGGCACTACTTTGGATGATCCAGGGTTTGAATGGAAACTAGGACTTTGTTTTCTGATGTGGAACATAGTCGGAAGATGTTTGCGTTTAAATCAAGGCCCTCACTACCGCAGACCTCTTCCAGCCCCGGGCAGGCGGGGGCGGAGGTGTCAGAATGTGTGTTTAGGGGGTGGAGGCGTGAGGGCAGGGGGCCTTTGTGTTATTCCAGAATATAAAAGGATAAGCTCCATCGGGGTATTCAGTCAACATTCATTGACTTATCACCTACTTTGGGTGCTAGACACAGGTGGCGCTGAGGGAGAAGCTGTGGGGGGCTGTGTTAGTTTTTGCTTCAAGACACAGAGACTACGGAGGAAGAGGAAGAGAGGGGCTCCGCTGAGCTACGCTGCAAAGCGAGATACAAGACCCAAAAGGCAGTCAGAAGAGCGCTTTTGTCCTGGTAACCCAGCCTGCATGCCAGGCCACTTGCCTGAACACTTCTAGCCTCAGGCTGTCAGAGACATGCCAGCTACTTTCCTAAAAGAGTCTGTATACAAAGCACCTTAGTCTGGAAGGGAAAAAAAACCAGCCCCTGCCGGAGAGAGGAGTGGAACGTATTCACATCTTTATTCATTCCCTCAGTGGCCCCTTATGGAGCTTCTGCAGAACTGGACCTTGTCTGTTGCTTCTTTGATTTGTTCTTGGTTTTCATAGTGACCTGGCATGAAGGAGGTCTCAGTTGCAGGCTGACAAATGAAGAATGAACAAACGAATGAATGAATGAGTGATACAAAGATGAGCATACCATGGCCTGCTGCAAAGGGACTCTATGGGGAAAAATCCAGAGTCCTCAGTCATGCAGTCAACCACCTGCTCGAGCAGAGTCAGATGGACGCCTATGCTTCTGAGCTCTGCATTGGCTGTACTCCCAGCAAGTCCCACATGGGGAAGAAGTCCAGCCTCCTGCCTGGGAGACAATGGAACTCGGATTCTTGAGCTTGCATCTCTCTGGTGGCAAAAATTACCAACAGCACAAACATATTTGCCTTTCAGTTCTCATGGGAGAGTCCAGCTGAGAATGTAAGTCTGAAGACCGGAATGGCCATCGTAGCAGCTTATCACGGCATTCAAGACCACCCACAGTCTGCCTCCACCTGCCCGTCCCTGCTCCTTGCTCACAACTTGCTTCTCTCACCCCACTGCTACCTGATCTTATCACTCTCTTCCCAACCACTCCTGAATTTCCCCACCTCCTTGACTTGGCTCATGGATGACTTTTCATTATCTCTGCCTGTTCAACCTTCAGCCACCTCCAGAAGTCCTCACCAGTGAAGTCCGCAATCCCTCCACTCAAGATTAATCTTTCTCCACTGTGTTCTTGGAGTCTGGTGACTGTAGGTGAGCCAGTGGGCTCCAGCCATCTACACGGACCAGCTGAGCTGCTGTGGGGAGAGAGGCCGTGGTACTTTGGCTCCTGGGTGTGTTATTGAGGTGAAGGCAAGGTCGGTCGTGTTAACTCAGGAGCCTGCTCTCTGTGGAGGGAAGTTGCAGGCCACGACAGTGTGAGGGACCCTAAAGGACGGAGTGTTCCCCTGCGGCCTTCCCATGAGCTTGTCCCCACACTGGATCCTTATACTAATGGTGGTCAGGTTGGTGTTCTTCCACAACGGCCAGGAGAGGCTGTGCAGGGTTTTACAGCACAGGGGCCAAGGGAGAGAGGCAAGGTAGAACGCCCTCCACTTCCTCGGCTCTGTGCTCTGCTGGGGTTTCACTCGTCCGGAGGGAGACACACGTTTTTCTAATCTGCACACAGGTCACGTGTGGGCTACAGGCCTGCCCCTACATCTGCAAGGCCCGGGGCAAGACTACAAATGGGGGTTTATTACTTTATGCCTGTTATTTACAAGCGATAAAGTAATAGCCTTAAAACTATTAAAATACATTCTAGCCTCTCACTTTGACAAATATATCTTTTATATATATGACCTGAAGGCCAAGTCCTGATTTAGGATTCTCAAATTCTGGGAGTTTTGTACCAGAACTGCTCTGCCCCTCCTTCTCCCCCTTCCCGCAGCGATACTCCTGTCCTCAAGGGGATCTGTACCTGAATCTGGATGCCCCAGCCCACACGTCCAAGTTCTCTTCCAGATCTCTTACCTGCAACGGTCCCTTGGCTGTGCCTGGGCCTGGGTCCACACACTGGCAGTGTATCCCTTGGTGACCTCTGGGCTGAGGGATGCGTATACTTGTGGCATGACCCACATCCGGGAGGACAGACCTGGGAAAAGGCCTGTGCAGGCCCCGGAAGTGGTGAGTAGTGTTTTGGCAGGGAATTTCGGGGTCCAGGTACCCAGAGTCAGGTCTAGAATAGGGATCGCAGGCGCCTGGTGGCCATGTGCCCTTGATTTCTTGGACTCCTTGTCCCTTGGAGATGAGTGTGGCCCTGTAAAGTGTCGGACCCCTCTTACCCAGGCCTGAGGGTGGGATTGCTGGACTGTGGCAGCCTTAGGGCTAAGTTCCACAGCTGGGCAGGTGGGGCAATGAGCCAGCCAATGGGGACCTTCATCTAACGCCACCCCATCCGCCCAAGGCCAGATGGTGACATTCAGGTTGTGCCTGTTGCCCTTCCATCTAGATCTTCAATGACAGGCACTTTGTCTTGTCATTTTCATACTCTTGGTGGCAACAAGCACTGCCCTTCAAGGCCTAAGTGTTCAAAGGGTACCTTTAAAATTTGCTTTTGTGTGTGCAGTGAAAACAGCTCTGGACTTGCAACTGGACACTGGGGCCCTCTCCCAGCTCTCTGTAGGCTAAACTTATCAGGTCCCTCCCCAGGCCTTCCATTTCCCCATCTGTAAAATAAGGCCGTTGGGCTGAACAACTTCCAAAGTCCCATTCCGATCCGAAGGTCTGTGGTTTATGACTCCTGAGAGCTCCGTTTTTCCTTATCTGTCAATCCTTCTCAAGCTGAGTACTCATTAAAATCACCTAGGAAGCTTTAAAAAATTACCTGGGCCCCGACCCCAACCCCGGAGGTTCCGATTCAGCCGTTCTTGGGTGGGGCCCAGGCAGAAAGCTCTCCAGAAGATTCGGACGTGCAGCCAGGGTTGAGAACCGCTGGTAGAGTTGGAAGGGAGTCTCCCCCGCCCGCCACCCACACACAGAGGAGGAAAAATGCGGCAAGACAGATGCCTGATGCGAAAGCAGAGCAGCTGTAAGCGAGGCTAGACGCTGGGATCCTGGGGTGGGGGACCTCCTGGTTCCTCTCCAGGAAGACGTGGATAAATAGAGCCAATTTCCTGGCCTCGCCTCCCATCCATCTTCCCATCCTGCAGCTGAGAACTGAGGGGGAGGAGGAGATAGAGCAGGCAGCTGTCTAATCTGGGGAGATTTTCTCATGGGTGGGGAGAGGCTGACTTTTGGCTCCAGTCTTCCTCCTCCCTCACAGCTGGAGCTGGAGCAGCCCCAGTGAGCGCTGGGGCGGGGATCCCAGCTGCTGGCAGTTGTTCCTGCATTATCTCCCTGACAGCTGCAACCTCCTGACGTGTTGTGTGTGCGTGTCCACGTGTGAGCGTGTACTCTCCAGCAGAAAAGACAAGACGAAGAGGTGGAATGTACAGCCCATGAGGTTACTATTCTTACTGGACTCCAAGACACCCCTGAAGCCTTTCCCAACCCCCACCCGCTTCCAGTCTGTGTGATGCCCCCTCCTCATTGCTCCCATCAGCCCTGGTGCCTCCCCTCATTGCGAATCCATGCCAATAGCAGCTTCAATAATTACAATAGCTCTCACTTATTGGGTGTGTGCTATGTGCCAGGCATTCTCCTAAGTGTATCAGGTCAACGATTCTATTTAGCACTCAGAACAACTCTGTGAAGCAAGTGCTATTCCTATTCCTATTATATAGATGAGCAAACCAAGAAACAGAGAAGTTAATATTTCTTCCAAGATCACACAGCTGACAAGATTCAAAGTCAGGAAATCTGATGCCAAAACTTCAGCCCTTTACCACATGGCTATTCTGCCTCCTGTCGCTGAGTATGCATGAAGGCCTGTTGGAATAAATGAGGTCTCTTTCAGCTCTGACACTCTAACAATGGTATTGCTCACAGCGGCATACATCTTGTACTCAGATTTTTTGTCGAGATTGAGGTTCTTAGCCAACGTTGGCTGAACTCAAAAGCCACAGGGTCAGAAGCACCTGTCATTCCCCCCGAAGGCCCGTGCTTCTAGGAGGATCATAGAAGATGCACCTTGAGAGGAACATGGTCCAGGGCAGCACCACCTACACTGGGCTCCGGGGGCCAAAACACTGTTGAAAAACCACTAAAAAAGAGAAATCCTGAAGAAGGTGTGGATCTGGACCTCCTGCTTGCAAAGACTTCTGCTCCCTGGAAGCCTGCGTGCACCCACTGGGTCGTTTTCCCAACGGAGGGGTTAGGTTGCGCTGAAATCCACATGCCATTGTTTTCCATGCTGGACGGCGTGCGTTTCCAAGACGGCAGACCAGGGCCTGGATGCAGCTTGTGACCTGTTGCCCATAAGGCTTTTTGATTTTGGTATTTTTACTGAGCTTACTGACCTAGTAAATGCGTGACTGTGAAGATGGGGTGATCTGCAGAGAGGGGAGTGACAAAGAGAACAGCCAAGATCTTCACCTCAGCATCCATGTTCTAAGGTAAGGAGTTATCAGTCAGATAGACGAAAAAAAGTAGACCATTCACTGCCTAGTTCAACTGACGCCTCCCCAGGAATCTCACGTTAGCTCCCAAATTGTTTTTTATGAGCTGAATTCCCTTTCTCCTCTGTCTTTAATCAGGTTTTATTCCTATTTGGTTAATCACTAGTTGTACGGACAAGTCCTTCCATTTTCCCTTACTAGATTTTAAATTTTCATTTATTGACACACACAAAAAACTAAAATGCTTTCCAGAGAGAGTTGAGCCTTGCCTTAGGAAAGTGCTTTCTTTGGTGTAAGGCAATATTTCTCAGACTTTACTGTATGTGGGAATCGGCTAGACGTATAGTTAAAAATGCAGGTTCTGGTTCCTTCAATCTGGGATGGGGTCCAGGATTCTCCTTTTTTTTTTTTTGGTGAGGAAGATTGGTCCCGAGCTAACATCTGTTGCCAATCTTCCTCTTTTTGCTTGAAGATTGCCCCTGAGCTACCATCTGTGCCAATCTTCCTCTATTTTGTGTACGGAATGATGCCCTAGCACAGCTTGATGAGTGGTGTGTAGGTCCACACCCAGGATCCAAACCTGGGAACTCCGGGCCGCCAAAGTGGAGTGCACAAACTTAGCCACTGTACCACCCGGCCAGCCTCAGGGATTCTCCATCTTTAAAAAGCTTCCAGGTGATGCCAATGCTGCTGGTCCCCAGACTATACCTTTTTTTTTTTTTGATAATATATGTAAAGCATTAATTTTTTTCAGCTTTATTGAGATGCAATCAACATATAACACTGTGTAAGTTTCAGGTGTACAACATGATGATTGGTACATGCATATGTTGTAAAATGATTACCAAAATAAGCTTAGTTAATACCTCCATTACCAGACATAGCTACCTTTTGTGTGTGTGGTGGGGAGAACTTTTAAGATCCATTCTCTGGCAGGCCCGGTGGCGCGGCGGTTAAGTTCGCACGTTCCGCTTCTCGGCAGCCCGGGGTTCCTCGGTTCAGATCCTGGATGCGGACATGGCACCGCTTGGCAAAAAGCCATGCTGTGGTAGGCGTCCCACATATAAAGTAGAGGAAGATGGGCACAGATGTTAGCTCAGGGCCAGTCTTCCTCAAAAAAAAAAAAAAAAAAGATGCATTCTCTTAGCAACTCTCAGATATACATACAGTATTGTTAACTGCGGTCCCCACGCCGTACATTACATCCCCAGGACTGATTCATCCTATGACTGAAGGTGTGTACAGTTTTGGCCACCTTCACCTGTTTCCCCACCCCTGGCAGCTACCAATCTACACTGTCTCTATGAGTTTGTTTTTTTTAGGTTCCACATGTAAGTGAGATCATACAGTATTTGTCTTTCTCTTTCTGAATTATTTCAATTAGCATAATTCCCTCAGGGTTCACCTATTTTGTCAAAAAATGGCAGGATTTCCTTCTTTTTTATGGTTGAATAATTTTCCATTTATATACATAAGTATTAAATATATATACAAAACATATATCACATTTTCTTTGTCCATTCATCCATTGACGGACAGTTTTTTTTGTCTCTATGTCTTGGCTGTTGTAAATAACGCTACAATAAACAAGGGGTGCAGATAGCTCTTCGAGACGGTGAGTTCATTTCCTTTGGATATATACCGGAAGTGGGATTGCTGGATCACACCCAGATCACGCTTTGAGGTGCAGGCTGTAGAGAGGCTATGAGACACACTTAGCCAATTAACCATGATGCAGAAGACTGGAACCAAACAGTCATTCGAGCAATGCATCTACACTCTAAACAGCCCCACTGACAGGTGTGTAATGCAACTCCATCCCTAGAGGGAGCCTCTCAGCCTCCTGCAGCCTGGCTTTCACATGGGGCCATCCCCAGTCAGACTGTCCCCACAGCCACATATCTGCACCCACATCTCTCCGCAAGTGCCTTGTGTTTTTTTTAAAGATTGGCCCTGAGCAAATATCTCTTGCCAATCTTCTCTTTTTTTCCCCTTCTTCTTCTCCCCAAAGCCCCCCAGTACATAGTTGTATATTCCAGTTGTAGGTCCCTCCAGTTGTGCTATGTGGGACGCCACCTCAGCATGGCCTGATGAGTGGTGCCACATCTGCACCCAGGATCCGAACCTGCGAAACCCTGAGCCACTGAAGCGGAGCGCGTTAACAATTTGGCCATGGGGCTGACCCCTCCTCAGGTGCATTTTTGTCCTGAATCCCTGAGGCCATGTTTTCTAGAAATCCTGGGCTAGCTAAAGAAACCCCCTCCAGTATCTGACAGATGACAGCTCCTCCCAAATCAGTCTCCTTTGAAAAGATCTCTGGCAGTTGGCAATGATTCACACAGACCACACCACACTCACATGCACACGCACATGCAAACGCACAAGCACAAGCACACTGCTTATGAGTTTTAACTCGCCCCAGGTTAGGATGCCCTGGGCTTTGAAAACAGCATTAAATCTTTCCCAGGTGATTCTGGATAGTCGTTCTTCCTGTTTGGGTCTGAAGGCAGGGTCTGCATGCCAGAGGAGGACTTGGGCTCCAAGGAGAAGAAAAGCCCGTTAGGAAGGGGCCCTGCTTAGTGAGAGTTAAGGCCTCCAATAACCTCCCCACAGTGACTCTGATTTCCCTATTAATCAGGGTGGACTATGTGAAATTTCCCTTTCTGAAGGCCAAGCTCATTTGAATATTGGCAATTTCTTATGGTTAGAGCTAGTACAGCCAAAACTGAGGTCCATCTCAGACTATACTGGGGCAAAGTGTCCCCATCCACAGAAGCAAGATAAAAGAATCCACAGACCCAAAGCCATCCAGAAGTCAAGGCAGAGGGTAGACCCGCTCTGTTACGATTACATAAATGTGTGTGCACACGCACGGGCGCACTGCTAAACCAACTGCTGATTTGCTCTGATGCAGGTGTGAACTCTCGATTTAGACACAAGTGTGACTGGACTGAGGGGTATATTTTTTTAATTTTTAAAACCTTTTTATTTTTAACTAAGTTAGACACAGAAAAGTTGTAAAAATAGTATGAAACTCCCTTATCTCTCTCACTCTGCTTCCTCTAAAAGGAACCTCTTACAAAACCAGAGTATAATGACTAAGAACAGGACATTAACATCGGTACAATATTATTAATTAAATTTTACAGGTTTTATTGGAATTTCACCCATTTTTCCACTGATATCCTGCATTTTTTTTTAATAAAAGGAAAAAGTCGGACCATGTAGGGAGTGGCTTGCTTTTTCACTTTTTAAATTTTTTCCTCCACTTGGGACTCATATTATCTGAATGATCCTTCTACATCTATTCTCTATATCCCTTAACTTTTCTTTATATTCTCTATTCCTTTTTTTTATTGAGATACAATTGGCATATAACATTGTATTAGTTTTAGGTGTACAGCATAATGATTTGATACACGTGTATATTGTGAAATGATTACTGGAATAAGTTTAGTTTGGACTGAGGGGTATGTGATTAAGGTAACAACCTCCAGTGGCACCCGTGGCCTGAGGAATGAGGTCTGAACTCCTTGCCTGGCCTTGAAGCCTTCCTTCACCTTTCCAACAATCTGCATCTCTCTACACTGTGGCTCCAGCCACTAGGAATGACTTCTCTCCTGTCGAAGCTGGTGCTTCTCCCCTCCACGTCTTCGCTCACCTCCTCTCTCTTCCCAGAGAGCTCCCCCTGCCATCTCTGCTCAATGAAATCCTGCCCGTCTTTTGAGGTTTGGCTCAAAGGCCACCTCCTGCATGGAAACTCCTCTGACTTCCTTCATCCCTATCCTTCTCTATGCTTCCATAGTACTTTGAAGCTCTGCTATGACGCATTACGTCCCACTGTATTATATACTCCTTTACATTCCATTTTTCATTCATTCATTCATTCATAAAACATTTACCATCCTGCCATGTGCCGACTCTGTTCTTAGTGCTGAGTTTCCAGTGGAGGAGTGTTCCAGGCACAATGCTATAATGACAAATAAAGCAGGGTAGGAAGATAGAGAATGAAGGCAGTAGGGAAATTATTTTAGTTACGGTTTTCCAGAAAGGCTTCTCTGAGGAAGAGAGGTTGGAGCTGGAACCTGAATAAAACGAGGGATTGAGCTGTGAAAAGATCTGGAAAAATAGCACTGCAGGTCGAGGGCACGGCCGAGGCAGGGCCTGTAGGACAGGACAGAGTCCGGTAGGTTCTAGGGCAGTGCTTCTCAAACTTCTTCCTTTTTTTTTTTTTGAGGAAGATCAGCCCTGAGCTAACATCTGCCAATCCTCCTCTTTTTGCTGAGGAAGACTGACCCTGAGCTAACATCGGTGCCCATCTTCCTCTACTTTATATATATGTGGGACGCCTACCACAGCATGGCTTGATGAGCGGTGCCATGTCCCCACCCGGGATCGGAACCGGTGAACCCCAGGCTGCCAAAGAGGAGCGTGCGCACTTAACCGCTGCACCACTGGCCAGCCCCTCAAACTTCCGTGTGCAGAAGAATCCCATGGGGATCTTGTTAAAATGCAGACTCTGACTCAGCAGATCTGGGGTGAAGCCTGAAATTCTGCATTTCTAACAAGCTCCAAGGTCTCATGACCACATTTGAGTAGTAAGAGAGCAAAGTGCCAGGTGCAAAAGGAAGATGGAAGGGGAGGGGGGCAGGAGATGAGGCCAGAAACTGGGCAGCGCCACGCCCTGCATAGCTTCCAGAGCCGTAGTATAGAATCGTGGTTTCTTCTACTTGCCTGGAGAAGTGGTTGGGGAGTTTTGAGCAGAGGAGTGATATAATCTGATTTTCATAAAAGGAGAATAGACTGGGGAGTCGGGGAAAGGGAGTCAAAATAGGGAGGGGAGGTAAGTGGCTGTTGACATATCCAGGTGAGAGAAGGGGGCCCGATCTAGGATGGTGGTTGCAGAGGTGGAGGCACGTATATTGTACAGAGAACTCCCGTCCTTGCACTCTGGAAACCCCTTGAGAGTAGAGACTGTGCCTTAACCATTCTGTCCTTGCTCCTTCATTCAGACTTCACCTAAGGTAACACCCCTGCTGTTCTATTGAAACTGCTCTCCCAGAGGCCACTGGTGACCTTTATATAATAAAATAATTCCATTTTCAAACTCTCTCTCACCACTTCTATTCAACATTGTACTAGAGGTCCTAACCAGTTTAACAAGGCATGAAAAGAAAAAAAGGCATACATATTGGAAGGAAAGAAGGAAGCTTGTCTTTCTGTGAACAATGTGATCGCGTATGTAGAAAACCCTACAGAATCTTCAAAACAGCTATTAGAACCAAGAAATGAATTTAGCAAGGTCACAGGACCTTAGATCAATATACAGAAATCAATTTTATTTCTATATGCTAGCAAAGAACAATCCAAAAAAATGAAACTTCAAAAATTCCATTCACAGTAGCATAAAAATACGTAGGAATAAATTTCTTAGAGATATTTAAGACTGGTACACTGAAAACTAGCAAAGAGTGCTGAGAAATTTAAGACTTGAACAAACAGAGAGAGATGCTATGTGCATGGTTTGGAAGTCTCAGTATTGTTAATTAGGGAAGACAATTCTCCCTAATTAATCTATAAATCGAGTGAAATCCCTGTAAAAATCTCAGCAGGCTATTTTGTAAAAATTGACAAGCTGATCCTAAAATTTACTTGGAATACAAAAGACCTAGATTAAACAAAAACAACTTTTAAAATTTTTAATTGTGATAAAATACACGTAACAAAATTTATCATCTTAACCATTTTTTAAGAGTATAGTTAAGTACTGTTAAGTATCTTCACACTGTGGTACAACCACTCCAGGAATGTCCCCCTCTGCAAGACTGACACTCTGTGCCTGTCCGCCAACAGCTCTCCCTCCCCCTCCCCAGCTGCTGTAACCATCATTCTACTTTCTGTCTCTGTGAATTTGACTACTGTCAATACCCCATATAAGGGGAATCATACAGAATTTGTCTTTTTGTGACTGACTTATTTCACTTAACATAATGTCCTCAAGATTCCCCCATGTTGTAACGTGTATCACAATTTCCTTCTTTTTTAAAGCTGATTAATATTGCATTATATGTATACACCACATTTTGTTTATTGACCTACCGATAGACATTTGGGTTGCTAACCTTTTGGCTCTTGTGAATGATGCTGCTATGAACATGAGTGTACAAATATCTCTTCTAGATCCTGCTTTCAATTCTTTTAGGTATATACTCAGAAATGAAATTGCTGGATCATACAGTAATTCTATTTTTAATTGTTTGAGGAAACACCATACTGTTTTCCATACCAGCTGCACCATTTTAAATTCCCACCAATAGTATACAAGGGTTCCAATTTTGCCACATTCTTGCCAACACTTGTTATTTTCTGTTTTTTGTTTTGTTTTGTTTTGATAGTAGCCACCCAAATGGGTATGAGGTGATATCTCATTATGGTTTTGACTTGCATTTCTCTGATGTTGAGCATCTTTTCATGTGTTTATTGGCCACTTGTATATCTTCTTTGGAGAAATGTCTATTCAAGCCTTGGCCACAAAAATTTTTTTTAAAAGAACGAAGTTAGAATACTTATACTACGTAGTTTTAATACTTACTATTAAACTACAATAATTAACACAGAGTGATATTAGATAATAATAAACTTATAAGTGCATGGAACAGAATTGAGAGTCCAGAAATATACCCACTCTTATATGGTCAATTGATTTTGATAAAGGTACCAGAATAATTCAATAGGGAAAAATATTAGTCTCTATAAAAGGTCTCAAAGTAACTGGATAGTCGTAAAATGAAATATTAACTTTGACTTTTCCTCACACCATACACAAAAATTAATTCAAAGTGGATCATAGACCTGAATATAAGAGCTAAAACTGTAAAAATTCTAGACTAAAACAGAGAAGAAAATCTTTGTGATTTTGGGTTAAGCAAAAATTTCTTAGATAGGACCCAAAAGGTACAAATCACCAAAGGAAGCACTGATTCATTGGACTTCATCAAAATTTAAAAACTTGCTTGGGGAAAGAAAATGAAAAGGTAGACCACAGATTGGGAGAAAATATTTGTAAACTCTCTGACTTGTATTCAGAATTTATAAAGAACTCTTCTTAATACTCAGTTATAAGAAGACAAACAACCCATGCAAAAAAATGGTAAAAGATTTGAACAGATATTTCACCAAGGAAGATACAGGAATGGTCTATAAGAACATGAAAAATGTTCACCATCTCTAGTCATTAGGGAAGTATGAATTCTAATCACAATGAGATACCACTCTATGCTCACCAGAATAGTGAAAAATGTCCAACAATAAAAAGTGTTGATGAGGATGCAGAGAAACTGGAACCTTCCTAAATTGCTAGTGGACAAGTACAGTGGTATAGCCTCTTTGTAAAATAATTTGACAATTTCTTTTCAAAGTAAACATGTGGTTACCGTGCAACCCAGCAATTCTACTCCAAGGTATTTCCCCAAGAAAAGTGGAAACATATGTCCTCCTGAAGAGTTATCAGTAAATATCCATGGCAGGATTATTCGTAATAATCCCAGACTGGAAACAGTGCAAATGTCCATCCACTGGTGAATGGATAAGCAAAATAAGGTATATTCACTACTCGCTATCAGAAAGGAACAAATTACAAACACACGCAACAACAAGGAAGAATCTCCCAAACAGGACCGAGAGAAAGAAGCCAGACACAAAAGACTATATAATTCTATTGGTATGAAATTTCTAGAAATGGCAGAATTATGAAGACAAAAGCACATCTGTGGTTGGCAGGGGCTGGCCATGGGATTGGGGATTGGCTGTAACGGGCACAAGGGAAATTTTAGGGTGATGAAAATGTTCTAAAACTTGCGTGTGGTAGCAGTTGCACAACTGTACAAATTTGCTAAAACTCATCGAACCATACAGTACACTTAAAATGAGTGGATTTCATTGTTGTAATTTATACAATAACATTTTTAAAAAAAATGTTAACATGTGAGAACTACCTACTCAAAAAACAAACAAAAAGCCCCCCAAAACCCACAAACAACTCTGGTGTGGACAACTGTGGTTCTGCCCTTTTCTGGCTTTCCTCATTCCTCCCCAGTGGTGTCCAGCCTGCTGTGTAGACCTCTCTCTTCTGCTCACCCAGCAACCACCACGCCCCCAGGGCAGCCCTTGGCCCCTGTGCTCCAGCACCAGAGCCCCTCTCTGGGCCTTCTCACCTGCTCTTGTCATAATTCCCCACTATGAGCAAGTGAGTCTCAAAGGTGCATCCCCATCCTGACCTCTTCCCTGAGCCTCACACTCATTGATTCTGGGTGTTTTTGCAGCTATCACCTGCTGGTGCCTGTGGGAACTGATACCACATACTCCGTAAACACAAATTTCACTCGTCTTCTGCTCCCTTCCCCTACACTCCCTCTCACACCTGCCTTCGTGTCGCCACCACCCACACAAATGTTCAGGCCAGGAATGTGAGGGCCAACAGTCACCAGACCTGTTTTTTTTTTTCAGATAAAGTTCACGTACAAAAAATGTTCAGATTTGAAATGCTCAGTTTGATGAACTTTGACAGCTATATATCCCTGTGTAGTCACCAGCAAAATAAGATGTAGAACATTTTTATCCTTTGAGAAAGTTCCCTCAGGCCTCCTAGTAGCCAATTGTCCCCACCCAACACACTTACATGCTCTGCGTGGTTTCCAACATGATCCACTAGTTTTGTCTGTGTTTGGATTTCATATAAATGGGATCATATAGTTTATACTATTTTGAGTCTTAATATATTATACTTGTGTTATTCTTAGTATATTTTTTGCTGTTCATCCATGTCATTGCATGTATCAATACTTTGTTCCTTTTCATTGCTTAGTGATATTCTGTCCTATGGACGTACCATTGCTTAAAGGTATTCCAACCTATGGACATACCATAGTTTGTTTATCCAGACACTTTTGATGGCCATTTGGGTTGGTTCCATTTCTGCAATATTGAAATAAGGCTGCTATAAACTTTCTTCACAATTTTATTGGGAACATATTTTCCTTGTACCAGTTTTTGGGAACATTTATTTTTTCAGGCAAATTTCTAGAAATAGAATTACTTAGTCATAAGGTAGATGTATATTTAACTCTATAAGAAACTGTCAAAGAGTTCTCCAAAGTGTTTGTACCATTGACTCTCCCACCAGCAGTGGGTGAAAGTTCATTTCTCCACGTTCCCACTGGCACTTGGTACGGTCAGGCACTTTGATTACAGACATGCTAGAGAGTGTGAAGTGGTATCTCATTGTACTTTTAATTTGCATTTCCCTGATAACTAATGGTGTTGAGCACTCTTTCACGTGCTTGCTGGGCATTCGTGTATCTTCTTTTGTGAAGTGTCTGTTCAAGTCTTTTGTCCGTTGTTTTACTGGAGCATATGTCTTTGTAGCTTTCATTATTTGGACAGTCTTATTGATTTTTACATTCTAAATATTTCTCCTTTTGGTCTCTTACTTTCCATCCTACTACAACTGCACCGTCTCAGGCCCTTCCCATGTCTTAACTAAACTATTACTGGAGAACTCCGACTAGGGTTTTTATGCTAGTTCTGCTCAGCTATATATTATGTCTTTGATGAAGGCAGAAAACTCTCTATAAATCAACCCCTGTCATTCCTGTGTTCCCCGTAACCTACAGGAAAACATCAGGCATCTTAGAATGAGGATGAGGCCCTTCGTATGTGTGCAGACTGACTTCACATCCTCGCCTCCCTCCACTCCTAGTCTCCGAATTTGCAGACCGGTAGTGCTAGTCACTTGTCATGGCTGCCACGCAGTTTCTCACTCCTGGGCCTTTGCTTTTGCTGTGCCCTTTACTAGAATACCCTCCCCACTTCTCTTTCTCTGACCCACTCTTTTCCTTCCTTCAAGAGACAGGTCAAATGGCATCTCTCCTGGGAAGTCTTCCGTAAACTCCCAGACTGAGTTGGGTCCCTCCTCTGTGCTCCCATAGCAACGGGGCGCACATCCATCAGAGGGCCTCTAGTTGTGTTGACATCCTCGGTTTCTGCTGCCCCTTTTCTCTGCTCCTCAGTGGTCGGGAGGCTGTCTTCTTTATCTTTAAACTTACAACCCCAACCCGTGACAGGAGATCAGCAAATGTCTGCTGGCTGAGTGAATCAATGGCAATTTGCTCATTTCTTGGTCAGTGATATCAGGAAAAAGCTACTCACACTTTTAACAAACTGGAAAAAAAAAAAAAAAAGAAGCTGTGTGTGGACAGATAGGCAGCATGGGGTGAGATAAACAGGTACAGTTTCCTCAGTTTGATGGGCAGGCACCCTCTCTGTTGGGAAAAGCTGGGGTACAGAGACGAGCTGGTTTGCTGTGCCCACCCTATGGAGTGATACCCTCTGCACTCTCACATGACAAGGTGACTGGAGGAGGTAAAGGTGCTCTGCTGCCCATGCGCTCCCTTCTCTGTCCTCTTGCTCATAGCTTGTCACCTTGTGAAAGACAGAGCAAAGAGCTCACCCCCCGCCCCGCTTCCTGCTGAAGAGTGGTGTGTCAGCCCCCGAGAGGCATCAGCATGGGGCAAGGTGGAGATTCAAAATCCAACCTTCAGGCCTGCAGAGGGACTCCGCTTTCCTCCCTCTGCTCATTCCAGTGACCCCTGTGGGAGTTTGTTATTAATTTCCCCACCTGCAGGGCCGGGCCTCCCCATTCACACCTAGCCTGTCTGAATAAGAACCCAGGTGTTGGGGTTAGCAGCTCATTAAGTTATAGTGGGAGGAGGGGGAGAATCCAAGGCTCAGAGAGTGAAGCTTAAAGGAATAAGCCTTCTCCTCCTCCCGACGCTTGGTTCTTCTCTACAGCATCTCCGTCTGGTGGGCTTTCTATCCCCTACTTAAATCCTCCAGTGATGGGAGCTCACCGCCTCCGTCGTCATCCTGGGCCACCTTGGGAGAGCTCTGACCAGGGAGGCCCCTCAATTTCAACTGCAGTCCAGCCCCTGGATTCACCCCCAGCACAGTGCATGTTCTACCCTCCGGGGTCTTCCCCATGACGCTCTCTCAGGTATGTGAAAATACCTCTCCTCTTCCCCAGGTCTTTTCTTCTCCAGGCCAAAGTTCTTCCACTCCTACAAATCTTCTCCATGTGACATGGTTTCAGGTTCCCTCAGCAACCGCCCTGCTGTTACCATGCCATCTGCAAACTTGCTTTGGCTTCCAGGGGATTCAGAGCTTGGACATTCTCCTTACTCTCCCAAGTCCAGTCATCTCACCGAAAGAGGTTTTTTGTTTTGTTTTGTTTTCATTGAGTTGCCCATGCTCTTGGCAAATAGACACAGGCTATAGAAGCTTACTCAGCTGCAGGACCTGCAGAAAGGACTGTGTCCCATTCACCTCTGTCTCCCCATGGCACCTATTACTGTCCTTGGGAATGGGTGGGGGCTAAGGAAATGTTTGTGAAAGTGAATTGAATTAAGAGAGCTGACTGGAACCTTGGAAAAGATCATAATTACATGGATTATCATCTATGTAATTGACGAGAAGGCTTTTTTAAAAAAAATCTTTAGCTCTCATCACCGATGTCATTACTCTGTAGGTGGTGGAAGGAAGGCAGACAAGGTCCTTTCAGCTAGGGCAGGTCCACAGAGTGCTTGCTTTGGGCCACTGTCTGTGCCGGATTCCACCCTAGAAGCATAGCTGTGCACCTTCCCTTCCTCAAGGTCAGCACAGGATCTACATCTTGCCTTCTTTCTCTCTTTCTGGAAAACTGCTTCTCAGAAAATGTGTTTAAATAAATCACTTTGGAGAGCCCATTCTTGGGTTTGCGATTCACATATGTATTAACGGCCCTGTAGAAAGGCACTGAGGTAGGCATCTGCCTCCCCGAGAAGAAGGATGCTTTCCCAGACATCTGTGGCTTGTCTGCTCTGGGCTCCAGACCTTGCCTTTCTCTTCCAAATAAACTGCCAGGAAGACTAGCAGTGCAAGGCAGGCCCTCACAACTCACAGAGGGAAGGGGAGGCTGTCCCAGCACAGGTCCTGAGTCTGAGGTCAGCCATGGGGCCTGGGTGCCCTGCGTTTGCCATCAATTTCCTTGGAGACCTTAGGCCTATCTCTCCGGAAGGCTCCACATTTGCAATGGGCCTAGAGACTCTGAGGAGTGGGGAGCAGTTCCCTGCTACTGATTTAGGGCACTTGGGTTTCCAGAAGCTCTCCACATCTGAAGAAGGAAAAAAAATCTCGTTGCCAAGATGAAAATTTCAGAATCAAAAGTACTCTTTTGTGCTTTTACTTTTTAGCTTTAAAAGTTGTGGCAAGGATGACCTTCTACTTCAACCTTGAGCTCCTTGCTCTGAAATTATTTTTTTCTTTTCTTTTAACTTTACGGGGGGCATTGAGAGAAGTACCTGAAGTTACCGAGTTTGCACACTGTAGTGCACCAGAGTGTGGCAAAGACCTACAGAAACCCAATTAAAATATAACTCGATCGCAAGACAAAAAGCCCTTGCAATTTCACACAAGGCCCCCAAGGCTAAGATTGGATTCCAGTCCATTCTCTCCGCAGAAAGTGATCGGCCCTATTTTCGCAGATCGTGGGAGGGAGGCACCCGAGGGTCTGAGCCAACCAGGATCACTCAGCGGAGAAAAATGCTTTTTGTGACATTCAGGTTGCATTTCTCTGGAGTTCCCACACATACCCATGGAATTTGGAAGATTAACAGTGAAAAATGACCTATTTTAACAGGTGTACACTTGTGTGTGAGTGGAATTTAGCCGAGCGTGGAATTATTTTAACATGGAAATAAGTGTGGACATTCGGCAACATCACTCTTTTGACCACACAGGAATCAGACACATGGTCAACATTTGACAGTTTCTCAGGACTTGAAACGGATGTGTTGGTTGGATTTTTCCAGAGGAAGCTACAAAGTCGCAGAGAAATAAACACTAATGTCTACAAAACATGACCGTTCATGTTTGAATTCCTTCTTCAAAGCGTGTCCCTTTTCTTAGAGGAACAAGGGCAAGACTTTAAGCTATCAAATCTGTTTAGAGAAGATAATTTCAATGCCACCAAATAACAACAGGTGAAGTAAATCCACGTTGCTCAGCACCATCTTTTACCAGGTGCAGCAGTCCAGGGAAAAGAGCCGTGGTCAGGGAAGAAGACCCCGGTTCACCCCTTGTGAGATGCCGGACGCAAGGCAAGATGCTGAATCCCTCCGTGTCTTGACTTCCCCTCCTGTAAAAATGGGAATCCTGAGCCTGCCCGCAGCTCACCTCACAGGGCTTTGGAAAGAACGAATTAGCTGTTGAATGGAAGATGCTCTGTGAATGTCAAGCACTGCGCGCTTGGGTGCAGGCTGTCGTGGTCGCTGCCTCTGTCGTTTCCGTGAACGTGACTTGAAACTGCACGCGCAGTAGGCAGGGAGGCAGAGGAGGAATTGTTGTGTCCCAGGGGTGTCTCCAGGAGAAAATTATTGTTTTCAGGGTGAGGGCTGTTCTTCTCTGTGACTGGACTTTCCCAGGAATCCGTTCAGGGAATGTGGATATGGGAATCATCAGAATAGTCACGGAGTAGGCGGAAGCACATTCCTTCACGGATAAAGAATTGCAACCTGCCTTTTCAAGATAGCTAGATGATACCTTTTAAGAGGAACTTAACTAGCCCTAAAGGTAGCATTCGAATGTTTCTTCATCGTATTCTGTGTGTGTGTGTGTGGAAAATGCCTTGAAGAAAAGGTGACTCCTGATCATTTCTTTTGGAGAAACACCTTGGCTGTGTGACTTTGTTCAGGTCACTGAAAGGAGGAAAACTTAGCTTCGCCCTGTCTACTCTGGGGGTTTGTGGGTGTGCATACAGACATATGCACGTATTATAGGATAGAGAAAGTATGGTCACTATGCTGAAAGGACATTTTTTGTCTCTTCTACACACACACACACACACACACACGAACATGCGCGCCCCATCTGAGGCTATGGATAAGGTGAAGTCGTTCAGAAAGTAGACTGAGTGTGCGTATGGAAATTTGGTTTCTGAGGGGGGCTTTAAAAGGGTGTGAGTGAGCCATGTTTGATCAGGGATAATAGTTGTCACTGTGTATTTAATGCCTACTGTGTGCCAGGCACATGAAGAACCATGTCATCATTTAACCTTTACAACAACCCCGGGAGTTGGATATGCCTCCGTTTGGCAAACGAGGAAGCTGGGGCTCAGAGACGTGAACACTGACTAGCCCAGGGTCACACAGCCAGTGAGTGGCAGCGTTGGTTTAGCTCTCTGTCTCTTGCAGAATCTGGCCTCTCACCGGCCTCTGCAGCACAGAGAACAGGGGCGGATGTGTGAGTCAGGGATCCCCAGCTGTTCACAAAGAATGACAAAGTGGTTTCTGAGCCCTTGTGCCTTATTTTGTTTGTTTGTTTTGAGCGCGTGTAGTTTTTGTTTGTCTGTTTTCCCTGGATCACTTAATCTTCAGTCTTTTCTGGTCTGTCTTCCAGTCCTCAGGCCCAGCTCTGTCCCTCCCCAGCCTCGCCTGCTCCACGAAGAACATTCCAGCTCCTGGCCTGCTCCACCCTCTCTTCCCCCACAGCCGCCCCAGGTGCCCAGGCTGCGGCTGCGTTTGCAGGACCCACAGCGAAGGCGATGGGAAGGGGGGCCCTTGCTCAGGAGAGAAGCCTCTCAGACTCCGTTTCCTGCAGCGGGGGGCTCCTGGGCCCTGGCCCTGGCCACCCAGGAGACAGGGCCTGCCCGGGCAGAGCGGCGGCTCCGAGGCCCTCAGGCTGCCTTGTTTCCCCGTTGCCCAGACTCCGAGGCCTGGCCTGTCAGCTCGGGCCTGCTGTGACCTGGGAAGTGACGGGGCGGGGGGAGGGGTGGTTTCAGTCGCTGATGAAAGCCACCGAAACCAGAACCAAACACACAGGAAAAGGAAGAACAAGAAGAGGCGCGAGCTGCCGGGTCGCAGGCGTGATTGGGCTTGTCCCCCAGGTGGGGAGATGGAGACAAAGACAGAAGCATCCCCACAGCAAGCTACAGAGCCTCCGCAGGGCTGCTTGTGCGCGGGGCTCCCAGGCCTGGAATGGTCTGTAGAAACCATGCCTTCGGCTCCCTGAGTTTCAAGCAACAGCCCCTGCCAGAGCGAGCCGTTCACCTCGGTACTCAGGAGGCCTGGTGTGGAGAAGCCTTAACAGTGTAAGCCGAGAGGTAGCACCATCGATTCCTGTCTAGACTAGATTTTTGGAATCCAGGTTCCCAAGATGAAAGGGTGCATTATGAAGACAGGGCATAAATCTACGATGCCAACAAGAACCATATTCACCTTGGATTACTTACGCCTTTTTGCCTGCCTCTGCTCCCTCCCTGTCCCACTGCAATCTACTTTCAAGTTGTGACAGAGTCACTTAATACATCATAGCTATAAGCAGCCAGTCGCATAGATTTCCACTCTGGAGAGGCCGGTGTGCCCCCTCCCCACTCCCTGCAAAGTTTTACCTTTTTACTTCGGGCCTTAATGCCACCACAGATGCTAAGTCAGGGAGCGTGTTAGTCATCAGCGCGTGAAACCTGGCTGGGGAGGGTCACCAAGTGTGTGTTACTAATTTGGCCTCCACCACACCCTTGGTCCCTTGCCCAGCACCTTGTGCGGCGGTTGCTCAAGGATGTGGGAAGCCACTGGAGCAAAGCTACTGACACAGCCCTTTGCAAAACTGCCAACCCAGGCTCCTTGGCAACCGGAGCTCACCATCTGCCCAGTCACCCAGGGAGAGCACGGAGGTCAGTGAACTTCTGCCAGGGCAGATGATTCTGGGTGCTGAAAACCGGCCGTGGAGTTCTGCCCCATGCCGAGAGCCAGTTCTCCCTCTCGCCCAGTCTTGGGTCCAGTGTTCCCAACTGTCTGTGGGACATCTTGCGACTTAAGAGCAAGAGGCTGGGTCAAGCCACATTATCTCTTGAGGCCTCTTTTTCCCCCGTCTTTGTCCTGAGAAGATTGGATTGGAGGAGGCTTCCATATCCTTTCCAGCACAGCGCGATGGGAAAAGAGCGTGTGTGGGCTTTGACATCAGAAATGTCCGTGTCCATTTCCTGGCTCTGCTGTGTGACCACAGGCAGCCCCTGAACCTCTTCCACCCTCAGTTTCCTTGGCTGTAACATGGAGGCAAATAATGCCTATTGGCCCATAGGTGTCATTATTCAGGGTCTACAGCAATGCTGATAACAGCTAACATTTGCTGTCTGCTCCCTAGGAGGCAGGCTCTGCGGTGAGTGCTTTGTACATACTAACTCAGCTCATTCATCAGAGAACCTCTAGCGAGTGAACCCCAAGGCTGAGAGGGCTTGCATCCTTCCCAAGGCCACGCAGCCATCGGGTACTACGTCCAGGATTTGAACCTGGCAGTCAGACCTTAACCATTACACTCTCTCCAAGAAGAACCTCATAAATGTCAGTTTCTGTTTCTTTTCCTTCCCTCTTTCAGCTCTGCACACTCTTTAATTTGGCGTCCAAAAGTCACATCCACCTGTTCTTCATGTTTTCACAACTATCCTTCTCTTCCCACACAGTCACCTGTGGCTCCTGCCATTCCTCCCAACCCCCTTAACTTCCACATGTAGCAGTGTTCCAGTTAGAGGGAACAGCTTGTATAAATGTCCTGTGGCAGGAGGGAGTATAGAGGGAAGACCAAGAGAGGGAAGAGCACAGTGGCTGCCTCTGGGCAGGCTGAGCTCAGTAAGGTGATGGGGCCCAGACACTCTGGGCTTTGAGGACCACCTGAAGGAGGTTTTTCTGTATGCTAAGAGAAGTGAGAAACTTTATAAGGATCTTAAGCCAAGGAGTGACATGATCCAGGCTATCTTTTTGAAATGCAATTTTCATCCTCCCAGAAACCTTTCCAAGGGCCAGCAGTGCCTTCTTATGCCTCTGAGTCAGAGTTCTCTGCCTCACATTCAAGGCCTCGTCTAGCAGCCAAGTGGGGCGTGTGTCTGGGTTGGGGGTAAGGGGAGGGGCTTTCTGGATGGGCAGGAGGTCTAGGTAGTATGCAAGACCTTTCCATCTGGAAAGTCCACAAGCTTGAGCACCCGGCTCCACCTCCTTCCCCTCCTGATGCACGGCTCCTCACCTGTTCTCCACTCTCAGCTGGCCCCTTCACCTCCTTCCACAAATTTCCAAACTTTCTTTCTTCGCAATTCACCTTTTGAGGTACTTGGAACCCTTCCTGATGAACTCTGGCCTCCATGTTTTCAGAGATCTCTACATCCAAACATGTGATGCTAACGAAGATGTTTCCTGAATACCTACCAAGTGCTGGGGCTGTGCTAGACTCTGAGACACGTAACCCTGCCTTGAAGACGCTCCCAGGCTGGTGTCAGGGGAGGATAAATCGTGTCAGCAGACAACGGTTACAACACAGAGAGGAGGATACACAGTGTGGTGGAGTTCAAGGAGAGGGAGGGACTGCTTCTGCCCTGGGGCTGCATAAAGATCAGCACAGTCAGGTCACGCTGGAAGAGCATTTGAGTCAGGCCTTGTGGGTAGATCTGGATGCTCACGCAGGGGAGGAAGGACAGCCCAGATGCAGCACACAGCAGAGCAAAGGCCAGAGGCAGGACAAGCCCTGTGCAGGCCTAGGGAGCTGTGTGAGAGGGGAGCACGCATGGGCATGGGCTCCCGAGAGACGTGCCTGAAGGGTTGCAGCAGAGTCCCCCAGGGGACGGTCCCATTTCTGCTTCACCCAGAGCTCTCCTCTTGCCTTTGAGCCTTTGAGCTCCTACAAGGCAGAGTCTAGCCATTCCTCCTTCTCTCATAGACAGTGTCAGCTCCTGGAACTGTAATCTGAACAGCACGGATGCTCGGAGATGCTGAGAGAATCTCATAGGCTCTGCCTTTGGGCCCCTCGGGAGGAGGGACTTGGGCCAAGATGTGGTGGCTGGGCCCTGGGATGTCCATGCTCTCTGCCTGTGCGCAGGCGGTTCCCACTCTCTGTGTTCTTCGCATCCATCACTTCCAATTCCCCACCCTCAAGTCCCCACTCAAATGCTACCCTGACCTAGGCCTTCTCAGGATCCTCAGCTGGAAGGCACTGCTTCCTCTTTGGGCCCTGGGAGCTTCCCCAGAACTGTCCTTTGCCTCTTCTGCACCCCTGAAGGCTCCCATCCCCCAGATTAATTGTCCGTGTACTGGCCCTTTCAGCCCTTCAGAGAGAAAAGTACTTAAAGCATCTCTCAGCACCTCTTCCTTCCTGACATCCTCCAAGACCCTAACACAGCGCCGTCACATATTACTTACACAAGAAGTGTGTGCTGCTGAAATGGTAGCTTTCGGAAGAGGCCTGACTCCTCCCTGGGCCCCAGGAGCTGTGTGCCTCTGTGCCGGGGGCGGGGGGTGGGAGGGTGGGGGAAAGGGGGTGAAGTCCTGGGTGGGGTCTGGGACACCTCTGGCATCACCTGGAGCTACACTTATCTGACGCCCTGCCTCCTTGGCAGCTGCCTTCTCTGCCCTCAAGAAATGACTGAGACTTGATGGCTGAGTGCTGATAAGGGGGGCTGAGGAGGCTCTGCTCACCTGCCTCCTCACACAATGGAACCTGCAGTTTCTGCTCTGAGTCACTCAGGGAGGCACCCGCTCTCCTTGTGTTTTGTTGACCTCTCCCTCACATGCATTAAAAGCAGCAGGAGCCAAAATATATAGCCGCCAGGCAGCTGGGAGAACTCAGCCGGGCTGTGGGAACAAGGTAAGCTCTTTCTCTGTGGGATTTGGGATATAGGCTTTTTCTCTTTGGGACAGAATTTCCTCACTTCCAATAGATGATTGGAGTCATATGAATCCATCTGTGTCTGATGATTTACAAACACCTCCACTCCTTCTTCACTTCTTGAAATCAGGGCAAGTTATCCATGACCTTATGAGGTATTTCTTGCCCATCTCCATGTGCCCAGTGGTGTCTTAGAGTTTCCAGAGAATTACAGCTCCAACCTGCCATGCAAGCCTCAGCTCCAATTGCATCCCAAATGCCCAGTGCTCAGCCACGTGGAGCTGCCATCTCTGCCCTCACTCTGCCTACACATCCCACTGCCAGCCAATTTTTTACTCACACAGTTCCCTCCACCTGGAATCCCCTTCCACCCACATTTGCTTGTTCATTTCTACTTCTCCTTTAAAGCCCAGCTCCAGATGAGCAGGCACCAGGAAATCCTAACTGTTTCCCTAGTCGGAATTCCTGCCCCTCACCCCCTTGCTCTCATTGTAGACGTCTGTGCCCCTCTTCAAGCCCCAGCCAGTGTCCCTAGCCAATACTCTCTCACACAGGAGGGATATGTCAGTGCTGTGAAGAGGGACACAAATACCCAGAGATCAAGAGACCCAGGTCCTGGTCCCGGCTGAACCTGGAGAAGGGTGGGTGACCTTGGACCCGGGGGTCTTCCTCTTCAGCCTCCCATCTGCAGAACGAGGACTTGCCTCGAGCAGGGTTCCCAGACCTGGTTCTGCGCAGCCCTGTGTGCTGGGGCTCTTGTGCAAAATGCAGATTACTGGGTGTCCTCACCCAACTGATGAAATTAGTCTCTCAGAGAGTGTGGCACAGAGTCTATATTATTCAAAAGCTTCCCGGGCAACTTGTCCTCAGCCCCTCTGGTGCCTGTCTCAGGACCAGGGTTGCAACTGCTGCCCTAGAGGACTCCTAAAGTGCTACGACCCTGTGCTTTCTTGAATGATCAATTTTTTTCTTCATTTGATGCTCCCTGGAATAAACTACATCAAAATCACCTCCTGGAGAACCAGTCTGGTGCTTGAATGGGAAAACCCTGGGTTGTGACTCTGCTTCCATGTCTCTCAAGGAGCTACTAGTTTTTGTAGAAATTTCAGGCAGCTGAAAACACATGACTAGCACCAACCCAGCTGTCTTAGCTCAGGCCGCCATAACAAAACACCACAGACTGGCTGGCTTAAACAACAGACATCTGGTTCTCACAGTTCTGGAGACTGGGGAGTCTGGGTTCAAGGTGCCAACAGATTCACTTCCTGATGAGGGCCCTCTTCCTGCCTTGCAGATGGACACCTTCTTGCTGTGTTCTCACATGGCGGACAGAGAGAGAGCACTGGCATCTCATCCTCTTCTTACAAGGGCACCAGACCTACAGGAGTAGGGGCCCACCCTCACAACCTCATTTAACCTTTGTCATTTCCTCACAGGCCTTGTCTCCAAATACAGTCACATTGGGGGTTAGGGCTTCAACATATGAACGGGGGGGCGGAGGCACAAACATTTTGTCCATAGTACCATCTATGCCTGATGCTTTAGAGGAAGCCACGCTGACCAGTTGAATTCCATTATGTTCCTCCCCATAAGCTCTTGAGAAGTTGCTGTTGCTCCCTCTGCTGCACAAGTAATTCAGCACCTACAATTAGAAAGACAATGGTTGCTTCCTCTCTCCTGGTGGTGCGGGTTCCATTTGGCATCTGGTGTGCCCTCCTGGGATGCTGCTAGGCAAATTTTGGGGTGGTTCTGGCTGTCTGAACACCCCTTGTCGCACTCATTTCTCAAGCAGGATTTCCAACTCTTCTGCCTATTCTGTCAATGCCTCCATTCCCTCTTAACGACAATGTCTTTTCTACCTAAATCAGCTACAGTGAGTTTCTATTGCTTACAACTCAGAACTTTGACTGATACATATATCACATAAGGAACAATGGAAGGGGTGTGAGCATATGGTCTGAAGCAGGAAGTCTTAAGGAGTTGCTCTTTATCTACAGATATCTCTAGGGTTGTCATGTGGAAGAGAAACAGACTGCTTCTGTGTGGCCTCAAAAGGCAAAACTAGACCAACGAGGAAAGCTTTGGGGAGAAATATTTCAACTCAACACAAGGCAGACCCCTCCGAGCTGGTCCTCAGGAACCTGATGCCTATGGACGAAGTGAATTTGCTCCTGGTCACTATTGGGATCAGTGGAGGCTGGACCCTTTTCTCAAGGATGCTGTATAGAAAGGATCTATTCACTAGATAAGGTGCCTCTGCTTTTAGCATGTATCTCCATTTTCAATTGCATTTCAGTACAATTCAGGTGCCATTTTAGTAATTAATCTGCCAGAGGAGGAAAGAAAAGGGAAGGGAAAGAAAAGGAGAGAGCCATTTTGTCTCTTGCTTATTAATTTTTTATAATCTTAATTTTCATGATGATAAAAAGAAAAAGTAAACCATGTGCAATGAAGAAATTGTGGCTACTATAGAAAAGTATGAAGTAGGAAATGCATGTCACCTATAGCCCACCACACGTTTTGGGGTATTTATTATCTAGTCTGTTTATGTCAATATATACATAAAATTTTCCGGTAACAATTTTATCAAAATGTAATTAACATGCATACAATTTACCCATTTGGAAGGTACAATTCAATGGTTTTTAGTATATTCACAGAGTTGTGCAACCATCACCACAATCAAATTTAGAACATTTTCCTCACCCCAAAAGAAACCCCCTACTCTTTAGAAGTCATCCTTTATTTCTCCCTTCTGCACCCCACACTAGCTCCAGGAAACCACTAATCTCCTTTCCACCTCTATAGATTTGCCTATTCTGGAATTTTATATAAATAGAATATTATATAAATATAATATGTGGTCTTCTGTGACCAGCTTCTTTCATTAATCATAATATTTTCATGTTTCATCCATGTGACATACATAAGTACTTTATTCATTTTTATCGCTCAAAAATATTCCAATGTATGAGTATGCCACATTTTTTTAATCCATTCTTCAGCTGATGGATATTTGGGTTGTTTCCACTTTTTGCGTATTATAAATAATGCTGCTATGGGTATTTGTGTACAAATTTTTGTATGGACATATTTTTTCATTTCTTTTGCGTAGATACCCAGAAGTAGAATTTTTAGTTCATATGGTAACTCTATGTTTAAACCTTTTGAAGAATTGCCAGACTGTTTTCCAAAGTAGTTGCACCATTTTACATTTCCATCAGCAGTGTGTGAGAATTTTTATTTCTCCACATCCTCACCAACATTTGTTATTATCTGTCTTTTTGATTATAGCCATTCTAGTGGGTGTGAGGAGTATAGCCATCCTCATTGCAGTTTTTATTTGCATTCCATAGATGGCTAATTACACATCTTTTCATGTACCTATTGGCCATTGTATACAATCTTTGGAGAAATATGCAGATCCTTTGTCCTTTTTTTAAATTATGTTATTTATCTTTTTAATTACTGAGTTTTAAGAGTTCTTTATACATTCTAGATACAAATCCCTTATCAGATTTATAGTTTGAAAAAATTTTCTCCCATTCTTTTGGTGTCCTTTCACTTTCTTGATGGTGTCCTTTGAAGAACAAAATATTTTTAATGTTTATGAAGTTCAGCTAACCTATTTTTTCTTTTGTTGCATGTGCTTTTGGTGTCATATGTAAGAAATCATTGCCTAATCCAAGCTCAGAAGATTTACCCCTATGTTTTCTTCTCAGAGTTTTATAGTTTTAGCTTTGCATTCAAATCTTCAATCCAATTTGAGTTAATTTTTCTGTATGGTAGGAGGAATGGGTTTAATTTTATCCATTTGCATATGATATCCAGTTGTATCAGCACCATTTGTGGAAAATATTATTCTTTCTTCTTTGAATTGTTTTGCCACCTGTGTCAAAAATCAATTGACCATAAATGTGAGGATTTATTTCTGGACTCTTAATTCTATTCTGCTGATCTATATGTCTGTCCTTATACCAGTACTATACTGTCTTGATTAGTTTCATAGTAAGCTTTGAAATCAGGAAATGCGAGTTCTCCAATGTTTTTCTTCTTTTTCAAGATTGTCTTGTATATTCTGAGTCCCTCAAATTTCCATATGAATTTTAGGATCAGTTTCCAAAGACTCCAGCTGGGATTTTGATGAAGTGAATTGAATCTGTAGATCAGTTTGGGGAGTATTGTCATCTTAACAATATTAAGTCTTCTGATCCATGAACATGGGATACCTTTCCATTTTTTTAGATCTTAGTTTCTTTCAACAATATCTTTTATAATTTTCAGAGTACAAATTTTGTATTTCTTGTGTTAAATTTATTCCTAAGTATCTTATTATTTTTGACATTGTAAATTAAATTGTGTTTTAGATTTTATTTTGCTAAACTCATTCATTAGTTCTAATAGTTTTTTAGTGCATTTCTTAAAATTTTCTATATACAAAATCATGCCATCTGCAAATAGAGATAGTTTTACTTCTTTATCTCCAATCTCAAAGACTTTATTTTGTTTCCTTGCCTAATTGTCCTGGCTAGAACCTCTAGTATAATGCTAAAAGAAGTGGTAAGAGTACATATCCTTGTCTTCTTCCTGATCTTAGGGGGAAAGCACTAATTCTTTCACCATTAAGTATAATGTTATCTGTGAGTTTTTTGCGGGTAACTTTTATGAAGTCTAGGAAGCTCCCTTCTATTCCTAGTTTGTTGAATGTTTGATCACGAATGGTGGAATGTTAGATTTTGTTGAATGCTTTTTCTGCATCTACTGAAACGATTGTGTATTTTTTTGTTCTTTATTCTATTGATATTGTATACTACATTAATTGCTTTTTGGACTTTAAACCAACTTTGCATTCCTGGGATAAATCCCACCTAGTCATAGCATATAATCCTTTTAACATGTTGCTGGCTTTGATTTGCTAATATTTTATTGAGGACTTCTGTGTCTACATTCACAAGAGATACTGGTCTATAGTTTTCTTTTCTTATAATGTCTTCCTCTGGTGTTGGTATCAGAGTAATACTGGCCTCATAGAATTAGTTGGGATGCATTCCTTCCTTATGTGGGTCTCTTAGGACTGCCATAACAAATAACCACAAATTGGTGGCTTAAAACAACATAAAGTTATTCTCCCACAGTTCTGGAGGCCAGAAGTCTGAAGTCAAGGTGTCAGCAGGGTTGGTTCCTTCGGGAGGCCCCGAGGGAAAATCCGTTCCATGCCTCTCTCCTAGCTTCTGGCAATTCTTGGTGTTCCTTGGCTTATAGATGCATCATTCCAATCTCTGCCTCTTTCTTCAAATGGCCTTCCCCTTTGTGTATCTCTCTGTCTTCTCTTTTCCCATCTCTTATAAAAATTTAGAGACCACCATAAATCCAGGATGATCTCATCTCGAGATCTTTAACTTAATTAGACCTGCAAAGACACTATTTCAAAATAAAGTCACATCCACTAGTTCTGGGGATTAGTACTTGGACATACTTTTGGGAGGCCACTATTCACCTGTCCCATGGACTGCCAGTCCTTGCAAGGTCACTTACTCACTCACTTATCTGCTCACCCCTTCAACGGTTACCCCAAAGATCACAGGAGGAAATGGGAATATAGTAATAAATTGGATAGAGTCCCTGCCCTGAAGAACACCACTGTCTAGTAAGGCATTGGGACACAAATAACTGAAATATAAAGAAGGAGATGGTATTTGGAAGTGAGGGATGACTGGGAGCAGCCCAAACGAGGGCTGGGCTTTCAAAGCAGAGGGTTACATTGTCAGCAAAGGCAGGTGCTAGAAATCAGAGGCGGGTCAGAGATTGCTGCAACTGGGTTTGGCAGGACTGCAGGGGAACGGGTGGGAAGTGTGGGCAAAAGGCCAGAGAAGCTGTCAACCTGAGAACTCAGACTCTGACCATCAGTTCATCTTAGTGTGTGGGCGGGTGGGCGGGTGTTCTGGCTGTGTGCAGAACTCCATATTCATACCTTCAACAGCCTCTAAAACTAGCCTGAAGGTCCAGGACTCCAGGTAGGGATCATCTTGAGCTGATCCTGCAGCTAGAAGATGTGGGCTGACCATGAACCTCCTGTACCTTCATGGGGGAGGCCTCTCTACATGACTCCCCAGAACCAGTCTAGCTCCCCAGTCCAGGCTCATGCTGAAGCCAATTCTGAACATCTTACTTCCTCACCTGGCAAGAAAATCCCTATAGCAAACCAATTCCCAAGCTTCACCTTCTCATGCAAATTTTGCTACAAAATCCTATCATGACAAAGAGAACTGGGCTGCTCCTAGGAGCTCAATGAATGTGGATGGACTGCACAATCTCACTTTTAGAAGTCAGAGTGGCAGCCGTTGGATGGGGGAGTATTGTTGCTCCAGAATCCTGTGACCAGGGTCCTGTTGAAGGGTCCATGCAGGGAGTAGAGTGTGAAAAGTAGGCTCATGCTGGCTAGACCCTGGGGCCCTTGAGATTCTAAGTGACAGACGTGTCACCTCACCCCATTGGACCTTATCCATGGCCTCTCCCCTCTGGCAAGCAAAGGCTGAGGCACAGAGGAAAACAGATTAACATCGTAAAAGCTTCTGGGTCTTCAGCCAAGGAACAGTGAGTCCCAAACAAATTGACACGAAGTTGTTTGAAGGGAAGCATGTCACAGAAGTGTAACAATAAACAGCTGTGTTGGGCCAGCCACACCACTTCTGCCACGGAAGAACAGGCCTAGGAGCCCACCTCCTGGGAGGAGGCCCCTTTAGTGGAACATTTAGACACACCGGAAGAGCACACACTGGTGGGGCCTTCCTCTCTGCAGCATATCTGAGTGAAAAGGAGGTCAGCATGCGCAGCTTCGGAAGCATGAGGTTATGATGTGGAACATGCAGGGACTTCCCTCTCCTAAGCCACGTTTTTCCCAGATTCGAAATGAATGGTATAATATCCTCCGCCCCCTGCCCCTCCTCTTCTTAGAGTGTCCCTTATCTAATTCAGTCTGGCGTCCTCACCGAGCCAGAAAGTGCTCCTGAAACAGGCAGAGAGAGCCTGCGCCCATCCCCCTGCATCAGTACCAGGGGGACAGCAGTTCCTGGAGGTACCGCCCCACACGCCAACAACAGCACGTGCTTTGCCTCTGGAAGAACTGAGAACCACAATGGACTAGAGCCACAAGACTTGACTTCTAGCACCAGCTCTGCCACTAACACAACTGGTGGCTTGGGGAATGTCATTTAGCACCTCTGAATTTTCTCTCTGTAAAGTAATCCGGGGTTAAATGATTGTGTGCAGTGCCAAGCTCCTTAGAGATTCTGTCCAGGGGGCCACAAGCCAAGCTCAGCCTACTGGCAATTCTGTTCCTAGCCTGTTTTTTTTAAATAAAGTTTCATTGGAACATAGCCACACCCACCGTTTACATATTGTTTACATATTGTTTACAGCTGCTTTCACACTACATGGCAGAGTTGAGTAGTTGAGAAGGAAACCAACTGCATGGCCCACAAGCCTAAAATATTTACTATTTGACCCCCTATAGAAAAAGTTTGCCAACCACTGCTCTAGGCCAATGCTGTCATTTTAACTGCAAAGAAACGGAGGCATAGACAGGGCAAGCTAGGACAGAGGCCAGGACAGCCCTGCTATCCTGATTCAAGTCAACCAAAAGTTCTCCCCCAGCCTAACGCTCTCTACGTGATTCTAAATAATGGGTGGAAGCTGTGTTAGGGGAGAAAGCCTGTGAGGACAGAGGAGGCGGTTCCCAGGAAAGAAGTCTGTGGAGCTGGGGCAGAGCCCTGAGACTTCTGTGGCAGAGCCAGTCTTGGTTAGTGCTGTGTGGCGGGGCACAAGCTGGGTCAGTGTGGGGCTCTTGCTGAGTCTAACAGCAGAGCCAGGCAGCTCTCTTGAAAGAGCGGCATTGCAGGTGGGAATCAGATGAGAGCTGGCCTCTGAGGACATTTTAACCACAGGTCACAGATCTTGGTAAACTTTGGTTGGCTTTTGAACCACTGGGAGACATTTTTTTCCTGCCTCTTTACTCACTGGCTACTTCCTCCTTCTAGCATTTATTAATCTGACAGGTTAACCATTGACCCCAAATGCAGCCTCCTCTTGTTTCAAGTCCTGTTCTTGTTGGCTTCAGAAAAGAGCTCCCACTAAACAAACCTTCTTTTTCTTCTCTTTCTTTTCACAGCCAGAGTCAAGTGATAAAGGAGGTGGGGTCAGGGGTGCCATGTTTGCTGTAAGACACACCCCAAAACCTGGGCCCTGGGAGGGGAGGAGGCCCTTCCGCTGCAGGCCAGCCATGCTCAGAAAGAAAGACATCAGCTACAAGGCAAAAGCAACTTAATTTAATTAGTAGGGGGGCACATTTTAGAGATTTGTAAAATCGTTAGTTTATCTGATTTCTCAATCATTGAAGAAAGTGCCATATTCCCCACTTCTAAACACGCCGACTATTTTGCTTTAATCCCCCCAGGTAAAGGTGGATGGTTTAGGGAAGGAGAACCACGAACATGGAGGAGGAAATAGAGGCAACTGCTGCGGGAGGGGAGCGGAGAGAGGGTCTGTGGCAATTCGAGGATGGTACCTTGTGCACTGAAGAGCCTCCCAGCCTGGCATCAGCCCCTCACCACTCTCCGTTAAATAGTTAGAATCCTCTAGAAGGCAAGCTCCACGAAGGCAGGGATTTTATTTGTTCACCACTGGGGTCCCAGCACCTGGAATGGCATCTGGCATGGAGAAGGTGCTCAAATACTTGTTGAATGAATAACTGAATGCATGCATGCATGCAAAATTAGTGGTCTGATCACTGGTTGCAGTCTTTCAGTGGGGGATAGAGGCTCCACAGTGGCTCATTCAGAAGCTGCTCCCCAGCTGGGACAGATGCCACCATGGCAAACTTCATGAAGGACAGGAAGAGGGACTGTGTTCTGAACCATTAAGACAAGCTCCAGAGAAACATCACTCCAAGGGCCGCGTTTCCACCAAGGACCCAGTGGTACCCAGAGGGTGACCAGTACAGCCCTTTCACTGGGAGTTTCTGCCTCTCATTGAAGGGGACCCTCTACCTATAGGAAGTTACACTCTATTCTAATAACACCTCCTACTTAGTGAGCACATATTTTGTGTCAGGCATTTTACGTATATTTCCTCATTTAGTTCTGACAATACCTTGCTAGGGAGGTATTGTTACCCCTGTTTTACAGACAAAAAAATGAGAGGTTAATGAAGCTGCTCAAGGTTACACAGCAGAGTGTGGATGGGTCCTAGCCTCGTCTGACCCATGAGACAGTGTTCTTTTCACCACCCACACATTCTGCCTCTCACCAGCTCTGGGACTTTTGCAAGGCCTCAGTTTCTGTATTCTCAAACATGGGGAGCCAAGCAATACTAGGTAGAGAAGTTTCCCACATGTGGGTCTGTGAACAGGTCACTTCATTCCATAGTGGGTCACAACACAATTTTGTTTTTGGAAGTTGAAACACCACCACCGTTTATTGAGGGCAGCTCAGGATGTTCCCTGCGCACTCGGGTTGGGGGTGCCGTGCGTGCATCCTGGCTCTGCTTCCTTTTCTAAAGCAAAGAGCCCAGCGGGGCGCCCAGCATCAGCCTTGCTCCTTCAGTCACAGGTCTTTGCAATGATCCCATCATCTTTCCCACTTGTTTGTACAATGGTAAGAGCAAGCAGGCCTGTTCCGGGGACCTGGGCACAGGACAGCTCGCTGACGCAGCATGCCTGCGTTCTGTGAGCGCTTGTCTTCAGGCAGCCTCTTGGGCACCTGCAAACGTGTTTCCTTCCGAAGCTGAGTTGGTGGGGGGAGAAGATGGTGGAGGGATGGCTTCTGAAGGGTAATAACCCTGGGGAGCCAGCTGTGTTCCCGGCGGGGCTGAGAGTCTTAATTCACTTGTTTATCCTTCTGAGGACATAGAGAAAGTTCAGGTTCTTAGCACCAGAAGAATGATAATTAAATTAAACTTGATGATTAAATAAATGACTTTCAAGTTTTTATTAGCTGCGGAATCCAGTGCGTAAAACAATTAAAATCCCATGCTTCTGATTAAATCCAGAGGAAGGAGGCTGACAGCTCTCATCTCCCCTCTCCCCAACCTGCCCTGCTTATAGGTGGGTTCCAGGGATCTCCGCAGAGCACTATGGGAAATTATTTTCATCTGACCAGGACCCCTGACTTTTTCACCCAGAGTCCTATAAGGTGAGCCATTTACCAAGCTTGACCATCTGGCTGGTGGCAACCCTGGAGCTCCCATTCAGGACTGAGCCACTGCTGTGATAAGTCAGCAAGGCAGTCAGGAAAACGGTCAAAGGTTGTGCTGGCCGATACAAAGGTTGTGCTGGTAGGACAGCACCAACAACATACCTCAGGACCAGGCATTTCACCTGGGCAACCATGAGAACAGGCCACACTGAGAGCAAGGCCAGTGGTGATGTTCCTGCTTCCCTCTACTCTGGGCTTTTGAACCTCCGAGTCCATTCTCTTACCAGGACATCCTTCCTGTTCTCCCCGTGCCTTGCTTTTTTACCTTTATTGCACCTGTTATGAAACCTCATCCAGATGTCCAGTTCCTTGGTTCTCCCACTTTCTCTAAGTCCATAGCTGTCTCCTAGTTCATTTGTTGTCATACCCGCCCCAGCTCCTGGGCTCCATGACTCCAGGCAATCTCTAACCAATCCCCAACTCCTTCACTCCTGGGCAATGCTGATCGAGATGTGGTAACTCAGTGTCCACATCTCCAGCCTTGACCTCTCTCCCAAGTTCCCACGCTGTAAACACATGCTGATGAGACTGGCCCATAGGTGAAAACAACAAGCCCAAGTTCTCTGCATCTAAAGAGGGAGGCCAATAACCAGGCACCGCCTGCGCTTCTCAAGCTCGACCTCACATTAGAATCACCTGGAGGACTTTTACACCATTAAGAAACCTGAACTCCGCCGTAGACCAACGAAATCAGAGTCCATGGCGGTGGAGGCCCAGCATATTTTCAAAATAAACTTTTAAATGTAATTCTAATATATGTCAGAAAATTACATAGAAATCTTGGCTAATTTTCACAAAGTGAATACCCATATGTTCCTACCACCAAATTGAGGGACAAAAGCACCACCAGTAGCATAAAGCCCCTGCGTGTTCCGTCAGCCCCTCCTCCCCCAACATGCCCCGATTTCTAACATCATACACTTGTTTTGCCTGTTTTTGATATTTATAGAAATGGAATTGTAGAGCATGCACTCTTTACGTCTGACTTCTTTGATTCAATATTCACCTGTGTTGTTTTGGGTAGCTGTTGTTCATCTATTTTCACTGCTGTATAGTATTCCATTATCTGACTCTACACATAATACACACATCTATTGTGCTCCTGCTAAATGTGGATTGTTTGCAATTTTTAGCTCTTGCAAACAATGGTGCTATGAACATTCTTGTACCTGTTTTTTGGCATATATGTATGTGCGATCCAGTTGAGAATACATCTAGGAGTGGAATTGCTAAGATATGCAGATGTTCAGCTTCAGTGGATAATGGCAAACAGTTTCCAAAGTAGTTGTATCACTTTGGTGTTTTGCAAAAGCTCCTCAGGTGATTCTAACGGGTGGCTGGGGCTGAGAACACTGCCCCAGGCGAAACCAGCCCTGCTGCCAACCTGAAACCCTCCCCTCATCCAAAGACCTGTGAGGGGTGGGGGCATCATTGGCCTTGTTCCAGGGGAGAGGCTGGTCCTTCTCTGCCCTGTAGGGAAGGAAGGGGGATACATCCAACTCTGAGGTCAAGTGAGGCGGGGTCTCTGCAGGAGTCTCTCTTGTGATTGGAATATCGTCTGGCCAAATGCTTGCTGGGGGTTTAACCTGAGACCCACGCTGACACCACCATTCAAATGGACTGAAGTAGGGCGAGAGAATTCCTGGGACAGCTTAATGCACGTCCCCTGAAGGAAAGGGTTACATGTGAGCACAGAGACACTGCCCACTTCTTTTCTGGCCTTGCCGGACTGGTTGGTAAAGACAGGGATTAGGAAGGACCAGGGAGTCTGTGCTGCAAAGGGAGAGACTGGCCCCTCCTCCAGCTTCCTGCAGCCTTCTGGGTGTGAGTCCCTGCAATTCCGGCTGCTCCCAATGAGCGAGCACAGAGCAGGAAAAGGACAGCAGCCACAGGGCTGTTGGCCAGCCGGGTGAGGGGGCTGAGTGGGGAGTGAGGGAGCCCCTCACAGAGAGGGAGCTGGGTGGAGATGCCAGCAGGGCCTGGGTCTGAGGGGTGCTCTGTAACAGGAGGGACCCACGTGAGACTAAAAACAAAACATTAACTCTTCTAGAAAGATGGCCATACTGGTAGAGGCCACCAGCAGCTCAAAGAACCAGAGGCAGGCAGGGACACCTCCCTACCACACATGAGGCCAGAATCACAAAATGACCCTCGCTTCCCTTGGCCCTTGTTCCTGCTCCAGCTCACAGAGAGAGGCCCAGAACAGGAAGAGGAGGATGGAAAGAACTTGCCCTGCGCCCTCCCCTCACAAATCCTTCAAGGCACAGGCTAGCCAACACCCACCGCGGGAAGGGAAAGCTAGGAACCAGGCGTGAGACAGAAGAGTTAAAGGAGGGTCGACTGAAATTTTGTTCTAGATGAAATTTGTGTAACATAAAATTCACCACTTTAAGCATTTTGAAGTGTACAATCCAGTGGCTTTTAGTACATTCACTTGACTGAGATTTAATTAGCCAAAAATGAGGAAGTCTGTCCAAGATGCCATTAAGGACTAGGAGGAAAAGAGGAGAATTTTCCCTGACTGATTAGAGAGGCATGAAGAACAATTTTAGGACAATTCTATGAACTTTTACTAACACTGAGCTTCTCCATTCGTATATCCCTTCGGCAACGCAAACTCAGCATGCCCCAGAGTGAATGCATATCTTACTGTTCCAATCACCCCCCAGGGGATGGGGGAGAAACTGGAAGCTCCATCATGCACCCATCAACCAAGCCCAAATCCTGATCATCTTCCAGATTCCTACACCCAGACTTCTTGTCAGTCACAAGTCTGGGCATTCTACCACCTGACTCCCTCTCCGATTCATCCTCTCCCCTCAGCCCTCATTGCTGCAGCCTTTAATCTGAGCGTGACTGTCCCTTCCCTAGGCTGTGGCAGTAGCCTCCTCTCTGGCTGTCCTCCTCACTACACACCTGGCTCTACCTTGTCACTCAGGTGGCAGCAGAAGGGTCACTTCCCTGGCAAGGCCTTGCCTGCCCACCATCAGCTGCCTGTTCAGGCAGACTCCACCATGACTTAATGTTTTCATTCTACTTGTTCCATCTTTTCCACGCTGCTCATCACTGTCTGAGATAATCTTGCTGACTTACTTGTTTACTGGTTTATTTCCCGTCTCCACCCTTCAACCCTAGAATATAAGCTTCATGAGAGGAGAGTCCTCCCCTGCCTCCTCCTCCACTGTGTCCTCTGCACCTAGAGCTGCCCTGCCCTGTACACATAGCCATCAGCCACGTGTGTGTGTGGAGCTTTTGAACTGTAGCTAGTCTAAGGTGAGATGTGCTGTAAAGTATGAAATACACATCAATTTCGAAGACTTAGAATAAAATAATGTAAAATACCCCAATAATTTTTATATTGGTTACCTGTTGAAATGACAATACTTTGGAACTATCGGGTTAAATAAAATATATTATTATAAAGTTAATTCCACTTATTGCTTTTACCTCTTTTAAACATGGCTACTCAAAAATTTAAAATGACGTACAGGGCTCCCACTGCATTTCTATTGGACATCACTGCTCTAGACCCTTCCCGGCTCAATGGACAGGCAGATCCTCAGTGAACATTTGTTGAAGGAAAGAAGGTAGCCAAAATGATCTTTCTAAGAGCAAATCTCATCCTGTAACTCACCTGCTAAAAACTCTACTGGTTCCCCATTTTTGGCCAGACCAAATTTTTGTTTTATGACTTGACATATGAAGCTGTCATGACCAGGTCCTGCCTCTCCCACTGGTTTTATTACCTGCTCTTCCCCAACCAGGAGATACTGTCTCTTTGCACATGGTCTCCCCTCTGTTGGGCTGCCCCTCCTCCACCGTGTCTACTGGTGAACTCCCATTCATTCTTCCAGATGCTATCAATATCATCCTTTCAGAAAAATCCTTCCCTACTCTATAGGCAGAATCACCTCATCCTCTGCCAGAGCGACCAATCCGCTGTGAGGCTCATCGTTCCTGTGTATCGGATCCCATCAAGTCACCGCCTCATGTGTGCATCCTCACGGCAGATGAGGGCTCCCTGAGGGTGAGCAGGGTCGTGTCCTATTAATCTTTTATTCTTCAAACCTAATATAGCCAGCAGGTTGACTGGCTTCAGCTGCTGTGTGGTTCCCACTTGAAGTCTGGTTACAGTCAGAGGGAGGCTGGAACTGGGATCATCTGAGGCCTTGACTGGGCTGGGCATCCAAGATGGCTCCTTCATGCACATGCTTGGTGCCTCAACTGGGGTGGCTGAAAGAACTGGGGCTTGACTAGGCGGCCCTCTCCATATGGCTAGTTCAGGAGTCCTCACAGCGTGACAATCTCGGGATAGCTGGACTTCTTATATCAGTGGCTTTCCTCAAAGCGAGTGTTCCCAGAGACCTAGGCCACAACTGCAAGGCTTCCTATGACCTGCTGCAGAAGTCAAGCATCATTTCTACTGCATGCGATTGCCCAAAAGTAAGTCAGAGGACAGTGCCAGTTCAAAAGGAGGGCACTTCTCGAGGACAGGGATGTGAGAGGTTCATTTGGAGGCCATCTTTGGGGACCATCTGCCACAAATCTAATCTGAAACTTAGACCAGGAAAGACAAATGAAAACTCAGAAACCTTAAGTATTTCTGGGAACAATACAAGGTAAAAATAAATACTTAATGTAAATATATATGTTTAAATAAAATACTTTCGATAGGGCTTTGGGCCTCAGCCGTGTATCATATTCTACAGCATGCAAGTCATTGGGGTAAATCTATAACACTAGGGGACAAGCTAACATTTGTGAGTCTCTACAAAAGACAAGACACTTGAGCATTTTAGAGAGTGGCTGAATCATCTGGAGATATCTGTAGGAAACATTTGCCCCGTGGTGGGGCAGCACTTACCGCATTTGGTACAGAGTATAAGAATGTTCAACACTGTTATTTATAAAAACAAAAAATTAGGGCCAGCCCCGGTGGCCTAGTGGTTAAGTTTGGCGCACTCCTCTTCGGCAGCCCAGGTTTGGTTCCTGGGCGTGGACCTACACCACTTGTCAGTGGCCATGCTGGTGGCTGCTCACATATGAAAAAAGAGGAAGATTGGCTACAGATGTTAGTTCAGGGTGAATCTTCCTCAGCAATAAACACATAAATAAATAAATAAATAAATAAATAAAATTAGGAGCGCCCTTTGGTATCCAATGTAACCACGGTGGACCATTATGCAACATTACACACTGCTTCATGAATTTTAATGGCAAAAGGCCTAACAAATTGTTAGGTGAAAAAAGCATCAACAGGCAAAACTTTGCATAAAACCTGGTTCCCATTATGTTCCAATATGAACACGCATAGAACAAAGACTATAAGGGTATACATCAAAGCTTCAACAGTGACTATAGCCACATAGCAGAATCAGGGGAAATGTTTTAGTTTTCTTCTTTGTGCTTTCTGTACTTTAGCCGGCACGTACTATTTCGATAATCAGAAAATGAAATTAAGAGTTAGATGAAACTCCACCGGGAAGCTGTGGCTGCAGCGTGGTCCCATGGGCCCCCCAAGGCTTTTGGCCCGGGGCTTTCAGAGATCAATATAATTATCCCTGAGGCCTTCTCAGCGACTACCTTAGACCCACACTGGATGGACTCACAGAAGTTTCTTAACTTCTCTAGACTTTGGTTATCTACTCTATAAAATTAGGGGGTTGAACAATAAGATTGAATCAAGAACTTCAGAATTTACAAGCATTTCCCCTATCCTATAGATCACCACAATAGCCCAATGGCGGAAGCAAGTCCAATCTTCTCATCATGTGACATTTGACCCATGAGGGTACAGAGGCTCAGCAAGGTAAGGTCACTAGCCCAGGGCCACAGGAATGGTTAAGTAGTGGTCAGGATTTGAAACTATGTCTTCAGGCTTTACCCCTGGGGCCCTAGCTGCTAAATCAGCGTTCCTTTCCCATATGGATTGGAAACTCCTACCCTATGTAAAATTCCAGCCAAAATTTCCACCTTCTGCGGCCACATATATTAAAACTAATGTCTCTTCCTCATTTCCGTATTCCAAGGACCTTGGGGGCAGCTCTCCTGTCTCCTCTGAGTCATACCCGTCTTCAGTTCTGTCTGTTCTTCCTCAGATGGCATTGTTCCGGGGCCACACACCATTTTAGAATCTTAGAATTTCAGAATTAGAAAAGATCTTTAAAGGTCATTTGGCCTAACCAGCTCCTGTCAGCCTTTTACAGACACCTTCTCATCTCAAAACTATGTCCTTCAACAATGCCCCAGAGGGGGTGCTGGGGGCCGGAACAGGGTGATAAAGGTGCCCTTCCCCCCACTGAGCCAGCGGACATCTGCCAGGTTGCCTCAATTCAAAGAGGGAATGTCGAGGCTGCGAAGTGCAAGGCAGCGTGACTCAGCCTTTTCACGGGGACGTGGCGCACAATGGAAAGATCCGAGAGTTCCAAGGGAAAGAAAACCAGAAAGGCCAAGACGACCCACACACAGAGAAAGCCAGCTTAGAACAAACCCCAAGGGCCAACAAGAAACCAGTGGAAAAGCAAAAAATCTCTCTCCTGAGAGGGCTCTATTGTGTGTGCTCTGGGTCAAAAGAGGGGCTCCCCCACCTGCTGGGACTCTCCAGAATGAGTTCTTTTTCTTCTGTCTGGGTTCAGCAAACTTCCTGCTTCCTCTGTCGCAGGGCGGGGAGCCCCTTCTGCAGCGGTCAGCCAGGGCGATGGGGCTTGGCAGTGGTGATGGCAGCTTGCTGGGCACTGGCACCAAGTTACTTAGCCAATACCACAGCTTTGATAATTTCTTGCTTCCCTAGTCATTTAGGATTCTTTCCATCTATATCAAGAAAAAGAAGTTACACTTCCTTCTGCCCACAAATTCAGATGCTTTTATTTTGTGGAGGCCTCATAGAAAGAGATGCCTATTTCTAATATCAACCCATTGAGTGACATATTTTAAACAGATGGCAAGCAAAATATTTAAAAAGTCCCCTCCCCACCAAAACTTCAATGAAAGCTTTGTTGATATAGACATTCAAAAAGCAAAACTTTCTTCTGATAGAAATGGAAACACTTTATGTTGGAATCTCTTTTAACCAAAATGGCTTATACACGTGAAAAACTCGAGTACAAAAACCTTACAATTGGTTTCCCCTCCAAGTAAAATCCTTTTGTGTTAATAAATGTGCCTCCATTACGTCCAATTTTACGGAGCTCACAAAGAGATCCTCTGAGATCACATACTTTCATTTCTGGGATTCCATGAAATCATTTCATACAAGGAAAGGAATTCTTATTAGATATGTATGAACTGTAAACCTCGGCCTTCAGAATTTTATTTCGCTCCACCCCATCTGACGTCAGAGCGCCTCTAAGGCTGTCCTGAGTTAACTGTGTGCCAGGCTGGTGCATGCTAGGAATTTGAATAACATTCTCATTTAATGCTCACAATAGCCATATGAGAGAAGTGTAGTCTCCATTTTCAAAGGATGAATCCAAGTTGAAAGGTCAAGAAATTTGTCCAAGTTCACAGAGCTGGTTAACAGGAAAGCAGGGCAGAAAGACTCCTGAGGCCTTCTCCTTAGATGGTCAACCAGCCACTGCTCAAAGCCCTCACTGGTCAGAAACTCACCTCCCTAAACAACCTGTTCCAGTTTGAGGCCATTTTTGTTGTTTTAGAGAGTTCTTCCTTGTAGTGAGCTGAAGCCTGCCTCTGTGTGACATCCAACAATCAGTGTGATTCCATACTTGGGGCAGGAACCAGACCTGTCATTGAGGATGTCACACAGAGGGCATTCTAGGAGGTGTGAACTGGTGACTCACTTACTAGGAAGTATTGTTCCAAGCTCCGGGTCAGAAGAAGTTGAGGGTAGCCTACAAGGAAGTATCATCCTCGGGCAGTGTTGCGCCAAGCCCACAGCTTCCGCACGGCCAGGGATAAGGAACTGTGGGTTTCGAGAAGTTCTGGGGGACCGTTGACACAGGAGAGAGAAGCAGCGGACCATAACCCCCACACCACAGGCTCATTCACAGGAAGACAGTCAACTCGGGAGAAAGACACATGCTCTGATCAGACATAAGCTCAAGAACCCACCCTGCATTTGTCTGCAAGCCATTTCCTGGTTCTTGGATGGCAGTGACCTGGAAATAGGGGCCACAGGGGTCATGATTCTAGAAAGGTGCATGGAGGCATGCCAAGTTCCACAGCCACGTACGCACTCCGCCTGCACAGCCCTTTGTATGTACCTCTTCACCACGTGGTCTCATTGTGAGCTGTTTGCATCAGTCTCTCCTCTGGGCTGTGACCTTGTAGCGTGGAGGTTAGCAAACCATGGCTCACAGGCAAAGCTGTCCCACCGCCTGTTTTTGTAAAGGAAGTTTGTTGGAACACAGTCGCGCCCGTTCCTTTTTGTATGGTCTCTGGCTGCTGTCTCTACAACTGCAGAGTGGAGCAGTTCTCACAGAGACTGGACGGACCACAAAGCCTAAAATATTGACCATCTGTCCCTTTACAGAAAAAGTTTGCCAACCCCCGTTCTAGAAAGCAATAGCAGGATCTTGTTCATCTCCATAGCCCCAAAGTTATAGCCATACTTCCTCTATATGTAAAATAGCAATGATACCTCTGTCGTAGACATGTAGTGAAGTATAAAGGAGACATCATATTTGGGAAGAACATATGTAAAATACCTAGCCCAGTGCTTGGCACAGGACAGATACTCAATAAGTATTTAGTGAGTAAGTGAACGAGGTTGAAGGTCAATCCACTCGAAATGATGGATATGAAAGCACTTCACAAACCGTAAAATGCTCTATGAGAGCATGGTGGGTTATCATCATCATTGTCAAATACAGAAATATTCTGGAGCAAAGCCTGCCCTCCCCTCCGGCTTCCGGGATCTTGATTTTATGAGTAAGATCTCACAGACAGTCTTAATTTAGGCTGATTCATATGCCATTTTTCCCATGATCCTCTCCATCCCTCTCTCTTGACACCCTCTTCTAGGTATGGATCCTTCGCTTAGGTCTTAAGATCCTTAAATAAGAGCTACTAAATATTGATTGCTGTGGTGGTTTTGTACTGGACCAGCCTAGCTAAGCTCAGATGACATTTCCTAGATTTCCCTTCTTTCTATGGCCTTCCTTCCAGTTGGGCACAAGAGAAATTGGCATGAGATTTGGAAGGCAGAGAGAGGGCACAGTGATTCCACTTGCAGATCAAGGCAGGACCACAGGTACCCATCACGGCTCAAGCATGCACATTGTCACTGGTCTGCTCGCTCATCTCTTTGAGGTGGGGAAAGGAGCCCATTCTGCAGTCTCTCCAGCTTCTGCTGAGTCCTGGGTCAGGCATGCGTGCAGCTTGATGGTGGATGGCACAAGCTTCTTCTGTAGGCTGCCCACATTGTCAGGGTTAGATGTGGTGAGAGAAAGACATGGGTTCTGCATTGTCCTTGCTCTCTCCTCCTTCAGATCCAGCTTGTCTTCCTGAGTGGCTGCCCGGCAGCTACCTCAGAACTACCAGGAGGCACAGAAGCAAGATGCTCCCCCCAAATTCGTCTCCAGTTGACCTTTGTGATCCCTGGTTTGTAACTCTTCTCTTCCAGACCTTTACTTCCACAGCTTCTCTCACAATTGTGTAAAGTCTAATCCCTATAAGAAATGCTTTATTTTGTATCATTGAGAGTGGCTCTGCTTCCCTGATTAGACCATGCGGAAGAGACTCTAAAGGATGAGTTCTCTGAATTAGTTCTGAAATTGTTTTCTGGAATGGATCCTCTGGTCTGATTATATTTAAAGGAAGTAATGATTCTGATGCTAGTGATAAAGGGGACACCGGTAGTCCATGGTATTCAGAGGCAAAACAGATACTTAAATTATCACCTGTAACTCCTGTAATTAAGCGCCTATAGAAGGCAAGACTTTGGATGACCAAGTAGTTGCTACTGTGGAACATTTTAGTAAAAAGAAGGAGGAGAAAGGAATTGGTAGGTAGCTTGTAAGTGTGCTGGAGAACTTAGAGAAAGAAAATTATGACCTTAGAGCTTCAAGTCCCCAATTCAAGGTCTGGCTAAGGAAAACCCATAGCTGCTATGGCTACAGGGCCAAGATTTCTCAAAATGACACCCAAAGTCTAATCTTGGGCTGAAGAATGCAAATGGAAATCGTGACCTCGCAGGGTCTCTTGTGTTAGAGCATTGATTGGGAAGAAGCGGAACCCTGAAGACGGAGATAGAGACATACGGGCAAACTCACATAAAGCTGGGTTTGGCTCTGAATTTTGCTGAGGCTCCCTGGCCAGTAGTAGCAGCACTTCCTCCCTCACTGAAGAGCTCAGTCTCCCCTCTTCTGACGAAAATTGCATTGGACCTGGACCAGGACCAAGAACCTAAGGGGCCTTGCAGGAAACTCCTGATTCTCCTCAGGACCTGTCTCTACCCTCTCTCATCACTTCTAGACCTATGACTAAACTCAAACTTCAGCAGGCCCCAGAGGTTATGGATTAAAATATGATCCATGTGAAAATGTCATCTATAATAAAGGAATTGCAGAGTTTTGTCAATTTATATTCACAGAGAACTGAGGAGCATGCTTAGAAACGGATCTTACTGATGTTGAATCAGGGTGGAAGGAATAAAGGGCTAGATCAGGCCGTGTATGTCAATAGAGGTATGCTGAGCAGAGATCCTGAACTCAGTGTGTTACTTCAAGTAGCTTAGAGTGGCTCTACCAGTTTTCTCGTTTCATTGAACTAAAACCTAGGCCTAATGGTGGCTTATACCTAGTGTAATTGAAATACTAGAACTTTCTTGATATAATGTAGAAGGTAGCCAAAGACTTAAGGAAATCAGAACTCTGGAGTAGACTTATTATATGAGACTTGCTTACCCACTTTCTAATTACGTCCCCAGGAGGGACCAGAGGATATTCCCTTTACCAAAGCCTTATGATATGGTATGCATACCACAAGGTGAGCCCCAGTATCTTTGAAGAGCCTAGGATAGCTAATAACTACAGGCCAGGAATGACATTGGTACTGCTGTCATTGAAAGGGGCCCCACAAATTCATGGAGATTATGGGATGTCCGGGTGGCAGAAGCCAAGTGTAAGATACTTAATCACCAGAGACAAGGTGGTTACTGTAATAGACAGCAGAGTCAAAGCATTAATCAGAATGGTTTGACCTGTAGAGAGCTCTTCGGCATTGGCTAATTGATCATGGTGACCTGAAAACTGAAATTGATGGGTGGCCTACTCAAGTCTTACTTGATTTATATAAATTGAAAAGCTCTAGTTCTGGTGAATAGAGGTGACTTGATCACAGTAAAAATTATAGCCCCGCAATCAGTTCCCAGACTCGAACCAGTTCTCAGTGCCATGGTCATTTGAGTGAAAGAGAGAGTAGATCCTGTAAGGAAGGAACTGTTACTCAGCCCAAAATTTATACAATAAATCTTCTTTATAGCTTTCCCCAAAGGTACCTGAAGATATTTGCCTGTGTGACTTTGTATTGGTGAAAGGAAAATTCTGGGCATTAGCTCTGAACTAATTTCAAGAGACTGAAAATGTCCCTGTGTCCACACTTAGAACAGGGTCTTAAGGAGGTCAAGTGATCCATGGAGTTTTGTCTTGGGTCCATCCCATAGTGGGCTCAGTGTGTCCCCAAATACCCAGTTCCAGAATTGACCATTTTAAGAAATGACATACTCAGAAACTAATAAATGCTCACATCATTTTCCTTATTCACACAGCAAGGGCTATTACAATAGGAAAAGCTAAGTGGAAGCCAGTGGAATCACTTCTACTTATAAAAGATTAAATTACAGAAATACCTATTTCTGGAGGCATTGCAGAAATTAGTGCCCCCATCGTGGACTTGAAAGATGCAGAGACGGTGAATCTCACCATATCCCCATTCAGCTTGCTTATTTGGCCTGATAAGTGGATCTTGGAGAATCACAGTGGATTATTATAAACTTAATTGGTGACAACTCCAATTAAAGTTCCTTTTCCACATGTGGTTTGGTTGCTGAAGAAAATCAACATAACCTCTGGCAGCTATTGGTCCAGCAAATGCTTTCTTTCTCTATACCTCTTAAAAAAAGACCACCAGGACCAGTTTGCTTTCAGCTAGCAGGACTGGCAATAGGCCTTCACTGTCCTGCCTAAGGGCTATATTAACCCCCAAATCTACTGTCATAATCGAATCCAGAGACCTTGACAGCCTTTCCACTCCACGGGATCTTCTACAGACCTACTGTGCCGATGATATCATGCTCATTGTTTCTGGTGAGCAGGAAATAACAGCTATTCTGAAGACCTTGGTAAGAAAAATGCAAGCAGATGGAGGAAAAGGAATCTTACAAAAGATCAGGGACCAGCTATTTTGGTGAAATTTCTGAGTCCGGTGATCAGGGCATGTTGAGATATTCTATCCAAAGTGAAGGAGAAATTGCAGCATCTGGTCTCTCTTACCACTGGGGAAATGGCAGAATGCCCAGCACACCTCTGGATTTTGGAGGCAACGGTACTTCATTTGAGCATGCTACCTCATCTCACTCACTGAGTAACCCGAAGGCTGCCACTTTTGAGTGGGGTCCGGAAAAAGAGAAGACATTGCAACAGATCCAGCCTGTCAATCAAGCTGCTCTGACACCTGAATGGAACGTATGATTCAACACATCCATTTGTGCCAGAAATGTCTGTGTGTGGCAGATAAGGAAGGCATATGGAAACTTCAGCAGGTCCCAATAGGTAAGTCACAGCATAGACCTTTAAGATTTGAATGCAAAATTATGCCACGCTCTGCAGATAATTATTCTCCCTCTAAGAAAGCTTCTACCTTGCTATTAGGCCTAATAGATACAGAATGCCTTCCACAGGCCACCGAGTTACCATGAGACCTGAGCTGACCATTATGAACTGAGTTTTGTCCTTGTGAGTTCCAGTTTTTCCTTGCTCTCTTCTGCTACATGTCCGGGGTTTCTTCCCAACTGCCTTTCCTGGTGACCTATTATAACTCCAAGCCACCACCAATGCAGAGCCTTATGCAGATTTCTTTACCAGCATCATTTTGTGGTCCTTAGTGGGTGACTTTTCTCCAATCCTCCAATTGTCACCTTTCAGAGAGTCACTTCTCCAGCTTTCATCACAATTGTGATGGTCAAATTCCTGCAATAGATCCTTTATTCTATTTCACTCATGGTAGTTCTGCTTTCCTCATCAAACCCAAATTGATATAACAGCCTATTTACGTACATGGTTGCATTTACTTTCACAACAGCTCTGCCTGATAGATTTAATCCCCCAAGTTTTACCAATGAAGAGGCTGAGAACTGAACCTGCCAAGGGTCTCATTCTGAGAGCACTGGAATCAGATCCCACCCATGTGCCACATTGCCACCTTTGGGGCTCGGGAGGAGCATAAGGTCTTTGCCAAGGTGCATCCAGGTCCACCCTTGGGTGTTTGGTTTAGGTTGTTTTCACGGGCTCCTTGGTCAACCCAGCCAGTAAGACTTTGGGATCTGCCCATTCAAGTGCTCTCCTCTCCCTGTGCCCTGTTTGGGTGAATATTAAATATTAAAACATGTTTAAATTATGAAATAGTTCAAATATACAGAAAAATCCAAAAAATAATATAGCAGACGTTCTTGTACTCAACATCCAAAAATTGCCATATTTCCTTCATCTTAATTTTATTTCATATCTTAAAAAACATAAAAACAAAAAAAATGTTTGTTTCAGCATTCTTTACAAATATCCACCAATATAGGTGGATATTTGGATATAGGAATTGATAAATAAATGTGATGTTCAAATGCAAATAAACACCAGATAGTAATTAAAATTAATAAATTAATAAGCTAGATCAATATTTTAAGGGGAAAAGCCAAATTGTAAATGAAAAGAACAATATAATAGCATTTATGTACATTTTTAGAACCACCAGACCCATACCAATACAGCCATGCACCACTAATGACATTTTGGTCAAAGATGGACCCCATATACAATGGTGGCCCCATAAGACTAGTACCATACAGCCTAGGTGTGTAGTAGGCTATACCATCTAGGTTTGTGTAAGTACACTCCATGAGGTTTGCACAACTACAAAATTGCCTAATGACGCATTTCTCTGAACATCGCCTTGTATATGGTTCCAAAATCTGAAATCCTTTTCCAGAGCTGTTCCCTCAGGGCTTCCACCCTGCCTCAATGAACCCTTGATTCTCTCCATCCCCATGTCTGTTTCCATCTCAAAGACTTTTCTGAAATACTATTTTATCTCCTTACAACCCCACCTCTTGGCACCAACAACCCACCCACATCAGCCTGTTTCTGTAACTCCATTCAGAGATTTACAATAATCTTTTGCATGTTAAAGCATAATTACAGGCCTTCCCTTGAAAAAGGAACTCACTGTACTTATTTACAAAGAGCTCTTTAAACCTGAAATTGATCTGGTACTCATCCACCTCTGGTTATTTGTCTCCGATACCCTTCAAACCTCTGTTAGTCATAAAACATATGAAAAAGATTGGCGATACCAGATTTCGGTGAGTATGGAGGGAGGTGGGAATTCTTGGGCCTTGCCAGCGGAAGTGTAGACTGGGGGAACCACTTTGGAAGACTGTTTAGCAGTATCTACTAAAGATAAAGGTACACCTACTTTTTATGACCCAGCTATTCCACTCTCGGGAAAATTCCAACAGAAGTGTGTGCACATGGATAAGAATGTTGCCAGCAGTACCATTCAGAATAGCCTCAACATAGAACAACACAAACGCCTACTAGAAGTCAAATGGATAAGCAAATTGTGGTATATTCTTATAGCATGGTGGTGAAAATATGCAAACTGCAGGCTCACATCATAGTGTGTGTGTGTCGTTCCTGACGTTGAGAAAGGGGAGCCAGACACAAGAGTACATGCATATGATTCCAGAATATGGAGATCACAGACAATCAAAATGAAATCTTGGTGTCCAGGGACCAGGATGCCTAGGTGGTGGGAGGAGAGAAAATCAGGGAGGCAGTTGCCATAAAAGTCAAGACAAAAGCTATTTTTGGTGAGAAGAGGTGTGACAGGAAGGGGCAATGGGTGCTAATGACATTCTGTTGCTTGACCTGAGTGGTGGTTATGCAAATATTCACTTTATAATGGTCTGTTTTGCTGTATGTTTTATGGACGTTTACGTATGTATGCTGTTTAACGGTTTTTAAAACCCCACGTATCACAGCCCTCTTATAATTTGACAGTGAGAATGCAAAGGAGGATTTGCAGGATTCTTTTGAGAAACCGCAAATCCTCAAATGCCATTCTGGCAGTGATTTCCCCTGTAAAACTTCCATTTTCTGCCTAAGAAACAACACTTTCTTAGACCTCTTTGCTTTTAAAAGAGGCAGGTGTTTTTTTGCAAAAAAATGATTTTATCACTTAACAGAATTGTCATATGTGTTACCAGATGGAGAGCCAGAATGGGTGGAGTGAGCCCCACCCTCCTGAGCAAAGTGACCCACTGGGCACACCCTCTTCACAGTGCACCCGGTTCAAATTCCAAGTCACAGACCCTCGGGAACCCTGGGGGAATAACTGATACCAAAAAGTGCTCGGCCTCTCAACAGAATGATAGCCAACAGATTTACTGTGCAATTTGTTCATTCCCTTTGACAGAGGAGGAAACTGAGGCATGAGAAGTTGGTCAATTTCCTAGATAGAAATTTCCTAGAAAACCCAGATGTTGGACAGAGGCCCTCTGACTCGAGAGCCTGTGTGAATAACCACCAACCATCCTACCACCCCTCAAACACTGTCTAAATTGGGGATCAGCACATATTTGGGCATCTTTCAATTCTCCCTCTTCCCACGGTCAAACAATCAATTATTTTTCTTTTCCAAAATATCTTTTGATTCTGTCCTTGACTTTTCATTTCCTCAGCCTATGGTTGGCCAACCTAATTCCTCACCTGATTTATTGCAAAAACCTTTTACTTGTTCTATCTACGTCCACTTCCTTTCTCTTGGCTCCAAGTCTTCTTGATGGCTGTCCATTGCCTGCCCTGTCAAGTCCAGACCCTCCCCATAACTTAGAGCGCCTTTCATGGCATGGCCCCTGCCTTTTCCTCAAGTCTCATCTCCTATTCATTTCTTTGCATATCTACCTGCTAGTGACCCAAGACTATTTACTGTGCCCCCATGCACCAGGAAAGTTCCAATCACAGTGCTGTTCTCTGACAGCCCATCCCCCTGCTCCCCCCACCTCTCCAGTCCTATTCATCCTTCAAGACCCAGTGCAAATGCCAGCTCCTCTGGGAAGCATTCCCTGATGCCTTCCAGCCAGAGTCTATCTCCCTCATTTCTCTGCATCTCTCTTGTCATCTTGGTCACAGTCTGCCCTGGCTGATATTTGCACAGCTGTCGTCCCCACTAAACTGTAAACTCTTGAGAACAGGGATTGTGTTATTTACCTTCTGATCCCCAAAGTCTGGCATGGAGCCAGTCAGAGACTAGCTATTCAGTTAGAATAACTGGATCTATATCACCCACTTAAGTCTGTATCCAGTGGTAAGGACTTACACGGCACTATGACATTCTCTTGTCCTGACATTCTGGCCTGATTCCTCCCAGAGCAAAATGGCTAAAGCAGCAGTCAGGTGGATAGAGGCTTTTCCCAGCCAAAAGGAGACAACTGATACTGGAACAGCACAGAGGACTATTCATTTGGGGTGCAAGTCTGGCTGGACGCCCACTTGAAACAGACTTTCCTTGCCCCAGTCTGGGACTCCAAAGACTCCGCCAAGGTGAATCAGGACAAGGAGAAGTGGAAAATTCCTCATTCACATTGCAGAGAGAAACTTGAACCAGAAATCAATGTTTCAGACCCAGCCTGTCTCGTTTTCCCAGACAGGACTCTCAGATTCTCCGGTCTGCCCTGAAAGGAGCTGTAGCAGGAACAGCGCAAAGCTGCTGTAAAGACTTTCACGTGGCTTTCGCTGCTAGAAAACACCATCCCCCTCCGGACGCCTTCAGAACACAGATTCATTGAGAATCTGTCTTTCCTTACAGGCAGGGCATGGGGACTATTTTTCAAGGGAAAGCACATGCATAATTGCTGGAGAAATATACATGTTTAATTTCCCTTAAACCCTTGAAGGTTTCTTCCTTAAGTAAATCATCCTGCAAGATCCTGTGACCTGAGACCCAGAAGTGGTTTCGTCCTGGCCCCAAGCCGTAGCCTCCTGAGAGAGGGAGTCTGTCCCGTTTGGACGCCCACGTGAACACACAAGATGCTGCCTTGTTCTTACCCAAATGGGCGGACCAGATGGAGTTGCTAGAGTCTATTATCTGTAGACCTTTTCAAGAGCTGAGCAGGAACCTGACCACCTGCCTGCCTTGTAAATTAAAAGGCATGGAAACAACTACGTTGAGAGAGAGAATGAGGCCTGTAAGCTTGGGCAAAGAGATGACATGGAAGCCCCCGAGAAGCCCAGGGTCATAGTTGACAGGGACAGTAGGGATGTCTTTGACAAACCTCTCAAGTTACAGAGCAGATCACGGACATCCACAGAGGAAACTCCTGTCAGCAGGGTTTCCCCAGGACTGCTTGTATAAGATCCCCTGGGAAACTGGTCACAAATGCCACTTCTGGCCCATCCCAGACTCAGGGCCTCTGGGGACGCCCCCAGGAACCAGGGTTTTAACCAGCTTCCCATGGGATTCTAATGTGCCCTGAAGTTTGGGGACCTGTACTAAGTGCTCTGACCTTTCTTCTTAGACGTGGCTTGGGTCCAACCTCCTCACAGACCTCAGCTGCTCTTTCTTCTGGCTCTGTTTGCCTGTGCCTCCATCTGCCATCAGTCCATCCTGGGCTTTCTTGCCTCCAGACCACTTTTCTCCCCTTAGAACGCTCTCCTCCCCAGCCCCCCAACTAAGGCTCCTGGCATCACAAGCTGCCAGTATCACCCCCATCTAACTCCAGGCTGGACAGGGCCCCAGAGAGGATCTAATGCCTCCTCCTCCCGGACCCTTCTTCCATACCTGTTCCTTCCTCTCTTTCCCCTTGTGTATGAAGTGATGACATTACTCATGGAAGCAACAGCACCTGCTGTGTCTGGAAGCCGGAAGCACTGTGTGGTCTCAAGACGGGTCTGTAAGATGATAAGGGCTTTCAAATTTGGAGACTTACTCAAGGCTTATTATAAATAGAGTCTTTAGATTATTTAAAAAGAAACAACCATTTTGCCAAACGTCTTTGTAGACTTCTGGTGTGTATGGCTTAGAGCATTGCTAAATTCATGCAATGAAGCTTTTGTTGTTATAATCTGTACCCTCCACCCACCCAGTTCCAGCCATCGGGCGTCAGTTTAAGTGAAGGTCATTTTGAAATTCCTTCGTGAATGAGCGATATTTACTTGAAGGCGGGCCTGTCTAGCCTTACAGGAAGCAGGGAAGGCCAATGGAAGCACAGGGCTGTGGTAACCCCGGCCACATTCCTGCTTTACCTCTTAAAGCTGTCGGACCTGGAGAACTTTCCTAGTCCTGCCTAGAGCTTCAGTTCTCTCATCTGAAAAGGGCTTGTCAGATCTACCTCACTGATGAGGTATTGGAAAGTCTAAAAGCGATGGGCCTGGTGCTGACACATAGTGAACATCCCTCTCCTGTTCCTTAACTTCACAAACCACTATTTTGTTCCATGAGCTGCAAAATTTCTAGGCCTAGTTTTCTGTAATCTAAGACTCTTCCCGGGAGTGAGAGGGCCCTTCTGGAAAGAATTGTAAGTTGTTGAAGAGAGAAGAGTAGTTTCTGAGTCGTTATCATTGAAACAACAATATCTCACATAAGCACTTGGGATGCTGTCAGTCATGGCGACTGCCTTGAGAAGGTTAGGGACCAAGTTACCTGAGCTAGACTAGATTCTTCCCCTTCTTATGATTCTGTGATAACAAATTTGACTTGGCATGCAAGGTCCCTCAGAATCAAATCAAACCTGTCTTATAGACTCATCTAACACTTCCTCTAAACCCCATAATTCTTCCAAGCCATGCAGTTTACTATGTCCATGAATATCATACCCCTTCCTGCCACCAGACTTCTGATTCTTGTACTTTCCACTCCTCCTTCCTCTTTCCAGTGTTAAATTCCACCCATCCTTGAAGGGCCTCTTCCATCAACTCCTCCTGCTTCCCCAGCTGTAGCCCACCCCAGCCTTCCATCTGCACTTCTCTTACAGTGCTAATATTAAACCACTTTGTGTTCTAGGTGTGTGGGGACACAGTTTTCTAGACTGGGGACTCTCTGAGGACAGAGAGTGGGTCTCAGTCTTTCTCAGAATGCCCCCAGCACCTGGCACATGGAAGTTGTTCAAGAATGTTTACTCAGTTGAGCCAAGGCATTCCAATGATTAATTTACATACACTAAATCTTTCTTTGGTTTTAGTATCTTTCTTACTTAGGGCATGTTGGCAACAAGGATCAGGTTCTCTCTCAAACAGTTTCAAATGAAAAGAAGGGTTACTGAAAGGATACAGGGACTGTCGGTGGCCTCCAAGGACAGGAAGTGAGTAACGTTGGGTCACAAGAAAACAGAAAAGTCTTCTCTCTCTGCCCTTCAAGGGCTGCAGGATCTCCGTCTCTAACTCTTTCTGCATGTCAACGCCATTCTCCTCATGGCACACTGAACCTCTCGGTAAGACTCTTATTTCTCTCTCTTGCATAATTTAGGCTTCCTGTGGCTCTTGCTTTGTCATACGCAGTATTAGCTACTGTCCTGATGTCTCAGGACCTTTCAGTTCAAGCGTATTCTCCATACTCTTAGCTCAAATTCTCTCAAGAAACAAGCTGATTGGGGGTTGGCACAGACTGTGGCCCAATGCCATGTATCCATTCTCAGACCAGTCAACTGAGGAGGAGCAGTGGTACATGATACCACGATGACTTCCCGGGTCCACCCTTTCAGGAGGAAGGGAGTTTTGGGGGGGGGGGGGGCGGTTGCATTGCTTCGTAGTAATTAGTTGGATTGTCATCCCTAAATGAATCTAATACAACAATGTCTACAAAAAGCAGTGAAGGATACAGAGACTACAATATGGATCTACAAGTCTAAGTGTTGACTGTTTCCCAGTGGTTTCACGGGAGGCACTTGTAGGCTGCCAAACATGGGTCTCTGGGGTCTGTGGGAATTGAGGGCTAGATGCAGGTTGGCTCAATCTCCCTTAGAATCTTCTACTTAAATTTGCATTTCCTTTCAAAGAGATAAATCAATGGAGTGGACAAGCCTAACTAGATGGATTTTTCTGCTCTGCTCTGCCAGTAATGTGTAGAGGTGATGCTGGAGTGGACAGGATAAGGAACTAGGGAAAAAGGTAGAGAATAAAGATGGAGGACATGGATCCAAGGATCCAGGTGCAAGTCCACTAAGTCATGTAGAAGGCACCAGAGGAGGAAACTGAATGTCAAAGCAGGTTCAGGCTGATGTCTCTGGTTGATGCTTGGGCACTATACTTGCCTTCCTTCTGGATCATTGCCTTCAGCCTAAGACATGCTGTAGTATCCCTTGTCTTAAAAGAACCCTCAGCTAACCTCCTTTCACCCATCTCGGTTTCCTATTCAACTGATGATGATTCTCAAATTCCTCCTCCCTCTGGGAGAGCTGCCTACAGAACACGAGGATCAGTTCAATGCCGCAGAGATTTGGTCAGGCCCAGAGGATGGTGCTTTACATCCTTGGGGAGACTCTTACCCACCATTCAAAGCCCCATTTAAAAGTCTCCTCTTCTAGGAAGCCTTCCCTGACTTCACAGTCAGAACAAACCTCTCTGTCCTCTGGACTCCAGTAGGCCCCTGTTCCTCTCATGAAAGTAACACTTCTTGGGCTCTATTGGGTCTCACTGACAATCCTGGCTGCTCCCTGGTGGCAAGAACCACATCTCCCTCATCTTTGTGGTGCTTGACACTCACCAGCCTTTGAGGATTGGTTGAAGGAAGACCTGGATTCTTTCTTCCCACTTACTCTTTATGGGATATTAGGCAAGACTCAATTTCCCTCAAGCTTAGTAGGCTCATCTCTAAAACAGGGGCAGAAATTATCTTCACCCCACCTCCTCAAATCCAATGAGACTATTGATGGTGAAAGGTTTGCAAGTCCTAAGGAACTGCAGGAGTGTGGGGATTATCCTTGATGCTTACTGCATTGTTCTCAGGACAGTCTGCTGACTTGGCCCAAGATGTAACGTCATTACATCCATGTAGGTTTTGGTTTCAAGGGTCTGATTACAAATCGTGAGTTGGCTTTGACCCCGAAGATTGATGCCAGCTGCACCCTCTCTTGCTGTGTGGATCCCTCCTCAGTCCTGGGCAATGGCCTCACCATAGCACCTGTAGTTTCACATGAGGAGCCTAAAAATTGTCAAAGGAAGGACAGAATTAGAGCCATTTTCTTAGGCTTCCTGTAGGGTTTGTTTTAGTCCCCACCCACAGGGCAGTGGTGTATGAAGCAACTTCCTTTCTCAAGCCCTTCATTCATTCATTCACTCACTCATTCAGCGCCCTCCTCATGTAAGCAAGCAGGAATCGCAGAGTCTGGGGTGGGGCTGCTCTGACAGGGCTTTGCAGAAGTTCTCCAAATTGTGCAGAGGAGGAGCGCCAATGCCAGATGCCAGGGAGAAGCTTCCTGCAGGAGGTGACACCCCAGCTGACTCAGAGACCCTTGAGGACAAGTTGCTCAGCCTGGCTGGAGTGTAAAGTGTAAGGGGTACGTGAGCAGAGATAAAGCCAGAGCAGGAGGCAGGAGCCAGACCAGGAAGGATCTTAGGAGCTGTGACTTGGGACCTGCTTGGAAAGATGCCTGAAATTCTACGGGTAAAACTTGCTGAAGGTGATGCAGTTAACCTGCGGAAGAACCCATCTCCAGGCTCCTAGTCCAGTGCTCACTGGCTCCTTCACTATTCATTAAGCACCCCTGGGGCTGCTGCCTCTGGCTACACACCAGCCCGAGCTTTGGCCAGGCCGCCAAGTGCGAGGAGCCCAAGCCCTGAGCCAAGCCTGTGAAGATGCCTTCAAACACAGGTTCTGCTGCTGCTGCTGACAAGGCATCTGAGCTGGAACCAAAGACCAGCGAGAGGCCGGCAGCCCACGTCTCTCTCCAAGCCATATGGGCCCTTTCCTTCCGTGGTTAATTTTCACTTTTCCTAAAGATGGGTTCGTTTAGGGGGCGGGGAGCAGAGCAACGCCTGATGGGGAGCACATGCCACCCCCAGAGCGGGTGCTTTGATCCTCGCCGAGGCCAGGCTGCAACATCTTGGTCCCTGCGCCAACCGCTGTCCTGGCGAGGCTCCAGGCGTGGGTGGCCTCGCGTGCAGGGAGCCCCGCCGCCCCCGCCACACGAAAGGCGGGACTGGAGCTGTCTCCTCCCGGAGGGGCGACGCTGGAGCGCAGCCCGGCAGACGCACACTCGGCTTCCAGCTAGGATCCTGGGAGCCACACAAAGGAAATGGCAAGATCGTGAGTCACCCCGAGGCCCGGCTGCTGCCTGGGCTGCAGGCCCACAGCAGGACCTTTGTGCCGCGCTCCAGGAGGACGAGGGGGCCGTGCTGCAGAGAGGCAGACATTTCAGGGCGCTGAGTAATGCTCCGAGAGGGGAGGCATCGCCGCCGGCAGCGGGACTGGCTCCTGGGCGCCCACCACAACGCCAAGGGACCCAGGCGCCGCTTAGAGGGAGCCCCCTGCCGCCATCTTGTCACACTGCTTGTCCCTGGTGAGGGTACATCCTATTTTGTGGAGGTCTGTCTCCTTCACCGTGGTGTGAAGGGCTTGAAGCCTGGGGCATGTCCATTCAACTCTGTCTTCTTAACGCTGTAGCTAAGGCAGCACTGAGAAGTTGCTGAGAGTTTGTGCGATGGGTGGATGGGTGGATGGGTGGATGGATGGATGGATGGAATGACTCATTCACGCAAGTACAGCTTGTGAGGACTAGCCCAAAGCTGTTATTTCACACAGGAGGAAGTAGAGCCTCAGAAATGGGAATGGCTGGAGCCAGGTCCCACGGTGAGTAGGTGGCAGCTCCAGAATTTGGGTGCTATGCTTTGCCAGTCTGCTGTGCTCCCCTGGGTGGCTGCCCTGTGTGGCTCAGGGGACACCTGGAGGGCATGACTGATGTGTGGGCAGAGGTCAGGGTGGTGAGAACCCACAGCATGGATAAGACAACTACCGAGGGCAAGTCAAGTCCTAGGGACTTACTGGGAAGCGAAGGAGAGAAACCAGAGCAACAGGAGGCAGAGTTCCAGGCCTTAAGGTAATCGCATCTCTTGGCCTAGGCAGGTGACAGGGTTTACAGAAGATGGGGGAAAAAATCAGCATGGTTGAGCACCAAGTGTATGCCACACACAGATATTTAATGCTTTACACATCCTGAGGGAGGTATCATTACAGATAAAGAAGGTGACTGGGAGACCAGTGCCCTCCAGGTCAGTTGCCAGCTAGTCTGGGCCTCAGGGTGGCAGTAACTTGGTGGGGCTGCTGTGTGACAGGATCCAGTTCTCAGCCTGGCAGGCCCAGAAACTCCGTGTTGTCAGTGACCGGTCAGCATCTCAGAACTAACATCAACTCAGAATCTGACACGTTCCCGAGAGACTGGGGTGCCGATGATCTGAGCTTTTCTCCCTGTGAGGTGGTGAGCGCTGCCTGGGGCATGGAAGCAGAACCCGAGGTTTAGAGCCCAGGCCAGGGAGCTCTCCTCACCCAGGGCCCTCATTGCCATGGCGACGTGAACTGCCGCGGGCTGCCCATCTCAGCTCCTGAGGCTGGGCTTCCAGCGCAGCGTGCACACACGTGGCCTTTCTCTGGGGCCTTTTTTTCCCAAACCCGCGGGCCGACCATCCTCACCACGCTCCTTGCGTACAGCAGTCTTCTTTCAGCTCAAACGCACACAAACTAGTCGAAAGCTTCAGACCAGCTGCCACAGCCGCGCTCTGGAGACCACACCCTGGACGCTCTGATGAGATTCAGATGGTCCAGAAGTCCTTGGCTGCCTCCTGACAGACCACGGCTTAGGGCAGACGCTGTCCATACGTGACAAGAATCATCCCCTACCTCTGGCATTTCCCAATTCCTTCACAGAAGCTGATTTTAATTTAAGGAGGAGGGCACCGGACTCCCCCACCCCTCCCCCCCGAAACTTCCTAAATTAAAGGTGAGGAATTGAGAAGGTTAGTAAACTTGCTTAAAGTCACATGGCTAAAAAGTGATGGCACCAGGATTCAAACCCACTTTGTTGTATACACCTCCCCTTAAGACTGGTAATGACAGCAGTGATAATAAGGCTCCCACGGGCTGAAAGCTTGCTGTGTTTTTTCATGTTATCCTGACAGCAACAAGCAGGAGACTGTTCTTGTCTTCGTTTTATGGGTAAGGGTTGAAGGGCAGAGCGGTAAAAAAAATCTTGCCCAAGCCAGGGTTGCTCGGCTACTAAGTTCAGGGGCTGGATTTCAAACCAGTCTGTCTGCCTCTCTGCCCAAGCCCTCAGCCCTCGCGCTCCATGGCAGAGCAGGATTTCTGCAATAGCTCACCTCCTGCCCCGGGGAGAGGCAGTCTGCAGCTCTGAGCAGGAGCAGGGACTAGCAGCCCTGTCGCAGGGTTACCAAAGTTCAGAGTCTTGCCCTCAGTGTTGTCAGTTTAGGGATTAGGTTTGTATGGGCTTCCCAGAGAGGAACAGGTTCAGGCGGTCTGACTGATGATGACTCAGCCCCACGGGTCAGAGCCAGACCTAATGAATTGTTCACCTGTGAATACACCGGCCAGAAGGGGATTGTGGTTAAGAGGCTGGCTCGGCAGTCAGACGCAGCTGGGTCTAAAGCTCCCACCACCGCCTCCCAGCCCCAAGACTGCGGACGTGTGACTCACCCTCTTTGAATCTCAGTAGCCTCAGAAAATGGGGGAAGTAACGCCAACCTTGTGCGGTGACGGTGGCTTAGACAGATACTGTGTGTAAATTCCCGATACAGTGGTTGATGCTTAGTAAGAGCTCCAGGAATGGTAATACTTCTAATTTTCATGATTATTATTTGAAAACTGGGCTTGGCCACCTGATAAGGTCCCCGACCCTCTTCCCAGGTCACATTGTAAAAAACAAATTCCAGCTCAGAAGGCTGCCAGAAAGCCCAGATCAGAGGGCGGGGCCTGAGCCCTCAGCCTGGGATAGTGGGATGAAGGGCCCAACATCCTTCCCTCGCAGCCCCAGGGGATTTCTGTTGGAACGCCCAGTGCCTGTTTGCACTCAGAGCCCTGTCTTCTCCCGGACAGAGCTGCTCCGAGACAAAGTCTCCTTTCTCAGTACTTTCACCCCACTGAAAAGCAGGCCCCATGCCACCTCATCTCCGCAGCCCCTGGTAGGTAAACTCTTGTCCCTGCTCCAAGGCCCTGGTCAAGTGCACCTTTATCTGTGAGGCCTTCCCAGCCCCCTCGGGCAGAGGTAGATCGACCACACGCTGATCATGCACCGAGCACATTCTGAGCACTGGGACACAACCGTGGACAACACAGATGGCTCTTCTCTTTCTGGAGCTTGAAGTCTGGTGGGTCAATAAACAAAACAAAGAAATAAACCCCATCATTGCAGCTGCTGGTTATTGCAAAGAAGGAAATAGCCAGTAGGTTCTGATAGACAATAACCCTGGGGGGGATGGAGCGATCAAGAAATGCCTTTCTGGGGAGGTGGCATTCACCCTGAGGTCAGAAGGACGAGATGGAGCCAGCTTTGCCAAGAGCGGGGAACAGAGGGTTCCCCACATAATAACAGCTTTTCCCTCCCAAGGAGGGAAAGAATTTGGTGTGTTTCTCAGTGATCAGAAAAGCAAGCTGGAGCAGATGGTGGGGGTGGGAGGGGGCATGGCAGTCAACACAGGCAGAGGCCTTGCTATTCTGTGTGCCCAGCAGGATGTGTGATAGCGAGAATGAGACTGGTTCCCATTTCTTGAGCATCTGCTGTGTGCCTGGCACCGTGTAGGCACCTTCCATAAATTTGCTCACTTAATCCTCATTCTCCCCATCACTCCCACCCACTACACAGGACCCCTATTCAGGTCTTGTCTGGCTGTGTTGTCAGTATTTCTCTGCGGGTTTGTTTCTCTCCCCCACCCCCATTAGCCCATAGGCCTCTCTCTGAGGCATCTGGGACCGCAGCACATGGCATGAGAACAGAGTGCTGCCACGTCTGAGGGGTTTTCAGCATCACTCCTCTTCCCCTGGTCTTGAGCAGGTACAGTTTGCGAGGTCAGCAGCAGACGTTGATACATTTCATGGAAAGTTTGTAGAAAACACATCAGGCATCTCGCTGTGATGATTTAAGAAAATCTTAGTGGCATCAGGAGCATGCTCAGGAGTATTATTTAGGGCAGCCAGTTCTTGGATACTGTACTCAGGGGGCTAATCCAGCCCTTTGTGTGTTTGTGTCTACTACAAAGGGTGACAGTCCCAGGCCTTCCCCCCTTGCCCCAGTGGAGTGGTGTGGTCTAGACAGGCCACATGGACCTGGCTGCTGAGAGCAGGAATGAGTCTGTTCTATTGAGCACCCACTAAGACGTCATCATTGAGCACCCACTATGTCTACATCCTATGGCAGATGTTCTATTGGACATAGAAATGAATTCAATGTCCTGTATTGCAGGACTGGCTGTGTGCAATGCTATGATGGCAGTACAGCAGCACAGTAATGAGGAAGTGACTGATACAGCAGGGGCCAGGTCACAGAGAACCTTGAATGCCAGTGAAAGGCTTTGGATTTTAGCATGTAAGTAATAGAAGGGGAGGGAACCTAAAATGTGGTTTTCATTTTTAATTTTTTTTTAAAGTAGGAAATTATAAATAGCTCTTTTTCCTTTTTCTTTCTTTCTTTCTTTTTTTTTGGTGAGGAAGATTGGCCCTCAGCTAACATCTGTGCCAGTCTTCCTCTACTTTGTATGTGGGATGCTGCCACAACATAATTTGATGAGCAGTGTGCAGGTCCATGTCCGGGATCTCAACATGGGAACCCAGGGCTACCAAAGTGGAGTGCACAAACTTAACTACTACTCCACCAGGCCAGGCCCCAGCTCTGTTTTGAAAAGGCCATTCTGAGAGAAAGTGAAGAAAACAACAGACAAAGGGCTTGAAATAAGAAGCAAGAAACATGTCCAGAGGACAGCGTTTGTGATGTTAGGGGCTTGGAGCAGTTCACTTCCTCCCCAGAGTGAGCAAGCCCTGGGGCTCGGAGAGAGGGACGGATCAGAGTAAGGTGTTGAGGAATAAGTAGGTGTTGAGGAATAAGTTGGGGGTGGGCAGGGGCAGGATGCCACTGTGGAGCTGCCAATCAAAGTCCACCCAAGACTCCAGAAACCAAGGACAACTGAGACGTCATGATGAATGGAGAAACACTGACCTTGAGTCGGCATCAGATTCCCACCCAATCTCTGTCACAGATCAGCTGTGTAACTTGGAATAAGTCACTTCATTCTCTGAACCGATTTCTTCAATTGAACAATGGGAATTACAAGCTCCAGATCTCGGACTGTAATGGATAAAAAGATGTGTGAAGACATCTTTCACTGACCCCAAGAATCCAAGGCCTTTCTCCAGGCGGTCAGTTGGAATGACTCTCTTCTTCCTCTTTGCATGTTCCCATCTTACGTCACCACGTGACTTTGGGCAAAAGATGGGCTTCCAACTCGGTGATTCCTAAAGGCCTCTCTGGCTCTAAATTGCTGGGTTTCTATGACAAATTTGGATTTTCAGATTAAATTGACTCAGGTCTACAGAGCACCCAGATGAAGCTGTTAGTTCTATAAATAATAGAGCCATGTTGCATATTTACTCATACCTTACCAAATCTTGGCAGTCTGTGCAATCTATTCTTGTTTGATTTTCAAATAAAATGTTATTTATTTCTTAAAGGCAGACAGGAATGAAAAGGCAATTATGTTATTATGGCCATTAAAGACAGGCTATATATAGTGACTCCCCTGTAGGTCTTCTCATCGTTCCTAACTTGAAATTTCCTTCTCTGAAATTGACCACAACCAGCGAGGATGGTTTGTTTTGAGAGTGTAACACAGAGAAAAGAGAGAGTCCCGCCCAAGGAAAGGGCAGGTGGAGGGGATGGGAGGCCATCAGACAACTTGTCCAGGCCAGTTCGGAAGGCATTGGCAGCCCTTTGAGGGACCTCCGACCAGAAGGTGATGGAATGGTGGTGGTAACTTGGAGCCTAGGTTCTCCAGGTTGGTCCAGCGCCTCTGAGCATGGAGCCTGGTCTCCAAATGAGCAGACCACCTGTGCTCTCCACCTTACAGGAAATCGGGGACAGGGTGAGTCAGACTCACAGGTTCTCCTGCTTCTTGAACCACCAAATCAGAGTTCAGGGATCTAAAATGGAGGCAAGATGATCCCAATATGAAGGGTATAGTTAGTTTAAAGAACAGACGCTTCTACCTGGGGAATCTGAAATGTGGTTTTCTGTCTGCCAGGGGCAATTTTGGAAAAGAATAGCTAGGTTTATGAATGCCATCCTCACAGTAACAGGAGGGAGGAAAGTTGGGCATAAGGACCTGGAGAGTAGAGGTGACACCTCAGGAAGACGAAGAGAGAGGAGCTCCCGAGGGCCAATCCTTTGCTTTTGATCCACAGGTGTATACGGATGCCAGTGCTCCACAGTCATCATGAGGGGTGGCTGGGGTCCCACAACAAGCAGCTCCACTGCACAAGCTGGTCGTTTATTTTGGGAAGCGATCCCGAGAAACACGAGGGAGAGGCTGGGGAGAGTAAATGGGGAAGAGGGGGAGCCAATCCAAGGGTCAGTTAGGGACTTGGCCAGTCCAGTGGGAAGCCGGCTGAGAGGGGAGTAATTCACCACCACTGGCTCCCACTGATCACAAGTCATCCTGTCGGTTGTTAACCCCCTCCTACCTCCAGGCCTCCACAGGTGTCAGAATGGCAAAATAGGTTTCCTCAGGTGCTCCACAGGGTGGTGGCAGAGGAGTCCTGGGACAGGAAGTGAGAGAAATGAGGTGCTGGGAGCAGTTGTAGCTGGAGGCCAAGTTCTGCCGGAGTAAAAAGGTGGGCTGAGAGGACCAATGCAGGCGTGAGAGGTGCCCCCTCCATCAAGTTAGAGAAGGCAGCATTTAGCTTGAGCAATGATGGACTCGCCCAGTCAAATGTGCACTCCCGTCAGGGGTGGGGAACTGGTCTAATTTTATGTTTAATATTTTTAGAAGGTTCTGGAAGGGCAATTTTCTTAGAACGGAGAAGAGAATAAAAGAAAGAAAGAAGAAGAGGAAGGAAAATTACTAGAATTTCAGGCAATTGCAAATTCACTAGCTTCTTTTTTTAAAAAAATAAAGCAATTTAATTTTTGTAATAATTGCAAAGCTAATTCATGCCTACAATAAAATAAACACTTAGAATATACAATGAATAAGTTTCCGTCCTGTCCCAGGGCTCAGTCTCTCTGCCCAGAGGTAATTACTGTTGAGTTTTTTGTGCGTTCTTCCCGGGATATTTTATGCATATGAACACATATGTATGTTTCCTTTTAAAATAGCAACTTGAAATACACACATTGTGGACTTGACTTTCTTCATTTTTTTCTGCTTCAAAGATTGCTTCATATGAACATACGTAAATCTAACCCATTTTTTAAAAAACCCTTCATAATTCTCCATTCATTATTGAGCTAGTCTCCTTTTGACGGACAGGTAGTGTTTTTTCCTCATTGGTTACAATGACCTGTGGAATATTCTTGTGCATCCTTCTCTGTACACATGTGTAAGGATATTTGAAGGATACATTTCTAGGAGTGAAACTGTAAAAAGAAAACAAAAGTGCAGTTAAACTTTTGGTTGAGATGGACAAGTTCTCTTGAAGGATTCTTGCCTGTCTACACTCCTGTCTCAGCGAGAAGAGTGCCTGCTGGTGTCTCCACATTCTCAACACTTTGTGATCTTTATAAATCTAGTAGGTGAAAAGGAATCTCCTTGGAGCCAGCCCTGGTGGCCTAGTGGTTATGTTTGGTGTGATCCATTTTGGCAGCCCAGGTCCACTTCTGGAGCGTCAGTGGTCATGCTATGGCAGCGGCTCACGTACAAAAAGAGGAAGATTGGATGGTAGCTCAGGGCGAATCTTCCTCAGGGCGAATCTTCCTCAGCAAAAAAAAAAAAATCTTCCTTATTTTACTTTGCATCTGTCTAATTATGAGTGATAGTCATTCCATCATGTGTTTATAAGTCAGTTGTTTTCTCTTTCTGACACTGCCTGTCTAAGAGCCAAAATAACAGGCCAGCCCCGTGGCAGAGTGGGTTAAGTTCATGTGTTCTGCTTCAGCAGGCTGGGGTTCACCAGTTCAGATCCAGGAGGCAGATCTACGCACCAGTCATCAAGCCATGCTGAGGCGGTGTCCCACATTGAAGAACTAGAAGGATGTACAACTAGGATATACAACTATGTACTGGGGCTTTGGGGAGAAAGAAAAAGGAGAAAGATTGACAACAGATGTTAGCTCAGGGCCAACCTTCCTCACCAAAAAAGAAAAAGCAGCAAAAAAGGAAAAAAAGAGCCAAAGTAATGGACATACATGTGCTCTGTGTATAGGCTATGCCCAAATGAATCATGATTAATCTAGAAATCACCACTGAAGTCTGCGGCAGGCGTTGTGCCCAATGTGGGGTGACAACATGGTTACAGTGGATACAGCCCCTGCCTGCAGCACCTACAGTCACGGAGGGAGGGGACCAAATAACCCAGCGACTGAACTAAAGGCATTTAGGTGGCACAAGGGGAACTGGAAAGTGCACACAGCAGGGGCGAGTCATGTGACCTGCCTACCTTGCCACCATAGGGAGGGGGGTGGAGAAGTTAAAAAGACAAAGGGAATGGGGCAGAGCATCCTCAGGAGGAGCTGGAAGGCTGCAAGTGTGAAGCCCGAGGTGACAGACAGCCTTAATGAAAGAAATTCCCAGGGGGTGAAAATAGTGGGGGCGTGGAGGGGGCCTGGGAAAGAGGAGAAAGTGGAGTGATGCACTGGCCCAGCGTGCTGGTTAGCTTTCAGTGTTCCATCCCAGAAGCCCCTGGCTCATCCAGAGAAGTCAGTCGTCCCGGAGGGCTGAGGCCGTGTTGTAGGGCTGCTTAGAAACTGTGCCAAGGATTGTGGACTTTATCGTAAGGGCAAGAAGTGAACAGTTAGTTTTCAACAGGGAAGTGACAGTTCGGAGTTCCGTAGTTCAGGGTTCGGTGTTGTGAGTCTGTGTGATTTACAGGGGGCAGAAGGGGCAGTGTGACCAGGCTGGAGCCGGGGAGACCGGCTGCGAGGCAGTTCACAGTATTACAGGTGAGCGATGACGGTGCCTTGACCCGGGATATGGGCTATGGAGGCGAGAGCCATGGCGGATTTGAGAACTGCGTAGGAAGTAAAACCAGCGGGATTCAGCAGGACTGACTGTTGGGAGGGAGGGAACGGGAGGGGCCTTGGGTGGTGCTGGGGTTCTCCGAGCTGGGAGGGGGCTGTGAGAGGAGCTGCCTGGGGAGGTGTGAGGAGGAGGGAGCTGGAGCTGACGGGTCCAGGATTCACTCTGTGGAGTTGAGGGCCCCCCAGAGATGTCTGAGGGGTGCATGCAGGAGGCATTTTAACATCTGGATCTGCAGTTCAGGAGAGAAGATCTTGGTGCAGGTAAGATTTCGGGCAATGCTAAAAACTGCCAACTGAAGTCATTGGAGTAGAAAAGACCACCCAAGGATGTAGAGGAAAGTCTAACTCAGGGCTGTAAGGATAATGACATGAATTAAAAAGGAAATAAAAAAATGCTGGTACACGAGTTCAAAGTAATTCAGTTTAGAATAACTTAAAAATATCTAGTGGAATTGTCCTTTATGAAGATGTGTTTACGTACTCACGTAACTCTGCTGACATGTATGCATGGGGAGAGGCCTCGGTGTTTGTTAAGAAGTCTTCTGGATGAACTTGGAATCACACGTTGCTTGTCGCTAAGTTTGTCCCCTCTGCTTGCAAGAGGCCTGCAGGGTCGAGAGGGAAATTCTGAGGATGGAGACCTCAGGACACAGCACGCTGTCCTCAGCTGCCCAGGCCAGGGGCGTCATTTGTCGGAGGTCACATGGCTGGTCCAGGTCTCCTGATTGCCACGCAGTGCCCTCATTCGGACACCTGCTCCTGAGAGAACCATAATCTGGAAGGACTGGAAGAAATCCTGGTGGCTGAACAAGCCCACCGCCTCGTTCTACTGTGCAAGTGCAGTGTTTGTTGGGCGAGGGGAGGGCCATGCTCACTCCCATAGATCTGCAGGGACCAGCAAGGCCAAATAAGGCGAACAGGACATGGGAAGGGAGGCCATGGAAGTCTGCTCGCCACAGCCACAAGCTTGCTGCCTCCCCAAAGGCGCGTTGCTCTGTGTCCACAGTGGCCTGGCCCTGCAGGCTTTGGGGAATTCACTCATGCTCTCATTTGACAGAGGAGGCATCCTAGGCCTGGCCAGCACAAGCAGACTACCCAGGTGGCTGCTAAAGGAAGCATCAGAAGTATGAGGAAGGCCTGCCCGTCAGAGAATGCCATGGTCCTCTTTCTGGTCCACATCCTTCAAATGTGTACAGAGCTGTAGCTTTTCATAGTCGTTTCATATATAGTAACCCCTGTCAGAGACAAAGATACAATGTTACACTGCTAAAAAGTGGTAAAGATGGGACTTGAACCCAGGTCTTTTTTTTTTTCCTGGTGAGGAAGATTGGCCTTGAGCTAACATCTGTGCCAATCTTCCTCTATTTTGTATGTAGGATGCCACCACAATGTGGCTTGATGAGTGGTGTGTAGGTCTACACCCAGGATCCGAACCCGTAAACCCCGGGCTGCCAAAGTAGAGCATGTGAACTTAACCACTATGCCATTGGGCTGGCCCCAAACCCAGGTCTTTTTCATTTATTTCACCATCCATTCAACAATTACCATTAACTGGGCACCTACTAATTGCCTTACACTCTGCTAGCCCAGGATACAAAGAAGAGTGAGGCTCATAGCCACCCTCAAGGGCCCTACACAAACACCTTCCTCACCCTGCTCAGGCCAGACAGCCATGCCAGGTCGCCCTCCATGGGGACACAAACACCCTGCCCTGGACCTCCCTCCTGCGTGGATGCCCACCCACTCAGGCTCTGACAACCTGCATGGGGCCACCCTCCCAGCAGACCCTTCCTTAGGGTCTGAGTCCCCATGCCAGGACACCCAAAAGGGACTCTCCTTTCACCTTGTTTAAGATGCCTTTCTCACGACACTTGGGCTCTGACGCATGCGGGGCCACCCTCCCATGTGGACGCCCTCCTCTTTCCACATGGGCCCCAACCTCACCGTGGGCCCCCACCCCCGTGTATGAACCTCTTCCTCACCCCAGTTGATTCCATCCTCCTGCTCTGGGCCACCATGGCCACTCCCCATTCAGATGCAGAGGCCTACCTTGTTTCACCTCACTTAAAGGCTTCTGAACAGAATTTTCTGGAAGGGAAGGGAAGAAGAAGAGAACTAATTCTCTCGGCCTGTTACTGTGTCCCATCCTTCTCCATTGTTCGGATCTCCTCTCTTCTGTGGGAACCCAATATTCCCTGGGACTGTTGAGTTCTCCAGTTCAGTGAGGGCTTCAATGGGTCCCACGAGGGCTGCCCTACCTTCTTGCCCATTTCTGTGCCATCCTGATGGCCTAGAACTCTTCAAGTGCCAAAGCTATATGGGGTCTGTTGGAAAGTGTGAAAGAATGCCTCAGCTCACCATTCCTCTTTGTCACTCTCTACTAAAGAAGTCCCCAGGCAGTGCTGCTTGGGCTCAAGGTTTTACAGTTTGAAGTCGAATAGCTTTTCCAGGGTGTACCTAGAGTGCTCTACTTGTGTTGTCCTCCCCCCTCTGGGATGGAGACAAATCTGGGTGACAGATCTCATGATGCATGTGGGATTCCCTCCGCTCTTCCAGCTTAGACTTTACACCTACCAGATCAAGCTCGCAGTGCCCTGATTCCAACCCTCTTAACATAAGCCATCTCCCAGGAGGCTCCTTAGCCCTCACATGAACAGACGTCTGGTTGCCCACCGACGCACGCTCTAGACATTTCTAAACCCCAAACTGGACCCACTTCAATGATCTAGCTGAGCATTCTGTTCTTAGGTTGTTTCCCTTTCCCTTCAGTGTGCTCCATATACAGCAGGGTCTTTGTTTTGTTACCCAGCCACTGACTAAGACCCATGAGATACTGACGGCTGAGGAGTTGCAATGGTTCGTGGCAGAGACACATGAGGGCCCATCTGCTACAATCCGAGTCCCATGTCTAACCTGAAAGACAGCCTGGAATGCTTTTCCCTCCCACCCATCTCCCACCCATCTCAGCCTTTAGCCAGCCTGGAGGCAATTAGAATCTGTTTTCTCATTTTATGATGAGTTAAGGAAGAATTAGATAAAGGAACATTTAAGCTGCCTACGATCAGGAAACGCATCTATGGAGGAGATTCCTCAGACCACGGCTGTCTCCAGGGAAGGCTGGAAACCCCATTACTGCAATACACAGAAGGGGCCAGGCTAAGTCTTGGAGATGCTATCTTGGCCTGGATAACCCAACTCTGCTTTTCCATCTGCCATCCTTTTAAATTCCTGAATTCTAACGCAGAGTGGGCTGTTTTTAAGAGGAATGATGACAGAGACAGAATTCACTCTGTTTATGAAAGAGCAGAGCAAAAGTTTCAGCTGCAGAAGGACCCAGGCAAGGCCCTTGCTGACACTGAGGGCAATGGAGAGTGTGTGACCCAACTTAGCCCGAGCATGTCAGACAACCTCTCCGCATGTGAAGGACCCTTGGGCCCTGCTAGGAGTCCCAGGGAGTGACTCACCCCTGCTCAGAGACAATCTTACTCTCACCAGTGCTCCTCTGTCCCAAGGGTGCCACCATCACACTAGGCACTAAAGTCCTAGCCCAAGGAGTATAGAAAAGAGGCAGTGATGAGGGGAGGGGGTGGTCTCTGTTCATAGGCACGGGTCTGTGGGGGTCCTGCAAAGTCTTTGCGGGTTCTTAGGTAGCAGTAGCATGTGGGGGAGGGGCACAAATATCACACTGCCCTGTGCAAATGCCATCTGACTCTCTCTATGTCATTACACAAGCTCTTACAGTAGTGCTAGCCGACAGACTTTCTGCAGTGTTGGATACATTTTAAATCTATGCTGTCCAGTAGGATGGCCATTTAGCCATCTGTGACTATTGAGCACTTGAAATGCGGCTAATGTGGCTGATCAACTGAATTTTTGATTTTCTTTCATTCTAATTTATTTAAATTTACATTTACATGGCCGCATGTGGTTAATCGCTACTGTATCGGGCAGTGCAGCCCTGGACAGTGTCCTGCTCTGCTGGATGCCATCATCGCACTCAGGCATCACCAGTGATGGCCTGAATTTTGGGGGGCACCAAAAGGGTACCTCGTGGAGGAGTGGAGAAAACACCTCTCCCCCTGTATCATGCTCTGTTATAGGAGTCCCGAGAGTGCCGTTTCTGCCTTTTTTTTTCCCTTAAAGATTGGCACCTAGGCTAACAACTGTTGCCAATCTTTTTTTTTATTTCCTGCTTTATTTCCCCAACCCCCCCCCCCCATACATAGTTGTATATCTTAGTTGCAGGTCCCTCTAGTTGTGGAATGTGGGACGCCGCTTCAACGTGGCCTGACGAGCAGTGCCACATCCGCGCCCAGGATCTGAACCGTGGGCCGCCGCAGCGGAGCGCGCGAACTTAACCACTCGGCCACGTAGCCGGCCCCATGTTTCTGCATTTTTTTAAAGCCAGCTCTTTGTGTTTAATTCAGCTCCTGACTTTCCACTGGGCCTGTGAGTCCACAAGGCCCGGGGTTGGGCTGCAGTCTCCAGAGACCTGCGACTAGAGCTTTGTTACTGGATAGACCGCTCAGCCCTGGATCTCCTCTGCTCGGCAGACATCCTCTCCCAGGAGCCCCTCGGCTCCCTGCTGTTACCCTTCACCCAGGCCCGAAGAGCAGCTCCTTCAAGAAGCTCACAGACTCCTGAGAAGACACAGAGATTGTCTGCTCGGCTGAAGTCGAAATAAAACAACTAAACAGACCAGGGCAGCAACGGAGAGAACAATTTTCTCTGGAGCTGTGGTCCTCATGGTGTAGTCACTGAAAAGCACCATGAGTGTCAGCTGGGAACTTCTTGGAAATACAAATCCTGGACCCCGCCTCGGCTGTTGAATCAGAAAGCCCCGGGGTGGAGCCCGGCGATCTGTGTTTCGACAAGCCCTCCTCGCTCTGAAGTGTGGGAACTTGGGACGGTGGTGATGGGTGGGGGCAGAGGGAGTGTGGCAACCTCTTGGAAGAATCCAGGAAGAGCGTCCCCTGGGGCCCGTGGAGGAGCGCAGCCAGACGCGGGAAGGAGGGCATGCCCGCCCAGCACAGGACCCACTCTGCATCCCGCAACCACTCCCAGCTCGGCGTACCTTCTGATGTAGCTTTAAGAGTCTCGGAGTCATCACTTTGTTGATGTTGTGTTGTCTAGAGTAAACAGCGAAGAATTCTTTAGAGTCAAATAAGATTGCTTTGTGTTTTAAAAAAAGATCTCTTGGTTGAACTCCATTTTGTGTTCTACCTTTAAGTAAGGAGTATCTTTAGACTAATTTCTGAAAGTTACAAAATTCACCTAATGAACTCGTCCGACCTCTTTTCTTTGACTCCTTTAAAGAAAGCATATAGCTTTTAACACAAAAGTTCTTCTCAAAGTGTTTTGTTTTGGGGGCAAATTTATGCTCAGAGATTTGAGTTTGTCTTTGTCAATATTTTATTTAACGTGGGTTCACTATGGGAGTTATAACAACTTCACAAGCCAAGAGCATACAGAATAAGTCTCTTAATAAGCCAATAAAAAGATAATGTACTCCAAACCAATGATAAAGCAATCACACTATTGTTCCAGGCAAGAGGAGATAAAAGGAATAAAGTCCACATTTAATTGAGGTGTACAGTTTTATGCGTCGGCTAAACCAACCAAGAGCTCACTTCCAGCTGCCAGTGCAAAATAAAAGTTTCTCGCTGTGGCCCGTTGCTAGTGAATGCAGGTGCCGGTGTTAGCCCACAAGTTGCTCTCCTGCATGGGGCCGCTGTGCCGTTTGTCACCCCTACTGATAAGGGAGGCACCCTGACCTCAGTAGGAGCTAATGCCCCAAGGTCTTCGGCGAGTTTATGTAGGTCAGCAAAGCTTGCCTTGCCCAGACCAAAACTCCCGGGTGTTCCTCTCAAACCCGGGTATTTGGAGTCTAAATGTCCCCTTGCCACGTGGTTGCTACTCCACATGTTTTTACTAATAGGTTCCCCAGCAGTGCCCCTCATAAGCTGAGTGATGGAGTGCTTATCAATGACAACAGATAAGATGATAAATCCCAACACAACTTTCTTCATTCTTATATCAAAACAACAATAGTTGTCTTTGTCCTAAACAAGTAGCTTAAAACAATTTCGCTTAAGTCATAAACAAGTGGACTTGAAATCATATCAGACCAATACACAACACAAAGAAATTAAAGATGGATAGCTTAGACATTGCTTATGTAATAATTCTCTTCTCTTGGACATTTATTTTGTCTTTCAACTTTATTTCCCCTGCAATTCATGTACCCGCCATCTTGTCTCCAACCTCCCCACAGACTTCCTGGCTTTGAACAAGGAAGCCAGGTCACCAACCTGTTACAATCGTACAGAGTTAAGGGTGAAGCTCTAAGCAGGAGACTTTCTCCCTTAAGTGTCATGCATGGATGCTACTTTGCAATTTCATGGTTTAGTGAAAAAAGAGCAGTTTCCAATCAGACAAATTAAGGTTCAATCTTAGCTCTACCTCTCACGAGCTGGTCATTAAACCATAAGTCTGCGTTTCCTCGCTTCCTTGGCTCTAACACGGGGCTAAGGACGTACTGTGGGGGTAAATAAAATAATCATGTGTAAAGTAGCCGGCATGTAATAAACAGTGATTGTTATTGCTACCTTCCTGTCCTTCTTTCAGGATAACAGTAAAATGTGCAGAGCTCAGACTCAGAAGCAGATTAGCCTGAATCCAGTGCCACCACTTATTGATCGCGTGACCTTGGGTAAATGACTGAACTTCTCCTCATCTCAGCTTCCTGATACTTAGAATGGGGATGGTAAAAATAACACCTACCTCATAGATTCGTTGTGAGGATTAAAAGTCCTGATACATGTAGGGTTCATGGAAGAGTGCCTGCAATATAGGAAGGCCTGGATATAGGCTAGCTACTGTTATTGCTGTTATTATTATTCTCAGTTCTCAACTCGTGTGGACAAGTGAGAAGGCCAGAGGAGGGACCTGCAGCTGAGTAACACACTCCCACTCATTGAGACTTTTCTGAGCATCAATCAGCTTTTTAGCACTACATAACTGTTTCCATGAAATAAGGACTCCTGTTCCCTCCAGGACATCTTTATCATTCCTTGATTTCTTTAAAAAAATTTTGTTCTGATGGGTTTTGACGGTTCACTTGTTCTATATCACGTGACAGCCATTTCTCTACCAATTCCGTGAAATGATTTGGGGAAACTATTTTTTGGGGAAAGGGAATCGGATTGACCAATTGATTGTTTCTCCTACTTTGTTTCATAAAAGATTTAGAATGACAAAGCTGAAGAGTCCAATTTTATGCAAGTCCAGTATTTTCTTTCTAGATTTTTATCTATGATCCTTCAAAGAACCGACTCAGTCAAGTCACTGAATTAAATAAACCTGACTTAGGTTGAGTGGTTTTGCAGGTGTTGATCCTGTTCTAGTGAAATCCTGCCTTTAGCTTGGGGCTTGGGCTATTCTGACAGTTGCAGGGGTTGAGATCGAGTCCTGTCGAGAGACTCTTGTACTACTCTTCTTACCGCTGAATGACTTGAGTGTGAAATCCAAAAAGTTCCCTGCAGAAGTGAATATTCTCCGTTTATAAGGTTTTGCTCCCCAGAGTAGGAAGAACCCTACCCCTTCATGTCAGAATTCTTGGCCCTTTTGTCTAAAGTTTTATTACTTAATCTCAACCTTTTTTTTTCTCCTTCCACCAAATCAAGTCCCGAAATGTGGCTTACTCCTCCCTTGCCTCTTTATGGGACGCAGATAGCTGCACTTCCAGATCCATCCATTCCTGTAGGACCCTTCTTCCTAGGACAAACTCAGCTGCCCAGAGCTGCTCTGCCCAAGGCATCTGCTCAGCACTACCTGACACAGCCTTAGAGTGACGTTCTATAATACACAGAAAACGCCCTACTGATGTTCGCAAACAGACTTCTCTATCAGTGGTCCTCAGCTCTGCCTGCACGACAGTCACCTGGGAGGCTCTTAATCAATGCAGAGACCAGGGTCCCCTGCTATACTAATTGAACCACATTCTCTAAGGGTGGGGCCCAGGCGTCAGCATTTTTCAAAGCTCCCAATGCAGCCGGGACTGGGATTCACTCCTCCAAATGGATGAAGCCTAAGGGAGCCTTAGTGACATGCAAGTGGTCCCCTCCGTACTTGAGGAGCCCTAGGAGGAAGTCACAGAGACCACATGATGGTGGGAGTCGTGGCGATGGCTCCTCAGCGTTGGAAAGAGCCTCTCATATTGCTCCATCCCATCTGAAAGTTCCAGACAAGCATCTAGCTTCTTTAAAAACATTTTCTTGTTGTGATAAAATGTACATAACATAAAATTTCCCGTTTTAACCATTTGCAAGCAGACAGTGCAGTGTCATTAAGAACATTCACACTGTTGTGCAACCATCACCACCATCCATCTCCGGAACTCTTTCATCTTCCCAAACTGAACCTCTGTGCCCGTTGAACACTAACTCCCCGTTCCCCCTCCCCCTAGCCCCTGAAAATCACAAATTCTGCATTCTGTCTCCATGAATTTGACTCTAGGTACCTCCTCGAAGTGGCATTATACCCTGTTTGTCCTTTTGTGTCTGGCTTATTTCATTTAACGTAATATCTTCAAGGTTCACCTGTGGTGTAACTCATATCAGAACTTCTCCCCTTCTTAAAGGCTAAATAACATCCCATTGTATTGCACTGTATTTTGCTTATCCATTCATCTGTCAATGGTCATTTGGGTTGTTTCTGCATTTTGGCTATTGTGAGTCATGCTGCTGTGAACATTGGTGTAGAAATACATCTGAGTCTCTGCTTTCAATTCTTTGGGGCAGGTACCAACCTCTTGTATCTCTGTAAAACTATCAAGGACTTCTCTTCCATCAGCTGAAGAAATGAGGGGTCAAGGTCTACCAAAGGGACAGACATTACATAGGTCAATGGTAGGCGGAATATGGGCAGGATGCAAAAGGATATTGGTGGGAATGTTTTCTTAGTATGAGAAAATATGGGAAAAAAGAATCAGGAAAGCAACTTTGGCTAAAAATTGAGACGAGTTCCCTGGTCATGGACTGTCAGAGTGTCCCAGGCACCCCGGAATACAGAGTTCCCAAACTGGGGGGGCTCGGGCCACGTCTTGTCCTCACATGTGTAGGTTTGACCTGTGCAATTTTTTAACTTTTTAAAATTAGTTACTTGCATTTGATAACAGGAAGATTTCATTTTAAAAATCCAGATTTCAGGGCTGGCCATGTTGCATAGTGGTTAGGTTTGTGTGCTCCACTTCAGTAGCCCGAGATTGGCAGATATGGATCCTGGGCGCAGACCTACACACCGCTCATCGAGCCATGCTGTGGCAGCATCCCACATACAAAACAGGAGAAGATTGGCACAGATGTTAGCTCAGCGACAATCTTCCTCACCAAAAATAAATAAAATCCAGATTTCTTGTTTCTCTTTAAAAATTTGATGCATTAGCAACACTGCCCACATTCCATCAAAGTGGCAAATGGCTGGAGGTGGTTGGCAGCTGCCCCCTCTGGAGTGGACACACACTCTCCAGGCAGCCACGGTCCCCATTCCTTTCCACTGTGAATTTGGCCTGTGTCATTCATTTGTATTTCCTTCCTGGCCCCTGAGAGAATTTGCATTTATCATCTCTGGTCTAACACAAAGCTTTCAGATCACAGGTGAAAAGCCCGAGAGCCGTGTGGACGAGTACTTTGGCCAAGGTGACATGGTAACCTGGATCCAGAGCTGGAAGGAGGACCCGTGTCACACGACCCCTTAGTCTGAGTGCTTTTTGTTTTTGTAATCAGGTACAATTGACATACGATAAACCGCACATATTTAAAGTACAAAATTTGATGAGCTTTGACATATGTATACACACGTGAAACCTACACCAAAATAAAGCTTATGAACATGTCCATTACTCCCAAAAGTTTCCTGTGCCCCTTTGTAGCCACTGCCTCCCTCTCCTCCCTGCCCACACCCCCTCCACTCGGCCAGGAGTCTCTGGGCGATCACTGATTGGCTTTCTGTCCGTCTAGATTAGTTTGCATGTTCTAGAAATTTATATAAATGGAATCAAACAATATGTACTCTTTTTCATCTGACTTCTTCCACTCAGCATAATTATTTTGGGATTCATCTATGTTGTTGTATGTATCAATGTATCAAGAGTCCATCCTTTTTTATTTCTACATAGTATTCTGTTGTGTAGCTATATCACAAATTTTTTTTTTTAGGAAGATTAGCCCTGAGCTAATATCTGCCACTAATCCTCCTCTTTTTGCTGAGGAAGATTGGCCCTGAGCTAACATCCATGCCCATCTTCCCCTACTTTATATGTGGGATGCCTGCCACGGCAGGGCTTGACAAGCGGTGTGTAGGTCCACACCCGGGATCCAAACCTGCGAACTCCATGCCCCGGAAGCGGAATGTGTGAACTTAACTGCTATGCCACTGGGCTGGCCCAACTATACCACAATTTTTTATCCAACCACCCAATTTTGCATCCAGTAATCACAATTTCTATTCAATCATGAACATATGAGTTATTTCCAGTTCTTGACTATTACAGATAAAGCTGCTCTAAACATTCTTGGACAATAAACTATTTTTTTTAAAGATTGGCACCTGAGCTAACAACTGTTGCCAATCTTCTTTTTTTTTTCTGGTTTTTCTCCCCAAATCCCCCCAGTAAAGAGTTGTATATTTTAGTTGTGTGTCCTTCTAGTTGTGGCATGTGGGACGCAACCTCAGCATGGCCTGATGAGCGGTGTTCTGTCCACGCCCAGGATCCGAACCGGTGAAACCCTGGGCCACCAAGTGGAGTGTGAGAACTTAACCACTTGGCCATGGGGCCGGCCCCCACAATAATCTTTTATTTCTCTTAGATATAGACCTAGGAGGGAATGACTGGATCACGTGAGAGATATGTGTTTAATTTTTAAAAATAAACTGTCAAATTGTTTTCCAAAGTAGCTGTACCCACCAGCAGTTTTGCATTCCCACCAGCAGTATTTGAGAGTTCTAATTGCTCCACTTCCTCACCCATACTTGGTTTGGACAGTCTTTAATTTTAGCCATTTTAGGGGGAGACTAAGGTTTCACTATGGTTTTATTTTGCATTTCCCTAATAACTAGTGATGTTGAGCATTTTTTCCTTGTGCTTATATCTTTTTTTTTCTTTTGGTGAGGAAGATTTGCTCTGAGCTAATGTCTGTCCCAATCTTCCTCTATTTTGTATGTGGGTCACTGCCGTAGCATGGCTTGACAAGTGGAGTAGGCCCATATCAGAGATCCTAACCCACAAACCTGGGCCACCAAAGCAGAGCACACCAGACTTAACCACTACACCACAGGGCTGGTCCAACCTTTTGCCCATTTTTTAATTGGCTTGCCACCTTTTGTGTGTGTGTGTGTGTGTGTGCAGAAGATTGGCCCTGAGCTAACATCTGTTGCTAATCTTCCCCTTTTTGCTTGAGGAAGATTGCCGCTGAGCTAACATCTGTGCCAATCTTCCTCTATTTTATGTGGGATGCCACCACGGCATGGCTTAACAAGTCATGCTAGGTCCACACCCAGATCCGAACCTGCAAACCCTGGGCTGCCGAAGTGGAGCGTGCAAACTTAACCACTACATCACCAGGCCGGCTGGCTTGTCTTCTTATCATTGAGTTGTAAGAGTTCTTTATGTATTCTAGACATATGTCCTTTATCAAATATATATTCTTCTAGTCTGCAGCTTGTATTTCCAATTTTGTAACAGTGTTTTTTCAAACAGCAAAAGTTTTTATTTTGATGAAGTCCAATTATTGTTTTTTTTTAAATTTTAGAGTTCATGGTTTTTGTATCAGATTTAAGAAATCTTTGCCAAATCCAAGATCATTAAGATTTTCGAGAAGTTCTATAGCATTAGCTCTTACATTTAGGCTATGATTAGCATAGGTGAAAAATCTGAGGCACATGTGTTTGAGTACTCGGCTAAGGTGACATGGTGAGTCAGATGCCAAACTGGCCCCATGTCACGTAGCTCCTTGTCCTGGGCACTTACTTTTTATTTATTTTTGGACTTAGTTGCAGAATTGAGTTCATCCTATTCCTTAATTCATAAGTGCACCATCACCAGCTGTCCAAGATAAGGTTCCTATTTTTAATTGTGTTCTATTATTTTTCAGCATTGGTTATTTCTTATTATCTCTGAGCCCAAGCCCATAATTTTATATTTTGATCTGTGATACTGAGGCTTGACCTCTAGGCTCATTTCCAAGATTACTTTGCCAGTTGGCTTCCTGGCAGGTTTTGCCAATGGGACGCACTGGTTGGAGACAGGAAGGCAGTAGGAACAGAAGAGCTGTCTTTCAGTTTTTCAGCTCCCAGCAGCCAAAGAGAGCCATGGCTCTCATCCGCAGCTTCCTTCATCACTCCCAGCACCAGGCAGCAGCACCAGTGGAGCCCCTACCTCAGAGTTCTGAGTACCAGACTTGCACACTCGCCATGGGGTTCCTTTCTTTGAACTCCTAGTTCTGATAACATGACCTCTTCTCTTTTGTCCAACCAGCCTTGTGTATGATAGATTTTTCTCTACACTTACAATGTTTCTGTTATCTCAGTGTCCGCTTTCTCGTCTCTCAGCCTTCCAATCTCCTTGTAATCAATTCCCTGTATTAAATCCTCTCTGTTTAAAATACCTGGAGTGGATTCTGTTTCCCTGATTGGACGCTGATTGATACATTATCCCCATCTCTTGCTGCTACAAAAGTACCTAACCTAATTTGTTTGGTATCCATCTTTGGATATGAATGAATTCTTGCAAAATATAGATTTTTTTTCTGTTGTGATTTTAGTTTATATGAATGCCATTGTGCTATATATCTCATTCTGTTTCTTTTCTTTCACTCAAAACCATTTTGTTAAGATCTATTCATGTTGGTGTTTTCCTTCTAGTTCTCTGTTTCTAATTACTGAATAATATTCCGTGGTATGCATTCACCTCATTTCATGTATCCTTTCCCCTAGAGATGGTCTCTGAGGTCGCCACCAACTCCTGGCTACTGCAAACAATACAACCTGGACTTACATGAGTGTTTCTATGGCATTTACCCCTGGAGTGAGAGCTGGCCAGACATCTGATGCTTTCTTTAGTTAAGTACATATCGCACATGAGGTTGCTGTCTACTTACAGTTGCTTATTTCCTTACGTCTTCACCAGTGTTTATGATCTGATATTCTAGTCTTTGCAAGTTTAGTGAAGACAACTATGATTTTGTAATTTTACTTTTCACTTCTTTGATTATTAGTGAGGTTGGGCATCTCTTTGTGTACTTGTTCATCTTACATTTTTCGCTTGTACGACTTGCCTACACATAGCCTTTGACCATTATTCCACTGGATTTCCCATCTTTTTCTTCCTGATCTTCAGGAGTTCCTTGTCTATCCTATTTACTCCCATTAGCTTAATACCTTGCAAACATCTTCTCTTCAGCTTTTGCCCTTCTTTAATCTTTATCTAATGTATCCTTTGTTAAACACAAAAATTTAACATTGTTGTAGCCAAATCAGTCAATATTTTACCCTAAGGTTTATGCTTTTGGATTCTTCTTTAAGAGTCCGTCTCCACCCCAAGGTCACAAATATATTCTCTAATCTTTTCTTCTATAGCTCCTTTCATAGCTTTATAATTTTACCTTTCCCATGTAAACCTTTAATCCACCTAAAATTCATGTTTTATATAGTATAAAGTAGGGATTCTAACTTTATTTTTCTTCAAAGAGTGGCCCATATTTCCAACTCTGTCTGATCTCTTCCCATTTTACAGTAGAAAAGTCAGGCCCTCCTCTTGGTAATAGAATTAAATCTCTAAGACAAACAACCTAAATTCATGATTGACTTAAATGTTTTAAGTGAGCTTTGACTAAACCAGGACCATAAAAAATAAGACAGGGAGATGATCATGTGCTTCAAGATCCCTCACCAGCTAGTTTTCTCTACCCCGTACAATGCCCCTCCTCTCTTATTACCCCACACTGAGGCTCCTTCTTTTGCCAGACATACCTCTGGCCATCCCCTGAGGGTCCCTTCCTCCTGATGACCTGCCTTCACACATGCCAGCCCTGTGGAATGTCCATGCCAGGCCACTTCCTTCTTCCCTGTGCCCCGCTCATCTCTCTAAGGCTGCTCGTGGGAATCTCTCCTGACCCACCCTTTCCGTGCGTTATTAGCACTGAAGTCTGCACTTGGCCCTAAATACCCTGGACTCATTAAGCTCAGGGTGTGTGTTTTGAGGGGGAAGCATCATAAAGATCTGCTTTTCAGTTTATAAAACCTTTTCATACTTTTTCACATTCTTACTCATTCTCACTCTCACTATAAAGCAGGCAGAGCAGTAAATGTTTCTCTCACTTACAAAGGAGGAAACTGAGGGTCAGAGAGTTTAAATCTCTTGAGATTTAGGCAAGTTGCCCGGCCATGTTGCAGAAACAATGAATGACCGGGACTGGACACCAGCGCCTCTAGTTCTAAGTCCAGGACTCACTCAACATACCCCATCTTTCTTAGCATGGGCACAGAGTCTGTCTGTGCAATTAGATGGATTGTGGCTCAAGGGCAAGGCAAGGTTGGAACCTCCAGAAAGCGCTTGCCTTACCTGACCCAAATGGACTGCAGGCGCAGAGGCCATTGCACTTGGAGCCTGGTCTTGAACTCCTGCTCTTTTGCTTGGGGCACTTACACTTGGCCCAGCCACAGAGCACAAGCCCTCTTCTGATACCATGTTCATCCTTGTGTAGCAGTGATCACAACTATAACTAGATCACCCCTGTGCCATTGGTATTTAATCCTGCCTCCCCTGCAAGTTCCATGAAGGCAGGGGCCCCAGCTGTCTTGTGCATAACTGTATTCTAAGTGCCAATTTCTGTACTCCATAAGTATTTGTTGAATGAATGCATGAATGAATGTTTCCTGTGCCTTCCAAGCCACTGCCTGGGCTCCTGTGCTGAAGGAACCAAGCACCTATATTAGCAATGCTGACACCCATATGACTTCAAGCCCCTCTACTGCAGTGTACCCCTTCCAGGTGGGCACCTGTGTTTGCCACATACCTTTAGGTTTAGCATGAAGTCCAGCCTGGGGACCAGTCCTACCACCAGGACATTTCTTTCAGCCCAAGTTCTGCCTGATCCCTGTCTGTTCTTCCTTGCTGGCCCTGTCTCCCTGGACTCTGTGTTCCAGCATGCCCTGCATCCAAGGTCTCCCAAATCAGAGTCCTCTCTGGCTCCTTCTAGAACCCAGCCTTATGGTCTGCACAAAACAGACTCTCAATAGATGAAGACAAATAATGAGCTCTTTATTCCTCTTGGGAGTCAGATTTTTAATCTGTCTCTTAGAAATGAATGGAAAACACAGCTGATTGGTAAGTAGGAAAAAATGCTCCCCACTTCCAGTAATGTGCCTACCCCGGACGAGGTTCAGAAATGTCAGCCATGAGAGAACACATCAGCGGTAAACAATCTCTCTAGAATGATTACTCTGGAAAGAAACATGGCTCTAAGCACTCCATAGGATGTGAGCCTGGTTAAGAGAACCACTAGAATATTCTCCCAGAACACCCAGGTCCTGCCTAGGTGAGCTTTCCATTAGATAGGGAGACTAAATCCTAAGACAGGTATAGGAAAACACACACACACACACACACACACACACATGCATGAGCACACGTACAGAATTGATCTAGAATGGCAGAGTGATTTTCGACGTAGGTCTTGGAGTCAGACAGAACAGAGTTCAAATTGCCTCTAATTTTTCCTAAGTAGTTTATCTAAAGCAAATTACTTCTCTGATTTGTCTCTTTATCTATGAACTGGGGTAATAATACTTAGCTCATAAGGTTGTTGCAAGGATTAACCGTGAGAGATAAAGTTCCAGGACTGCAGTAAGGGGCAGAGAAGGGGTGGCTGTTATTAGTGTCAGAGCTGGATTTTTAACATTTCAAAGCTGAGCGTGTAGATGTCAGGATGAAGCAGAATAAAGATGGGAGGGGATGGGTCCGGGGAGAGGGAAGCTCAGAGCTGGTCTTGGGAAGGGGGAAGAAAATGGTTTGGAAGAGAGAAGTGAGCAGGGTGTTGGAGGTGGGCACGAGGGCCCGTGAGGACACAGTGAGGAGCCAGCTCAGCTCCAGGTCCAGCTCTAGCTGTGGTCACTGCTGAATAGTCCCAGGGGGCAGTCTTGCATTTCCTCCGGATCTTATGCAATTCCTTGCTTTTTTTTTTTTTTTTTTAACTTTCCACTGAAGTAGCCTTGGACATTCTGCCCAGCGGCCTGAGAGGCCTGAGTGCGCCAGGCTGACTCACGGAGATGCCCTGCCCTTGAACACACCCTCCGACCCAGCCGTCGTCTCATCCCGCTCAGGGCTCAAGCGGACAAAGCTTGGGAGGGAGGTCAGGGAGCAGCAGACATCTCTGAAGTTCGTATGGAAAGACAACTCTCATTTTGTCTCTTGTCTTTTCATTTTAACAAGCCAGAGGAAATCTTTCTGTGTTCCAAAGTTTCTCTTGCTTGGGAAAAAGATCATATTGAAGGACTTGCTATCCCCAGTGTGGTCCTTACATCAGCAGCATCAGTGTCACCTGGAAGCTTGTGTGAAATTCTGATTCCAGGGTCCCACTCCAGATCTGCTGAATAAGAACTTGGGGGGTGGTTCCCCAGAATTGGTGTCTTTAACAAGCCCTCCAGGAGATTCTCACACACACTAAAGTTTGAGAAGCCTGACTTAAGGCACAGTGTGGATACATCAGCCTCTCTTGAGCCCGTGTACATCGGCTGTACCTACCTTTCACCATGTGATTAAAACAAAGTCTATTTCTGGCCAGCCCCGGTAGCCTAGGGGTTAAGTTCACTGTGCTCCACTTCAGCAGCCAGGGGTTGGTTCCCAGGCGCAGACCTACATACTGGTCCATGGCCATGCTGTGGCGGTGGCCTGCATACAAACCAGAAGAAGATTTGCAACAGATCAGAATCTTCCTCCCTCAAAAAGAGGAGGATTGGTGACGGATGTTAGCCCAGGGCAAATCTTTATCAGCAAAAACAAAAAAGTCTATTTCTATTTAAGGCAACAGGAAGTTCATGTTAAAACACAGTTGCCAAAGACTTTGTTTCAAAATATAGAAGATTCTTAGAGAATTCCACTGTGGATCAGCCAAGAACAATCATAATACAAACTGAGCTTTAGAAATGTAGATATTTGGATGGACCTACTGTATCAGTTTGAATTCTTTGATTGCAAGCAAGAGAAAAGGAATCTCTATCTCAAACAGAAGGAATTTAGTAGAAGATACAGGACTGCTTACAGAATCAGAATCGGAAGACTCAGTCTCAGAATGGCCAGGAACCGAGGCAGGCCCTAGGTAGCGGGAACTAATGGCCAGTCTGGATAGGGAGCTGCTACAGGGATTAAGTGACTTCGGTGGCTTTCTGGAGCTGCATCTGTCCGTCCAAGATGCAAATTTCCAGGAGAGAATCTGATTGGTCAAGGCACAGTCACCTCCCAAGCTCTGGCCCACGGAAGACAGGACTCCTTGACTGATGGTCCCAGTGCCCCTCCAGGACTGTATGCAATGGGTGCTGGACGGTTCCTCAAAGCAAAATCTGGTGCAGCTCCCAGACTTGAGTGGATGGAGCCGACAGGCCAAACAGCGGCTGCGCCCTGCCTCCCGAGGCTGGCTGGGTTTGCCTGGACATGAGCAGGAGCAATCCAGATGTGTAAACCTTAAAAGAGATGAAAGGAAATGGGAGAGTTTTCTTAGAGAGGCTGGGGGAGTTCAAAAGCTAGAAAAAACAGAATGGAGAGCATGGTATGATTAGGTGGAGTTGTGAAGGCCAGAGAGAATGACCTTAGGTAATGACTTCAAGAAGCCCAGCTTCTGGAAGCTGGCAGGGCAGAGGCACTGCATGCTCCTGAGAGACAGGGAAGGAGGCACGGGTTCAAAGAGGTGTCTGTGAGAGCCCCCCACAGGGTGCAGGGTCCTGATGCGGGCTCTGCTGGGAGTGCAGGCCCCCAACACCCACAGTAACATGAGCACCCAATGCAAAAGGACGTCACCCGTTCAGGACAATGGCGTGGTGGTGCTGTGGTGGGGTGGCCAGGGGGCACGGGAGGAGGCCTTTCAGCAACATTTGGGCTATGGGTGTGTGCCACATGACAGCAAGGACCCCAAAGAGACAACCTAACCAGGATATGCTGGAGACCATCCCCCACACTGCCAGTGTGTGAGGACTTACAGACCTCGATATTTTTAGAGAAATGTTGAAAATACCAACTTCTATCAAAAGATAAAAGCTGATCACAGCTATTGAACCTCAATTAAAGGCACTAGAAAAATACGTAAAAAGTGGAAAAATCAGTAGCATTTAATGAGCACCTACCATGTGGCAGACGTAATGCTTAACCCTTAATGTTATTTCATTTAATGCACAAATAACCCCGACACCTCTATTTTACAAATAAGAGTTTAGGTGACTTGCTCGTGGTCATGCAGATAACAGGTGGCAAAGCCAGTGTTTGAGCCAGGCACGTTTAACTGCAAAACGTGTACTGAATATTATGTTAGCAAAGTGTTTATTATTATTCAGTTTACTAGTAAATTGACTTGTAAAAGTTTCTCCATGATGCCATCAGAAATAATGCTTTTATAACACTAAATGCATATATATTATTCTACAAATAATCAGAGGAGGAAAAACCTACACTTCTCTGTGGTATTTGTTCACTTTTTACATAGTAGCTACTTTATGTACACAGGAGGCATTTTATATATATTGCTTAATGCTAGGAATTCATAGAGATATGTATGGTTACAGACACAAAATATATACAGTTATTTTATGTTCTAATTTCTTTTTAGCTGGCCAAGTAGAAAGAGAGCCCATCAAAAATTATATGCCTAAAAAACTCTTGGCCAACAGTGGCATAAAACACCACGAAAATCCAAAACTTCTCTAAAAAAAATTGTGAACTGTTTTAGTACCAAATAAGGCAGGGCCAATGGCTTAGTGTCTATTACACACTGACCCCCCTGAAGTCAAGTGAGGATGGGGTCTGAGAAAGCCAACAAACTCAGTAACTGCCCCAGGCTGGTTTAAATAATGAAACCAAGGCCCTATAGTTCACCTTCTGACTATTTATTCCTGAAGACCACTACACAGTCACAAAGTCAATGGGAACCAACGCTGGAGGTTCTGAAGTCATTCGAGGGGAGGTGTGTGCGTGGGGGTGTGTGTGGGGGGGGTTGGAGGGTGTGAGGGTGTTGAGGGGGCGGGGAGGGGTACAACCCAGAGCAAAAAATAGATGCAAGGCTTTGGAAAGTCCTTTTGGGGTGCAAGGATATCAACAATGTTTTCTCTAGCGGGGACTTCATTTTGCAGGGAATTGAAGTGGCCTCTCTGGAATCTTCGAGAACATTGTGACTCACAACCCCAAGGCCTGCAGCTTAAGTTTTAGGCAAAAGTTGCTCCCCGGAGTGTCATCCACAAGTACCACCCTCCTTGAACAGCATTTTAATAGCATCTCCTTCATTCTAGAACACTGACGTTCCAATTTGATAGCTGGACGTTGACAAGTTCCAGCGTCAGCCTATGCCCAAGGAATCCCCTTTCCCTGGTGTCCCCCCACTCCATTCTCCCACACATACTTGCTCCCTGCTTCTGCACTTCCCTCCCCAACGGCCGAGGTGTTTGGAAAGCGCAGTCTGTACAGGATTCACCCCCCTGCTCACGCCAGTGCTTAGCACTATGCTTTATATTTGGCTGGTGCTGAATAAATGCCTAGAAAACGCTAAATAAAACAAATTCTGTGTACCTCATTTAGGAGCTCTTGCTGGCTTCTGGCTTTAGGGGCAGATAAACTTCTGTTTTTTTAATGCTCACCACAGATTAGAAGTGTGTAAACAAAGTGTCCGCACATAGTAGGTTTGATAAATATTGATTGACTGAATGAATAAATTAACTGAAGAATGCATGCAGGGAAAAGAAGGTTAGAATAAGCATTTTAGCAGTTCTCAAAGCAAGAGGAATAGTCAACAGTGAGGTTGTGGACATGCTTCATTTCATACTAAAATTCATTAAAAATCCACAATTCCACAAGTTGCACGAACAACTAAAACACTTCTACTTATCACTCCAGTGTCTTTATACTATATTATCAGCATATCGGGGCAAGCGCCTTTTAAAATATCTCAAGTTATCTTAACTTTCAAAATTATCAAATTTTTTAAAAGAAGAGGCTCCGTTCAAGGGAAACTTTGAAACAGAATTTAACTATAAACAAATGCACTTCGGTTCTTTCCTTCTAGATTGCAAAGGTCAGCCTACTTTCAAAGGTCTGGGTTTTCTTTAGTGAGGAAGATGTGCAAATTAGGAATTAAACGGTAAAGTCAGACGTCCTCATCTGCAAATGCGGCTTCTCTGCTCTTTAATAGGCCTCTCTCCTGTTTGGTTTGAGATAAAGTGGCCCCAATTATTTTAGAACCCTTTAAAGGGAAAGATATCCATAAATTAAGCTACAGTCCTCTCCTTCCTTCCCAGAGAAATTAAATTCTTACCTTAAATGACTTAAATCGCATTGCCCAGAATCAGACAAAACTCCCTTCTGTAGGATTACAAAAGATGGACACAGCAGCACAGAATTTTGGAGCTAAAAAGATAAATAGAAATAGATATAAACACACACCCCACTAGCAAAATTCAATAGTAAGATCAAAGCTAAACCTCCTCCTTCACAGAGCTCCTGTTAAGATTTTTTTTTGCCTCCTTTACACCATAATCTGAGTCTTGGATACTTTCGTTCCTATTCAGTCTCAAGATCAAACAGCTCACACACATCTGCTGGGTTTTTTTTTTCCAGGCATTCAATAATTGATGGGGGTAAGGGGAGAAGAGGAGTTTGAACATCAACATAAAGGCAACAGCAAAATACACCATCACACTCCTTCTGCCCATGGAAATGAGGGGTCCAGGGGGAGATGTGTGTGTGTGAGTGTGCAAACATTTATAAGAGGTAGTACCGACAGGTTCCAAAGAGAATTTTCTCAGAATACTTGCCCTACCATTTAAAATGATCTTTCTTAAAATAGAAAATATCATTTCTTTCATCTCTTTCCAGATGGAATCCTGCCCTTGACCTGTTCTGAGAGCAATGAGTCCAGAGCCTGCTCTCGGGAAGCATGCAGTGTTAGGTGGGAGCTGGGTGTGTACATATACAAGTGGAGCAGGAGGCAGAAGGTAGTCAACCGGGATCTAGTCAACAGGGATCTTTTGTGGAAGTTCAGGGCAAGAAATGCTGGGCTATGACTAGGGAATGGAGAAGGCTTCCTGGAGGAGGTGGTATTCAAAGAGGGCTTTGAATGATTCATAGGGTTTTGCTAGAGATGCAGATGGAGCACATCCCAGGCAGAGGGACTGGGAGGAGCACAGTGGTGGTGGAAAAATGCAGGTATGTTCAGGGTCCAGAGTAATTGGGATGCATGGGGTGGCGCTTGGGAGAGACCATGGAGACCAGTGAAAATTCTCGTGGCAGGACGGAGGATCAAGGACACAATATATGGCAATGCAGTATTTGTTCTTCACTTTATTTTTCCTCTAGTCCCAGGTATTCCCTGTCCCCACCCACCCCCAAATATTATCCTTCTGTTTCCAAATAATAGGATTCGGCAGCATGCTTAGGTTACCTGGTATAAATGATGCAGCTTAAGAAAAGCAATGTCCAGCAATGAAATATCAAAATAAGTGTGAAGAATCAAGCCTAAACAAGCTCCAAGAGGCAAGACTTCATAGTTTCTTCGTTTACTACCTTCTCTGTGGGTAATATGGCTTCTCCTCCAAATGCAACGAGCTCCGCTGTTTGAGGGGCACAGGCCTGGTCTCTCTGCCCCTCTTACAGCCCATTGTATTAGTCAGGTTAAGTAATGCTAGCTGCTATAACAAATAACCCCCAAATCTCAGTGGCTTAATACAATGAAAGTTTCTTTCTTGCTCAAAGTCCAGCACAGCTCAGCAGCTCTCCTGGGTGACTCTGCATCCGAGACTCAGGCTGTTTCCACCTGCCACTAACCTGCAGTGTGACCTTGGGCAAATCACTTCCTTTCTATGGACTTCAGAGTCTTCATTTACATGATGGCGCTTACTGTCCTTGCTCACCTACCTTATAGGTTTCTTATGACTGTCAAATGCTTAGTAAACAATAATTATAATTACAAAAACAGTTAATATTCATTTAAGTTCTTCCTACGCAAAGACACTGTACTATGTGTTATAGCATTGTTTCGTTTAATCCTCATGACAACACTGTCACAAAGGACCTCCCCTTATTATTATAATCGTTCAATGGGTTTGCTTTTGCATTCATAAGTGAGACGTAATTGTAAAAGACTATTCCTTGAACACATCAAGCACACTCCCACCTCAGGGCCTTGCCGTTGCTAGTCCCTCTTTCAGGAATGCTCTGCCCCCATTATCAATGTGACTTACCCTCTCCCTTCCTTCATGTCTCCAGCCTCATGTCGTCCTATCCACTCATCTATCCCAAGTATCACCCCTACCCCATCATCCTTCTTTATCCTCTGACTCTGGATTGTTCTTTACAGCATTTTAACTCGAACATACGGGGAGTTTGTATAATTATTTACTGTCAGTCTCCCTGAGTTGTAAGCTCCATGAAAGCAAAGACTTTATTCACTGCTGTATCTCCAGTACCTAAACCAGGACTTAGCACAGCGTAGGTTCTCAGTGAATACTTGTTGAGTCAATGTGATCCAATCTATATTCTATGCTGCAAATGAATGTGGGAAAATGATCCTTTGTTACTTGACTTCCCTTTCACTGCAAAGGAGCTGTATCAAAAAGACCACTCCAGTATTTAGAGGGATCTGAGTCTAAACATTGACCCCTTCAAGTTTCGGGTGAAGAAATCTACCAGCTGCAACCTGTCAGTTCTCTCCTGGTGAAAGGTTAGAGGGGAGCACGCTCCCTTCCAGCCAGTTCCCAGGCATGTGGGTCGCCCGTGCAAGCCTTAATCAAGTTATCATATCTGGCCAGCGTCTCCTGGATCCCGTCACTTCTGAATGAGAAAAAATTTGCAAACAAATTTCTAGCAGCAGGAAATTGGTGCTCTCCTGCAAGGCTGCCTGAAAAGCACCTGCACCGTCGGCAGCCTCCCTCCCACTCCTGCTGGGAGGCGGCTTCAAGCCTTTGGCTGTGGGACTGGAGAGTTCTCTGCTCATTCACTTCCAATCTAGCTGCCCCTCCAAAATACTGCTCCGGGACCAGAACTGCCCAGGCCAGGTCCTGATGAAACATGAACCCACGTCCAGGCTGGTGCCTCTCCCTGGTGGACTTTCCTGAATTGCTCTGGTCGAAGGAGAGGGCTCTGCCCAGAAATCAAGAAGCCTATCACCACCAGCAAAACCTGCCCTCCTCATTGTCCCCATGCTAAGGGGCATTTGATTAAGTGCCAGGAAAGTTCACTTTAACTTATAAGAACCCTTGTTCAGCTCTTCCAAGAAGGAAGGGCTGCACTGGCCTCTGGACTTTAGCTATATGTGTCCAACTGTTTTGATGTTTTAGTGAAAACTGTGAGAGAAAAATAAAAAGCCGTTGCCCCCTTCATCAGAAAAGAGAGTTTTTCCCCCCAGGAGTGAGTTTTACTGGAGAAAAAGAGCTGAAAGAATAAAGATATTGGTAGAGCTTAATGCCATAAATCTGATTAATTTACCTTGTGACACTCTCAACAAAAAAGTTAAGGGTCAGAGTCTTGCCTGTGAAGTGACCTTTCACCTGTAGCCAAGGCGGTCACAATGGGGGCCTGAGCCGCCTGTCACAGCTACCTGCTGCTTCCCACAATGAGATTGGACACAGTTTTCAACATGATGGAGAACACCTCTAGAGCAAGCGGCCTTTGTTCTTTCTGCCTGCCGAGTGGAAAGGGTCCAGGCCAGCATCTTCGCCTCCCAGTGTTCAAAGAGGACCAGACAAGAGCTCATATCTCTGGGACAGAGAGGAAGGAAACTAAAAGAGAGAGCTCCCTCTATGATTCCTTGCATGAACATATATTTAATAACTTACAGAAGATACAAAGATGAGTAAGCCTCGGTCCTTGCCCTAAGGGAACACAGGGGACCATGTCACCAGCTAAAACAGGATGTTACCAATGCCTAACACATGGGAGCTTCTGGGTGCCTGGTCACCAAGGATGAATGACTGAGTGATCCAGGAGGGCACTTTGTATGAAGGAAGACACTGTAGGAGATGGAGTCTGGAAATCCCAGACTGAGAAACTCAGAGAATGACCGCCACGTCCGTCTCTTAAATTACGCCAGTGCACTTTAGGGATGGAAAGTCAGGTGACCGTCCCCCTCTTCTCACTTTTATGTTAAAAAAACATCTCAGATTGGTGAAGATCTCATGAGGCACAAACAGCTTCCACTGGCCCCCGTCCCGGCAGCACTTTCTGGGAACGTGTGGCCCCGCGTAGGATACTTAACGTTCCTCTGTTCCAGCGTGTTGCCACATCGTGTTGCCAGCAACGCTTACAGCTTTCCAGTTTTGCGTTTCATCTCAGCTTTAGCAGAATGTATTAATCAAGGAGAACATCTGGCAGAATGGCATAAGAAATGGGAACCAGACGCTCCGTCAAGCGCCACCGAGAGCTGTTTATCCGTGGAATTAACCTTTTGTTCGACATTTGTTTTGTGGTGGGGTTGTGCTGTGTTTTTAAATTCACAATTCGCCCAGTCTCTTCTAAAGTTTTGCTGATTCAGCGCTTCGCACGCCTGGCAGAAGGCAGTTTTCAACAGCTGGCAGCCATGGAGGCTTGACAACCCTCCAGTGGGCAGCGGAATCTGGCTCCCTTATAGATTTACGAAGCCCCAGGTGGGCCCAGGTGGGCTCATGTGAGAATCCCAGGCAGGCCCAACTCCATCTGCACACCGAAATTGTGTCCAGACAGGAGGCTAGGCACACTCATCTTCCAAATTCACTTTGAAACAGCTCGAAGTGTGAAAGGAAGTTATTGCTGCTGAAAGTGGCATTCAGGCAAAACACCAAGAAGTGCTGGGGAAGAAGGGAGGGAAGGAGGAAGGAGGGAGGCATGTACCAGAGAGAGTACATGCCAAATTAGCCCAGAGCACACGATGCCTCCGTGCCTGTCCGGTCTCCTCAGTGTTGGTGATGGGAACCCCTTCTGAGGGGCACTGACCATCAGACAGGCTCTCCCTGAAGGCTCAGTTGCAAGAAGGAACGATGAGTCCTCATGGGTCAACCCCTAAGGGATCATCCAACACTAGGCATGGCCCAAAAGGGGGTTGTTATTGTTGTTGTTTTGCCTGGGTTTACATGGAAGCCCAAGATATAAAGCAGAGCAGAGTGAACTGGCTCTGGCTGAAGCAGAAGCAGGACGTGGCCAGGAGTCCACTCCCTGAGACAGGTCTTCTCCCTTCTCCCACCCCCACCCCACCCACCTCAGCGGGCCCACAAAAGACACCGAGGGTGAAACCAACCGATCTCTTCTAAGGCCCACGCTGATGGAAGGCATGAAAGGAGGGAATTGACTGACCTGTGAGTTCGTGGTAGCACTGGGACCAGAAGTGGGTCTTCTGTCTCTCAGGCAGGTGCTTTCCCTGATACCCCAGGCTAGGTGTGTGCCTGGGCATCCCTACTTCCTGATTCCACAGAGGAAGAATGGAGGCCTCTACAATTGCAGGAGAAGCAAAAGGAAGCACACTTAGGGCTGTGGGTCCTCCCCATCCCAGGACGCATTCCCAGCTGGGGGACACGTACTGCATGAGGCTGAAACATTCTAAAACCAGCTCTGGCCCAAGATTCAGACAACCAGACTTCGCCTTGGTGCCATATGTCTGGCATCTTAGAGATTTCATTTTACATTGAAAATATAAACATCAAAATAAAGGAAAAACTGAATTCATTCAATGCTTTTTCAATGGTTTACTTGTGATTTATTAATTTTTTTAAATACGAAAATCAAAGAGAACCACAAAACAACAGATTGCATATTCTCCAAGCAACTTATAGCCTGATGCCAGTGTGAGGCCTCTCTTAAATAGGACAGCCTTGACATGTTGAAAGATGTATTTCAGTCTAGAAATCGATGAGAGAACATGATATAATTTGAACAGATGAATAACGTGAGCAAAAGAAGTTCCCTGGCTCCTAGAAGACGTTGCTTTGGAAGATTATCCAGACTTGCAATTTAATACCAGATGTTGGCATCTGGAGAGAACTTGATTTGACAATTTGGCAGGAAATATGAAGAAAACACAATGGCAGTTTAAAAAAAAAAAGTTTAAAAAAGGATTACTGCAATGGCCCAGCGGAAAAGTCCTGGAATGTCAGAAAGCCGGAGTTTATCACCCGTGAAGCTCAAGTGATGTCAAGTGCAGCCTGGGCCCAGGAAGGCTCCGGAAGGTTGTCTGAGGGTGAGGAAAGGAAAGGTTCTTTCGTGAGCTCCACGAGGCAGTCAGTGGTGGGAGGAAGCGGGCCAGAGGGTATGGCTGGTGCCTGTGATGTGGCTGCAGGGCCGAGAGGAAATGGCCCTCCCAACCTGTTATTACAGCAGCTGTGGTTGGGCCCAGCCTGACAGCTCGGCGCTGGCAGAGAACACAGGAAGCTGGCTGCCCCAGCCATTAGCACAAGCGGGAACAGACAGCAGTCCCAAGCTCTGGATTCCAGGACACACCACTGCAAACTCATTCTAACAGCCTGACCGTCCTCGACACTCACACCCTCTTCTCAACCAGATAGAACGTTGATTTATACCTTCTCGTATAACTTACATGCAGTGAAATACTCAGATCTTAAGTGCTTGATTGGGTTTGACAAATGAATACACTCATGTGCTCCATACCTTGATCAAGACACAGAACATTTCTATCACCCCAGAAATTTCCCTCATGCTCCTTCCTGGTCAACACCCCTCCATATAGACACAACATGGAGCAATGACTCATCTGATTTCTGTCACACAGCTTAGTGTTGCTGTTCTAGAACTTTATCTAAATGGAATCATCCCATGTATCTCCTTTTGTGGCTGGCTTCCTTCATTCAGTGTGTCTTTGAAATTCATACATGTTGTTGCACGTATCAGTAGTTCCTTCATTTTTTTTTTCTTTCTGAGTAGTATTCCTCTGTATGGATGTACCACAAATACCATAATTTGTTGTTTATTCATTCCCCTGTTGTTGGACATCTGGGGTGCATCCAGTTTTTAGCTACTATGAATAAAAACTGCTATGAACATTCCAGCAGAAGTCACTGCGTGGACATATGATTTCATTCCTCCAGAGTCAATACACAGGAGGGGAATTGGTGGGCCAGAGGGTAGATGTATGTTTAATTTTTTAAGAAACTGTCTACCATATTTCCAAGGTGGTTGTTTAGAAGTTCACATTTAAACTACTAACATCCTGGTGGTCCCTGTGCTTCAGGCTGTGTGAATGACCACACTGTGGTGGAGTGCGGGTGGAGACGTGAGGACAGAGGAGAGCACACTCGCCTGGGCGTTGGGACATCTGAGTCAGGTTTTTGCTGAAATGTCTGGGTCTCAGTTTCCTAATCGGTTGAGTGAGGCGGTTGGACAGATGATGCCCAAGGGTATTTCTAGTCCCATTATGATATAATGAATCTTCTATTTCATCATTTTCTAGGAAAGTAAAACAAATACCTTAGTGACTATTCTCTTTAAAAGCCAATGTCTGCTTTGTAACCTCCTAATAGAGTGACTAGATTTGTCACCTAACAATTTCAGGCCCTGGGTCAGTTATGACACTTCTAACTACAAGGAGCGAAAGTCCCACTCAAAGTGGCTCAGCCAATAAACAGGAGTTACTGGCTCACGGACCTGAAACAAGCCCAGAAAGAGAGGCCAGGGATGGGGCATGGAACGACCAGGGTGCCCGCTGCCCTTCTTCTCTGCAGTTCTCTTGTCTTTGCCCTCCTTTCTAGGATGGCTTCTTCCTTAGTTTGGTAGCAAGATGGCAGCAGTTCCAGGCCTCACTTCTACATACAGCAGAAGAGAAACTAACCTTTCCAGTAGTTCTTTCTTAACAATAAGGAAACTTCTTTCCCAGAAGTTCCTAGAAAACTTCCCCTCGTGTCTCGTTGGCCTGCACTCGATTACTCGCCTTCTCCCAACCAATCTCTGTGCGCAGGACAATGCCGTGAGATTACTGGTGCAGGCCTGGATTCCTGGGCCAGTCAGCGATCTGTTAGATTTATCAGCCCTACTAACAAAGCTGGCATAAGGCCCATTTCCCCTAAAGCAAGAGATTGTGTGGAGATGGGATAGGCACCTCCTAAAAAAGAAGGGGGGATGGATATTTAATAGGCAACCAGTGTCTGCATAGAGCCCTTCTTCACGAGTACAGAAATGCACTACACAGCCTTTACTGGGAGCTAATGGAATCTTAAGGGATTACACGGAAAACCCAGAATCAGAGGCAATTCAGGAAGTGAGGTAGGTTAATTATGATCACAAATACTTTTCAGCTCCTCCCATCAAATGGTGGAGTCTATTTCCCCATCCCTTGAAGGTGGGCTGGCCTTGTTTTTGCCAATAGAATGTGGCAGACACAATATTGTGTGCTGTTTCACCCAGGCTTGCAGCTTCTTCTCCTGTCCTCTTGAAACATTCCCAACACCATAAAAGGAAACCTGGGCTAGATGATCAGATGGTGAACCCATACAGATAGGAGGCCCAGTGACAGCCAGCACCAGGACCCCAGATATGTGAGTCAGCCATCATGGATCCTCTAGTTCCAGTCAAGCTGTCACATGACTTCAGTCACATGAGTGACTCAGGGCAAGAGCAGCAGAAGAACCACCCAGCTGAGCTCAGCCAACCAATGGAATCATGAGAAATAAGAAATCGTTATTGTTCTAAGTCCCTGTGTTTGGTGTGGTTTATTATGCAGCAATAGGTGACTGAGTCAGGAAGGGCCTCTAAAACTCCTCCAGTCTCTCCAGTGGTTGATTATCCACTGAGCCTGTTAGGTACACTCGCTACTTGCTGAGATACGAAGCAGCCCTTTCATGTTTGGACAGCTCTACTAGAATGTTTACCTACTGGGAGGCAGACTCAGCCTCCTGATGCCTTAGCCCTAGTTCCCTGCCACTCACTGAGGCCCTAGAGAACAAGTTCAACCCCTCAGCTTCATGGGAGCACTTCAGCTCTCTGCATTCTTATCTATCCACAAAGGATAGTCTTTCTCCAGGCTAAACAATCTTAGTCATCAAACTTTTCTATCGCTGATGGAATGGAAGATAGTGAACCTCGAGGGCCAGACCAGTTAGGAGACCGTTGCAATACTAAATGATGCCATGATGGTACCCTGAAACCCTGGGGCCATGGCCAGAACATCTCCCAGGCAGAGGCTGGTCAGACCTAGGGAACCACCAGCCAACTTGGTCAGTATAAGGCGGGCTTCTAGAGAAGACAGTTTGCTAGGCTGCCGGAAGCTGAATAGGGCTTGAAACAGAGAGTGGCAGGGTGTCTGAAGGGGAGGCCTAGGGCTCAAGGGGCTGGTTCTCTCTGTGTGTGTGCTAGAGGTTGGAAGGGAGAGAACAGGAGATACTCGGCCAAAAATCAGATCAGCAGGGGGTATGCAAAGCAGAAGAAACAGGCAGACAAGAGGGTGCAGACTTTGGTCCTGGTTTAAGAGAAATGAGGCCAGCAAGAAGGGCAGAGCTAGTGCTCTCTGGCTGCTGCATGGTGGGTGGGCTGGAAGTAAAGACCCCGGCCCAGCAGACAGACACCACTGAGAGCTATGTGCCCTGGAGGAGCTGGCCTGCAGGCAGGGCAGGAGAGGCCCCTGGCTTTACAATATCTTCAGGCTGACTTCAGTCACTCCTTCTCCTGCCCCGCTGCCTTGTCATGGGAGTCCTGGGCCACTGGCAAATAAGCCCCCAGTCTCCCAGCAGAGAAGGAACCCATGGCAGTCGGCCCCAGGCTCTCAGAGAGCTGGGTGAGGACGTGTGTCCGCCCCAGCAGCCCTCAATTGCCCTAGGACAGAACCACATTTCTTTCTTCTCTTTATGCTCTGGAGCATACTTGAGCACAGGGCTTGTAGGAGGCTTTGATAAATATTTATCACGAGAACTCTGCTGTAGTCAAACAGAAACTGCACGTTGACATGCCTGGATGAGATTCCTTCAAGCTACTCTTCCCACTCCAGGTTCTCAGCAACCTCTGGCATCAGCCTCCCACCTCCACCTGTGTGATCCTCAGCAGCTGAGGGGGGAGTCGGGGAGCCCTCCTTGGACTGGCATGTGGAAGGTGGCCCTGTTGAGGACATAGTGTGTCACAGGTGGAGGAAATGGAAGGCGTGGTTCAGGACCTGACTCCTGCAGCAGACTCCCCTGTCCTCTGAGGCCCCGCTTTATGCGGGGGCGGCAGGGGGCGGGGGAGGGGGGCGCCTAGAAGCACTCAGGCCAGACCACAGATCACAAGCCCAAAGAGCAGGTAGCTGTGGAGAAGGAAGGTAATTCCTGCTGTTCTGTGGGGAGACCAATGCCTTCCTCAGGGCGTGGTGGGCTCCACAAGGAGGATTCCAGGGGAAACATTACAAGTGTAAGGAACAGCGGTGCCGAGCTGGCTCTGCAGGGGGCAGGAGAGCAGCCAGACAGGAGCAATTTGAGTCCTGGAACTAATTCCCAGCCACCTTACCTCCTTCAGCCTTTTTTATAAAAATGTGAGGCCTCTGGGGCCAGCCTGGTGGCATAATGGTTGGGTTTGTGCACTCTGCTTCGACAGCCCGGGGTTCACGGGTTCGGATCCTGGGCACAGACCTAGCACCGCTCATCAAGCCACGTTGTGGCGGCATCCCACATAAAAGAGAGGAAGATTGGCACAGATGTTAGCTGAGCAACAATCTTCCTCACACCCACACACACACAAATGATAACAATGTCATGCCTCAACTTTTCTTGGTTAGCCAGTCACAACATCCTGAGCTGCTGTGCACACCCTCCACCTCCCCCCACTCTTGGTGGTGTAGGTTTTCCTGAGATTTTACATGATTTCCCCCTCACAAATGATGATCTCCACACTCCTGGATCTGGAAATGAGAAAAGAAATTAGCAGGTGACTACAGACTTATCACTTCCTCCCTCTTCCTGTAGAAAATACATCAAGAGATCATTGTGAATCTTTAGGTGGAAATCACATGAATACTCTCCGTTTAAAACTTAATGAGGTGAAGAGGGTGAGATCAGATCAGTCCAGGAGGTCTGTGTGTGCCGAGGCGTTTGTGAACAACCAGAGAGCGAGGCCCTCAGCGAGGTCACTATTATCACTATTTGCCTCAAAATGTAAAGATGGCTTTAATAGACATAAAGGGAGTAGGAAGGCAGCTTTTCATCTAGGATGAAACTATTATTTTTTAAGCAAATCCTAAAAAGTCAGATCATCCCACAATACAGTGGGGGAAAGAAAGGGATTTGGTAAAAGTTATGTCATCAAAATGCTGAATTATCAAACCTAAAGACAGCTTTTGATAGCAATTAAGAAAAAAAAGCACCCTTCTGGGAACCAAAACTCTTTGAGATGAAGAAAGTGAGGCTCGAAGTGCGTATAAGTGATTTATCTACAATGAAAGGCATTTAATCTCTTTGCGTTTCACCCCACAAAATCACCAGGCTTCAATCAGAGGGCACGAAACCCAATCCGTTTGTTTCAGGCACAGAAAGGGCTGAGCGCTATCCCAGGGCCAGGAAGTCAGCCTCGTGACCAGCAGCATCTAACAGCTTCCAAGTGCCCCCACCAAATGGTGCAGCGCGATAAGGGTTAAACCAGGCACGTCCGGAGCAAGCGCTCAGATCTGCTCGTGCAGAGGTGCGTGCAAACCGCCAAGGAGCAAGGCCCTTCTGACGAGTTCCTTCTCTTATCTTGATGGCAGGGGTATTCGGTGCTCTCTATGTAACCCCAAAAGCCTTGAGTCTGACAGCAAAGTTTGCAAAGACTGTCTCCAGGCTGCAGCCGTTGCAAGTGCTTTTGCAAAGATTAGGCTGTTTGATAAACAGATAAACTTGGAGATGGAAGGGCCTTTAGAATGTGCCCAACTCAGCTCTCTAGACCTTTTTTTTTAAACAGAGGAGAAAGTTGCAGCTCAGAGAGGGGGCAAGAATTACCCAAGGACACACAGTGACTTGCGAGCACAGGAGCCAGGATGAGAATGCAAAGTCTGCTCACTGCCTTGCACAGCCTCCCCTGGGGAAGGCTGCTTCTCAAAAGGTCCCCAGAACTCTCCTTCAATTCCAGCTTTCTCCCTCCACCAGTCAGCCCTGTCTCCTGCTTTGCTGTTGCTGACGTTGCATGAGGAGAACCGGGAGCATGAAGCATATTACTATTTTTGCCGATGAGTCAATCAAGTCTCAGCAGTTGAAGACATTCCCACTCCAACTCTAAAGTTAAAAAAAAAAAGTTTCTTAGGTGGCACCACCTGGGTCTGTTGCTGAATTCCAATTCCCTGAGCCCCATCCCGGTATAGAGGTTTGGCGAACCTCATTTTCAATCAGCACTTCTGGTGATTCTTCTAATCAGGCAAGTCTGGAAAGCCATCCCTGAACAGACCAGGTAGCTGTACTTCCATTTTGTTTCCTCTGCATGGCATTCAAGGCTCTGCACTGTCAGGCCTCAAGCAGCCTTTTCAGCCTGCTTTCCTGGGGTTCTGCCCATCACATTCCCACGCAGCAGCCTCATGGAACCTTTTGGTGTTTAATAAAATTGCATTCATGGTGGTGAGAGCTACCACTTACTATGAGCCTCTAAAGTACCACACAAGCAACACCTCATTGCAATGCCTCTCCCAGGGGGATGAGGAAACGGTCCCCATTTTACAGTGGAGACCCAAGGGATGGGAAGGCAAACGATTCGTTCAAGGGCACAGAGCCCAGAACCCTCACTCCCAATCATTTCACAGCACTGTCTCCATGAACACAGACTTTTTCTCACGTGTATCTTTGTTGATGACATTCCCTCTGCCTGCCATCTCTCTTTGATAATGTCCAGGTCATTCCTCCCAGACAGCACCAGCTTCCTATGCCTCTTTCCAGGCTCTTCTGACTTTGTGCCTCATATCGGAGGTGTTTGTGGGCACCTTCCCCATTGGCCCCTGCTCCAGACCACACCTGGATGACTGCGGGAGATTCTGGTCTCCCCTCTCATTCCACACAGCAATGGGAGTGATAGTTTTTAAATATCTGTCAGGTCATGCCAATGTTCATCAGCACCAGTGGCTCCCATCTCCCCAAGAGTCAAGTCTCTCACCATGGTCTACACTTGGTGTCTGACCTCATTCCTACTTCTCCTCTCCTTGCTCACTCCAGCCAAGCACACTGGTTTTCTGCTCCCTCCAAGATGTTCCTGCCTCCAGAGTTGCTGTTCTTTCTCCACAGAAAGCCCCAGATATCCACATGACTCCCTCTCTTTCTTCCTTTAGGTCTCTGCTCAGATATCACTTTTTCACGGAGGCCTTCCCTAAATATCCAGTATAGGAAGGTAAGGAAACTCCTTCGGGACTACACCAGTGGGGAGGCCAAAGCCCAAAGTCATTATCCCCGTCACACATGAGCCAGTGGCAGTCAAGACTGGAACCTGGATCTCTCAGCTTCTCAGCAGCCCCTTTGCCACTGATTACTGTGACCAGGAGGTCCCAGCATCCGTTCCTCTAACACATGGGTTTGTCCCATTTCTGCCATGCATGGGCTGTAGATCACAGGCAGAGAGCTTTGTGTCAGAACCTAAATTTCCTTAAACAGAGTAGGAGAGCGGGTGTCAGGAAGCAAGTGGTATGGACATAGTTGGCCTTCTGAATTAAATAGTCTTTGTTGGAGGATCAAGCTTTGCTGCCTGACACCTGTTCCTCACCCCAGACAGATTCAAGTTATGTGGGGGCTAAAACACATAGAATTTTGAGGGCCTTTTATGAGAAAAAGAATACCAAGAAAAATACAAATATTAGGTACAAACATGGATATTTATTTAGAAAGCTCGTGAATATCATAAACATTCAAAATCCTAAAGACAACTGCATATTTTTAGTAATTAACTGCTTATAATATGTCATGATATAGCTACAATATTTTTTAACCTCTATTTTTCACTACTTTTTGGTTGCCTCTTAATATGACAATGATTTTGTTATACTATGTTCAATAGAGATAAAAGAAAGATAATTCACTCTTTCCTCTAGCACGGTTGACTGGAGTTTCTTTATTATTGAAAGTTGCAATGCATAAAACTCGCAATTTCTCACCAGACATATTGGCTTTTTATGGCACTCCTACAGGTCTGCATCTATAGACACAGCATTGTGATGAATTCTATTTCACACAATTCTCATTTTAAAAGAAAAAACTTATGGTGCATTTATAACTATAAATAATGCCTTATTAAGTATGGTCCTGACAGGAGAGAATGTTGCCTTTACCAGGCATCGTTGAAATGGAATCTTCCGTTTACAACTGTATACATGTGATGACTAGACACGGTTTCCACAGGCTGGCTTTTAGCTCCATACCTTGAAAATCTCGCTTCTCCTCCATTCCCCACAGGCCTCCAGTATTTAGTTTGTTGATGAGACCTTTGGTCTGCAACCCTGTGTCATGATGGCAGATGAGCTGGCACAGTGGAGGTGGCATTCCTGGAAGCCATCCCTACATCAGGAAGGCTAAAAATAACTTAATTGTACACAGGAGGGACAGGAAACCACATAAATACATCCCACGAAGCCCAACCAAAGTATCCGCAACTCCAGGTCCTCTTAGCTAGAATACTCAATTGCTCTGGCACCAACTTGAACACCACTTGACAGCCCCGGGGGGTATGATGGAAGAGGAGTCAGAGTGGAAATAACATTCTTAACCAACTGTGGTTAAAATATCTGATTTTTGCAAATTTTATGAGGACAAAGGGCAATGAGAACACCTTGGAAGGTCCAGGGCCGATGAGAAGCCTCAACTTCAGTAGCCTCCCTGTGAATTTCCCCCATCCTTGAAGCGAAGGACTGCCCACTCCGCCTGCCTGTGGGAGGATGTAGCCAGGTTAGCAGGTGAGTTAAATCCAGGGAGAAGCCTCTTGGATCCCACAAGAGCATATTTTCCTCTCTATGGAATGACCTCAGCAAATGCCAGGCAAGAACCCAGCTGAAGAACAAACCCTTGGTGATTATGCAGAGTCCTGCCTAAAATATTTTGGCCTTGAATTTCATTCCCCGTGTTCAAAGGACTCCAGCATCATTTATAATCCTCATGACATTCTTGTCAGGCAGGTGGGTGGCGAGGATCATTCTTTATGGTATTGAAGCCGTGGTTCAAACAGGGCCAAAGTCTGGCAAAGGAAATATAATCACCAAGTTATAAGAAAAAAAAATATTGAAATCTTCACTTTGGATATGTTTTCTGCTTACCCTAAATACCATGTGCTGCTTTGTACGATTGGGGTATATAACTTAATAGCAGTATTTTCACTGGATTGGTGACAACTACTTTTAGAAAAGGTAAATTTTTAAAGCAATTAAATATCATTGGCTACCTTCTTAATATATTTCTTTTTATGTCCTCAAAGGGATTACAGAGTAAAATAGCTTGAAGATGAAAGAGCATGATTTTCCATTTAAGGAGCAGTCTGCCATTTCTGTTGGCCAGGAGATGGTTGATATATATCTGAAGATAAATAGTTAATAAAGGTGTTTGGATTGCAACATCTGTTGCCATTCTTGGAAGCTGGGACTTGATTGCAGACCGGAGCATCAAATCTTGAGAGGGTTTGTAAGACAGAGATTGATTGGGGTCACCAGGTTACCCAGAAGTAAAATCCCAATCCTTATCTTTAAAATGCAGTGTCCAATTGATTCTCTCTGGATCATTACACACAGCGCACGGAGGTAAAGCCAGGAGAGAAGTGGTCAAACATTCTCCTTTTCAAGATACTTTCAAAATAAACCCAAGTGGCGCTTTGATTTTGGCGAAGAGTCTCGAAGCGAAGTGCCAGCAAAGGCTTGGAGATGAAGCAGCAATCTTCCATTAACGAATACACCTCCCGCTTTTACGTCCAATGGAGAGGTGCAGCACCAGGAGCACGCTGTCTGCTTTCTGCCTTAGAAACTGGACCACAGACACCAAATCTGTCCAGCCAAGGGCAGCAGGGTGAAAAAACCTGTAAATCATAGCTGCCCTGCCATTAGCAATCTATAAAGTCAGAAGAATAAGTGAGATGCTTCTATGATTAAGGTGTGAATCTGCATTGATAGCCAGAGGCCACTCTGCAACTGAGTCAGGAGAACTGGGTTCTGGTTAGGCTGTACCGCTAAATCACCTAGTCACATTGAACAGGTCACCTTCCTTCCTGGGCTGCCATGGCTCCATCTCTAAAATGATGGAATGAACGAAATAATTTCCATTGTTCTTCTCGGAATCTGAACCTGAAGTTCTGCTATCTTTATTTTAACTGGTACGCATATTCTGGGTCTTACCTCAACAGCTTTCCTGGGGCTGAGGCCCCTGAATTTGAGAACCCATCTCCCCAAAAACAGAGCAGCCTAAGCCCTGGTCAGAGATACCATGGACCAAAGGACCAAGGGATGCGATTCTCCAGCTCTGAGTCTTACCTTGATGGTCAGTAGCTTCCAAAGGAGGCCAGTAAACACATGTCTAGAGTCTCTTTCATTAATCTCAGAAAATCCTAGAGAGATGGTGGCATTAACAGAAGATAAAATGCTGCTTCATCTACGAGAGCTTTGGGAAATAGACTTGTGGCTTCCTGGAGAATTTTAATTTCACTAGATTGTCCTTTTTGACAGACATATGAACAAAAACTCAAACGTGGAAGATAACTTCTAGGACCTGAAATATCAGAGAAGGCTGTTAGAGGAAACTATTTGATTCCAGTCGGTGACGGAGCCAACAGTCTCCACAGCATGGTCCTCTCAGAAAGTGCGAGAAAATACTAGGGAAAGTTCAGTGCTGTATTTTATATGCTCAGAAAAGAAGAGACATTCAGGGCGTCTACTGTTTGCCTTCTCTTTTTGACACATAAAAGGTCAGCACTTACAAGTTGGGATTCCAGTGGCCAAAAAATATCAAAAAGGGCTTCTCTGAAGAATCCTGCTAGCCTCAAGATGCCCTTAATTACCCTTTTTATTAGAACTAAACCATTTTTAATTTACATCTCACAACGGTCAATCAGAAAGTTAGTATCTTGTTACATGGATCACAAAATGCAATACTTTATATAAAATAGAAAAAAAATTTAAGCAGTTCTGTAACAAAGTTTACTGAACATACTTGTGATATAGTTAGAGAGTAGAATATTATTCTACTTTTTAAAATTATTGATTTTTTTTAAGTTTGGAAAATCTGCGTTTGAAATCGTTACATAATTTTATCATTTGTCCGCTGCTTATCCCAGCCTTACCAAACTGTTTGAGAGGCTGAGAAACATGAAATCTATTCATAGTACAACTATTTGTTCCTTTAAACACATACACACACACTCTCACACACACACATACACCCCCCTATTCAGATTCCGCCATAACTATTCAAATTTCTCTGGTCTTCTCTGATCTCTTCATGAGTTGGTTGCCTTAATTAGCTCCTGCTCGTTTTCAGAGATTTAGAAGGGCTAGAGATGGCTTGCTTCCATTTAAAGGCTAGGATGCTTTCTGCTGCTTGGTCATCCAGTAATATATTTACGCTGCATTGCATTGTATCCCAAGAAAGACGAGACTCTCACCGAGGAGACAGCTTGACTTTAGCTCCCCTTTTCCCTTTCTTCCCAGCCAGGGTGCTTCGGGCTGGCCCAGAACAAAGTTGAGCATATTGTGCCGGGCAGCCAGAGAAAGGACTCCTTAGTGCTTACACTAATCCTCCTCTTTACTAAATAAGCAAGTCAAGCTTCGGGGGTAGGGGTGGGAAGAAAATTATATAATTTGAGTTAATTGGTTTGGGGCTACCCAAAGCCCCAGCTGTCTTGAAGGGAATTGTTTGGTCTTCAAGACCCAATTAGAGACATTCAGCTGATGTAAAATAGATTTTATTCTTTTTTTGTCAAGAGACTCAGACTCCATACCATACCAAAAAATACCCTTTAATCACAGCCTCCTCAAACACATCCTGAAAACATGTCTGGAAGTAGGTATACCTAAAGGCATGAGGGGATATAAAGACATACTAATTAACTAGTTTATTTTACAAGTTCAAGAATGCAACCTCCAGCGATAAGACAGGAACTGCTTTCAACAACCCTTCAGGTACCATAAAATGTGTGTTAGCTAATCAAATTGTTTGAACAAATGGCCCAGCCTGTAGCTTTTTTTTCCCAAAATAGGGATTGGTTGGACAAGTTTGAGAAATTCATGTTTAACCTTCTCAGAGCCGAGACAAAACCACATGTGACTTCCATCTGAATGATCAATGTTTAAGGAATGGCCATGGCGACATTAACTTGCAAGCAATAGCGGTTTGAGTTTCCAGGTGTTCAGACAGAGCAAGAATTGTTGCATGTTTAAAACCATCTGGGAAGTGCTGGCTTTTTCGTCCAGCAGCTTAAGCAAATGATGCTGGAATAGGTTTTTGTGGATGACAACAGAGATCAGTACTTTTGTAAGGTCCATGTAACCCAGAAAGAAATTAGAAACAAGAATTATAAAGTGTATAGACAGCACCTATGTTAAGAGAAGTACTACTTGATGCAACAGTTGTTCAATTCAGTTATTTCCTGAGAAAGCACCATGTGCACAGCACTGGAAAGGAAATAAAATTAAGATCAAGTTCTCATCCTCAAAGAAAATTCAGTCATACAGGGGTGGGAGTGAATGAGGGAATTATAGAAACAGTTGTAAAAGTTGAGAAAAACGAAGGATGGGTACGAATATGCAAGCTGGAGGATGAGGAGGAAGGGAGGTCATCCAGTGAGAGATTTTATAAACAAAATGATGTTCAAGATGGGTCTTGAAAGCTCAAGATAAGTCTTTGAAGCTCAAAGTGACTCCAGCAGGCAGAGGAATCACTTAGAGCTTCCGTGACTCCTCTAGAACATCATTTTGTTGGGGAGGTTGTCCCAAACAGAGGGAACAACATGAAGAAAGGGGTGAAGACAGAAAGGTTTGGGGGGAAAGTCTAAGAAACATGGAGCAATGCAACAAAGAGCACTTGTGGATCGAATGGAGCTTGAATTTGGAGGGTTAAGTCAGGTGCAGATCCGAGGCCTTAGCCAAGGTGAGAAATGTTCACTTGATTTCCAGAGCAGTAGGGAGCCATCTAAAGATCTGAGCTGAGAAGCGGTGGGATCAGAAGAGTGACTTCATCTGGGGGGCCCTGAGATCCGTGGGCTGTATGGGAAGAGGCAATGAGGGCCTAGGCAAGAGCGAAATCCTAACCCCAAAGCGTAGGAACAGGAGCCAGTAGAGGTAACAATAAGCCATCCAGTAGGACAGCAGGGCATGCTGTCTTCCACGGCCAACCACAGAACAGATTCTGAGACCAACAAGGTGCCTTCTTGGGAAGTGGCTTTTGTTTCATTCGAGAGATGTGACTGAGCACCTACTGTGTGCTGGACTTTGCCCTGGCATTTGGAAACATCAGTGATGGAAACAGACACAGTTCGCTCCCTCGTGAAGGAAGCAGTTAACTCTCCCAGGCCCTCAGACTTCCTTCGCAAGCAGCAGAGGCGAAGGGCCAGTTTCTAAATAAGAGCTTCCACAAGTACATCCCTGTCCTCTAGGAGCTTAAAGGTGCTACTCTGTTGTACAGATCAGGAAGTACCAAGACCACGACATGCCTCCTTGAAAGTAAGGACCCTGAAGGGAGGCAAGTAAACTATGTGCGGGTTGTACACAGCTGAGCCAGCAGAGCCGGTGCCCAACGGGCGACGTCAGGTAGATAGGGTACCCAAAAGCCAGAAGATGCCATAGGCCAGAAGCAGGAAGAGCCAGCCGAGGAGCAAGTGAAATCAAGGGCCTGGACTGCTAGAAAAAAATGAGACACAACTCATCAGGAAGCAGCACAGACAAGGAAGGACAGAGTGTTGGAATTTGGCATGGTTTGTGCAGCAGGAGAAGGACTCTAGTTACACACAGCTCTGCCCAGACCCTCGTGTGGGTGTCATATGGACATGGATGCATCAGGCCATTTGGACATGGTGCCTCAGACATAAGAAATCACCTCACTGCCCTCTCTTGCTGTGAAACTCTGCTTACAGGCAAGAAGCTGATTCCAGTTGGGGGGCTTGCCTACAAAGAAACGATGGCTGGACATGAGTTTCCAGTCCCCAGGAGAGGTCAATTCCACTTGCTAAGTAACCTGCTCAGGGTCACACTGCTGGGAAGTGGAAGAGCTGGGATGCAAGCTGAGGTTCTCCTGACTTCTGGCTATGCTGCTTGGGTAGCCAGCAAACCTCCCCAGGATTCTTCTCTGCTGACCACTCTTAGCACTGAACACACAGTCCATGTCAGGGTGAGTGCCACTGGGGGGGTCCCTCGGGTGAATGGCCACTTCTATTACCTCCCCTTAGCAGCAGCGTTTCACTGTAGTCAAAGACCTGCTGCATGCACTTATGTCCTCTGACCCTTGTTAGAATCCTCAGGAAGCCAGGGTAGCAATCATCCTGTCCATCTGACAGAGCAGGACACGGAGATTCAGAGAGATGAGGCAGCTTGCTGAGACGGTGTGGCTCCAGGACAGAGACCTGCTTCTAGAAGGCATGACTTCCAACTGGGGCTGTTTTCCAGTGGAACAGGGCCTCTTTCTCTCATTGACACATATTTATTGGCACAGCTGGTGCCCAGCAGAGTGCCTGGCATGTAGCAGATGCTCAGGAAGACTTTGTGGGACAAAAAGAATGACATCAGACCAGCCATCAACCCATATCTCCAGTCTGAAACTGATCCTAACTTCACAGGACAGTCTCTAGGAGTGAGACCATGGAAGGGTACTTGGAAAAGCAGACCATAGAAATCATAGAATCTAATGCTTGCTTAAGGCTGCAGCGGCCGAGATTTTTCTCTAAGTGCGTCGTGTGCGTTAATGCATTCAGACTTCACAGCAACCCTGAGAGCAGGCACTAGCCTTGTTCCCATTTTACAGATGAGGAACTGGGAGACAGAAAGCTTCAGTGGTTTGCCCAGGGCCACACGACCAGTGAGCAGCAGCAGCAGAATCCAGAGTTCTTTCATGTCACACAACCACGTAACCGCGTCACACTGACCCCTACACAAGTTGTTTCTTGCTGCCCCAAGAAACTACTTTCTTTTGAGTGTCCCTCTAGATGCCCTCCATGGGTCTCAGTCTCCCCACCCAAGAAATGAGGGGCTTGAACTCTGTCCCCAGGGGATTAGCCCCTTCTTCTCTACTAGATTCACGATGACCCCCTCTGGAACGCACAACCCCCTTGCTGGTATTCTCATTTATGCCTGTTTAGTATTACATTCAGAAACAGTTTCAACATCTCAAGACCCTAAGGAAGCCGAGCGGGAAGCCCACCTGTAACTCCTCTCACTCCTAAGAAAGAGGTGGAGTTTCCCTCAATACAACCTGCTGAGACTAATCCGTCATTAGGATGGGCCGGGAGCGGGGGCGGAGCTGCCTCTGTGGGGTCCTAATCGGAACCCTTGTGGGAGCTGCCGCTCTGAATGCTGCTCATTAACTCCTCACAGGTGCACTGGCCCCGCAGTAATTGGGCTCCTGTCAGCCAGGCCTGTGGGGACCACAGCTGGAGCACTCAGCCCAGCTCCCCTTCTCTTTCTTCTCTTCCCCCCACCCTTTTTATTTATCTATTTACTGGGTCAAACAATTGGGAAGACTAAATTCTAAACAGCCTTTGTTGTTTCTGCTCCTTTATCCCCTCTAAGTCAAAGAAGTGGAATTCAAAAGCAAAGCCAGAAGGCGTCCATCCTCCGGAAAGTCAAACAAGGAAGGTGGGTTATAGATGGCAGATAGCACTTGTTTGTCAACACCCAACCGAATAAAGACAGTTGGATGACGCACCAGCACCGAAGCCTGACGCCCAGTGGGCTTTCCCGGGGGGTAGGCCCCAGGTAAGGCAGGGCCCGGATCCTGGGGAGACAGCTTCAACAGCCCGGGGGACTCTGTCCGCTCTTAGCACAGAGGGGCTTTCATGAGGTCTGCCTCACACGTTTCCCTTTGGTCTGGCCCATGGCTGTGGAGCAAAGGCTGGAGGTAGTATAGACTCCTCAAGACAAAACAAAACTCCAAGCCAAGCTCAGGCATTCATTCTTTCAACAAAATGTATTGAAACACCTGCTCTGTGCCAAGTGCTGTTCAAGGTTCCAGGGTGAGAAAAGCAGACAGAGACCTCCGCCCTTACGGAACTCAGCTATTAGTGGAGGAGTTAGACAATACATCGACAGTCTATCAGGTAGTGAGAGGTGCTACGAAGGGAAATAAAACAAGGTAAAACAGGGCGTGAAGAGAGGAAGAGGGGGTGACGCTTTAGGCTGAGTGGTTGGGGAGGTGACATTTGAATAAAGTAAGGATGTGAGTAGCGCTCTTCTGGAATAGACTTGCAGGGACCAGCAAGGAGGCTGCTGTGGCTGACTGGAATGAGTCAGGGCGAATTTAGGAGATGCCAACCCCAGACCTTCTGCTTCTGGAGCTGTCCTAGGAAGAGGTGGGAGCACAGCATCCAATATTATTATCCTGAGAGGCCGTTGGGAGGAGCATTGTTGCTAAGATCTTTGAGCTCCCTTAAAGTGCATTTTGTTTAAAAAGGAGCAAACTACTATTCATTCAACAGTGTATTGAGTGAGCTGCCCTTCACCAGCTCTCGGAAGACCTCTGCACCCAAACCAAGTCACTCCTGTTCTCCAGAGGCCAACTGATTTGTGTTATATAAGGGAATTATTTTTGCTCCTTGTCAATTTGCGAGGAATAAATGGTTCAGCAGTGGTGTGCTGGTAAAGGTTTGACAACTGGACCTCTGGGGAAAAGACAGCTGTAAGTATATTACAAATTTTACTAATATAAAGAATGTGTAGGGGCCAGCCCTGTGGCTGAGTGGTTAAGTAGGCACACTGCGCTTCAGTGGCCCAGGGTTTCGCTGGTTTGGATCCTGGGCGCAGACATGGCACCACTCATCAGGCCATGCTGAGGTGGTGTCCCACACAGCACAACCAGAAGGACCTACAACTAGAATATACAACTACGTACCAGGGGGCTTTGGGGCAAAGAAAAAGAAGAAAAAAAGTATTGGCAACAGATGTTAGTTCAGGTGCCAATCTTTAAAAAAATAAAGCCGGGGGCCAGCCCCTGGCCAAGTAGTTAAGTTTGCATGCTCTGCTTCGGCGGTCCAGGGTTTCACCGATTCGAATCCTGGGCACAGACATGGCACTGCTCATCAGGCCATGCTGAGGCGGTGTCCCACATGCCACAACTAGAAGGACCCACAACTAAAAATATCCAACTATGTACCAGTGAGCTTTGGGAAGAAAAAGGAAAAATAAAATCTTTAAATTGCTGGAAAAAAAAAGAAAGAAAGAAAGCAGCACACCTTGAAAAAAAACAAGAATGTGGAGCACACAGTTTAAAAATAACAACATACACAATCCTATTTATTGTAAATTTCATGTGGCCATTGAGTCTCGCAAAATGCTTTCACTGATTCCTGCTCAAATCTTGACCATGTAGGCAATCTATGGCTGCAGTTGACAAACAAGTATAGTTCTGACATGAGTGTTAGTTGATATTTTTATTTAAATTAATAAGTAAGACAAAAGTGAGAAATAAAGATAAATAGGAACTTCACATTTTCAACAATGTGAGAGACCTCTTTGCTGAATTGAATAATAGTTTTTGAATGCTGGAAGAATATTTCCTCAGCTTTCTGTGCTATTTACAATGTAATGGCTATAGACAGGACACACTTTTAAGTTTAATTTGAATTGTTAATATTTCTTCATCACTTTCTTAAGTCTAGATATCAAAAAAAATAATCACTCCCTGATTTCTAGTGTTTGCCCATTTCCATGGTGTACATGCTCACACCACGACTAATTTCAAGCCACCAACATGACATCACTGAATGCAGAGTTGGGAAGAGACAGACAATAGCACACCATTAGATGGTATCTCCATCTACCATGCAGATATGATAGATGTTAATAACCTCAAGAGTACGTGTAATGCTAAAAGGTAGTAAAATAATTAGGAAACGAGTTTTGAGTCTGTTTCCTTTTTAAAATGTAATTCATTTAATTGTAAACTCATATAGTTTAAATATTGGCTGTATTTAACCTACGGCCCACAAAATTCCTAAAACTTTAACAATTGACTCCATGAGCTGGTTATGAGCTAGCCCCAGCACACCCCTGTGTCTTAGTGGTGTCTGGTCCTATCTTCACAGCTGGCTTTGAAGTTTCAAGATCTTTGCCTCTTTTTCATCCTTCCTGCTGGAACTGGTGTGAAATAGACATTCATCTTCTAAAGGCCTTAATCCCGGGAGGGGCCCACAGTACTTCCTCTAGATGCTGCAGCTTCACAGATCTTGCAATTTAACTTGGACACCCAAATACTTAAGTTCTGAATGGTTGCTACTGGATGTGTAAGCATAGTACCTCAGGGCTGGGACGGATTTGAGGGGGCACTTGAGCCCAGCCTCCATCCAATGCCCTCCTTCTGTACCCCATCATACAATCTGTTACTCAGTTTATTAAAAATAATAGAAATAAAATACCACCATGATATTTGGAGAGCAATTATAGTAATTTGTGAACCATGTACTCTCTATTCTATTTGACAAGGATCCCAAGGCAATGTGTTCTGTGCTATTGGCCTGGATATTTGAAAGATAACGCACTAAAAAGCTAGTAAAAATAGATCACGGAGTCTGTCTCACCTTAAACTCCTAGCTTGTAGAAATATACTACCTACACCTGTAATGAGATCTATACACCTTTTTTCTAACCCCTGTATTGCTCTCCTTTCCCCCAAACTGCCATGCCGTGTCACACCTCTGTGATTTTGCCAAGGCTGTTCCTTCCTCCTGGAGCTCCCTTCCCCTATTTGTACTTGTGAAATCAAGGCCCAGGTCCACTCACATCCTCCTGTTCCCAGGAGGTACCAGCTGCTCAGAACGACCATGGCCTTCCATGCCTCCAGCATTCTGATGGAATATGCTCCTCTCTGCTGGGAATCATAATCACTTGTGAGCTCCTAGGAAACAGAGATCAAACTGTCTTCCTCTTGGACCTTGCTTTCAGGGTCCTCCATGGTGAGATAAATGACACAGCCAGTCCTCCCGGCCTCAGCGAAGAAGTCCTAGGGATGTGTTACTCGGATGCAGCTATGCCTCAGAGGATGCGCGAGCTTGGCCATCAACATGCAGCAAGCACACCAGTTTATCCCTTCTGCACTCTCAGCAGAGCCTGATTTTAAAAATCACTAAAAGGAAACCCGAATCACCTGAAGTTTCTACAAGGTAAATAATTCATGCTCAGACCACAGTTGCTTTCCAGAGGGACAGATTCCACTGCCTGAACTTGCCTTCCACTGGCTTTAGGTGGCCTCCCAGCTGCCTGCAGAAGGATAGAGCGTGTCACTGGGATGTGCACAGGACAAGGAACTGGGGTTTCCTGTTGATGCGAGTCGATAACAGCAATATTGATCCCCCCAGAGCCCTTGCCCAGGTCAGCAGGAGGCAGCAGTGCGGCGAGTCCAGGATCATAAAAACAGCCTGGCTCCATCAGCTGCCAGCTGTGTGACCTTGAGCAAGTCACTTCACCTCTCCAGCCTCAGCTTCCTCATCTGTGAAGTGAGAATAATAAGCACACCGATCTCATAAGCTTATTGTGAGGATTAAATGAATTAGTATATGTAAAGTACTTAGAACAATACCTAGAATCAGGTAAACATCCAATAAATGGTAGCTATTATTTATAGTAATAATAATAACAGCAACTGTTATCAGAGGGAAAACATTTCTTTTGGCCTCTTCTGTTGGGGGAGATGAGAAGGAGGGAAGAGACGGTGGGGTAGATAAAAAGTGGGGTAGAAAGATTAGTCGGGAGTGTGGGAATTTGGTTTCATGGCCTGGCTTTATCATGATTTAACTCTGTGACCAGAGGCAAAATCACTTCCCCTCTCTGGACCTCAATTGATTCTCCCTGGATCATTACACACTGTACATGGAGGTAGAGCTATAAGGTCATTGGATTAGATCAGAGTTTCCTAAACTGGTCTAACCATCGAAACCTTTTGGAAGCTTTTTAAAAAATCTAGTTTCCCAGGTCCCTCCTCTGGTTTATTGACTCAGGCTCTAAGATTGTGGAGTCCAGGAACCTGATTTGTTTTTCAAGCTTTCTAGATGAGTCTGATGCATCTAGTTAGTGTTTTGGAGCCACTGGATTCAACCAAAAGCCCCAACTTCAGGGCCTTTGCACTCACTGTTCTCTCCGCCTGGAAACCTCTCCCCCTAAATCTTTCTTTGACTCATCCTCTCATTTGTGTCACTGCATAAATGTCACCTCTCAGAGAAAATCTTTCCACTCAACCTATGTAACAGTTTCCTTCCCATCACTGTCCAGCCTCATCACGTGATTTCTTTTCCCCATAGTACTTCTCACTCTGTGGCTTGATGGATGGGCTGTCCGTCTTCCTCACTAGAACTTAAATTCCGTGAAGGTCGGGCCCGGATTTTGTCCACTAGTACAGCCCGGCACCTCTGGAATCATGCCTGGTACATAACTGGTACTCAGTAAGTCACTTTTGAATTAATCACTGAATGCACTGAATGGATGAATAAGTGTGTATCGACTTGGATTCTGTCTCCACATCAGGATGTGGAACTAACAGAGGTCAGTGAAGAGGTGAAGACCGTTGGCCTGCTCAGTCACTGGGAGATATTCCACAACTCAAGGCCTCACACGTGGTCACCCTTCATCAGCCCCTAAACTTCCCAGGATTGTGGGACACGCTTCTTTCTTTGCCCAAGGCAATTCCCCCAGGGAGAGGTTTTGAAATCCAGCTGACTTCCTCACGCTCTGCTTTGGGATTTCTTTGCGTTCACATTTTCCAGGTTCTTACTTTTAGAGAGGATGATGACAAACTTTTCAACCATTGCTTTAGGGAGGGGTGAGGAAGCCCAATCTCCATTACAGAACAATATGCACGACAGACATGAGGTCACTGGGTTTTAAAAAGGTGTTTGAGATGGAAAATGTTTCCAAAAGTATTTTAGGGGAGTTTATAAATGACTAATAAAATTTATATATGTGGGTTATTATCTAAAAAATATAGTAATATATGAAATACTTTTGAAGGTAAGGCTTTATGCGCTAGCATTATACGTCCAGATTTCTAGGGCTTTAAAAAATAAACATGCTGATCTGAGTCCACCAGCTTTGAAGGAAAGTCTCTTTTTCTGCAACACCTCTTGTTTGAATATTTCGAATATGTAACCCAGACACAGAGTTTGCTGGAGAGATTTAAATTATCTGTTTAATTTCTGCCTCTCCCAAAAATGTTCAGCTCAAACATCACATCAGTTGCCTTGATTCTGGCTGGTTTACAAGCCTAAAAGCTCTCTTTTTCCCTTCTGACTAGTATTTTTCCAGAACTTTGGGGAAAATAGATAAAGGTCAGATAATCATGGCCCTGAAGAGCACATGTTTCCAGCATTAATGAATATTCAGTGAAGAAGTCCCACTAATCAATTAAGCTTAGGAAACAGTGAGTTCATGAAAATTCTCAACAGGACTTGTCAGAGTCTTTAATATGTTAATGTGTGTGCGACTCTCCAGGAAGAATACTCAGACATAGCATTTCCCCCAAAGTATTGGATCAGAGAACCCTTTGTGCACAGATTACCGTTTAGCTTCTTGGGGAGCTAGCATTCCTCAGAACCCAGTTCTGGAAATGGTGGCCTAAGGAGGACTACTCAGGACTGGCTTGAACTTTCAGAAACTATGGTTTGTTTGTTTGTTGAGGAAGTTGGAAGACAAGTCTAAGAATCACCCGGTGACTTTTCTGAACCCATCACGGTATGATTTTTGCCCTTTGCTAAGCCCATGAGAAATGAAGGAGACAGGGCAGGTATGTCCTTGGTTTGGAGGGTGGTTTGACAAAGGTACATATGGGTGAAATTCTACTTTTGGCCATCATGAAGTAAATTGGTACTGGATGTGCCTTCCCACCATAAGTAATGATTAAACGGGACAAAACATAGGAAGCAACTCTCAGGCCCTGAGCAATAGACGGCAGGACCATGATCCTCAGGACACAGGAAACTCATGAAGGGAGCCCTGCATGCAACCGGGCTTTCTGCATGGGGACAGACACCTGACCGCAGCGCAGGGAGGCGGAGCACAAGCAGAGTATGGCGAGCATGCTGAGTGGAGGAGGCAGAGGTCAGAGTTTGGGGATGCTGACACAGCTGGAATTTGCAGGGCAGGGTACCAGCTAAGAGGTAGCTGTGCAGCAAGGGTGGCCGAATGTACCGGGGAGTCCCTCTGCTTCCTTGACTGAGAGCAGGGCTGTAAACGCACAGGACGAAACTCTACTAGCCCTATCAGAGAACACATTCGATGGGGATGAAATCTAAATAGAGACACCAGAGGTCCTTAACGTTGCAAAGGGAGTTCCAACCAAGCAGAGGAAAGAGACGTCTAGGTGAGCACCTCATGCATTCATGTGAGACTCCAGAAATTCCACACCTTCAGAGAAAGGATCATGCGGCCATGTCACAGAAGAAAGACCATGTCCCAAACACAAAACTCAAGTAGACCCACCATAACAAATCCTGTACACAAACCTCCACAAGGTTGAGGTATGTATATATATATACACCTGATAGATAGATAGATAGATAGATAGATAGATAGATAGATAGAGAAGAAAGAGATAGATACTTTTATATGTATACATTATATATATATATATATATATATATATATATATATATATATTTGTTTTACTAGCTAGATGGATAGAGATTTATTTTAAGGACATAGCTCTTGGCTCATGCAATTGTGGGGCCTGGCAAATCCAAAATGAGTAGGACAGGCCAGCAAGCTAGCAAGTCTGGTAGGAATTGATGTTGCCATCTTGAGGCAGAATTTCTTCTCTGGGAAACCTGTTTTGCTCTTAAGGCCTGCAACTGATTGGATGAGGCCCACCCTTATTATCAAAGGTAATCTCCTTCCCTTACAGTCAACTGGTTACAGATGTTAACCACATCTACAAAATACCTTCACAGCAATGCCTAGATTCGTGTTTGACTGAATAATTGGGTTCTACAGCCTAGCCAAGTTAGGTAAACCAGTAAAGCCAGTAAAACTGACATAAAATTGACCATCACACCACCATAGCATTGACAAAAATACTAAAAGAAAATAAAAACTACAGAGTAACATCCTTCATAGACATAGATGCAAAAATGTCCAACAGATCTTATCAAATCAAACCCAGCATTATATAAAAAGGATGACAGATTATGACTAAGCGAGGTTTATCTCAGGAATGTGAGGTTGATTTAATATTCAAAAAGCAATAAATTTAATTCACAATATCAACAGTATAATAGAGAAATACCATATAATCATCTCAAAAATGAAGAAAAGGCATTTGACAAAAGTAAATATCCATTTATGATTTTAAAAACCTCTCAGCAAACTAGGAATAAAATGTCTGATAAAGGACAGCTATGAGAAATTCATAGTTAACATCCTATTTAATGTGGATTATAGAAAACTTTCTCTCTAAGATTAGGAACAAGGCAAGGATATCAGCTCTTACTACTTCTATTTAGCACTGTCCTGGAGATCCTGACCAGGGCAATAAGGTGGAATAAAAAGTACAAAGATTGGAAAGAAAGAAGTAAAACTATTTGTAGATGATGTGAAAATGTATATAGCAAATCCTAAGGGATCGATAAAGCCCCTAGTAGAATTAATCAGGGAATTTAGCAACACAGCAAACTACAAGGTCAAATATACAGATATCAATTTATATTTATACACTAACAACAAAAAATTAAAAAATAAAATTTACATGGCATCAAAATACACGAAACATTTAGGAATAAGTTTGACTAAAAATGTCAAGACCTCTATATTAAAAATTATACAATATTGCTGAAAAAAATAAAACACATAGAAAAATACATCATATCATCTTCATTAATTAAAGGCTCAACACTGTTAATATGTCAATTTGTCCTCTCCCCAAATTGGTCTACAGATTTAATACAATCCCAATCAAAATCTCAACACTTTTTTTGTTGAAATTGACAAGTAGATTCCAAAATTTGTACAAAAATGCAAAGGAGTAGAGTGGCCCGAATAATCTTTAAAAGAGCAAGATTAGAGAACCCACAGTATCTGATTTCGTGACGTATTAAAACCCTACAACAATCAAGGCAAAGCAGCATTGGCATAAAGATAGACAAAAAATGGAGAGTTCAGAAATACAGCCACATCCATTCATGATCATATACAGTCAACTGGTCTATGACAAAGGCATCAGAGCAATTCAATGGCGAAAGGAAAGTTCTCATCAAATGGTGCTGGAACTACTGGACAAATTCTTGAAAAGAATAAACCTCAACCCTTACCTCACACCATACACAAAAAATTAATTTGAGGGGCTGGCCCCGTGGACAGGTGGTTAAATTCGCGCACTCCACTGCAGGCGGCCCAGTGTTTCGTTGGTTTAAATCCTGGGCACGGACATGGCACTGCTCATCAAACCACGCTGAGGCAGCGTCCCACATGCCACGACTAGAAGGACCCACAACGAAGAATATACAACTATGTACCAGGGGGCTTTGGAGAGAAAAAGGAAAAAAATAAAATCTAAAAAAAAAAAAAATTAATTTGACATGAATTACGGAGTTAATCCCAAAAGCTAAAATTGTACAGCTGCTAGAAGAAAACATAAAGGAATGTCTTCACAGCCTTGGGTTAAGCAAAGATTTCTCAGATGGGACACAAAAAGCACTAATCATGAAAGAAAAAGTTGAAAATTGGACTTCATCAAAATAATAAACTTTTGCTTATCAAAAAGACGCTCATAAGAAAATGAAAATGAAAGCCATACACCGAAAGAAATTCTTAGCTGTACATATACATTAGAAGAGACTTTTATCTAGAATATACAAGGAATACCTACAAATTAATAAGAAGAAGACAAACCAATAAATAATGGGCAAAAGACAAACAGAAACTTCATGAAAGGAGATACACAAATGGATAATAATCACATAAAAAGGTGTTCAACATCGTTAGTCATCAGAAAAATACAAACTAAAACCACAATAAATTACCACTTCATACCCATTAGGATAGCTAATGTTAAAAAGTCTGACAACACCAAGTTTGTAAGGAGGCGGAACCACTGAAACTCTCATACATTGCTTGTGGGAGTATAAGATGGTACAACCACTTTAGAAAACTGTTTGGCAGTTTCTTCATTTCTTAAAAAGTTAAAGAGATACCTAACATAGGACTCAAAAAATCCACTCCTATGTCACTGCTCAAGAGAAATAAAATATATATGCCCATGAAAATCTTATACAAGAATATCCATAGTAGCTTTATTCATAATAGCCCCAAATTAGAAAACCCAAGTGTCCATCAACACAAGAATGGATACATTTTGGTGTCATCAGACAATGGAATAATACTTATAAATAAAAGAGAGTAAACTGATACACTCCATGAACATCACAAATGAATCTGAAAAATACTATGTTGAGTGAAAGATGTCAGACACAAAGAATTCATACCATATGATATCATTTATATGGAATTCAAGAAAAGGGGAAACTAATCTGTAGTAACAAAAATCAAAACAGTGACTGCAGGGGGGTTGGTTATTGACGGATTAGGGAGGAAGACTTCTGAGGTGGCAGAAATATTGAATATCTTGATTGCTGTATGGATTAACAGGATGTGATACATCCAGTTGGACACTTAAGATCTGTGCATCTCCCTGCAGGTACATTTTACCTCAACAAAGTAGGAAGGGGAGGTGAAGGAGAAGGAGAGAATAAGATAGTAGAGAAAAATAAAACAAAATTAAATTATCCTTTACTTGAAAGCATGCACGCCAACACATACAATATGAATATGTGTAAGAACATTCGTTGTGAACTGGGCCAGTGTCGCACAGAGCACCACACACCTTACATCCATTTCAATAGATACCTTCAAATCTCATTTTGAGAAACGAGTCTTTCCTCTACTCATTTTTTCTCTCTCTTGGGCTTTATTACCAAAATACCCACACATACTTGAAAAGAGAGGGAACAGAAACACTAATTCTGAATTTCGCACTTATCAGAATCCAAAACAAATTGCTCATTGTTGACACTTTCAGATTTCATTTCCTGACACGATTCTCCTTGGAAAAGGAGACTAGAAAGGAAATGACTCTCAGCTCCTCCCAGGCCTCCCAAATCTGGCCCCTTGATTTGAATCTAGAGTTTCACTGATAGCAGAAAAAATATTTTTCAAAAATAAATGTAGTTATTATTTCTTTCTAAGATAGCTCTTTAATTGACTTGATAGCACCTCCCCGTTGAGACCAACCAAGTGATGTTCTCAACAATAGCATCTCGCTTCACTGCTAAAGTGTCCTGGTCACATTAAAATGTAACCACATGGAAATGAATTTCCCCCTTTTCACATCTCTGTCCTGGGTTTCCATGGAAGAGGGCTAATTATCTTTTTAATACCCCTAATTGATGGGCTTACAGATCATATATTTCAGTCCCCACTTGTGTGTGGTGAGGGTGGGGGTGGGGCGGCACTCTTTTCTCTTGACCCCTCAGCTCCTGCTCTTCCTTATTGGAAGGAGGTTTGCTGGCTCATGAAAGGACCCTGCCTTGTGTTTCTCTGTTTGCAAGACTACCTGCAGCCCATTGTGCGCTGACCAGGAAGCCTCTCTTTGTCTTGGCCAATTGACACAGCTGCACACTCAGTAAATAGACTCAGATGTTGAGCTTTTGTTTGAAGGATCTTTTCAGATTAATGCAGAGAGAATTAGTTTTTAAAACTTAAGCTGGAGCCGGGATGAGTAGAATGGAACCATGAGCCATTCAATTCACATCCACAAAATGAGACCAACTGTCTTACAAGGGTGTTTATTCCCTATTCCTTTTGGAGGTAACACTAAGGGAAGAGGCTCCCACTCAGACCATTGTGAGGAGAAGATCCGACCAGTGATTACACCGGCTCCAGCTTCATTCTCCAAGAGGAGAGAGCCCTGCCCTTGGTAAGTAGACGCAATTACTGCAAAATATTTGTCTGCAATTGATTTGGGTTTTCTTATTTCCAGATCACAGGAGGTTCTGAAAAATGGCATTAAGAGATTCACGGCCTATGGCAAAGACAATGTTAACAGACTGGCAGACAGGACAACAGTCTGGCCTCCGTGCTGATTAGCATCTCAGATCTTTCAGTCTTCACCAGAATACCACTCAATCTACCCATCACCCATGGGCTCATTCTGAACCATTCCCTGTTGGGACATCAAGTATCAGATACAGCTCCTAAGCGGTGGCGGGTCTCTTGAGGGTGGGAGCATACCTTGGAGTTCTCCATTTCACTTAGCACAGGTTGGATTGTTAGTCACAATTTTGTGATTAGAAGCTATAGTACTTTTTGCCTCTCTGAGACTTGCAGACTCGTTTTTCTCAAGCTACAAATTGGGAGTGTTTTCTCGTCTTTGCTAAGTTCCATGCACTTAGGGAAGCAGTTTGATGGTGTGGAAAGAAACTTGGCTTTGACTCATACAGATCAGAATTCAAATCTTGCCTCTACCACTTACTAGCTGTGAGATCTCAGGCAAGCCACTGGTCTGAGCACAGATCTCCTCACCATAACAATTAAGATAGGATTACTTGTCTCACGGCATCGTGTTGGGATTGAAAGAGTTTTCTCATATACATGTGAAAATGAGAAGCACGCTTCCTAGAGTATTGTAGACTCCCCAACGTGTTAGCTCTTCCTCTCTAGCTCTCTGCTTTCCAAAGATTTTTTTTTTAAGGAAGTAACAAGATACCAGATGGAAAAAGCACCCAGTGAATCATAAAGTATGCACGTACAAAGCAATTTCCTTCATTACACTAAACATATGATGAATACTAAAGAGTGGCCATGGGTGGGCACTCCCAACTCTAACCTTGTCAAACACCCCCTTTTCTTCCTCCATCTCCAGTGTACGAGTGACTGTCACTTGCCACTACATACACCACGCAGACCACCACCTCCCCGTCTCCCCACACACACACTCACTCAGCTAAAAAAGAACTGCTGACAAAGCAGAAGGGATGAATCAGAGAGATGCAGAGAGCCATCCCAGAGGAAAATAGACATCAGCATTCCCCAAAGGTGACAATTTCATAAATGAAGTGTAGACAGGGCAGTATGGAACATATTTCCCAAAGGAGAATGGCCTCCTCCCTGATCCGGGCTATGAGACATAAAGAAAATGCTTCTTCCCCCTTGGCTTTATGGAGACACTAAGCAGTCTGGATTGCCTACCACATGTGCTCCATACAGCACTTTGTGCTCAAGAGTCGGGACACCAGGCCAGCCCTGCTGCTAGCCATCTATGGGCTTATGGCCCCAAAAAAGTACAGTTTGAGAGGATTGGACCATATGACCTTAAGGGCCCTTCCTGAGCCAAGCATCCAGGACTCTGATTCCCCTGCAGCTTCCTGAAAGGAAGGATGTGAGGGCAGAAACGTGGGTTTTGAACCAGCTCCAACGATCAGGAAGAATGCTGACAGGATGAGACTGCACTGTGGAAACCTACGTGGACCCCCAGGGGAGGTCAGATTTCTAGTTTTGACCAGCATGCCCCTTAGACTCTAAGAAATTAACCCTGGGAAATAAGTCTGTGCTTTGGAAAATAATGAGAGAAACTGTGGTGGATTGAGTTTTAAATTCCAAAATAGACCCCTAAACTGTACACGCTAGTGTCGCTTTCTTTTGTGACTTAGAGAAAAAGAGAAACTTCTCCCTCTGAAAGGCGACCCTGCAGTGGGAAGAACACAGGAAGGGGAACCAGAAGAAGGGCCCCACATCGTGTAGAGCCTTGAGCTAACCACCAAACCTCTTCTGAGCCTTAGTTCCCTTCTCTGTAAAATGTGGATGGAACTGCTCCCCAAGGACTCTGCATCCCACGAAGAAACACGGAACAGTTTGTGATGCCACATTTCCTGCCCGTCCCAATCCTTCACTTTAGAGCAAAGCAATAGGTCTATGTTCCTTGAATGGGCCATGTCCACCCTGAAGGATATTGACCACTTAGGCTTGGAAATGTTGGTGCTTCCCAACATGCTCACACTGGACGTCAGCACCAAGAACGTTGGCGTTAGATGCCCAGAGAGCAGAAGGCAGGCAGCATGCAGTAGTATTTGAGAACACCAAAGTAGAGTGGACTGAAGACAAGCACATGTTGGTGAATTGAAAAGGACAAATAATTCCGAGCATGTACCAGAGATGCAAAGGGAGACTTGACAACAGCACATGTCATCTGCCCTGCTTAAAGAAGACAAGTAAGGAGCACCAGGCTGAGAGTCAGGAGGCCCGGGTACTGATTCTGCCGCCTCCACTTTGGGCCTCCGTCTCTTCATCTGTAAGAAGAAGGGGCGGGAGCAGATGATTTCTGAGGGCTCATCCCTCTCTGGCATGCTGAATCGCCCAGGAAATCAGCTTAGTACCTATTCTCCTCATCCAGGGCTCTTGAGCCTGATTTCAGAAATGAAGAATTATGAAATCAGAGTCTCTAAGGAGCTACCTTTAATTTGGAGGCTTTTGGCCTTCAAGTGGAGTTTCGAAATCTCACTAGTTGGCCGTGTCCCAGATTCCTGCTTGGATCAATCTGCCTGGAGGTAGGCAAATGTGGCTTTCGTTGGAGCCCAGGGATTAGTGACCGGGGAAGGCTGCATTTGTGTTTCCTCTGCCCATGAGAAGGCTCCACAGAGAGGCAGCCTTTGAGCTGGGTTTTAAGGCATGAGTGGGAGAGGCACTGGTGGATGAGCATTCTAGGCAAAGGCAACAACCCCCACGCTCTATAGTGCTGTACATATCAGACTATGTCGCAAATTCGTAACAAACAGTCCCCCAAAACATACACTGGTTTAAGCCCCATAGACATTTATCGTATTCTCATACATAGGATGGGTGGGGCAGCTATCCTCCACCCATCACTTAAATTTTTGAGCTGACTGAGGCTCTGCCATTTTTAACATTTGCATCAAAAGTTGCCTGCCCAGAGGGTCATCTCCACTCCAGGCAACCAGACAGGGCAAAGAGCCCGGAGATGGCCCTTGTCACTTCCTCCCACCCAGGTCTAACCGCAAGAGGAGCTGGAAACTGGAGTCTAAATGTGTGCCCAGGAATCATAGGACAACACAGACTCTAGGAAATTGTCTGCGACCTCCGCCACAGTCTGCTCCATTCCTCAGGCCCTGCTCCTTTTGGATAGATCAGAAAGAAAAGCAGCCAGCGGCAGAGGCAAGGCAAGGGAAAGAGGAAGGAAGCTTCTGGCACTTGGAAGCAGCACTCTGGAGGCAGTCAAACACTCAGGTTGACTCAGCCAATTTCATTTTCGGTAAGGTGATTTCCCTCTGATGGGCTAAAAAGGCCTGGACCCCCATGGTGAAGGGGTCCTCCACATCTCTCCCCATTCTTTATGGGAAGGAGAAGCGGGAAGTGCGACAAGATTGACTTTTCATAGGCAAGCCATGGGGCTTCCCAGGGGGAGGTCTGGAAACCCCCTGGCTTTCCCCGGCATTGCCTTGACACTTGGTGCCTCCTCCAGCCCTGTTTCAGCGCCTTTTTCTGAGCAGGCTCCAGAGGCCAGACTGTCGCACGGCCTGACGCCTCGGCTCGGTGCCCAGCCTGCGGGCCACTTTGGGCTCGAGTTATCGGTGGGAGCTGATTCAGAAGCTTAGCCCAGCCCTGTGGCTTTGATGGGATTTCATCATCCAGCCTGCGCTCCTTGGCTGGGCGCCTGGGAGAGCGGCACAGTGTTGCCCCAGGCTATCTGCTTTCACGGAGGAGAGGCCCTCCCCTCTGAATACAGGAGAACCAGAGGCGAGGAGGTGAGGTTTGGGGCTCCCCAGTCTATCCAGCCTGAGAACCAATTCCACACCAAAGCCATTTGCCGTCACCCAGCTTTCCCAAGGGGCAGAGACAAGATAAAAGACAGAGAGCATGAACACTGAACAACTTATTAGCGATTTCATTGCAGGTTGAGTAAAATGTCTCAAATAAAACTACGGGAGACCTTCTTTAGCCTGACCGGGCTGTAAATATGTATTAACTCAATTACTATCAGCAATTAAGGCCTAGTTTGGGAACAGTGACCTGAGACAAAAAAAAAAAGACATTATCATCCTGGGAAATGAATCTAGAATAAAAGGAATTTATTCCACCTTAGCTAATGAGCAGCTGTGTAGGGATGGAAATGAAGGCCTTTGCCTCGGAATTGCTTTTGACCGTTCACACAGGGAGAGGAGAAAAGGTTTGCCTGCACGCAAAGCTCTTGGGAGCACATTAGGGACATTGTTACAATGCAAATGAGGAAGACCGTTGTGTTTGGGTGGTTTATGGGTTTAGTAAAAGGAGTAACATTTCAATTAGCGGAGAAGGAATGAGAACCTGCCTCAAAGAGGCTTAATTGGCAACTTGGCTTTCCCAGGGGGCTTTGAAGTAGCATCCGAGAGGGACAGTTTTCAGAGATGGGTGGAGAATAGAGCAACTGTGGCGCCCTGGGCTGTCGGAGGACGCGGGCAGATGGGGATGCTCAGAAGGTAAAACCCACCGCACCACGCAAATCCCATCCCCGCCAGAGCAGCGCCCGCTCCAATCCTCGAGGCTTCTGAAGCCCCTCCCCTCGCCACTTCACCCAATTCCCCTCTGAGAGTCCAGGCCCTTCCCTTTTTAAAGCAGTCAGTCTCCGAGAAACCACCTCGCTTTTAAGGACTGCAGCCCTAACCTCACCAGTGTGGAATTCCTTTTTCCCTCTCAAGAGTCCCTTTTGCTGGGTCTCTAAGTCCAGCCCAGCAAACTGGGGAATTCAACTCCTAATTGCTGTGAGTTCTGGGGGGAGGGTGCCATATTGCATACAAATGTGTCTTTCGTGTGTGTGTGTGTGTGTGTGTGTGTGTGTGTGTGTGTTCAAGGACTAAAGAGTCTGAAGATTCGAGTATGACCTGACCTCAAGGCAAGGGATCGAACCGGTGACTTTTCAAGGTAGACGCTCTCAGATTTTGCAAGTTGCCAAGGGCGTCCAGACCAAGTTATTCTGGCATGTGGTCTCTCTTTGCTATTGCATCGCATGAGGGCTTCGTCAGTGCTCAGGAGTCACTCAAATCTTCATACATCTTGACTGATTTAAGGTTTTATTTCTCAATCCAATCATTCACAGGATATGGTGAAATTTTTTAATGTGGAACAACCCTCCAAAGGAAATATTACAGATAACATGCCAAGATAATTGTTTGAAATGAAGTTTAGAAGAAAATTCAACTAACCCTGTGTTTTGGTTGAAAGATAGAAATGTGAGCAGGGGTTTGGAAAGCCGTCCAAACCAAGCTTCCTCGGTGCTGGGCTGGTCTTTCTGAGCTTGGAAAAAAAAAAAAAACAGAATGAAGAACTTCCAAGTGACCCCAGGACTCTCTCCATTCTCTTGATGTTGACTTTGGGGAGAGCAAGCTCAACTCTCTGCCATGTGAGCATCTGTGGATGTGGACTGGGTTTTGCGTGAGGTCTTCCCCACGAACTCGGAACTGGAGGGTGCAATAACCCTCCATTTGAAGCAATCAGTCCCAAACATGCAGGACCTTGTGCCAGGCTTTCTTCCTCCATCCTGGCCTCTCCCGTGGGTGGCTTCTCCTGGAACGCTGGCTCATATCTCTGGAGCCTGTGGTTTGGGGATTGCCATTAGCCAACTACAGCAGGGCCTAGAGAGTTTACTGTGGGCCTAAAATGGGAACTGGACCCACCCTCTGAGTAATGTTCATCCTCAGTAGGGCTCAGTGGTGGCCTGCTACTGTACAAGTGACCCTCTTCCCACCACCCTCGCCCTGGTTGCCCCTGTAGAATAACCACTCCCCTCCCCAACCTCTTTCCTTGCTGCTTCCTCAGAATTGGGATGGAAGGAAAATATGGCACCTGTATGCACTCTGCACATTCCTGTGTCCTGGACAAGTTGGGCCATCAAGGAGCTGCTGTGGCATGTCCAATCCCCATGGCACTGGGGGCAGTAAATACCGGGAACTTAGCACAGCGACGTCAACCCTTGACTACTGCCTTGCCTGGACAGGAGATCTTGTGCCAGTAACAGGTCATTCAGCAGCATGACGCTCTCCAGTCCCTAGAAGGTATTATTGCTATGGGACAATACAGAATCCATGTGCGGGAAAGGACCTTAATAAAATCCTAACCAATATAAGCATGTGAAACTCAGGCCCCGAGAAGTAAAGAGACCTCCCAGGTACCTGCAGAGAGTGAAAGGGAGAGCTGAGCTCAAACCCAGGTCGGGGGACTGAGGCCAGTGCCTCCCTGCTAACAATGCCAAGTCTCAGCCTCCACTCTTCAGTGGGTTTCTGCCTTGGCTGGCATGAAAATTTGTTTGTAAAACCCTGCAAAGGAAGAGAGAGAAGTATGCTGAGAGGCACAAGGAGGGTAGAGGCATGGGGGCGGGTAGCAGGCATCGGGCACAGGTCTGGGTAGCAGGCATCGGGCACAGGTCTTCCTGTAATGGATCATCAAGACATTATCACATAACTCTCGCCCTACGGAAGGAGCATTTTGCATCCTGCCTCCTTATTTCTTCAAACCCCTTTATTTTAATCAAAGCTGCTTCAGTGGTGCTTTGGGTAATGCTCAGAAGAAAATTCTCATGCTAGACCATTATTTTCAAAATGCACTTTATCAGTCGCCAAAATATTTCCACCCCAACATCGCTCAATTATTACTATCTATTATCCTGGCTTCTACAAAGAGGAAATGGGTCTTCCAGAGGTGAAGTAACTTGCCCAAAGCCACACTGCTCACAAGTGGTTCCTACAGACCCAGAACCCCAGGCCTCCAGTGCGTGGCAGCATTCTATCCTCCAGCGGGAAACACCCTGGTTCAGACAATACCTCATCATTTATTGCTCCCCTTCGGGGGACAATGAAATCAATGTTCCTTTGAAGCATGAGAGTTTGCATAGATGACCACATGTACTCATCCCACCTCCACTTCTCACCTCCATCTGGTATGCAGGCGTTGGAGAATATTCTGAGCCCACACCCCCAAGTTTACCCTCCCTATCTGGAGTCCAGGGCACCCTCAGTGCCTCTCTCACAGCCTGGCCTACAGCAGGCACCGAGCCACTGTTCTGGAAAGGATGAGCAGAGCTTTCAGCCTGCTGTTTTAAAGGAACAGGATGTGAGGAAACGCATCGGTCAATCTGGGGTTATGGAGAGGAGATAAAATCTCTCCATCAATTTTGCTGCTTGGGAGTTTCTTCTGGAACAGATGAGGAAAGAAGTAATAGCTAAAGGTGGAAAATATGAGCTAATACAGGGTGTTCCCTCCCCGATGAGAGTCCCGCCAGTCAAGTAGATAACAGAAAATATTTCAGAGAAGAGACAGGCAGCAAATACACCCCAAAAGAATAAAGAAGAATGACTTTCTCACAAATGTCTCCCAAAACAAAAATACAAAGGACATGAAATGTGTGCTGCTTATATCTGACATATGAGACACGCACAGGGGTGAACTCACACTAGAAATCTCCTGCTAGTGAAAAGGTTTTTTTCAAGAGAGAAATGAACTCCTCTAGAACAATTCTACCTTTGTGTCTACCACGCTTAAATGGGCTTTTCTGTAGAACACTACATTAAAATCTCTGATTGGAAAATTGTGTATGTGTCCACACTATATGTAAAAGCTTGTATCTTAGTTCAAACTCTCACCCATCTTTCATGTGGAAGATGGCAATGACCTCAAAACTGGCCTGCCAGCCTCTGGTCTTGAACCCCCTCCACACTGCTGTCTAAACTGCAGATCTGACCACTTCCCCCTTTGTCAGGAACTGCCCAGGGTTCCCCCTCACCCACAAGATAAAGCCCAACTCTTAGACATAAAGTCCTTGCCTCCCTCTCCGATCTCAACGCTCATGGCTTCCTGCCTTACAGTTCCTGCTCCAGCAACACGGGGCTCTTCACAGTTCCTGCTCATACCACATGGTCTCTCTCCTCCATAACTCTGCTCACACTGGAACTTCCACCGGGAACCCCTCCTGCCCCTCCGGAAGCCTTCCCTAACACGTAAGGCATCCTACCTGCTCCTCGTTCTCCCATGTGCTCTGGGCATATCTGCCCCTGGTACTTAGAATGATCTGTTTCTGTGTCTGCATCTGCTACTATTCTTTTTTTAAAAAACCTTCTGTAAAGGACTAACATACATCAGAAATGGCTCAAAGCTCAAGTATGTACTGAATGTTTACAAATTTTAACCAGCATCCAGAACAAGAAGTGGTGGTTATATATTTGAGGTCAGAGGCTGAGTTTTGTTCATCTTTGTAACCTCAGCCGAGCACAGTGGCTGGCACTCTGCAAGAGCCTAACAAGTGGTTGCTGAATGAATCAGTGGATGCTTAGCTCCCTGTCTCTTTCTTGCTGGTCTACCCACTTCCCTTTTCCACCAATCCTAACTTTACCTGAGTTGCCCAATGGATAACTCAGCATGTTCCTGCCCAGGCTTTGAGAGCCTAAATTCTGAGTGATGACGGTTGTGAAGAAATGTTGGTGGCTGGGAGCAGACGGATGGGGAACAGCTTGGCTGCTGAGCACCAAACCTGGGTATGCAACTCGGTGACATCCAAGGCCTGGACTTGAAGCCATGATCACAGCTGCCAAAGCAAGTGGCAGTACTTACATCAGTTCAGAACAAATGAAGAAGTTACTAGAGAATAGCACCTTTCAGCCTTTCTGCATCAGATCTAAGAAAAAGAGACAAGTGGCATGTGTTTCTTCCACCCTCAGCTTCTGGTGCCAGGTGCCAGCATCACCTTAAGTCAACAGCTGACACTGCATCTGAGGAGGGAAGAGTCTAGTCTCCCTACACTCATGAAAGCAATCGTGGGGTATGTATCATAGAGTGAGTGCTTCCTAAATAGTTATGTGCCCATCCATGTACTTCTCTGTAGAGTCCACGACACGAGATAAGAAACCTACCATTTGCTTACCACTTACTATGTGCCAGGCAGTGTGCTGCATAACCACTTACATATATTATCACATTTATTCCTCACAGATACTCTGTCAGATGGGGGATATTATCCCCCACTTACAGATGAGGAAACAGCAATTAAAGCTGGGAATTGAACCTACATCTTTGATTGCAAAGCCTGTGATGATAACCCCTATGCCACGGTGCCAGCATTATCTCTGCTTCCTCCGTGTCCCTGCTAGTGATGAGAACATCAACAGTGCTGAAGTTGAGAAGCCCTGACCTAGAGGACATCCCCCAATGAACCTATGAATCTGGGAACTCCAGACAGACCGGATCCCTCTCCAGTTGGGCCTCACGAGCAGGGTGAGAGCAGGTCCATCTTGATGGCCCATTCCACAAGTCTCGGTCTCACTGCTGGGAACCCAGATTCAATGTTGCCCAAGGCTGTAGCCTGAATTCTTACGGTGAATTTCCCCTGAGGAGTTAGAGCTCCTCACTCATGTTCACCCAAGGCCTTATTTTGAAAGAAGTATTTTGGGGAGCTTCACCGTGCACTAGGATAGAAGCACTGAAAACAGCTACTTCCTCCCATGGGCAGCCAAGGGAGACAGGTCCTTTTGAAATGAAGAACTGCTCCCCACAGTAGCATCCCTGAGGTCAGCTGGGATTTCCTCAGCAAAAAGCTCAACAGAAAGCATCCTTTCCCCTGGCCTGAATGAGTGCCCCTTGAAGAAAGGCATGTCATCCTGGGACCACCAACACTCCTGGACAGCCCCAGGAAGGAGCATGCTGGCCCCCTTCAGACCAACCGCCAAGCCAGGGAGGCCAGCTCTTGCTCACCAGCATCCAGGCCCACTCCCTGGCTTGAGGACAGACACAAAGGCACCCTGTTCCCCAGCCCAGACCTCTAATGAGCCCCTCCCGCTCCCCACTGCTCAGACATCCCCTGTTTACATTCTACTCACCAGCCAGACCTAATCCCTGGGCTCCGGATCTGCACTTAATCCTGTTTCTGTATATCCTCTAGATCAATACATGTTAATAATAGGCATCCCTGTGGGTAAGAACCGTGTGAGGAATTCTGAGCCCTTCAGGTTCGGTGCCAAGAAGAGAAAATATGGAAAAGGAAACCCAAACATTTACAAACATTCCAGAATGTTTAGTTCAGGCTGCCCCATGTAAATAAGAGAGAGCCCAGGAGATACTAATTTTTCTGGGTCTTACTTATTTTGTCCCAAATAAAGAATGGCTTTAAAGAAAAAATCCAAGTCACCCATCCCTGCTTCTCTCTCACTTCTTGAGGCCATGAGATCTTTTTCATGTACTTTGCTTCAACACTATTGTATTTCTTCTGTGCTTTGAAACTGAGCCCCTCTCTTTGATGGATATTAGCAAAACGTGCTTTCGCGTCTCCCTAATGAACTTTCACTTGGAAAAGACCCCAAACAAGGAAGATGCTAGAAGCATAACAATATTTTGTTTAAAGCAAAGAGAGACCCTCTCTTCTGGTTTCCCCCTCTTTGGTCCAGCCCAGAGGAATAATCTGCCAAGAATCACAGACGGGATCATTTACAGTTTTACTTTCAAGCTCCCCAACCCTTTCATATTGTGTTTACTTGGTCAAAGCATTCAGACCAGCCAGGGTGGGCCTTGTGACACCCATCTTGCCTGGCTCTCAGATACTCTGATTGGGATTAAATCCATACTGATCTGTCAGAAAGTGACTGATGGAGAGGCTTCTTTGTGACGCTCGTGGTAAACTTGAGAGGATGGAAGAGTTCAGGCAATATTCCTTAGGAGATCCATCAGCCTTTGCCTGGAGTGGCCCAGTCCTGCAGTAATTACTGGCTAAACAAAAGGAAAATCCACCCAAAATAGAAGACAGCTTGGTGCCACGATGAGAACCCCCCTTTATGGTAGTGTCCTTTATTTATTTATTTTTAACGATTGAACCTATGGGGAACAATTTCCTAAAATGCAATCAACATTAATTGTCAAAGTAAAACTAAGTATAGAGGCAGCAAGTGAGCAATGAAACTCAAAGCCATTAGACATGCCTAGGTTGATTTTCTTGTTTTTCCCTCGATGGGTGTTTCCTTCAGGAGAGATTAGCTATAATAATTAGTATTTTCAGGAAGCTGGACAATTCAGCATAGATCAAATGCAATTGTCAAGAGCACCAACTTCTCAATGTGGCCCAGTAGATAAAGGATTGGATTGGACCTCAGAAAACCTGCGTTCTTCTCCTTGCTTAGTCACGTGCTAGTCGTGAGGGCACGGACAAGTCTTTGCCTTTCGACTCTCTGCTTCTTCATCTGTAAAATGGGGACTTTAAGGTCTGTCCTTTACGGGTTTGTTCTGGGATCAAACAAGGTCATGAAGGTGACAGCACTGTGGGATCCCTAATGAACGACTGGTTATCGCCACCCACCTTTGGTGTGAGGACTGTGAAGCAGAGATTCCCTCCTTGGTCAACGTCACCCACCGATCACCATTTATAACCTCTCAGCTCCGGGGTTCACGATTTCTCACCCCTGGGCTTTTGCTCCTGTTGTTGGCTCAGCCTGCAATGCCCACCTTCCATTTCTTTCTTCTGTATTAAATCCACTCCTCTCTCAAGGCTTGATCCAAATGTTAACTCCTCCATAAGCTTTCTCTGATTCTCCTGCCCCAAGTAGAAAATGACCACGCACCCTCTGAGCTCCTTCAGCACTTCATCTCTTATAACTTCCAGCTGTCTTCGTCTTCATTCAGTCATTTCTGTACACACTCTGACCTCTCCTACCACTTTGCTCAAGTGTGGGGTCTGTGCCAGTTGTATTTCAGAACAGAGACAAGCACGGCACCCTGCACCCGGTGGGCACTCACTGTTTCTTTAAAAAATGAGAAGTGCTGTAGTTACGTTCTTTATCCCAATTATATCCAAAAGCAGCTATAGGTAGTCCTTGCTTTGCTCAGCACTGTGTTCACTGAAACTCGTGCGTATCAGATACGCGTTCTCACTTTGCGGTTACCACAGGAGAGTGCAAAGTGAGGACCATTCCCAACAAGTACATGTGTTCCTTAACTGGTATTGTGCAAAGCGAGGGCTATCTGTACCCTAAACAACAAATATGACATAAATGTGATCCATGTAATCATGTGAAAAAAAATACCAGCAAGCTGTGCGCACTGAGAGCAGCTGGTCACATACATTGAACACAGAACTCACACAGCATCTGATAAATCAGAGCCCTGGCAGAAAACAGCAATGCACGTCCAGTCCAATGGCGGGAGGGCCATAAGTGATGGAGTGACCATGTTGTTCCCATTTCAGGACTGTTGTAGTGGCTTATGGAAAGCTGTTTATGGAAGTCATTTCTGGGGACAAGAGGTAATCTGAAATATGTAGCTTAGATGTGGAAACACGCTCATTTCTGGAATATTTTAGTAGCTTCAGGGACAATGAGACAGGGTATTTATAATCTGTATGGTCCGTGGAATGCCTGAAACCCCCCCTAAAATTGAATAAACATCAGCCTGCCTGGTGTCCTGCCGCTCTCCACAGTGAACACTGTGGCACGAGAGACTCACAAAACAATACACTTGAAGCCACTACAGAACCATGAGACTGTGCAGCAAATCTACTTCGAAAGCTAAACGTGCTGAGTTTATGTTCTCTATAAAGGAAAGAGACACAGAGAAATGGTTAGAAATGACAGAAGATGAGGATAAACACGAGTTAAGGCAACTTTAAAGGGAGCTGGGCTCTCTGATAACGCTGAGGCCTGACTGGAGGGCAGAGCACGAGACCCAGGGTGAGGACCTTGAAGTTGTGCTTCTGACTCAGCTGCTGAGTTCCAGGAGGCTTCAGAGAAGCGGCTTCGCTGGCCTTGGTTCCCAGCACCTTCATGGAGGGTCAAGGGGAGGGCTGAGTCACGTTCAAAGTCCACCAAAGACAAGATGGAATGGAATGAATGTGGGCTTGGGAACCTGCACACCAGCTCAGTTTCCCAGCCGGAGTCCTTGGCCCATTAAATAACCTCTCTGAGACTCATTCTTGTGGTCAACAGAGAAGAGCCAAGACAGGGAGTCAGGAGCTCCGAGTGATGCTCCCAGAGCCATCCTACGATGTTAGCAGTCAAAGAAATAGCATCCCGTCTCATCTCCATTTCTTCACCTGTGAAATGGGAATCAGAACCCTTTGCCCTTTGCAGGATTTCCGTATGAATTGAGTGAGGATGAAAACACTTATGTAAAAATTCGAACGAGTATAAGAAATTCTTAACACCACAGTCAATGGGTATTGGTAACCAGTCCAATTCTCTAGCTTCTGAGAGAAACAAGCAGTTAGACAACCATGAAAGAAACATAAGACCCTGTAATGGGTTGGATTATGTCCCCCAAAAAGATACATTGAAGTCCTAACTCCCAGTACCTGTGAATGTGACCTTCTTCGGAAGTAGGATCTTCGCAGATGTAATGAAATTAATGATCTCTTCTTATAAGGGCATTAGTCATTGGATTAGGGACCACCTCCAATCGAGTACCACCTCTTAATTTAAGATGGACCCTAATCCAACATGACTGATGTCCTTATAAGAAGAAGAAAGCATGTGAAGACAGAGACACACAGGGAGAACGCCATGTGACAACAGAGGTGGAGATTGAAGTGATGCACAGGCAAGCCAAGGAGTGCCGGCCACCACCAGAAGCTGGGAAGAGGCAAGGAAGGAGTCTACTCAGAGTCTCAGAGGGAGCATGGCCCTGCTGACATCTCGATTTCAAACTTCTAGGTTCTAGAACTGTGAGAGCATGAATTTCTGTTGTTTAAGCCACCCCGTCTGCAATACTTTGTATGGCAGCCGTAGGAAACCCATCCAAACCTCTATGCTCCTCTTCCCTGCTTGACTGATACTTGCTAACGCCTTACCCTGGAAGACCTCTCCAAACTCCAGAAGGAAGCCCCACCTGTAAGAAGGTTTACACTTCTATGTCTTATTTCTAAAGAACGTTGTCATTGTTTTAGCAGCTTCTCCCGAAATCTCTTTTGGGAAGTGCTTACAACACACCTTTGGGGTTGGTGCTTCTGGAACCACTATAAGCAAGAGGTCTGTCTGGACCTCCTGGGAAGTAGAGGAAGCAGCATGCTGCAGAAGAGGCGGGCTCGGGCAGATAAGAACACCATGCCACACTTTCGAAGGGCCTACAGTGTATTTGTCACTGCCCCTCTTCTTTAGCTGATGGAAAGTGGGCCCAAAAAGCTTTCTTCCAGCTCAGTTCACCAACAGAAACCAAATCTACCTCGCCTGGTGCCTGTGCGAAGAGGTAAACACCCTGAGTCCACAGGATGAGTCCTGGACTAGAAGTCCAGAACCCCATGATCCATTCCTGGTTTTGCCACTCACCAGCTCTCCCAGACTTTCTGCATCTATAAAATGGGTGTACCACCTCTACCGCCCAGGGTGGTCCTTATCAATTAAGAATGTGGAAGTGCATGGACAAGGACAAATCGTGAAGTGCTGTGCAAGTGGAAAGTGGTGAAATCATCATCGTCCTCATTCTCCACCAGTTGTCAACGCCTGGGGGGCGGGGGGCGGGGCAGTCCTCCAAGAGGACCAGAAAAACTAGATCAAAGTGTCCAGCTGGTAACAGAAGAGTGGGCTGCAGGGCCTGACCCTCTGGTATTGGCTGCCCAGGGGGAGAGCAGTTGAGATGAGCTCTCCCGGTGGGTAATAAAATGAGTCTACGTAGGGAGGAAGCAGGATGTATAAAGCCCAGGAGCCTGATCTGTTTCTGAGATCAAACAGAGCAGCATTGTACCGGGGTGTGGAGCTGATGTCAGCGTCTAGAATGCTGGTCGGAATCGCCCTGGTTACGCAGCTGGACCGGAATAAGGCAAGTCTGTATCTGAACTCATTAATTTTTACAACCAACTGAACTGTTCTGCCTTTTTTTTTTTTGGAAGGAGGGAGGGTTGGGGGCTGTGGAGCAGGGAGAGAAGAAGGGAAGGAAGGGAAAAGGGAGGGGCTGGTATGTATGGAACAGGGGGCTTCCCACCAGCAGACACTATCCCATTATTCCCCAGCAAACCCCAGCTTCAAACCTCCAGCCCCCTGGCCCGTTAGGCAGAGCCGCTGCAGCAGGTCCTGCCAGCGGACGGAGAGAAACGGGCCAATGAAACGTAAGGATAATTATTGTGGCACAAGCCGCTCCTAGGAGTTCAAGTTATGTCAATGTTTCCATTATATGCCTCACTTTTCGGGGGTTTATAACGGAGCTATAAAAACTCACGCCAGCTGAGAATTTGGCAGGCCAGGTCGCGGCAAAGCAGGGACTGTTTTTTTAATTCAATTCAGCTGCTCGTAACTCGGGGTGGGGGAGCACGTTGTACATTTGGATAACTCAAAGGAGCTGGTTTAAAGTATCGAGCACTATTTTGCTGTCTGATCCCCCCGCTCCTCCTCCTGTCATTCCTTTGTGCTATGGGAAAAGAAACGGCATTACAGAAACGCACCCAAACGCTTCCTGAACTGAGAATATACGGCGCTCTCCCAGTGCCAGCAATTCGGCTTTTCTCCATCCCCGAGAAGTATATGGGGCAATCCCTTCCAGCAAACATGCAAACCATTTCAGCCAAACCTCTACACAAAAGATGGTGAAGCCTCTGCAAGTGAACTGTTTGGTACAAGAGCCATTCTAGACAAATATCGATATTGGGGGCAGCCTGTCACATTGTGGTACCAGGACTTGAGCTGGTTGGTAAGTATTGTCCCCATCTCATAGCTGGGTTTGTTGGCCCCTCAGGCACAGTGGAGAGAGCTTTCTCCATATTTTATTCCATAGTCTCTGATTCAGTTAAAGTACCCAAATCCTGCTGGGTCCTTAACAACCCAGTGCATAGGCCACCTCCACCATGAAGACCTCTTCGATTCTCCCGCTGGAAGTCCTCTCTCTTACCTTTGGTCTCCTAGCCACTCTTTTCCTATAACATTTATCATTTGATTTCTGGTGTTATCAACGGCAGTTTTTTTGTGCACATTTTCTCTCTTCCTGTATGATGAGCTCCTTCCGACAGAGCCCTGAGCTTATTCATCTCTGCCTACTCCAAAGCGCCAAGCTTAGGTGAACTCTGCTCAGTAAGTGTGGGTGGAATTAATTACTTAAATAATTAATAATGACAACCGGAAGCCAGGTGGCTGACAGCAGAGGTACAAGCAAAGCTCACAACGGATAGGGACTTACCAAGCCCTTCTTCCTTACTAGATGGGAAGACAGCACAGCAAACTGATTCCTTACCTTGTTACTGACAGTAACACTAAGAAGATGAAAAGATGGCAGGGGGTCAAGATCTCCAACCAGAAAAGAGTAATAAGATACAAGCAATATGCACATAACTATGTTAACATATAATAGTGATAAAAACAAGTAAAACCACACGTGTACAAGTTCACATAACTATATCAACCTATGTGAACAATGAGATCAGTATACTTAGTTGATATGCACTGGTTTCCTTCTCTGTTGTAACCCAGTTGCCGCTCTTAAGGCTATGAAAGTGCCTTTTATAAACTATGGATGAGCAACTGTATAAATGGATGGTATATAGGACATTCAATAAATATTTGAGAAATGAATGAATGAACTACTTAAGGTAATTCAACTGAGATAAATAACACTTCTTCATATACTAAAGAAAATATTGTTAGAGATGGTAATTAATTTAGGTCCCATCATCAATGTCCAGCTCTGATGTAATAGCTGGTAATAAATGGAATTTCAGTCTTCCCTAAGGGTCCAGAGGGCTATGAGCCATCATCCTAACCAGGCAATGGGGGAACAGACCTATGTGTTAGTGTGATTGGGACACTGGTCTCTTCAATAAATTTGCACTAAGCTTGACAGCTTGAGGTAGCAGAGCTGGGAGGGCCCAAGTATGATGAAGGGGTTGGTGGGCTGAGAAGATATATCCAAGTCTGAGACTGGGATTGGCTTATAGAGAAGTCTGGGTCCAGTTGCATTTTCTGGGAGATTTCTAGTATTGCTCCATAATTTTTGGTTGATTGGAACTTCAAAGTCATCAAAGATTTGGAAGTATAAACTGAAGCGCACTTCTATAAGTTAGGATGCAAAGCTAATTCGAAAAGCTTCTTTCTGTAAGGGATAAAATCTGAACAAATGCAAGGTTGTCCGTTACAAAATAAGATATCTCAAAGTCCAAATCCCATATATATAGATATATAATTTATATAATACATATGTAAATGTGAGTGAAATTAATTACTTAAATAATTAATGAATGACAATCAGAAGTCAGATGGCTGACAACAGCAGAGGTACAAGTAAAGATCGGAATAGATAGGGACTTATCAATTTCTTTTTCCTTAATAGAAAACGGAATAATATATATATATTAGTAGGAAGAAATAATTAGAATGTCTGAGCTATAGGTCAGTGGAAAATGCCAAAGATTTATAATCAGGAAACTTGAGTTGGAATCTAAGCTCTACCACTATATATTGTGTCACCTTCATTTTTCTGAGCCTCAGTGTTTTCATCTATAAAATCGGTTAATATTGCTGATGCTACCAACATCACAGAACTACAACAGGTTGTATCAGTTAGGAGTGTGTTTGGCTGCAAGTAACAAAAAAAACGGATTATGGTGACTTCAACAAATGAGAGTGTTCTTTTCTCACATAAGAACAAGTTGAGGTGGGCAGTCCAGGGCATGCAACTCACTGAGGCCTTTGGGGATCCAAGTTCTTTCTGTATTTCTGCCCTAACATCCTTGCCATGATGGTTCTCTTCCTCATGCTCATCATCTCTTGGTCACAAGATGGCTACTGTAACTTGAGCAATATGTACACATTCAGGAAGAAGAGGCAAGGGACAAAGCCCTTGCCCTTGTGAGTCTTTGTCAGCAGATTCACCCTCACATCTCTTTAGACACTGTGGGGCACTTGCCTACCTTCAGACCAACCAATGGGCAAGGGGACTGGGATTGCCATGACTGGTCTAGACCCATCGTCATCATCTTCAGGCACTGAGATAGAGACCTAACTCTGAAAGCAAAGAATCTTTCTGTGCCACCAAAACAAGTCAGGGCTCTGTCAGCAGCCAAGAGGGGATGGCTGCTGGGTAAGCAACCAACAGGGTCTGCCCCAGGGCAAAACAAGATAAAGCAGCAGTCCCCAGAGTGTGGTTCCCACATCAGCAGCATCTGGGAACTTGTTAGAAATGCAGATTCTCGGGCCCCAGCAGACCTCCTGAATCAGAAACTCTGGGTGGGGCCCAGCACTCTGTCTTCTAACCAAGCCCTCCAGAAGATTCTGACACCTGCTCAGGTTTGAGAACCACTGGGATAAAGTTGAGAAAAAAATTAGCAACCAAGCTTGAGGACTCAGCGATGTTACTGAAATGTATTCTTCATCAAAGCCCTCCTGTGGGAAACGGAGAAGAGAAGAGGGAAGGGAAGGGAAAGAAGGAGAAGCAGCTAACATTTACTGAGTATCCACTGAAGGGGGGCAATGTCCTTGGCGCCCTCACCTATCTCTTCTAACTTAATCTGCACAAACCCTATTTTCGCAGATGAGAAAACTGAGCATCAGAACGGTTAGGTGACACTTGTCCAAAGTTATTCATCTGGCAAATGGTACAGCTCAGATTCAAAGTTTAGTCTGATTCCAAGCTAGTGCACTTCCAACTGTTACACCTAAAAGGGAGCAATCTTGGTAAACTTAGAATGACTCATAAAAATGTGATCTAAAAAAAAACTAAATAAATAAATAAAAGTACAATTTATTTTTCCTTTCCTGGGTATTCAGAGCCCTCTGCAGTTTTGCTCTGATTATCTTCCATCTTTACCTTCACTCCAGCCCCCACCATCCCCCACTCGCACACACACCTCCTGGGTCAGAGCCACACCTGTGTCCTCCCTGTTTCTTGGGCATGCCATGCAGCCTCAAGGCCTCAACTCAATTCCTACTCCCTGGAATGCCCTCCCTTCCCTTTTCTGCCTGTTGAACTTTATTCTTCTGTAAATAATTAAACAACTACAATTGGCCCTCTCTGAGTGTTCATGGTATAGTGTATGAAACCAGTTTGGCATTCCACAATTGTCTGAGTAATAAATGAATGGAAGAATGCCTAGTTTGAATTCCTCCTCAACCAAGAGACATCTCCAAGTTTTCCTCTCTAACCCAACAGCATTTTGCTTGCGTTTCTAATTTTTCAATCTCTCCTGTGATAAGATGATATATACGTCTGTCTCCCAACAAGTGTGTGAACTCCCAAAGCCAAGGCCAGGTCTTGCTTATCTCTTTATCCTCCATGGCACCCAGCACGATGTCTTAGACTTAATAAGTGCTCAAAACCTAAATCTATAGGACTGAACCATATAATATGAAATGTACATCTGCCCTTCAAAGAATTGGATTTTTCAATTAGGTGATGAATCCTACCATTTTTAATAAACAAAAGTCTATTTCATACTCATGCTGTTGATGTAGGAGCAAACCTTTCCTTTGGTTCATTCCAGTGGATTTTACCTTGCCCAGGCCTTGGCTAATCCAATTCTGAGAATACAGCGTCACTGCTGGATGTTGAAATGGAGCCATTTTGGGAAGCTGAGCGGAAAACCTCCTGGTAGGAGTTATTTACGCACCTGCCGGATTGCTTATAATAAATGATACCGGCCAACTCACAGTGCGGTCCCTCGCACACCCTGTACCCTGGCCATTCCCTCCCTGCCTGAATTTATTGGATGACTTTCAAGAATGTTTGGAAATTAAATATATTTTGCAGCCTCCAGAAAGTATCAAGGGACAACTTTAAAAGTGACACTGAGCTGTAGATAATCACATTTCTTTTAAAAAGCCTTTCAAAGGACACCTTTTTACAATAAATTTTGAGTGTTGGGGGAATGGATAGTGAGGGTTAGACGGAGGAGTCAGAGAGAAAATGTGAAAATGGTTAATAAACTCTGGTACTTTCTAGGCAGATAATACCACCAGTTCAAAGAAAGCTTGTAAACATAGATATCAAAGAAAGCAGTAATTATATATTCAATTATTCTGTCGCTCCTTTTTGGATCCTTAGATATTCTTGAGCATTTTCTGGACATTCATTCCAAGTAAGTCACCGACAAGGATTTATTGATACCTTCCATACCATGGGCCCAGCCTATGAGAGGCAAAAAGAGAAAGAACATCAAAAGAATGATTGCCATTTCTTATCTTTTTTCAGCTTTTAAGAACTTAAAAATGCTTTCAAATACTTGCTTCATTCAGTCCAAGGTGTTCGGCTCATTGTACAGATGAGTAAACTGAAGAGCAGATGAGCAGGATCATGTGGTGATCATAAGTGGCTGAATCGGGGCTCAAGCCTTGGTCTACTAACTCCAAATTCTGTTCTCTTATACCTTTACCCCCCTGCCTACAAAGACTTGGGTTTTTTTAAAATAAATTTATAGCATACAATATACACTCACACAATATGAGAAACCTTAAAGCATGTCTTTCACAGACTCCTGGGTAAAAAGGCATTGGAGTTAATGTTTAACTTCTTCTACACCAGATCCCCTCTGAAATAACCTGAAGAAGAGTGAAAAAGAAAAAGCAATGGGGGGAAGGAGGACAGGTACAAGACAGTGTGCCTTCCACGTGGTGGAAAGTTTGGTGTCATCCTGCTCAACAATGGTGCAGATAGGAGCAGGGGGAGGAGACATCGAAGGCCACCTTGCAGCTTGGCCTCCTGAGAAACAGCAGTGGTTACAGGAGGTAAGCGGCAGGGAGACTAAGATCCCCACCAAACATGACTGGCCGCCCTTTCGATTGTGAAGTTTGGCGGGTCAGAGGCAGCAATGAAGAGGATGCTGGCCCAGCGGAGGCAAAATTTGCAAGAGAGTTAAGGGAACAAAAAAGCAATAGCTAATTAAAATTTTCATTAAAAGCAATAGAGAGAGGAAGAGGCATTGCAAAAAGTCACAACCAGAGGTACAGATGAGAAACTTGAAAAACTGCCATGAATGAGGAGGAAAAAGACAAAGTGATTAAAAATAATGAGAGAAAAATTGTTGGATTTGAAGAACAGATAATACAGAAAATGTAGATAAGAGATGTTCCTGGAAAAAAACAAAAGAGAAGAGAATAAATAAAATAAACAAAATAACCAAAAACATAAATGAAGAAAACTTTCCTGAACTGACATATTCATAAGGCTCAGAGTGGGCAGCCTATGATGGAATTGCAACAATAAGCTTCAAGGGAGTCTGGGAAATATCATTTTTATTCCAAGCAGCTATGTGTCCATATGAAAATCAAGAATTATGTTACTAGGAAGGAAAATGTGGATTTGGGGGGACCACTACCAACCTCTGACATAACAATAAAAATGTATGTTGGCAGATCAGAGGATCTCAAGAGTACTCATAATAATTACCTCAAAGACTACTGGATATAGTCAACCTCAAGAACAATAAAATGATTTTATAATTATCTAGGTGAAAAATACATTCAGGCTCACTTCAAATAGCTCTATAACATTAAATATCTGATGACAATAGAGAACATCTAGTTTTGAGTGCAAAATATTGTCAGACAAGAATTCTAATCTCATCCAAGTTGTCTTTCATGTCTTAAGAAAATAGAAGAAAAGTTTCAGCTACTCAGAGACTACTAAAGAATATCACTCACATTCTTCTTGAACAAAGTACTTAAATTATACCCCAACCAACTGAGAGATGAATCAAAATAATGATTGGGGAAGTTCTGATGAAATGGGACTCATAGTGATTACCAAAATCAATTATATGTCACCTAAATAATTTTTAAAGTGTGATTGTAAAATAGTCTTTAAATACAAAACAATAATTATTGAAAGAGAAAATAATGTTAAAAAATAACACCTGGTATACATTTGTCAAAATTCAATGAAAATACACATAAGATTTGTGCATTTCATTGTTTGTAAATTTTATGTCAAAGGAAAAAGAAAACTGCAAGCAATTATTAAACTCTAGATAATGATATTTGTGCTGAAGTATTTAGGGAGGAGCACAGTGATATCTTCTATTTATTTTGAAATGCATTGATTAAAAGATGGGCTGATGGATGGATGAAGACTAGATAGATACATGATAATGCAAGCAAGGTAAAATGACATTAGTGGAAACTAGATGGTGGATACATGGGTGTTCACTGTAAAATTCTTTCCACTTTTCTGTAGGTTTGAAAATTTTCATAAAACAAAATGTTGAGGCAAAAAAGTAATATTTGAGTCTAAAATCCCAGATTAAATAAATAAAATAGGCAACTGAGTGAAATAGGGAAGAAGGAAGAAATAAAAGTGTGTTTATTTCTTAACCTTACAAGGGAGACAACCAATATGTACCACTTCTTTAAATCAATAATTAGGAAAATATAGGTTCATATATTTTTAAAATTTTCAAGGCAATCCAAATAGAATTTAAAAACAGGACTTACACATTCCACATCAGTAGTGAAAAAAAAGAAAATACAAACAACATAGCAAAAGACAATTTTTTTTAAAGATTTTATTTTTTTTCCTTTTTCTCCCCAAAGTCCCCCAGTACATAGTTGTATATTCTTCGTTGTGGGTCCTTCTAGTTGTGGCATGTGGGACACTGCCTCAGCATGGCCTGATGAGCAGTACCATGTCCGCGCCCAGGATTCAAACCAACGAAACACTGGGCCACCTGCAGTGGAGCACGCGAACTTAACCACTCGGCCACAGGGCCAGCCCCAGCAAAAGACAATTTTAAGTAAAGAACAATAAAACATTTTAAAAAACAGAAACATAAGCAACTTGACTGAAGTAACAACTAACATAGTAACCATGATAATAAATGTAAATGGCTTAAATTCTCATATTTGAAAAACTAAACCCATGCTATCCCAAGATAGGTACTTAAAACAAAGAAAAAAAAGTATAAGAATAAGGAATGATAAACTAGCAAATATATTATACACACAGACACACAATCTATAAAGAAATCAGGATCACAATATTTTTATCAAAGTAGAATTGAAAGCAAAAAGCTTAAGTGAAATTTAGATAAATAAATATTGACAAAGTGAACAACCCGTAAAGAAAACATAACTGTCATAAACCCTTTTATGCCACATAATATAGAATAAAAATAAAGCAAGAATTCTTAGACATTCAGGGGAAAATCAATAGAAATATAATAGTAATGGGAGACTTTTAGCCAACATCTTTGACAGCTCAGAAAAGTAATACACATACAACACTATACTAGTAAGTTAAGAAGCACTCCAAGAGTATTTCAGTCAATGCCAAGTTGGTCAGGACAATAACTTTGCTCATTTTAGAGGCTGTATTTTTCTTAATAAAGCATGCTGTATGTGAGTTTCTTTGGCATCCCCATACTGTAGATTTACACTTGGCTTATGCTGTCTACAAACCTCATTTGCACATGTATTGCTAACAAACGATTCTCCTCTACACAGGAGATCTAACCAGACCCAGGAGCTATAAAACCTAGACAGGTTTCACTGTGGATTTGGAGGAAGAAGAAATAGTATGGGCTATAAGATTTCTTGTAACTATTAAACTGTGAGATATTTCAAAACAATGGGTCCTAGTAAATGATCAGATGCTAGAATGAGAAGGTTTGGGATCTTCCAAGTTAGTTTTCATTCCCTGAGGCTAGATCATACTTCCACAAACATAAATGAGGGAGATGGGAAGAGTGGCAAGGTTAAGGGGAATTTGATGGGTGCCCGTGAGGACATTTTGAATTTGCAGTAATGATGAGACAGCTCACTGGAGATGCTTTGCAGGCTGTTGGAAATGCAGAACAGGATCTGGGTTGGAAATATGGCTTGGAGAGTGACCATCACAAAAGTGAGTTAAAGCCCACAATTCAAGTAATTAGGGAGAGGACAGAGGATTGAAAAAGCCTGTGAAAGCCAAGTGATGGAGACATTGAAAGCCAAACAAGAGAAGTTTGTGCATGACATGGTAGGCAATGTAAAGCGAGCAAAGTTTTAGATCGGAGAAGTCATTCTAATTATCAGGAAATTCTAATTTTTAAGCCTAATTTCACCTCCCTACATGTCTATCAGCTGATGCTGCTTCTGCCCTCTGGGGTCACACAGACTGCATCTGCTCCCTCTTCCACATGACAATAGAGAGAAGAGCAGAAACAACACTCAGCCACCGTGAAGTTCACAGGACTCTCAGGCAAGGCCTTTTGAGAAGGCACAGTGCACTCTGAGAAAGCCACATTAATCATCAACCCGGGAAACTGGAACACTCTACAAAACCATTGCTATAAATTCAATATTTACACAAAATCTGGAGGTTGAAGTTCTTGTTACTACAGGGAAAGAAAACATGAAAAGCTGCCAGAAAGAGAAGCCACTTGCTACCTAGACTAATCAAATTCATACTTAGGTGCAACACTCTCATTTTACAGCGAAGGAAACTGAGTTGCCAAAAGACAGTGTCTCGACCAATAATACTTCCTTGCACTTTACAATTCCCACATGACTGTGCCCATTGTGAGTTGAGGAGACTGTAGCCCCCAGGGCACAATGACCTGCCCAGTGTCACACAGCACATAAGCATCCAAGATAATAGTTAAACCCAGTCTCCCTAGGACTCAACCACACAAACCAACCAAAGCACGCTGGACAGAAAGAGAGAAAATTAGCTGTGAGTGTCTAAAGAAGCAAATCCACATAAATCTCATTTGGTCTGTTCTTTCGTAAGATGAAAACCCCTGGTGATGGAGGAACCTGCATATACTTTGCTGAGTTTTGGGTGAAGTCACTAGGAGCCTCTCTACTGATTTCTACAAAGAGATAGTGTCTGTGAGCTTCCTGCAAGAAAGCTGCCCAGGGACCTTGTTAGAAGTATGGTTTGGCTGGAGCCTAGCCCAGCCTTCTTGGGTCAGAATCTCAGGGTGGGGCCCTGGAACCTGAATTCCTAACAAGCCTTCCCAGTGGATCTTACACAAACTCAAGTGCAAGAGCCGCTGGAGTTTACATACTTGACGAAACAGCACATGAAGAGTGAATCCAGATCTCAGCCCCAAGCCAGGGGTCAAACCAAACAGGGATCACCGTCCGGCCTTCAGTCCCCGGGCCCCCATGCACCCTTCTGACCCCTGCTCATTGCTCAGCTCAGCCCAGCCCAGAATTAGTCCTCTTGAAGGACACCCCTCTAACATTTTAATTTCCAAAACCTGTCATAAAAGCAGCTCGTCTCTCCTAATGAGGTAATTGGTGCCATAATGCCATTAGGAAGGTGCCCCTGGTGTGCGGCTCAATTAGGAAAGGTGTATTAAATGATTTAGATTTCTTTATTTAGCTAAAACCAACACCAGTTCTAGGCTTGCTAATATAATGTTGTTCATGAGCCAGAGTATGGGGCTCATTTAATTCTATACTGTAGCTCTCTAACTAATCGATGCGTTATCCTTTCTTACCCCCACTGCCCAATTTTTCTTCTCCCAATGCTGGAAACAGAGAAAGAGAGAGAAAGAGAAAGAAAAACACTGAAGTATCAGATGGCAAAAGGGAGAACCTACATAAGACTGATTGCCAGCCAGACTGTGACAGACCCACCTTCCGGAGGGATAGGACTCCCTATGTTAAGAGCTGACCTTGCAGGTTCATTCTGGGCATAAACTGAACCTAGACACCTAAAGAACCCCAGGATGGCGGGCCTGGTTGCAATGTCCCCAGCCTGTGAGCTCCTGCTGCTCTCTGGGCCAGCCTCAGGGAGGCCTAAGTTGGGATCATCTAGCCTTCTTACTAAAAGTGTAGCCCATGGGCCAGCATAGGCAGCATCACCTGGGAGCTCATTGGAAATGCAGAATCCCGGGCCCCACCCCACACTATTCAATCAGAATCTGGATTTAACAAGACCCTCAGTGATCCTTCTGCACTTTGAAATTTGAGAAGCTCTAGATCCTTCCAGTATAAATCAGAACTTCCCAGGACCCCCTCAGAGAGATCTACCTACCACAAGCCACTCCATGCCCACCCCAATGGCACCATTTTTCTTTTCTTAAACGTGGAACTGTTCTCATGGGAGAAAAATCTTTTTTTTTCTTATTTTAAAGAAAAAGCCCAAAGAAACAGAAAAGACCAAGAAAGGGTTTCTGCACTTGAGAAGTTCAAAAGCCTGTATTTCATTTTACTCACATAACCACAGAAGTCTCCCCCATCACACCCAACGGCTGCAGCTCGGCCTCTGCCAAGCCACAACCAAAGGAAAAGCCAGAAGGAAAACACTTTCTGACACAGGAGAGCCAGGAACATCAATACAGAGACCAACCTTGCAACCTCACGGAACCACAGCGTGCGGGAGCGGGAAGGGGCCTTAGAAGTCATTGCCCATCCCTTCATCCTACAGAACAAGAAACTGAGGCCCACACGGACAAGTGATTGCTCAACCCCTCCATGCCCGTGAGTGGCACAGGCGGCTGGAATTGGGCCCAGGTGCCTTGTCTCCGGTTCTCTTTCCATCACACCAGGAGCACTTGGGAAATTTGTGCAAGGACCTCCTCGAGGCCAGTGGGCAAAAGCCATTTCACAAATTTGCACAATAGAAACTGTATTCTTCTTCAGCAAATGTAACATTAGCCGGTGGTAACCACTGCTGTGGAGAGGTGATCCTGAGGATCCAGTTTGGCTGCTGGTCTCCAGATTACAGATCAACCAGAACGTTACACAGAAAGTGAGAATTAGCCGGAGCCCGTCTCAAAAACACGACCGGAATTGAACATCAGGTTAGAAAATGGAGCCAATTTTCTTTTTACTGTCTTTTCTTCCTGCTTTTCTTTTTTCCCCACCTATCCCTCCCCCTGCCCCAAACCCCACCCGTCACACACATACCCACACACCCCTTCCACCTGCCTCTGGCAAACACCTATCTGTTTTGTTTCTATGAGTTAGATTTTTTTAGATTTCACATGTGAGTGAGATCCCACAGTATTTGTCTTTCTCTGGCTGACTCATTCCACTTTACTCTCCTTTTGTTAGCAGGCCACTGCAGTCTACCTTTGGTGCTGGCGCGTTGTGTGTGTGAGAAGACTGGCCCCACCAGCTCAGTGGATGCCTCCACAACTGGCTGATGGTTTGGTTGTCCCAAGTCATCATTTTTTTTCTTCAAATACACAAAGCCCAACTTGAGGACCAAGACAAAACAACATAAATGTCCTTTAAAGCAAAAGTCCCAACCCAGCAACCCAGAACCTAGCAGACCCCAAGGAGCTCAGATCCAAAATGACCTCGTAACGACAGTGGAAAAACCCACACGAGAAAACCTTTCGTGAGGAGGGTGCTTCATAAAATCCAGCTGAATAAAACCTCATTTCTCTAAACCGCCTTTCTCTGCTACCTCCAGAAGCCAGCCGCCTCAGGATCTCAACGTGCCCCTGCATGGTGACCATCACCTCCCGTCCTGCTATGTCTAAACTGCCAACCTCAGCTTCACGCTCATTCCCTCCATGAAAGTGCATGATTTCTACATCGAGGCTCCTGGAATCGCCCCCCTCCTCTTTTTCTCTTTTTTTCAGTCCTCCTTTTCCTTCTTTGGGTCCTGAGCACCCTGCCATTCTTCCAAAATGGAGAAAAGCAGGGGGGGAAAGAGGAGAAGCAAACGAAACTTCCCCACGGCTCTGTGAGTGACTGCTAGGTTTCCATGGCTCGCTTTCCACTGTTCCCGGTGACCCCTGCAGACTCCCCTTATGAGTGAGTGTCCCGGAATGTCTCTTTATTAGGTGTCTGGAGAAGTAAAGCTGTCCTGATGCCAGCGCCCCCACACTGAGGACTTTATTAGTTTTTTAATTTTCTGTCCGGGTGCTCCTGCTGCATCAAACTTTCCACAGCTGTTAGGAGCTATTAAGTAAGTAGCCTCATTGGCCCTTTCCCCTCCCCCACCCCCTTCTTAATAACACAAGAAACTTCTGGCCCTGCTACATGGAGCCTTTAAAATAAAGATACTTTGTCTCTCTGATGAGAAATCCTTGGAGGTCTGGGTGAGGAGAGGATGTCCTGCCGTAAGAAAAGCGCCTTGTCTCGTCGCTGTCTGGGCTCAGAGCGGGCTCTTCAGACGACGTGGGGAACCGAGCCGGGGTGGGGGGCCGGGCAGAAGGGAGAACCCACTCTTTCAGCCATTCTGCGCAGCCAGGAGGGGACCTGGGGTAGCTCTGACTGTTTTCAGGGCTGACTTGGAATCCCGCCCAGAGCGTGATGCCTGGTTCAAAGCGTTCCCTCCTGATGGACATTCTAAGACCTGCAGCGAAGGATAAAACGGAACGATTTGCTAACGTTCCCCAGGTAGGCACACAGCTGTGGTTCTGTGCAACAGGCCAGGGTTATTGCTCCTGGCTCCCCTGGGAAGGAAATCCTGATCCCCACCCACCCCCGCAGCCCCCTCCCTGCCAGCGTCTATGAGATGCCTGGCCATCCACAGGACTCCCTGTGTGTAACTCCAAAGATGGGTGCACACACACATACACACACACACTCAGGCACAGAGCGATGTATTATTAAACCAAGCAACCTGGCCCTTTCCCATAGCACCCGTGGATCTGGAAGGTTATGAGCGCTCGGCGGCAGAGGAGGACAGGCTAAGAGGCTTGAGAGCCCAGAGAATTCTTAGCATCCCTCCCTCGCGGCTCCAGCCTGCCTGGCAATTTGCTTTCCAATGGCTGCCTTTAAGCCTCCCTTTGAGAAGACCTTATTTGCAGGGTAAATGTGAAAGACTAGAGAGAAGAAAACCCTTTGGTGATGCCCGCCTCGGGAACCATTTTGCCTCTGAGAGCAAGTTGGTATTTGGGGTTAATCCTTTGGTGGAAACATTGGGTTGAAAGCCCAGAGGAGGTCAGGGGTCTGATTACGGCTTCTGTTTACATATAAACTTCCTGGTCCTAGGAGACAATCGCAGGGGTGGGGGAGGGGAGCAGGGAAGAAAAGAAAGAAAAGGAGAAGTTTTTTTAATTAAATGGCCTTCCTTCTTAAAAATAAAGTCAACAAAATAAGATGGAGCTTGTGGAATCAAGGTTTGATGTTAATGTCCAGGTACAAATATTTCTTTTAAATTTTTCAGTCAGGATTTACATAATCAGTTGAAGCATTTTTTGAAACAAAATTTGATATACTGATATATATGCATATGTTTATGTGCATGTATATATTTAAAAAAAAAAACAAGAAGAAAGTAATCTTAGTCAGTTATCTCCTGAGAAGCAGAGAGACCATTTGGCTGTATTTTTGAGAGTGTGTTCTGATTTGATTTTCGTTTGGTTTGGTCAGAGAAAATCATGAAGACCCCACAACAGGCAGATGAGCTGAAATCTATGGTATTTAGGTCAATTAAAAACTGCTATAAACACACACATACAAGAAAAGCCTAGATGAGTGTTAAAGCCAAATAACCCCATACTTTTAAAAGAATTAAGAGCAAAAAATACTTCCTTCACATGCTCGAAAGAAGGCAAAGCTCAACTACGCAGTTGTTGGGAGCGGGGGCAGGGGGCGGCAAAGAAAAAAATGCCAAAATGGTTACCAAAAATAGGGCAGTCAATTTTTAAGGTCTATAACTTGAGCAATTTTTAAAAGGATAAAATTTAAAGACCAAATAGTTACCTTTTTTTGGGAAAGAGACAGGGTTTTAAGAGTCTGTCCCAGACATCTTTAAGAACGTGAAACAAACCATCCATGAAGAAATAGTGGAAAGCCTATTGCTTGGGACATTGACAACCAGATAAAACTCAGGTATGTAGGATTTAAATCCAAAAACATCTCATGATAAAAAAAGATCCAAATACTTGGTCACTAATTTCCTTTTGTGTTTCTAACTGGTAAGTTTTTTTGAGGCTTTTGCAAATATTAAAGATGCTTCTCACTGTTTACTTGGTCAAATAAAAAGGAAAGCATTTCTTCAATAAATCCTTATCTTTCCACTTTGAATCTCCTGCTAAAAAATTTTGGAAAGCCAAACATCAAACATTTTGAAAATGAATTTATCAGCAAACGTATCCAAAAAAAAAAATGAATAAAAGTTGAAATCAAATCATCAAATCCTAGAGGCTGTTAATTGCCCCTTCAAAAGAATCAAGAAAATTTCCAACTCTTTCATTTCTCTCAATACATTCTGTGATGTCCCTAATTCATCAGCTACTTGGTTCCTGGCTGGCTTGCTTGGCATTTTTCCTTTCATTTCTCTCATCCCCTAAAGGAGAGTGGTTTCTTGATATTTTCTAACGCACATTCCTTCAGAGCCTTTGACAGCAGGAAGGTGGATGTTCCAGTAGCAGGAATAAAAAGGATACAGGAGGAGGAGGAGAAAGAATGACACAGGCCAACAATTCAGCAGCAGACCAGCAGAGGCGGAGTCCAAAAGTGCACGAGCACAGGAGGTCCAGAAATGCCACAACTAAAGGCATGCATTGTAAAGGGACACCTCACACAAAAGGTCTCATTTCTTAGGGGCACTGATTTTCTGTCAACCCCCTTGCAGAACCACTTTTGAGAAGGTGAGGCATTTCGCCAAGCCAAATATGGTGGCTGAGCAAAGGGGAAAGAATTCGGGACCCACCGGCATATCAGAGGTTGTCAGAGAGCAAGTGGTGAGTCAAAAGGGGACATCAGACTCTGTGATGGGCAGAAGCAAGCCTCACAATGAACTGCCCTTTGGGCTCCAAAGTGCCAAGTGGCTGGGCTCTGGGGTCTGCAGTGGGATACAATCAGCATGACCAAATAGTTTATTCCCCAAATTGGGGCACTTTTGATAGTAAAAGTGGCGGAGTCTATTAGAGTTATACTGGAGTAAGGCATATAAGCCGAGACTGCCCTAGACAAGCTGGGGCATTGCTGACCCTAATTATGAGTCCCTCCAAAGTCTAGGAGATAAAGTGTAGCTGTCTCAGGGTCTACTCCAGACAAAGCTGGGCATCAGTTGAGCTCCTTTTCCCCTGGTAAAAAGCCTCTACAATGGCAAGGTGTGGGGCATGAGGAGAGCCTTGGTCAAATAAGTGTGAGAAACAGACTGTTCATACTCTTACCCACTCTGGGAGATGCAAAATATATATAGAGAGAGAGCAAATTAGAGATCTCGAGAAGGCCTGCAGTAAATTAAACTGCTTAGGATCGCTCAACCCAATGTTTTCCCAAAGGTTTTGAGATCTTTTGTCTGCCAAACACCTAGAACATCCAGGCAAACGCTGCTCCAAACCTTTGGAGGCCAAGAGTCAAGGGAAGACTTGGGATTGCAGGCCTTCTTCGCTGGGAGATGGAAGCTGGAGAGGATCCCAGAGCTCCCAGCGCCCCTGAGGATGACACCAGGAGATGTTCAGCTGGTGAGGTAATAGGAGACCCTACCTAGGTGCAGCCAAAAGGCCGGCAGAAACATGTCTGAAGCCATCCCACGCCGCGAGCAGGAAGCCTCTGAGTTCACACGAAGGCAGGCAGGCCTCCCTAGCCCATGCGAATCCATTTCCTCAAACGAGGACGGCAATAAGGGCTGCGCTTGATAGTAAGGAAATGGTGAGCCTGACCCAAACTCACTGGAGACACACACAACTTCTGTGTTCCTGTATGCATTTCCTCCCCGGGGGCCCGCGGCCACACCTCAGCCATCCTGCCACGTCTCTGGCATGCGTGTCCTAGGGGGGAGTGCCTGAGTGTGGGTGATGAGGCCCCAGTCCAGGCCACTCTAAATGAGAGGATGAGTGCTGGTAAGGGATGTGATGGGTGACCGCAGAGGCCAGGAGTCAAGCCGGAAGCGGCCCCAGTACCAGGAGAAGTGCATGTCACTGGGTGTGACGGGGCAGTACTGACACGCAGTCCGTGAGGCAGAGGCTGCTGGATTCATGGACACTCTGCAGTTCTCATCTGGATTTTCACAGAATCCTCCAGTGCATCTCCTTGTAGTTGGTCTCTGGCTATTTCTGTTTGTCCTTCATTTTGTAGCCGGAAACACACAAACTCACGCAGGTCTTTCAGAGTATCTCATAGTGGGTTGGGGGCAGGAAAGCCCTACAGAAAGGTCAAGGTGATGGAGTAGGGGTAGAGAGCAATGATTCCCATCAGCAAGGTCCAAACGTCTTCATATGGTGCCCAAGGCCCTTTACGAGGGCTCTCTAAGATGACTCCCCAATCTCTCCTCCATTTCTACCACCTCCACTGCATCCACTGTATCTGGCTGCTCTTGATCCCTAAATATACCACTCCTCTCATCATCCCTCGCTTTTCCTAATGCTGAGCCTTGCCCATAATTCCCTGTCTCCCTAGTAAAATCATGTACTTTAAGACCATCTGAAATCTCACCTTTTCAGCTGAAAAGCCTTCACCACTGCCCCATGCCATCTCTACTCAAGCAGAATTCAAGACTTCCTCCTCGGTGTGCCCACGTCACCTTGTTTGGCCCTGACCATGTGTCACAGGGGAGTCTCCTTGACTAGATTCCGAGTGCCTGGGAGCAGGAAGTCATCATACCAATTCCTTTGTCCTCGGTGCCTACCCCATGCCTGTCACTGAGTGGATGCCCAGCTAATGGGGAATGATGGAGCAACAAACAGAACTCTGTAGAATCACATTCAAGATTCAGTTTTCCCCAGGCTTTACCTTCTTAAATCAGAAAATAAAAGGCACCAGAAACAGGTCTTTATGCCAGAGTCTGAAAAGAATGATTAAAACGTGGAAATGAACCAGGACTTTACAACCATGGCTGAGCAAAAGGATGTTTGCTGGAGTTTTCCATTGTGTCAATTCATTTCCCAAGAGAAATTGTAGTCTGAGTGGCTAAAGCCATTTCAAAGGTAACTAAAGGCCACCCACCTCAGCTCCCAGCCAATATCCATGATCTCTATGAGTCCTTCCAGGAAGCAGGGGTAAAGACTGGGGTGGACAGGCACCTCCACCTCAAAGAGGAGAGATTTCTAAGATGGAAGAAATAGGGGACACGAGGAGGAGGTGAGGACTGAAGTGAGAAAAAATGAAATCAAGGAGAATGATGATAGCTGGGAGGTGAGAAAAGGACCAGAAGACTTGACAATAAAAACATGGAGCTACAAGTAACCCCAAAGTCCTGTAGAGAGGAAGGAGCCAGTCCAAGAAGTACATATGGCCCAAAGATCTAGAATATAGAAGTAGGAGGCGAGAAGAAATTATTCTCGGGGTGCAAAGCTGAATAAGCAAGCCTATATTTTTGCAGTTCTCTGGTTAATTTCCAGCCATAAAAATATGGCCCAGGACTTTGTGAAAATACCCCTAAAACATTCCACATGCTTCTCAAGGCAGAGGGTAATTGTTATGAACAAATCCACACAAATTCTTGTGCCAAGAGCAACAAACAGAGTAAAGAAGGAACAGGAAACATGAAAGAGGGGGCTAGTCCGAAACCAGAATGACAAATGTGGGCCATCTCCCCTCCCAGCAAAACCAGAGGGGAGTGGAGCTTCACAGCACCTCAAAGGCTTATCTCTATGGAGAAAGATCTAGCACGACAATCCTAAAAGACATGTTCATCATGGTGGATCACCCCCAACGTGTGCCGCCAAAATAGAAGAGTTCCCAAAGAGTACCGCAGAAGACTGAGGGGCCCTGATGGAGAAACCTTCATTTCCCCTTAATCAAATGAGACCCCAGTGCAGGGAAGGCAGAAATGGAAGGAGGCTCCCAGACCGGGTGGGGGTGCCTGGATCCCACGGCCTCCAACACTGGCTCTCCAAGCTCTTCCCGCTTCTTACATATCCCTGCTGGCATCTCAGGTCAGCAATCCAGCCACCTCTCTTCATGAAATCAAATGCCAGTCCTTTAAGGCTGGCCGTGGCCAGACTCTTCAAACAGGAGAACAACCAGAAGGAGCCAGGGCTGTAATATCCAAAGCATGAAAAGAAATGGCTCCTGGCCTTAGGGCAACACTCTGCCATTTACTGACCCTTTTTACATTCATCCTCCCCTTTGGTTCTCAGCATAATCCAGAGATACAGGCAGGACAGGGTTATTTTAATTCTCCAGATGGGGAAACTGAGGCCTAGAGGGGAGAAAGTGGTCTTCCCAATTTATACAACAAATCAGAAAAAAGAGTTGATTCTAGAACCACGGTCTCTGGTCTCTTTCTGATGGTCGTGCACGGATCTCCTAACAGACTTAAAGTGTCCCCAACTTAAACACTTTATGCATACAGCAGCAGCCCAATGAAAAGGCCTAAAAGTTGATACTTTCTGGGGACTTAACAGGGCTCAAAACAAGCAGCTTCTGTCCTACAGCTCCAGCCCTTAACCCGTGATGGTGCAGTGACATCCTCTGAGATAAAGGCCATCTGTGCAGGGCCCAAAGGAACACACAGCCACACCCTGGGCCAGGGCCACTGCAGGCCTCGCTGACTCAGGAGGAGCATTCCCACGGGTGACCATAGTCTGCTCCAGGCTGTTGCCCTGGGAGACAAGAGAATCAGCAAGCAAGGAGCTGCCCGCCCTGCCCAGCTTCACAGGGGCAAGAGCTTAGCCCCGAAGCTGGCAAGCGCCCACCACTTGGGTGTGACTCGGCCGGGTGCCCAGCCCTGCAAGCCCGTCCAGGTCTCGGTTCCCGGTAACACCCTCCTGCTTCACCCTCTTGCATGCGGGGGAAGAGTCATCAGTCTGGCGGCAGCCCAACTCAGCAGCTGATTGGAAGAAGGAACAGCAGAAATCTTCACCAGACCAACCCTTCTCCCACAAGCTTATTCCAACATGAGTTTTTAAAGCTCCTGTTTCAAAGGATTGAACATCAGCCTCCCAGAATGGGTGTCTTTTCTAAACAAGCACATTTTCTCTTCCACAACAGGAATACATTTCACGCCCTTCTAACTAACAACCTGGAAGAACAATCCTGTAGGTGTCATTCAGCGGGCCTTCCCCAGGTGTGTAGTCACACAAACGCCTCATGAGGGGATGGCTAGGGGCGAGGTGCTGTGCAAAGTGGGATGTAAAGATAGAAGAGAGAGGACTCAGCTCCCTCAGTTCACATCTCAGTTCTCCGATTTAATGGCTCTGGGACCTTGGGCATGTTACTCAACTTCTCTAGGCCTCAGTTTCCCTATCTGCAAAATGGGGATGCTAGCACCCAGTTCACAGAGTCCTAAGAATGAAATAAGATGGTCAGGGCCACAGCACTTAGATCAGTTCTAGGAATGAGATCAGCCCCTGACAAATATCAGCCACTACTACAGGAATGTTTTTACTTAATCCTTTCAATATCCCAATGAGATGGGAACTATTACTTGCTCCATTTCACAGGTAAGAAAATGGGTTTAGAAGCATTAACCAAGTTTCCTCAAGTCATAGTGCTAATAAAGGCCAAACTCAAGAACCTACACAGGGTTTGTCTGGATCCTAGCCCCATGCTCTAATTTACTGCTGAACGACACAAATGCCTCCCATGAAGGTACCGTCTTATAGGATTCATTTTCTGCCGATTAAGTGCAAGATGCTTTGTTGGTGCTTTACACCATATATTAACGTAAGTAAACAAACAACTCTGGTTCCAATCAAATCTTATGAGGGCCTCACCAAGCACCAAGGAAAGTCAGAGGAGGACAAGTGTCACACTGCCCATCTCTCCAGGCCCCATCAACTCTGCTTTCCCTCTTGGGGCTCCTCTTCTCTCCTCTGCTCCCGTGAGGTCTCTACGGCTCAGAAGGTCAGCAACCTCCTGGCCCCTGGGAAGGAGGCTCATGCAGGCAGCCATAGCATGATTTCTTGGCCCTATTCTGATTTCACCAAATATCAAACCTGTATACACATACCAGTGCAAGCACGAATAAGAGTTTTATTCAAATCTCTCCACCCCAACTGCAACCAGCCAGATTTCCAACAGTTTGGGGTTAACTCTGTCCTGGTTCCATCCTCAATAACCAGCATGGACTTTAAAAAAAAATGTTTTCTGAGGCCAACCTCATGGCCAAGTGGTTAAGTTCGCGCACTCCACTTCGGTGGCCCAGGGTTCACTGGTTCAGATTCTGGGCACAGACCTACACACCACTCATCAAGCCATGCTGTGACAGCATCTCACATAGAAGAACTAGAAGGACTTACAACTAAGGTATACAAGTATGTGCTGGGGCTGTGGGGAGGGAAAAAACAGAGGAAGATTGGCAACAGATGTTAGCTCAGGGCCGATCTTCCTCACCAAAAAAAGCAAAAAAAAATTTTTTCTTACCCATCTCCGAGGGGCAACTCAATGGGGCAAAATATATTGTAACGTGAGGCACTTCACATAATTAATATTACTGAGGATAGTAAGTACTCAGAAGAGATAGATTTCAAGGGAAAGGTATCTTCACTAAAACCTAAAAACGTGGATTTGAGCAACCATATTTAATACAAAGACAGAAGAAATCCATTTAAATGCTTCTTTATAAAAATTGGGGAAGCATTAAAAAGTACATAAGTTTAAAGTGTTCTTTTTGCATAATATAAACCTGCACATTCAGTCTTATCCAACTTTGTTCATATATACATATGCATACACACAGGTGCATAAATACCGAAAGCAAGAAATACATCAAAATACTATTAGTGGTTACCTCTGGAGCACGGGTTAATGGTAATTTTATTTCCTTCTTTATACACTTCTGTATTTTACAAGTTGTATACAGTGAGTCTGTGTTATTTTTACAACCTAGAAAGGGATACCAAAATTATTATTTCAGTTTTAAATTAGTGCAAAGGAAAACAGATTTGTTCATGTTAGCAACCAATATTTTAAACTTGTAAAAGAGTATAAGAATTCAACTATGATAGGAAAAGAATTAATTAAGAAAAATCAAGAAACCAGTAATGAAGATAATGGGAAAGTAGAATCCAATTTAGTTTTATAATCTAATTTAAATTTTGCAACAAAATACTAATGATACATAAGCAACAGACTCTGCTCCTCTGTTTGCATCCATTTACAAAAAGTATAATGCATGCAAATTTATCTCAAGCTTTAAGCAAGGATGTTTAACCTTGTGGGGGGCAGTCATAGACTCATTTGAGAATGAGAGGAGAAGCACAAACAATAAATCCCTCCCCACAAAGAGGGAAGAAACACACACACACACACACACACATACACACACACACACATACACACACACAGCACAAAAGTTTACACGTAAATTTAGAAGCTTCCTGGTCCCCGACACCCATCCACCTCTCCCGCCAGAGCCCATGAAACACAGGTCAACAAACTCTGTTTCAAGAATTTTCTTCTCCAAATCTATCCCAAGTTTTTTATTATGAATAATTTCAAGCATAGAGAAAAGGTGAAAGAATAGAGCAATGAACATCCATATACTTTCTGCCTAGACCTAGCAATTCTTAACATTTTTGTGTTATTAGGTTTATGTGCCCATATTGTCACTGAAGTGTTTGAAAATTGTAGACATTATCACATATCACCCATAAACACTTCCGCATGCGCTCCTTAAGAATAAAGACGTCTGAGCCAGCCCTGATGGCCTGGTGGTTAAAGTTCAGTGCTCTCACCTCTTCAGTGGCCCGGGTTCCCTTCCTGGTCTCAGAACCGCACTACGCTTCTGACAGCTGCCATGTTGTGGCGGCAGCTCACATAGAAGAACCAGAACTTACAACTAGGATATACAACCATGCACTGGGGCTTTGGGGAAGGAAAAAGAAGAAGAGGAAGACTGGCAACAGATGTTAGCTCAGGGTGAATCTTTAAAAAAAAAAAGGAATAAAGACATTTTTCACAACAAGCATATTACGCACAAGAACATTAACAATAATTCCATAATAGCCATTATCAAGAACCTTTTTAATATAATAAACAATCATAAAGAAGGTAAAGTCCCAGGAGAATGTAAAAAGCTGCAGGTGATGTTCTGCAAAGCTTGTAAAAATGCTGTCCCAAAAAAGAAGTGAGTAACAGTTCTGTCTCTTCTCTCTAGCATGTCTTGGGGCAGTAGCTGCCTTCCCCCACCACACCAGGCTCAGACGGAACATCCGGCCCAAGGCCTTGGAGCAGAGGAGGAGATCTCAGTGGGGCAACAGCCTTGGCCCGAGGTGGCCCTGCAGGGGCACACACGCTCCGACCTGGGATGGATGGCAGATGCAAGCGGTCCTCTTCCCCATTCTCTGCCACAGAGAAAGCCAATGACCCATTTCATGGCATCCAGCTCTTCACCTCTCAGAAATATAGCCATCAAAAATCTCAACCAATTCATGGGCTTCGGCTTTCTCGCCTTTTCCTGCCGACTCTCCAAAACCTCGAGGCAACCAAAAGGGTTAGCTGAACTCAGCCAGACCCAACAGATCTGGCCGGGCCGGTGTTAATCCTCACTATTCAAACTGGACTTGTCTTTTCAACCTGATGACGTTCTATAGTGATTTCTAGATGCCAGGAAATTGTAGAGTTCAAAGGTTAAAAAAAAAACACACACCCTACCTCTGCCCCACCACAACCTCGGCATCAGTTCCCAGTACAATCTCTTCTAAGATCCCTCAGCACCTGGAACGCAGCTTTGGATGCGGTTATTCTTTCGATATAGTTATTTAACTATTTGTCTCCCCTACTAGCCTGAACTCCTTGAGAACAACAACCCTGTCCTTTTCAACTTTCTACCCTCTGGATCTTGAACGGTGGCACCCAAAAAGATATGACCAAGTCCTAACCCCTAGTACTTAGGAATGTGATCATATTTGGAAAAAGGGTCTTCACAAATGCAATTAAATTATGGATCTCCAGATGAGATCAGCCTGGATTGTCCAAGTGGGCCCTAAATCCAATGACAAGTACCCTTCTCAGAGACACACCGAAGACAGACACTCAGGGAGGAGGAGGTCACGCCAAGCCAGAGGCAGAGACAGGAGTGATGCAGCCACAAGCCAAGAAATATCTGGAGCCACCAGAAGCTGGAAGAAACGAGGCAAGTTCTCTAGAGGCTTCAGAGGGAGTCTGGCCCTCCCAACACCTTGACTTCAGACTTCTGGCCTCTGGAACTATGAGGGAATAAATTTATGTTGCTTTAAGCCACCAAGTTTATAGTAATTTGTGTCAGCAGCCCTAAGAAACCAATATACCTTAGTAGCACCATGCTTGATAGATGGTTTCAGCAAAGCATATTTGTTGAAGGACTGAAAAAGCTGAGGGTGTGGCTTTATACCTTTCATATCCCGCGGACAAGGAAGTCTCTCAGAAGGCCACTGGACTCTGGCTTACAAATATGTAAGCATCAGTATTCTGGTGTCAACTGGACACTTTGTTCCCTTAATGAGGTGTTTGAATCTCACTTTATATTCATTGTTCCGCCCTCCTTGATTTTACTGTAAGTGACTGGATTGACTTTTGATGCTTTGCCAGCACTCCATAAATTATGAGCCTCTTTCTTTAAGTTTGGAGAGGGGAGGATCTCGACTTCCCTGTTCAGTTATTTCAGGCAAGGGTGGGAGCAGGTTTTCTGTGCCAGCAGCATCCTGATTATGATTCAGGATGTGCAGCCAAAGGCAAACAGTTCCTCTTCAAATTCAATCAAATAGGAAGGAGCAAAGGCGCAAACAAGAAAAGCCGGCTTCTCTTTGTGTGCACAGCCAAGGGGTCCTGGGAAGCTTGTGAGGGAGGACGCCTCGCTCAGGCTCAGCACGGCTGAACTGACGTGGTACTCAGGCACATATTCAGAACGGGCTTCCAATCCCAGCCTTACACAGTCACATTCTGGACAATCCCAAATCCACCACAGTGGACGTTATTTGCAGGCTAGAAGGATAGAGGTTAAACAGAATTAAAAGATCTATACTTTATCTCTTCTCCTTGGAAAAAACTCTATATGTAACTTTCTGTCGATGATGGCTATTAAGAGCCCAAATGATGCCTTCTGTGAACATTCTGTTTTGCTGATACACGGTGCAACTCAGAACAGTGATTTTTCACTCAATAAGTCATGACCCTCTAATGGACTGAGAAATTAATTTAGCAAGAGGTACCAGCACTTTTGCTCAAATGAAATAGAAGAGAATAGAAAATATCAGAGTGTATCTTGCATATAAGGGCAAGTATTGTATCATGAAATATTGCTTCAGTTTCATACATATGTATGTGTCACCGGCTTGTGATAGAAAAGGTACACCTCACTGCGAGTCACAGTCCAAAAAAGTATGAAAGCCACCGTCTTAGAGGATCTATTCCACCCCACCAGAAAGCGCTCCTTCCTCTCATCCACATCCCGGTTCCCGAGAGCACTGTTTGCAGTCATGATGGGGAGCTCAGTTAATGGAAATAACTCATCACACACCTCATGAAAGAGGCTGCCATATGAAACAGGGAGCATCCATTCCCCTGTCAATCCACTGGCACGCCTTCCTCCTGTTCGAGTCCCACCACACCTGAAGCTCGTTCCCCTGACTCTTGGGGCCTTATTGCTACACACTGACAGAGCTTCACCGGGGTCACTTCCATCTTCCTGGGGCCCATTGTTCTTCCTCGTAGTCCTAGAAACGCCACAGCCTTTCACAATGACGCTGAAACAGACTCACACACGTGGAACTCCTGAAGTCTTTCAGTAGGGAAAGGAACTGCCTAATTCCTTTCACTAACCATTTCCTTTCTATATCAATGTGACCAATTTCCCCTTTGGCCATTTTGTCAGGAAGACAGTCACTCTGGCCTCCATTAAGGATTCTCTCTCATCTATGAGTTTGCTGACTCTCCTAGCCCGGTAGTCCAATACTCTGGCCAATGTCCCACCACTGTGCCCTGTCCCCAGCAGGGCCTGCCTCATGCATGTGCTACGGGTTTTCTGATCATACATAATTAAGAACTATAACTAACTAGGCTAGCTGAGTGGTATAGATGGAGTATGCGCTTTGGCATCAGCAGAACTGGGTCCAAGTTTGGTGCTGTTGTTTTACTGGCTGTTGACCTTGAGCAAATTGCTCAACTTCTCTGAGCCTCATCTGTAAAATCAAGATAATGCTAAGCCCCATCTCAAGGGAGTTGCCGAAGCCTGTTTTTTTTAAAGATTGATTTAAGTTTCTATGATGAATTCTTCTTGTGCATCTTATGAATGGATTTCAAAAAAAAGTCTTTATGCTTTCAATGCTTTCAGGAATCTATATTATCTGAGGAAAATAGATAAAATAGAGACTTTCTGAAAAATATGTATCATCTAACGAGTCAAGCCATTCCTGACACATTAGACCTACAAAAAGTAAAAAGAAAGACACAGGAAGGAAGAAGAGAAGGAAGGAGGGCAGGGAGGAGGGAAGGAAGGAAAAGAAAGAAAATTCAGTGGATGGTCTGACCTCCTGCCACTGCGCCACAGAGGTCTTCTCATTCTTGCACAAACACCAGAGCGTGCACATTTTTCTGCCAGCAACATCGTCTGGTTTGGTGGATCTGCGAATCTGTTTCAGCACAAAATATCCACTTAATAGAAAGTAAGTGTGCTGACGAAAAAACTGCACGCACATTTTCTCGTGCATTTTTACCCAAGGAAGAAATTATTCAACAACCCAAAATAACTGAGGTCATCTTTGAAGGAACTGCTCTATGCCTCTGGGACTGGTCTTTCTTCTAAGGTGGCTATGGATGATGTGGCATAAAAAAATACGCAGGTGATTTTAAAATGGCCTTTAAAGCCTTCAATAATGCATGAGTAGCACATCAACAGAAAAATACTAACGCTTCCATTGTTTAAAATGGTCAAAAACATAAACAGATAATTCAGAGAAGAAATAAAGTTGCTAAGAAATATATTAAGATGTTTGAGCTCATTAATGATTAAAGAAATATGTAAAAGACTAAAACTCATGTACTCTAATCAAATTTATAAATATTGAAAAAGATAATGAATGTAGGAATGATAAACCAGGCATTCTTCTCCACTGATGGGACTAGAAAACATAAACCTTTCTGACAGCAATTTGGTAATACAAACCAAGAACTTTAAAAGTTCCGTACCCCTTGGATGGTAATTTAAATTCCATGAATACATCACAGGGAAATAATCAGATATGTAGACTTATAGATGTGTAGATATATGTATAAAAACTGCTCATTGTAATAATTTTTGTAATAATGAAAAAATTGACAGCAGCCTACACGTCTAATAAGGAAATTGATAAATAAATGATGGTTCATCAATATAATGGAGTATTACACAGCCATTTAAACTATGTTTTCAAAAATTTTAATGGCATGGGAAAATGTAGAGTATAAAAGTTTGAATACAGAATGTTCCAAATTAGGTAAATAGAGACATAGATTAAAGAAGGTTAAAATGAAATAGACCAAAATATTAAAAGCAGTTATCTCTGGATGACAGGATTATGGGTAAATTTATACTTGTATATATTTCCCAACTTTTTAAATTGAGCACATATAACTTTAATAATTATGTGTTCGACTCACTCCTGTGTTATACCAGAGTTCTAGCAGAAAGTGGGTTAGCTCGTACATGGACTTTAGCTCTCAACTCCGTGTGCTAGATGTCAGGAAGGATGCATGCAGCACAAGTGATCCCATTGGGGGTATGATACGTACAGAGATGAACAATCTGGAAAAATTAATCAAGGCACTATAGGATTATGATCAGCGTAAAGCCTTCCACATAGTGAGTACTCCATAAACTATTTAATTTAACTTTAGTAACAGATGAGCAGAACGAGTGGTAGATGCTACTGGAATCAGATGGACGAGAATCCTGTGGCCTAGAGACAAGAACAGAACACAGTCAGGGAAGGCCTTGAGAGGGGCTGGTCCTTGCATTGCAGCTCAAAGCGGGGGCTAAGTGTGCACGTGTGGAGGACGGGAGAGAGAGGATCTGTGGTAGATAAAAGCATCTCTCGTGGGCACCCCGGAGGAATGGCCCATGGCCTCATTAGCCGGGCAGTTTCTACATGCTCATTTCAAGCCTTAGAAGTCTTAGAGCCTTCCTCAAGATTCCTCTTTTTCCCGGAGGCACGGGACTGCTGCATTATCAGCAAGTAGCAATTGCTGCACAAGGTGAGGTGATGGCCTCTGCATGTCCCTGCAGGTCAGGGTTTAATCTGAGTGCTGATCACAGAGGAGCCTGAGGAAGCAGCCTGACTGAATCCTCTTCTCGGCGCCACACTTCACAGTGCAGACAGCACTTCTCCAGTCTCTCAATCTCCCACCACCCTGTGCAGTGTTCTCAGGTGACAGTTAAGGTGACGGAGGCTCACTGAAGTGAGGACAGGTTTAAGTTCAGAACTGGCTAGTGATAAAACCAGGGCTTCAGTTTGGTCTAGCACTTTCCCCCTTGACTGCAGGATGAAGTTGTGACACGTTCCCAGAGAAATGCTCTTCCTCAGACACTATTGACTATCTCTTCCCTTTGCATTCAAACAAACGAACAAACCCTTCCAACACTTGGCCACATCTCCTCTGTGTCTCGAAGTCCTCAGGTACATCAGCATTTTGGACACCAGAAAGTAATACAAATAAAACATAAAACATGGTAGTTGAGGATCTCCAAAAGAAGCGATGAGCATCCACTCTCTATGCATGTTTTGTGGGAATCTATGGATGCTTCCTGGGGCATTCCCCCTTGTTTCCATCAAATTCCCATAGAAATCTCTGAATCAGAAAAGATGAAGAATCACCGAAAGATAATTGCAACATACCCAGGGCGGGCTTGTCTGGACACTAAATTCAGCTCTAAGCTTCCTGGTTACGAGGGGGAAATCAACAAAGTAGTGATAAGGCAAAGACTTTCTATTGGAAAATAACCCTCTCACCACCAAAATATAAACACCCACGCAGATGCATGCACACGCGCGCACACACACACACACATTGTAAGAAAATTGGAAGCCAAAACAGAATTGGCCTCTCATGCTGTCAACCTTATGGGGTTACAATGCAAGAAGTGGTCAGAAGGCAAGGAATTTCTTTTCAGTAAGGGGCTTAATCATTTTAATGACATTTAGAAATCTATGGCAGCACAAATTCACAAAGATTTGTAAGGCTGTCCAAGAAATCTAAAGTATTCATTTAAAGATGGAAAACTTGAAGCTAGGAGAAAAGAGCCTTGCCCCAAATATGTTTGGAAAGCTGTAGCTTTAGTATCTACACCCCCATGCTAGGGGTGCTCCTCAGATGCCCAAAAAAGGTCCTACATGAGCCATTTTTACAAATAGAAAACTTGTGGATTTCATACTACCATTCAAATAATTCACTTGCTGGAAAGCCGAAGAGTTTAATTTCTTAGCCATATAAAGGCTCCCCCGGCCTGACCTGGTTTGCTGTTAATCTACTTACTGTGTCTTTCTCAGAGGTAATGCAGTGGGAGTGCCTGCCTCCTTCCCAGGTATGTTTTTCCAAATCCAGAATTAACAGGAACCTAATAGATAAAAGGGTTTGTTGGTAGAATTGGGGTTTTGGTTTTGTGTTTTGTGTTTTTTTTTTTTTAATTCAGGAGTTCTCTTTTCCTCGCTTGACTTAATCATGGAGAAAAAGAAGTGCAAAGAACATTCCTGGGTAAAGCTACATTCACAAAGCCAGCTGAACCACAAAACCTCCCCCGAGGCCTAAGTCTCTGCTCTGCGTTGTTTGCGCTGAAGGTGTAGAGTTAAGGGGTTCCTTCCTCTGGGCCCTTTGAAATAGCCATAATTAACACTTACACGGAGGTTTATGATACAATGGGATCATACACAGCAGGAGTTGGCAGACTGTCCTGAGGGGCATCCACAGTTGCAACGGAGACCATATGTCCCACAAAGCCAAAAATATGCACCGCCGGGCCCCTCCCAGAGGTTTGCCAGTCCCTCCATGGCTCTCACCTTGATCCTCGGAACTGCCTATGGAGAAGCAGCCTCTTGTTTTGATGGTCACTTGGGCTCCAGTATGAACAAGGATCTGAGATTCCTTCTGGAATACTACCTGCAAAGAATACCAACTTACTGGGGTGAAGGGAGTCAAAGGGCAGGGGATTGTAGGGGCGAGGGTTAGAAAAGTGACAACAAAGAGAAAATGAGCCCAAAGAGAAATTCTCCCAGTGACAGAGTGCTCCCACCGAACAAGATGGAGCCAGTGCTGCCCCTCATGCTCTCCCCTTGCCCACACGCTGCACCTAAATTTCCTCGTGCACGCACAGTGGTGGGTAGGAGCCAGCTTGCACCAGCTCAGGATAGACAGTTGTGTGCATCTTGTCCCAGCTCCGTGTGCAGTGACATCACATTAGTAGTTTGATATCAGCCATGATAGAAGTATTTACACCACAGAAATCAACAGAAGCTACAAATCAGACCTTCCTCCCACCCCAGAGCCAATTGTTAAACATTTCCCAGCACACCACGGCACATACATACCTAAGTGTGTATATATAATTTCACATAAACGGCACCGCGCATGCCTTGTGGATGCTGGGTACACAGCCTGTATCCCCACAACCTCCCTCCAGCTGAAGACTGCTGGCTGCTGACAGCTTACAGCTGAATCCCTCTCCAGGAACTGCCTGAAGCTGAAGGGCATGGCCACCCCCCAGGTATGCTCCCTTCCCTGGGGCACCCTCCATGCAACTACTAGTCAAGGCTCGGATGAAAAAGTCAGACTTATCTCTATTCAGAACAACTCTAGCTCCAAAGATCCCCCTTGGGTTCAGCTGAGGCCTCTGTTAGAACTGCCTGAGAGTGAAAGAGGAAGGGAGACACAGACAGACAGACAGACAGACAGAGACAGAGAGAGACTGAGAAGCCCGATTGCTCACCACTGACTTCTTTCTTCTTCATCTTCTCCTATCTTGAGTTATCTGTTGACTGTTTCTTTGGCTTCAGGTTCTTTCTAGAGTATTTTAATCAGACACGTGCCTCTGTATCTGGGTGAAACATTTTTTTTTTTTTTGACCTAACCAGCAAGAAGCATTTTGCCTGGCTCTAGTATTTTGTAGGTGTGTCCAAGTTCCCATCATTGTAGGTGAGAAATGCGACACCCACCTCTTTCCTTTCCCGTTGTAATTAACGTTTTCCTCTTTGTACCGAATGGGACAAGCGGCTCTCTTTACACCTGCTGCTCACGAATTTTATCTGGATGGGCTTGGGTACCTGCCTTTCAGACACAGGGAACTCAGGAGTTCTTTTTAAACCTCGAATCCAAGTCTTCACTCACGAAGACTTCTGTCACTTGTCTAATCATTCACTCTCCTTCCTCTGTTTACTTTTCTTCTCCTCCTGGAACTCTGACTACTGACATCTTGGGTCTCCTCCCAGTAGCCTCCTTGTCTCTGATTTTGCCCTCAGGATTTCCATCTCTTTGTACTTTTGTTCTGTGCTTGGGATATCCTCCCACTTGATCTGCTAAGCCCATATTCTGCTTTAATTCATCCAATGAGTAGTTCACTTAAAAATACGTTTTAGTTCCAGGAAGTCCTTTGTTTTTTTTGCACTGTGTTTGAACGTCCTTGTTTCTTCTGCTCGGGTTGTCTATTCTAGCGGTGTTATTTCCTCGAGGGGCTGTTTGGTGCGTTCTTCTTCTCCCTCTCTCTGACCACTGAGCCCTCAGGTGCAGAGTTGTTTTCTTTTATCTGTTCTTTGAGGCCTCAGGGCCACCTCTGTGGGTCCCTTAATTGACAATAGCTCTGTGAGTAGCTGCAAAGAGGGTCCCCAATGGACTGGGCAGTCTTTCAGAGCAAGACCACCTTCAGCTCAGTGCTGAATCTCCAGCACCAGGCACACTGCCCGGCACCTGGGGGCCACTCAACAAACATTGGCTGAATGAATGAATGATTGTAGGCCCTCTCAGCTTACTTGGTACTAAAGGACATGTTAGTAGATGACATTGCTTGCTTTGGAGCCATCTTTGGCTTGCAATTCCATCTAAGTGAGGGAACAAAATTTGAGATGTGTAAGAAGATTGCAATTCAACAAAAGGAGTTCACACTTTGATTTGTTTAGGAAGATTTCAGCTCCTGCTGGTTCACACAGAAGGCTTCTTTCAAAGAGCTGAGTTCCCTTTCAGTAGACATGACCTAGAAGGGTTGGCTATCCCCCGTTGGCGGGTGATTCAGAAGGAGTCTGTGCTGGCTGGGAAGAGAGACCCGATGTCTTCTAAGTATCCTTCTAATACAAATTCTATGGCAAATGCAATTCCTGGTTGGGAAACCTTATGCAAATTTGTCTGTTTCTTCCAAATATACTCTTCAATCCTGAAGTCGTCCCTGGGTCTATTAAAACTCTCCTTTGAGGTAACCAAATATGATTCAAGGGAACGGTTGGGTGTGTCCTTGCAGCCACCAGGAGAGTGACAGGCACCCCTTAAGAAAGCCTCTTTTGGGCATCCTGGACTGGCCCGGAATCCGAAATAACAATCTTATGAAACTGTGTCCCTATTCTGCTCCACAGGTATCTGACGGGCCCAATCCCCAGGAAGACATGCTGTAAGACGGGTGATGTTTTAAGTACTTAACAACTGATACTGCATGGGCACCAGCCACTCAGAAACAAGGTGGCACTGGAGACATGGCATAGAACAGGACTTTCAGGCTTTCTGCATTTGGTCGCTGGATCCTGGGGAGGTCCTGGAGTAGGGGCAGTCACGGCAGCAGGAGAGTGCTTAGAAAGCTAAGAGCGGCAGCCTCTTGACAACTGGTACAGAAGGCTTTCAGTAGTTTAAGAACCAGAACACATACAAGCGCACACCAGCTAGACATCAGCCCTGCTCTACAACCACTTCTGAGCAGGCTGACCCTCTGGCAGAGGCTGCAACCCCACTGTTCCAAGCCACATTTTATGGAGTTCTTTTATTAGTCTCTTATGTAACCCATAGCCACATCATAAAATGAAACACCCCATTCTGTACATCAAGTCCACTGACTTCTTGAGCCCTGATTAGCACTGAGCGTTTCCCTTTGGGGGTTGTATTACAGTAACATTATAACTGACAGAAAAGGAATCTTTGCTGGGAGCAGTCAAATCCTTCAGGCTGTTTCAACTTATGCTATAGTCACTGTGTATCATGACTATTTCTCCAAAGCCCCTTTGCCAGCTTCCTGTCAATCTCTCTCTGCATCTTTCATTCCTCCCTGTAGGTCCCCTCCACTTCCCAAGATATGGGTGCTCAAATGCTTGCCTGGAGTCACTGGTCAGAGTAGCCCCAGCTCACCCCTGAGAATAAATTTAGCCCATGGGTGATATGCCAGACAGAGAGGTTATCTTCAGCCTGGCAGAGGCTGGGAGTCAGTCTGGGCCATGATGTGAGACAGCAGAGGGAGGGGGGGAAGGAGGAAAGGAAACTAATACTTGAGAGTCTGCAAGAATGGTGCTCAAGTGTACAGTCATATGTGGCTTCACGACGGGGACACATCCTGAGAAATGTGGCATTCGGCGATTGCATCGTTGTGCGAAGATCACAGGGTATACTTACACAAACCTAGATGGGATAGCCTACTACACACCTAGGCTGTATGGTACTAATCGCAGGGGAGCGTCATCATATAGGAGGTCTATCGTTGACTGAAACGTCGTTACGTGGCACATGGCTGTACTCAAGCGGTAGAAAACTAACAGTCGTGGTGAATTTCCTGAAACATGAGGCTCTTCCAGGAACACCCCGGAATAATGGTCTGTTTCATTCTATCCATGAAGTAGGAACAAGTTTAATAGCAGAAAATATGGCTACATTATGGGCAGGCAGTATAAAACCACAAGCACACATGTTCTTTAAAAAAAGCAACAAACCCAGCACGATCGGTGGTTTTCAAGCTTCCCCACTCATATCTGTTTACTACTTGTTCATTAGTTTTGTTGCCTGCAGGTGCTAAAGGTTTAAGACTTAAGAAAAAGGTATGGAAAAAAATTTACATGGAAAAATTGCATTACCTGACCTAGGGCAAAGGCCACTACTATTGGATTTTAAAGGTGGGACATCTCAGTCCCCCTCTGGAATACCAAGGGCTCAGCTTGGCAAGAACTAGGACTCCGATTCCTGAACTATTCAAGACAGATGGCAGACTTTTTCCTGGGGAGAGGAAAATAACTTTCCTTATCATCCTGATCTAAGAAATCCTTTTCACTCACTAAAATCTTTCCTGCTTTCGTTAATATCCACAGCCTCTTGTTTGGCCTTCCTTATGGAACAATTGATCAGAATCTTTCATCAAGACAACTGAGCCCTTGCTAGTTATTATTAGGGGGCACTGAGGTCCTGGTTTGAACCTAAGCTGGAGTCTGACGTGTCTGAGCATGTCTGACAACTGTGTGAGAGGCCGAGGAGCCTCCTGGGAGGGAGTTCGTTCTGCGGAAAAGGAGATCTGAGAGGCCCAGGGGGAGCCAGGAAGACAGTCCTGTTCATTGGAGGAGATAAACAATTAATTGTGAGTATCCCTTGGCCAAACAGACTTTGGATTCATATCTGAGTCCTATCAAGAGCAGCAGGACCATAAGGAAAACTGAAAAGACCATTGAGTTGGAGTTTTGCGGGAAACCAGAGTGCAGACAGAAGAACTTTGGGACCGCACAGCTGGAAGATCACACATAGGGAAGGGAGCAAAGAACCTTCTTCTCATTCCCCAGAGCTTTGGTTCCAGAGCACCTAGCGGTGCCCAGGGGTAACTAGAGTGGTGAGCAGGAACAGCCCCAGGGGGGTCCGAGGACAACTCAGAGAAGCTGTGCAGAGGTCTGGAAATCCTTTGCTACAGACAGCCTTAGGGTATAGTGCCACTAAGAAGTCATCTGTACTCAGGTGGGGAGACCTAGGGACACCTAGCTCACTTTTCCATGCACTTTAAATAATTAAGTCACCTTTTGTCCTTTTCTTGTCTAGATTAAATGATGCCAGTTCCATCAACCAGTCTATTGAGGGCACCCTTTATTGTAACATCAGGTGAATGTATTTGGGTTCTTCTTATTCAATTATAAGTTATCTTTTTCACCTCTATGACTCTCCCTCCTTCCAGTGTATAACAGAGTAACCAACAAATAACAGGACATTTATAAATACTTTAATGAGTCTACCCAACAAATAATCTGCTGAGCTCTACCAGTTATACTCATGAACCTCCCTGGCAGCATTTCCTATCCAGATCAAATCTGTGGCCAACTCTGCCTTCGCAGATCCTGTTTCCACTACCCTTGGACCAGATCAGTCTTTTTCCAGGTAGTATTTGAGATATCCAGATTTTATTACTAAACAGTTTTTATTACTAAACGTTATTCAGAATGTGCAAGACAACTTCTCTAGTTCTCAAGGTCAATAAACCTTAACCCTCTTTTCCAGAGCACCAACAACCATAACAACATCACCATCACGTGCAAACGCGTTGAGTCTGTTCACAGCCACCTCATTAGGTCATGATAAGAAACACAAAAATATTGTATATATGTGTATATAGCATTTCTGGGAAGAGAAACTCTTGATGGCTGCCCTTGAGGAGGGAGAGGATGAGTTAAGGAGTCTACAGTGGGGGATAGAATTTTCATTGTATATCCTTTTGACTCATTTTAATTAATTTTAATTTTTAATTAATTTAATTTTTTCTGCTGAGGAAAAGTGGCCCTGAGTTAACATCTGTGCCAATTTTCCTCTATTTTGTATGTGGGACACCACCACAGCATGGCTTGATGAGCTTTGCATAGGTCCATGCCTGGGATCCGAACTGGTGAACCACTGAACCAGAGCACATGAACTTAACCATCACGCCATGGGGCCGGTCCCCATTTTAATTTTTAAATCATGTGCATGTACTACTTTTCCAATTAAATTTTTTAAAAGCTAGCTCTAAACAAACAAAAAACACAACAAAACACAAGACACCACCCTGACCCCCTGAGCAGTGGCGCTGACAGGTGCTCATAGTTGACACCATACCCTTTGGAGTCAAATGTCCACACCACGCCAGTGGCCCTAGGAAAAGCTTCACTGAAATCAAGAAGGATTATGCAACGATCTGCCTGGCTCCCAGCCCTCACAGCCCTTCCCCATAACTGGGGCCACAAGACTTCCTGCTACACCCGGGCCTCAGGACTAATCCTGCTCCCAGTCTGGAGGGATTATAGGGGACTCTGAGCTTGGGTAACTCTGCTTTTGTGTTCTCCTGGCAGAGGGTGGTCCAGACCTTCTCTGATGGGGACACGTCGTCTCCATTTTTAGCTTGCTTGATTATGAAATCCATCAAGGAGTAAATGAGGCCCCTATGAGATCAGAAGCTTTCTGGATCTCCCATATTTATTCACCAAGCGCCGTCACTAAGGACCTCCTATGGGCAGGATATTAAACGAGGCCTGAGACAGAAGTGGGTAAGGAGGAGGGAGTCCACCAGTGCCCTCCAGGAACCCACCAACTAGTAATCAAGACAGATGGAAACCCAACCCAAGAGCTTCCATGTGTACAGGCAAGTGCAAGAGAGGAGAGGAGACGAAAGGATTGCTGTCGTCATTGGCAGGGAGATAAGGGGCAGTCCAGAAAGCTTCCAGGAGGTGATGACCATTGCTAAGACTTGAGAGCTGGTGGGATTTCAGTAGCTGCAGATAGAACCTTCCAGATTAAAGAAGGCGATCCCGTTTTCACACCATATAAAGGCTCTGCACTTCTGCTCTCTCAGTCCTTGGAGAAAGAATGCAGACCAGAAGGTGAAAGGAGCCACGCCCTGAGAACCCAGGACCACAGTGTAAAACTGCCTTCCTCTTACCATCATGTCTGTCTTGTGAATGCCGACCCTTCAAGCCCCAACCAGAATAACGCGTCTCCACCCCGCCCCCCGCCCCCAGAAAGCCCACATCGACTTTGCCTTGCAGGATTAGCTGTCCTGGCTGCTGCACGCCCTCAGCTCACTGTCTGTCTAGAGAGTCAGGGAAATTTAGCGGTTAGGTGCACAGGCTCTGTGGCATTCTGCCTGGGTTCAAAGCCTGGCTCAGCCACTGACTCTCTGAGTCCTCTTAGGCAAGTCACTTACCCTGTCTGGGCCTTAGTTTCACCATCTGTAAAATGGCATAATAATGGCACCTCTCTCCTCAAGTGGCTATGAGCATTAAACAAATTAATGCCCCCAAAGCATCAGCGCAGCGCCAGCCCCATGTCTGCTCCCGCTTACTCAGAACCCCGGGCTGCTGTCACTCTATACTTGACTGTCTGTCCTTATGACCTTGAGAACCTTGAGAGCCAGGACCACGGGCTCTTCCTCTCTGAATCTCTCTCTCTGCAGCGCTCACAGGTGTCCCATGGCAAGGTAGGGGTTTAATTACTATCCTCTGAAGGGACAAACAAAACGTGGTCATGACAAGGAAAAAAAAATGAGTCGAGTCCGAAGGCAACGAGAAAGCAATGAAGATGCAACGATGGGAAAGGAATGCCGAAAAGTCAAGGCAGAGGATGCGAATTCGCCACATCTTCAAAGGAGAAAAATTCCCATCACCCCTTTCCACCTAACAAGGGGACTGCGGATTTTTCTTGGAAGGGCATTTTTCTCTTCCTTCCCGGCTTCCGGGGCCGCCCTCCCTCCCCCGCGGGGCGGTCCCTCCTAGCCCCTCCCGGAACGGCCGGCCGCAGCCCTGACCTCGGCTCCCACGCGGGGCAGCGGCCGGCCAGCCGGCGGGCGGGGCAGGAAGGGGGCGACGCGGCTCCGGGCACCCGAGATCCTTAACTGCAGCTCCCAGAGCCCTGGCTGATCCTAATCAGTGTGGGAAAGGAGCGCGGCCGGCCCGCCTGCCGGCGACGCCGCCTCTTTTCATAAACTTTATCGCCGTGCACAGCCGCTGATAAGCCACCATAAATAAACGAGCGCCGGGCGTGCGGCTGGCCCGGGGCTGCCGGCGCGCACGCCCGCCGCGGCTCTGCGGCTCCCGGGGGACATGAATCACGCGCCAAGTTGGAAAGAGTTCCCTGCTCTCCTCCTCTCCAGACCAGAGCCATAAATAATCATGCATTCTTCCCCCACCCAGAAACCCCTCACCTTTGTTTTATGGCTTCCATCAAAAGCCCAGGAGTTTTCGATTTGAGTGCCAGGCCACCCCTCCTTGCTGGGGAGTGGCGTGTGTTGTTCTGGGCTATGCTCTTGCCTCAGGTCAAGCTCCTCGGGCCTGGGTTGGGCCTGTGCCTGTGACTCTGTTATCACAAATCCCCTTTGGCTCCTGCACAGCCAGAGAGGGGCTGGAGCAGGGGAGGGCGGGGGAGCAGAGGGGTGATCCGAAGTCTCCAGGGGCAGGTGATGCGAAGCTGTTCGCACAAAAGTGGCCTTGGACGTGTGGATGAATAGCTTGCTGCTCGGCCAAGTCATAGTAGGAGCTCCGGGCTCTGGGCTTGGCCTGCGCCCAGCGGGTAAGAGGCAGAGCGAGCCTGTAATAGCCTGATTGCAGCGGAAGGGAGGGACCCTCTCCGCTTAAATGGTGGCGTGTTCAGAAGTTCCTTCGATGTTATTCAGCAGGTCTCATGATCCGTATTCTTCAGTTCTTGAAATTTTGACTTGAGGACCCCCAAATTAAACTATGGCACATCTGGAGACTGAAGTCTGAGGAAGACTCCGTGAGCATGGAGGAATACAGAAACACGGGGATGTGCAGAGCAGCCCAAACACAGCAGCTCGCTCAGTACCCAGGCCTCTCTCCCAGCTCTCCTACCACGTGGCTCTGGGCCCTCCAGCAGCTACTGCCCTGCTCTGGGCTTTAGTTTCTTTATCGGTCTGTCTAATGAGTAAATAATATCTAAAAGGATCTTCCAGCTTCCTACTCTGTAGGAAATAACATCCTTTTTATAAATCACCTCATTTCTTTTTCTTTTCTTTTTTGAGGAAGATTGGCCCTGAGGTAACATCTGCCGCCAATCCTCCTCTTTTTGCTGAGGAAGCCTGGCCCTGAGCTAACATCAGTGTCCATCATCTTCTATTTTATATGTGGAATGCCTGAGACAGCATGGCTTGCCAAGCTGTGCCCTATGCACCTGGGATCCAAACCCAGCGAACCCCAGGCCACCGAAGCAGAACGTGTGAACTTTGCTGCCCCACCGGGCTAGCCCTAAATCACTCCATTTCTGAGATATCTTATCACAGGCCCCTCTGCAGAAAACACTGTTATGTCTCCTTGGAAGAAACCAGGGCTTGGCCGGTTTGTGAAACAGACCCCTCGTTAGTGAGATTAACAGTAGACTTTACCCCTCACAGAGGTTACAGAGATCCAGGGTCCCTCCGGCCGGAGGGAAGGCTGCCTGTGAGGCAGAGGACATTTAAACATCAATCCAGCCAAGTGCAACAGCATCAGCTCCGGCCTCTTAGGGCCCGAGGATAAGCTGCCTCCTCGTGACTGTGGTTCTGCTTCATGTGAGAGCAACTGGTTGGCTCAGAACATCTCATCTGGAAAAGTCAACGTTTCTGTCAGTGGAAAGCAAGGCTGAGGAGGGCGGGCGCTTCTGATGGCGGCTCTAGAGATAGCAGAGCCTGACTGGAGTCCTGATGAGCTTCTCTTTGGTTTAACACTCCTGGGGAATGTGGGTGGGAAGCCACCCCTCCAGCCAGGGCCAAGAGGAGGAGCTCACTCACGAAACAGAAATGAACAAAGGCCAGCTTCTTCCAGAACCCATTTCTGACACTACGACGTGTCCCAAGGGAATATGTGGTCCCAGACAGGCTTCATTTCCTGCTTTCTGGACAGAAGGCCGCTCAGTCTTGTTTCCTTCATTTGCATGCTGTCAAGAAAAATGAGTCACACTGAATTGTCATTTGTTAAGAAATATTGGCAAGAGGTTCCCCTCTGAGTTTGGAGTTGATTTCTCAAAAAGGAATGAACACTAAGTCCATCACTGATTTATCATGTGAATGCGACTGACTCTCTAGGCCTCAGTTTTCCCATCCATGAATCCTGGTGATTGTTAAGGTTTCTTTCCCCTCATACTGGGACTCTAACATACGTGGGACCATCGGGAGTAAAAGATTGTAAACTTTCCAGAACAGAGATAGGTAAGGGAAACATCTAAACGTGACTCCTCCACAAAATTGTTCTTGCTTTCAATTTTGTCTGCTGTGTGGAGGTCAGCAACCAAGGAAAAAAAGGACAGAACCTATCAAAAAAGATAGAGCTGAACGTCAAGATTGGGCTAATCTGCCAGTTATTCTATAAGATGCAGTCACAGAACTTTGTAGAACCTGATGAAAATCACATGCTCCTCTGCCCTCTCCCCAAATACACATACAAGTACATACTTGTCTTTGCAAATCATTTCACAGGTTCACAGACCCCTAAAGCTCCATCCAGGGACCCTGTTAAGAATCTCTGCTCAGAGGCTAATAAAATAATGACCCTCTATTTCCTTATCTGTGAAAAGGAAATACTACTCACCTCCAACCAGCTTCATGGAGGAGGAAGAGGAGGATGAACAGACCTGTGCTATTAAAACCTATTTGTTGTCTGCCTGGCAGACATGTAATATTGACGCAATCCTATTGCCATCGTCTTCCATAGTCATTCTCTATTCTGCATCATGGGATGCAAATTTCCTTGCAAGACGGAAGCAGCCCTGTCTGTGAAATTCCCGAAGTAAACCCTTCTGGTAAGCCAGTGCTGTACGTTTCACACTGGCCTGGTAGAAACAGAATGAGTCCCTGTGGAGACCAAAGGGAAGGCAGGAGGGAGCTCTTCAGGCACTCAAAGGGTAATAATTGCCTGGGTAGGAATGCACCAAATGACACCCTTGTGGCTTTAAAAGTCAATGTAACCTTCCAAAGAGTCTTCCTTTCTCCCAGAGTAGGTTGTAATATTAGAGAAATTACTCATTGAAACGAAACCAAGGTCTAGGGAAAAGCTTTTGATGAAGTTATTAGCTAATACATTACGTAGAGTCAGTCCATCTGGTGTCAGGAACCAAACTTCAGTTTCTGTATCACCAGTACAATGATAGGATTGGGTTAGATTCTGTGGCCCTTCACCTTCCTGGGTTCACAGATTCTTGGAGAGTCAGATGTAAGCTATGGCTCCTGACCCCAGAAAATACATATGCACTGAACACATACTTTCACACTATTTTACTTACAATTTAGGGGCTTTACAGAAGCCTGGCAGTTCCTCTGTGGACCTCTGCATTCACGGGAGCTGCCCTCCACCTCTCTAAGGCCTCTTCTGCCTTAATTGTGGAAGACTGTTGGGATCCACAGACGATTCCATCTGCGGCTTCAGGGCCAAGCCCTTGACCATTTCTCAGAGCCTCTGCGAACAGAGGAAGGGGCAGAGTGCTCTTCCTGTGTTTGCTATGAAAGTGACCATGCAGTAAACACTCTGTGTCGGTTATGTTTGGAAAGCACAGTCCCAGCAGCAGCTCTTCTGGACAAGGGCATGAAACTGCAATTTGATGGTTTCTTCCTGGGAGACAGGGATGAGGAGGGATGGGAGGCCTCGACAGTATAGATAAACAGTAATTGTGGGGCTGGCCTCGTGGCGCAGCAGTTAAGTTCCCACGTTTTACTTCGGCCACCCAGGGTTTGCCGGTTTGGATCCCAGGTGCAGACGTACACACCGCTTGGCAAGCCATGCTATGGCAGGCATCCCACATATAAAGCAGAGGAAGATGGGCACGGATGTTAGCTCAGGGCCAGTCTTCCTCAGCAAAAAGAGGAGGATTGGCAGCAGATGTTAGCTCAGGGCTAATCTTCCTCAAAAAAAATAAAAAAGAGTAGGTTGTAGTCAGAACATGTGGACAGTACAGTCCTTGGAGGAGTGAATGCTAAGAGTTTCGAGAAAGCCTGGATGAGCAGCAATATTCCCTGTATGGGGAGTGGTAGAGGAAGCTATGCAGCTTCTCAACAGACGGAGAGGCGCTTCCTACAGCACCTGTGGCCTGCCTTCCTGTGGTTCATAAATATTCACTGCCCCTCCCTGGGAAAGGATGATATGTCTCCTCCTCACTGACATCAGACTTAGCCGTGTGACTTGCCGTGGGCAGTGAAATGAGAAGTGACATCCATCACTGCCAAGCAGAAGATTCAAGAGCTAGCGCAAAGTTTACCGTGTACTCTTCTCCTTCTGCCACAGACTGGCCATATTCCAAATCTACCACTCCATCGGCCTGGTCCCAGAGTGAAGGTGACCTGGAGAGATCCTGTGGTCAACCTGTCATAGACCTGAGGCTAGTGCCAGAAAAATGTTTGGTGTTGTAAGCCGTGGAGATTTTGGAGCTGTTTGTGACTGCAGCAGAGCCAAGCCTAACTTACTGAGACAGCATCCTCCTTTGGAAAGAAAGAGAGGTGGGTGCTCAAAATGGCCCTCGCTAACCTGCAGGGCTACTGATGACAGCACCAGCCACTGTCAGCAGGGGTCATGTGCCCACTCCTCACTCTTCCCATCCTTTCCTCTCCCTGACACTGTTAGCGGTACCCTCCCTATCCACCATCACCCAAAGCACCCCAGAGCTAGGCCAGGAGCCAGGATCCATCAGTCATGCCGCCTGCAGTGGGGTTGAATGGTAGCCCCCCGAAAAGATATGTCTGTGTCCTAATTCCAAAAACCTGAGAATGTGACCTTACTTGGAAAAAAGGTCTTTGCAGATGTAATGTTGTAAGGATCTCTAGATGAGGCCATCCTGGATTACCTGAGAACACTCTCAATCCAGTGACAAGGGTCCTCATGAAAGATGGAGAGGAGAAGCCAGGGGCAGAAGTTGGAGTGATGCAGCCACAAACCAAAGAACACCTGGAGCCACCAGAAGCTGACAGGGCAAAGGGCATTCACCCCTAGAGCTTCTGGAGAGTCTGTGGCCCAGCTGACACCTTGATTTCAGACGTCTGGCCTCCAGAATGGTGAGAGAATAACATCCATTGTTTTAAGCCACACAGCTTATGGTAATTTGTTATGGCAACTGTAGAATGCTAATACTTCCTTCACCTTAGCAAAATATCTTTTCTTCATGCATCCCCGCCTTTGATGTAATTCTTAAAGGCAAGAACTACAAACCAGTATACTAATGGATTAGAGTGAACGCCTCTCTTTCTCCCTACCCCTTCCCCAGGGCAGGGCCTCAATTATGTTTAAAGCAGGGGAGATGCCAGCTCACAAAACCCGACTGGTCTACTTCCTCTTCAGAGGAGACACCAGCAGTGCGAGAGTTGAATCCTTGATTACGGGCTGTGCAGAACCTGATGCTCAAAATAAATAGCTCCTGGAATCAAAGCTCAGGGGACGATGCATAGAATTTGAGAGTCTCAAGGACGGAGAGAGATCGTGCAGTCCCACATCTGCAGAAAGAATTTTTAGAGATATAAGGGAGCTTAAAGGATTTTTGCATATTTGTTTATTTTTTGGTTCTGTTAAAGAACCTTGAGGCCCAGAGAGGGGCACCATTCGTCCAGGGTCACAAACTCATTAGGGGCTGATTCCCGCTCCACCACCCAGCACAGGAAGATGCTTACTTCTCCACGAAACTCTGGCCGTGCAGTCTCTGTGGTACTACCTCCCAGGCACAGGGGGCTCACCGCCTAACTGGTCTGGCTGGCTTAGGTCCTTTGTAAGCTCTCAACTTTTCTAGTTGGAGGGCCCTGCTCCATATCATCTTAAACATCTTAAAATGCATGTTCATCCCACGTGAAATGTCATTTTTATTTTTAAAGTTTTTCCTGGTTCTCCAGTAATTTTTCCTTTTGAAAGTAATGGTCTGTAAGTAACTTCTTTGATTTTAGATTTTCTATAATGTTCTCAGCAGTCCTCATACAGACCCAGGAAAATCTAACATGGATTGTTTTCAAATGCAATGAAATTTTTGTGAATGCTAAATTTTATGATGAATATGATTGATAGCAAGCTTCCTTTTGTACAGACTTAATTCAATCAATACAGATATTAATTTCAAGTTTGTCTTTTAATTTGGGGATTGGGAAGTGTTCAGAGAGGCCTTCAGGTGAAGGATAGTGTAGGATGTAAGGTAGGCAGAGCGAGGTGGCAGCGCATGAAACATCTAGCAAACGGCCTGTGGCTCTGCGGCTGAGTGCAGGTGAGGGAAGTAGCAGGAGACTGGTTTTTAAGGATCTACCTCAGGTCCAGCACTGAGCCAGACACTCTGTAGCCGTAATCTCCTCTAAGATTTGAAAACCAAGCTGCGGCCAGATTGCAAATGACTTCACATGCCATTCTTACCTCCCCTTGCCACCTGCACCCTAGGCAGCCATGGGAGACATTCCTGGTTCTGGATTCTTGCCTCTAAACAGCTCCCTGGCATGACTGGGAGTCCTGTGCCAACCCACACCCATTTCCATCTGTTTTATGGCCCAAAGCCAGCTGATATAGGGCCTTGCTGGGGATGGAAGATAAGGCAGGCATCCTTCCAGGGTCAGAGGGACTGGGCTTCATCTTCCCAGGAAATGACTTTCCTTCACGGACCCCTATACCACCCAGGCCAGGGCACCCTTGGGGAGAAGGTTCTAGTCTGCATTGCATCAAACACCTGGGAGAGGCAAGAGCCATTTAAGCATATATTTATTTTATTGAAACATATAACTCCTACAGGCCACAAGCAGGACAGGCAGACAGATTTTTCAAACGGTGCCTCCGCAACTGATTAAGCCATCATGAAATATCAATGCACAGAATGATTCTGGAAAGTCTCTAGGAATGGAAGTCAGCCTACACTATAATCTCCCCCTCAGGTTAAATTTCATAGCAACTGCTCCAGATGGTAGGAGGGACTGAGTACCCCATGTTAAGCCTTAGAGCAGAAAGGGTACTCCCCCTAGGAGTGGAAGGAGCCGAGAAGACTGAAATCAGGTCTTCAGACTCTAAAAAGAGCCCCCTTTCTGTTGAGCCCAGCAAAGTCACCATTCAAAGACTCACAGCCTCTCAAAGAATGATGGGGATGTGTCAAAAAGACACAGAAGTCAGTTCGAAGGTGCTCCCACTGGTCTAAATTCTGGGACAGTTTACTTATCAAAATAAATAATGATAGTAACAGATTGTAATCATTGAGATAGGAATCTATAAGTCCATACTGATGCAAATACATAAATGGAAAGAATACATTTTATTACAGTAAAGTGTCGACTAATAAATGAAGAAATGAGGGAATTAGAAAAATTATCATTTAGCAGCCATCGTAGTGATAATTCAACCAAGAAACATCAGTAGATGTTAAACCCAGTGGGTGAAAGTTTAATGAGAAATGGGAAATTTGCATAGTTTCAGAATACCTCCACACGCAATTGTTAGCAATTACAAAGAGGAAAAGAGCAATTTTACAATGAAAAATCCTAACAGATACCACCTCAATTGAGTGATTAAAGTGAACATCACCAATAGTGGGTCAAATTGAAATCTCGTACCACCTGATCAGATCCCATGAGAACGCCTCATCACTTTTGTCGTATTCTTCCCCAAAAGGCATAATGTGAAAGTAATCAGGAGAAAGTATCAGACAAATGCAAATTGAGGGACATTTTACAAAATAATCAGCATGGAATATTCAAAAGCATCACATTTATGAAAGTCAAGGAAAGACTGAGGAACTGACCTGAGAGTCTAAACACACAGCACAAATGAATGCCACAAATGATCCTCAATTGGATCCTTCTGTCATAATAAACGTGATCTGATTAATTGTCAAACCTAGCATGGTATCTGAGGATGGGTGGTAATGTGTCAACGTTAATTCCCTTATCTTGATGATTGCATCATAACTATGTAAGAGAATTTCCTTGTTTGTAGGAATTACACACTAAAGTATTCAGGTTCGGGAAAAAAGTTCTTTGTACCATTTTTGCAACTTTTGTGTGAATATGAAATTCTTTCAGAATAAAAAATTTAAAGAAATTCAGACACAAACAAGTCAAAGTTGTGACTATTAAACATATTTTTGTCACTTCTTCCAGGAAATAGGCCGCCTCCTTCAAGGACAGGGTGGTAACGTGTCAGTTGAGGCAGCCTGGTGAGCTGCTAGAAAGACCTGTGTGGAACGACCGCCTGTAAAGCAGTCCTATATCCTCACGAGTTTAAACGGATGATGCCTGATGATCACCTGTCGTCAGCCTTTAGTTAGCAGTGGCTTTCATTTTACCTTTAAATCTGACCCATTCAATGAAAAAATGTTCTGAAAAACAAAACGCTTAAGGGTTTTGAAATGGTTCCCATTGAAAAGAACACTTTAATAAATGTCTTTTAAAAAAAAAACCCAAAATCTAATTTTGTAATGTGAATGCTGGTTTTCTTAAAAGGGGAGACCACCAGAAAAGAAAGTGCTGTCCTCAAAGTGTAAGATGAACAAAACCAACACCAGCTCACACACAGAACACTACGCCTCCCTGGGCTGAATTCTCCTGTGTTCTCTGCTGCCTTCCTGCTAAATGCTGCATTGCCAACGAAGTATTACACAGTGTATGTCTCTTCTTGTTTACCAGCGATTGGATTGCCCTCGCTCCCTCCTTTCCTTCTTTCCTTCCTCCTTGTCTTAATGCACTCAGCATTGTCTGGGTCGATCAGAAAGTCTATTTTTCTTGCAGACTTTAGGAAATCTACAACACCTAGTGAACCTATAATTAAGCTTAATATAACCTGGGGAAGGCAGAAGAGAAAGAAAATAAAGGCTGTGAATAAGAAGAGACATGCACTTAGCACATACCCATTTCCTCTGTGAGAAGGTGAATAGTCTGCAAACATCCAGCAGTTCCTATGTGTGCTGGGCTAACTCACATCTCTGGCTGTTTCAGCTCTTCTTTTTCAAAGACATAACACATCTGGGGAATGCTCACTGACCCTCCATTCTCTCCAAGTGGACCAGGCTGTCCCCAACTCAAAATCCTGCCACGTACCAAAAGTTCTTTTTAAAACTATTTTTTAGAGTTTGGAAATAACGTTACAAATTACAGTCTGATTTCCAGATTAGACACAAATACTCCCCATAATTAGTATATAAAGTAACCAACACACACCCCCAAAATCCCAGACTTCAACATCGGCACTGCTAAGGTGGCATTTTCAAGTAATGGCTGTGAGTCAAGGGTTCATAGTTCAGACTATCTTGATGTAAGTGATACAGGTTGACAAATGGCTCCTTCCCTTGCAATTCTGACGTGAACAAGAAGTGGCGAGGGGTTCACGCTAGGCCCTTCTCTCACTCACCCCCACGGGTATAGACCCCAAGAGCCTACACTGAGTTTTATGATACTCTGATCATTGTCTTGCTGTACTTTTTATCCCACCCCTCACAGCTCTCTTTCTCTCTCTCAGGCATAATCTGTTTCACTGAGCCCAGAAAATATAACATTTGGGCAGAAAATAAGGCCTGAAAGAAAACTAAGGAAAACAGATATCATTTATCATTTTACCACTAAATATGTATTTCATTTAGCATGGGCTTCTATTGATACTTAGTGGAATAAAACATCTTTAAAATATTTTATTTATCATTGTAATGAGAAAAAGGTACAGGAAAAATAGGAGAAAGACCTAAACAGCTATTTGTGTATCAACTCGTTGTAACCACACTTGGCTATAAATTTATTAGATGTGACATGATTTGAGTTTCAAAAAATGATAAGACCATCGCCAGGATGATCTCATTGAAAGCACAAATGTCCTTGAAATTCTTATTCTGTGACCAAAAACTGAGGACAGATCTGTCTGGTATTCTCCCTACATGTTCTTCTTCAAGACAAAGTTTCTAAAATAATCTCAGACACGGTGGAACATTTGCCAGACAGCTGTTCTAGGGAATGCCAAGAAGATAATCCTCGGGTCTATCATCGTCTTTCGTATTTTTTCTCCCTTCAGTGAATTTTGGATCCAAGCCAGTTTATAGACACGTGTTCCAAAAGTTCAAAAAGTCTCTTTAAAGAAAATTGATGTTGCTTGAGGCCTTTTACGCTTATTCTACTGACCTAGTTGAGAAGGCAGTTTGTTGACTTCTTGGCAAAGGAATTTACCTTAACTCTGTTTCTGGAGGGCGAGTGGCTCTGAAGATGAAGCTTCCACTGAAGTTCACCAGCCCCAAGATGTACCTGGTCTGAATGCTCTCTCTCCATCCCTGAGATGGCTCCCATCCACAGTGGATGAAACCCTGGTTTCATCCTAGTAGATGGAACAGGGAGTTACAGATTTGTGGATCTTAGAACACCAAGAAAACTCGAGAGGGGATTGGCCCAGCATCCTTCCTTCCAACTTGGTGGCTACCCCCACTGCCTAGCAGAAATAAGTTTTCTAGAAAAGGAAATTCTTTCTACCAATAAACATGTTCAGAATCTCATAGAAATTTTAATACATATGACTTTATTTTTCATTCAAATGAGTTTATTGAAGGAATTTTAGACGGAGAAAAAGGGACTTAGTGTGTTTACATAGACCTAGATATGAAATCTTGAGGTCAGCTCTTCCTTCAAATCTTCAAATGCCAAAATCTCTGACACTACTGCTTCTTAAATCTTCATCATCTGTCAGAGAACAAAGAAGACTGCTAACAGAAGAGGAGACAGAAGAGCATACGATGTGGACACGGGGACTGGAAAACAGATGCAAATCTCAGGCAGAGGCAACAGGGGAGAGAAACGTTTGCAGGTTTCTTTGAGGTCCTGACAGATTGTTGCAGGAAGCCAGATTTCTGGCCTTAGAGAAATTGTTTTCTCTTGTCACTAAGCTTTCTCCGGCTCTACCAAGAAATAGGTTAGTGTATTTGGTTTTTAGGGCTGCCATAACAGAATACCACAGTCTGCAGGGCTTAAACAACAGAAATTAATTTTCTCACAGTTCTGGAGGCTGGAAGGCCAAGACCAAGATGTTGGCAGATTTGGTTTCTTTTGAGGCCCCTCTCCTTGACTTAACAGATGCAGCCTTCTCGCTGTGTCCTCACACGGTCTTTCCTCTGTGCGCGCACATCCCCGGGGTCTCCTTTTGTGTCCAATTTTCCTGTTCTTATAAGGACACTAGTCAGACTGGATTAAGACCCACTCAGCCTCATTTTAAATTATTCACCTCTTTAAAGGTTTGATTTCCATATACAGTCACCTTCTGAGGCACTGGGGGTTAGGACTTCAATATATGAATTTTGAAGGGACATATTTCAGCCCACAAGAGTTAGAAAGAGTACTTTTCAAAACAGGGTGCTAAAATTCAACCAGTTAGGAGGATCTCAAAGTTTTCAAAACAGGTCACCTAAGAAGTGTGATTGAGTTCACACTGTTGTCCTGGGCTGAGAGGGGCCTGAGCTAAGAGCAAGAGAAAGATGGCCCAGTTGACGAAAACTGGGTCTTGTCCCTTCTAGCCAAACCTCTTGATCGGGGTTCCCAGACTTTTCAGATAAGAGTCTTGGAAACAAGACCAGCACTCAACAATGGAAATATAACGTGAGCCATACAGGTAATTTTTAATATTCTAGTAGCCACATTAAAAAAAAAAGGTGGAATTAATTTTAAAATATACATTATCTAGCTCAATATATTCAAAATATTATCATTTCTATATGTAATCAATATTGAAAAATTGTTACGGAGATCTTTTACATTCCTATTTTGGTGTTAGGTCTTCAGGCTCTGGTGACTATTTTACCCTTACAGCACATGTCAATACTGACTAGCCCCATTTCTAGTGCTCAATACCCACGTGTGGCTGGAGGCTGCCGTTCTAGACAGTATAGATCTAGAGTGGTCAGGTCTACAGTGGCCCAGGAAACTGACCTTTCTTATGCTACAAACAGAAGTCTGAGGGTTTAACGAAGGGGCAGGGTTGGCCTGAAATTAAAGAGATTTTCATGAGGTTCTCAAGAGTAGTCAGTACCTTCTAGAACTCCTGGAGCTGCCTAGAAACTTGTGAATAGACTCCCATCAGACGGTGCCTTTCCAAACTCAAGACCTTATGGGCTAACCAAGGGCGTGACTCAGGAGCAGGGCAGCTCACTCCACTCAGCTCTGACTTGATAAATAGGACCAAGACAGGGCACCCACTTCAGCCTTCTGCCACTGACTGCCGAAAATTTTGGCCAAATCGTCTAAGCCTATGCCCAACAGGAATCGAACAGGCCTAACAAGAAGGGTTATGTTACCTGCCCTTGCCTCTCTTTCCTTTCAGGCTGGCTCTTCTAGTAAATCCATCACCACGGAGATGGGAAGGTGGATTTTTCCTGCAGACTAGCAAGTGTATTATGATGAAGCGATATAAGGAAATATTCACTGAGACAGAAAAATGAGGAAGCGACGAATGGTTGGTGAAAAACTTTGGAAGTCAAATGGCGTTAGAGGATTTCTGGCTTTGGAAAATTGTATGGGAAGTGGGGCATCCCCAACTCTCCAAAGGGTTTTAAAGGTTTAATCCATGCCCAGAGATAAAGCAAGTGGCCCAAAGCCTGCTTACCCACTATAACAACCCAGGCTCTCTGCTGTTGCCTGTCCTAAGAGAAGTTACCTAAGTGACTTCTTTCTAACCAGAAAGAATTTCATAATCATCTACAAAGTTAAGGCTTGCCCTGAAAGCACATTTCTAATAGTCCTAATATTGGCATCTCCCATTTACGTAGGACATCCATAATGTATATGAAGTCATTTACCCAAAGTGCATCCCTGTGAGGTAGCCTAGGAAAACAGGCTCGCAGAGTTGGCAAAATTAGTGGATTGTGGAGGATTTTGAAGCCAGTCTTCTGACCTCAAATCTACATAAATAGTACGCAGGGTTATTAACATGTAATGTATGCTTGGCATGTAGTTAATAAACACATAATAAAAGTTTATTGAATGAATGAATGAAAAGAAACTAAATTTCTTGAAATCCCTCTGAAGACACCATTTCCAAATTTAAGTATGAGATGACGCATCCTCAGGAAAGTGTCTTTGCCTGATTCGTATTGTTTAGGAATAGCAGAAGCATTTCCTCCCGTCTAGATTTCTTTGTAAAATAATTATATGAAGTAGTTTAAGAACACCCATCTCTGTTTCTCCAGGTTTCTTGCAACAATGTACAGACATCCCAGCAGTAAATGTTTACCATTAGGCAAAGCAGCCTTCACTGGAAAAATGTACTGTCACAGATGACTTTGATCAGCTGCAGAGACAGAGCCAGCCAAGCAGAGAAGGTGCTGGTTGAGGCAGCCTCTGCTAAGACCTGTGCTTTCCCCACTTACCTGAAGGTGGAAATTTCCAGGGAAGAAGATACTAGAAAGAAGGTCAAAGGAATTCAATACAGGCAACTAGGTAGGAACAAACCAGTTAACAGAGAAAATTGTCTGCTATAGACTATGTTTGTCCTTCAAGTTCCAATTCACTTTTCCTATTTCTGGGGAGAAAATGACATTCAAAGGATCCCAGATGGCCAATGTTCAAACTGGAAGAAATTTAAAGATGATAATAACTAATAGTTGCCTATCCCAGCCATCATCTAAACACTTGACCTGTATTAACTCATTTAATCCCACAGCAGGTGCTCCTATCATCGCCTCCTCAGTGACCTCATCTCGTACAATCCCAAGTACCAGGGTTCACATTGTCTTTGAGAGCACCAAGTGAGTGGTACCCCTGGAGCTGTGCAACCCTGCAGCCTTGCTCATGTTACAGTGGAAGAAACATCACATCTCCAGCACCCTCATTTTACTGATGGAGAAACTGACGTTTGGTAACTCACCACACAGCCAAGATATTGACAGAGCTGATTAGGACCTTGACCCCTGGTTTCCAGCCTAGAGCCTGTGCAATCTGACATGTGCTACATTTTGGAAGCTGTGAGTAATTTCAGTGTCCCTACCTTTAAAGAGCTCACAACCAATAGAGGAGGTCCTGGTAACATAAGTACATAAAGGCCAGCACATCTTCACATTCAGGTTCTGGTGAATGGTTCCATTATCCTCCATTGAACTTGATTCTTCCTTCTTCAAGTCCCCCCTCCAAGAGGTGGCCCCCTCTTACATCTCAGCAGATCATAGTAGTCGAGGACATGCGCTCTGAAGTTACACCACGCATGACCTTGGGCAAGATTCTGTGTCTCAGTTTCCTCATCCAGAAAGTGGAGATAATAACAGAACCTATTCCTGAGGTTATTATGAGAATTAAATGAGTTAATGTTTCTAAAGCAACAAAAATAGTGCATGGCACATAGTAAGCACAGTATTTACGTGTTTCATAAAATGCTGGATTATTAAACAGCCTCCTAGCTTCATTCTCCTCCTACAACACCAAAATACTTCTTGCTGAAACCCAAGTCTGCTGACCACCTGCCAGGCTCCACATAATCTAGAGCAGTAGTTCTCAAACTTCAGTTTGCACAAGAATCCCCTGGAGGGCTTGCAAAAAATGCAAACTTCGGAGCCACTCCCTGGTTTCTGGTTTAGGAGATGGGGGTGGAGCTCAGGAATCTAGATTTTTAACACGCACCCACAAGAGATTCTGATGTAGGTGGTCCGACCCCACAATTTGAGAAAGGGAGGCCTGCTGGATAAAGTCCACTTTTAGCATGGCTTTCGGTGACCCTGGTCATCTGGCCCCTGTCCACCACTCCAGCCTCACTGCTCAAAACCCCGCCTCTAATCCTGCCAGCCAGACCTGCGTCAGGAAAAATAAAAAGCCACGTTCACGTCAAGCCCAATTGCGTTTCTCCATAGGACTGCTATTATATGTGTTATATGAGATTAGGAAAAAATAGCTGAGTTGACACCCAGCAAAGTCTCTATGACCATGCCGGTGGGTCGCCATGGGAACCACATCTCGGTGACTTAGTCCAGAGCGAGCGTAAAAGCTGAGAGGGACAGAACATGTTCTGTTTCTGAGTTCCTGTTCTCTTTCTCCATCTCCCTTAGAGACCAGACCCCTTGTTTCTGCTCTTAAAGTAACTCAAGGGACTGTCAGTCCTAAATTTGGGAAAAGCAAAGTAAGAAGGGGCAGAACAGAAACAAAAGGAGGCCTGAAGCCAAGGGGACAACACGCTGAGATAAATAGAAACGTTAGGATTGAGGACTGCCCCTGCTCCAAAACACTAATTCATCCAAAGAACAAAAACGCTTTTTTCTTTCATGGCAAAGCAAGTTAAACTGGCTTGATGTTAGACTCCCTAAAAACTAAGGCTTGACATACTAGTCCCCAAACTTTATAATACCTGTTTTCCCCAATTATACAATCCAAGCACTTTTAAAGGAGTTTAGAGTCGGAAAACAAAGGTCTCTGTTGAATCCCTCTGAAGGGAGCTTCCTTCTCAATGAACTCCAGGTCACACCTGTTTGCTTTTGTGTCTAAAGATGACGTCCTCAACTACCAGAGGAACAAACTTCATTCTCTGCCCTTCCTCCATTAAATAGTGTCCCCCCCGAAACGCATGTCTCTCTGAAATCTGTGAATGTGACCTTATTTGGAAATAGGGTCTTTGCAATCATTATTAAAATGTAAGTTAAGATGACGTTGGGGCCGGCCCAGTGGTGCAGCGGTTAATTTCGCACGTTCCACTTCGGCGGCCTGGGGTTCGCCAGTTCAGATCCCGGGTGCGGACATGGCACCGCTTGACAAGCCATGCTGTGGCAGGCGTCCCACATATAAAGTAGAGGAAGATGGGCATGGATGTTAGCTCAGAGCCAGTCTTCCTCAGCAAAAAGAGGAGGATTGGCGGCAGATGTTAGCTCAGGACTAATCATCCTCAAAAAAAAAAGATGAGGTTGTCCTGGTTTTGTCTTAGTCCATTTGGGCTGCTGTAACAAAAATACCACAGACTGGGTGACTTATTAACAATAGATATTTATTTTTCACAGTTTTGGAGGCTGGAAGTCAGGGTGCCAGCATGATGGGGTGAGGGCCCTCTTCCTGGTTCATAGGCAGTGTCCTCAGATGGTGGAAGAAGTGAGGGCACCCTCAGGGGCCTCTTTCATCAGGGCACTAATCCCATTCATGAGGGCTCCACTCTCATGGCCTAACTACCTCCCAAAGCCCCCACCTGCGAATACCCTTACATCTAAGGGTTAGGATCTCAATATATGCATTTTTGGGAGACACAAACATTCAGAACATAGCAGATGAGGTCATACGAGATTAGAGTGGGCCCTAAATCAAAATAACTGATGTCCTTAAAGAAGAGGAGACACACACAGAGAGGAAAATGCCATGTGAAGACACAGACACATGGGAGAGAAGGCCATGTGACGACGGAGACAGAGGTTGGAGTGATACAGCTGCAAGTCAAGGAAGGCCGAGGAGTGCCGGCCACCACCAGAAGCCAGGAAGGGGCGTGGAAGGGTTCTCCCCTAGAGCCTTCCTCCAGAGGGAGCACAGCCCTGCCGACACCTTGATTTCAGACTCTGGCCTCCAGAACTGTAAGAGAATAAATTTCTGCTGCGTTAAGTCCCCGAGTCTGTGGTAATGCGATGCGGCAGCCCTGGGAAACTGCCCACCGGGTCCCTTTGTTGATGACAGAAAATTCCTCAGACTGATCATTGGACAATCATCAGGTCAGTTAAGCATGAAAACATTGCTAGGATAAGCTCAGATAATAGCAAACAGTAAAACTTATTTTTGAATCAGGGACATTTCCTTAAGCAAAGCCAGCGTGGGATGGAGTAAAGAACCTGCTGGGAGCAAGTCTTCCTTTTGATAAGTGCATTCCATTTCCCTTTAGGGGACCATCCTGTCCCCTCATTGTGTGCAGTTTTGGTGAGGTTGTCAAAGTTCCTTGACATCCCCTAACCAGGACTTGCCACATGACCCACACATTGCTGCTTGGACTCTCTTCTGGGATTTTTGTCCCAAGCTCAGTGCTACCGGAAGGAAGAGCTGCATGTCATCCCTTCAGCTGCTGAGCCCCAAAGGGACGGTCTACCAGGACCTAGATGCCGGGGTGGGGGCGGGGGGGTCACCAAGACTGGTGCTACTATCCCGTCCTCTGAAAGGCTTCCTCTTCTGCTGAGTTGACCAGAAGTGGTGTTTACTGCCTGTAACCCAAAACTGTGATGGAGACCCCTGCCTGGATGCAACGCCCCTAAGCACCCCCCACCCCCATCCTCAAAGGGTGAGGGACAGAAGGGAATTCCTGGGAGTGTCTGATAAAATGTCACAATTGCGCCCCACACATACATACACAGCTGCATCTGTTGCAAAAGTGCTGCTAAAAATACAGCATCATGTTTTCTAAAGTGCCTTGTTTACAGATCTTTACATGAATTTATTTTAGAAATCACTACAGTGCTCGATAAAGGCCCTCTCTTCTGACCAACTGTCATTTTTCTTTCTACCAGACAAAACGAATCACATAACCTGCTGTTTCTCTTCTAGCCACATGTCTTTTGGTTCAGAGTTAAAGCTGCTACCTGATCATAGTGAATCTAGTAGTTTACGACTTGAAGTACATTTTTCCTCCCCTTTTCCATTGTTTTTGATCTTGATTTTCATTTCAGACATTTGTAATAAGACCCTTAAAATCTCTTGTGGAAATAGATGAGATGGAAATCATAAATAAATAAATAGAGATGGAGGGAGATCAGGTGATCTCCATAAATCGTATCAAGTGAGGTCCATAAGTCATCTAAATTTAGCTTCTAGAAGCATTTCATTTATTCCCCAGACATGGATTGGGAAGAATGCGGATCAGATCACAAAATAAAACGTGCCCCACCCCTCTTCCTGGATGTTGCTAATGTTTTCATGTTATCCCCAAACTCTGACACCACTGCCTTCAAAGACCTGCCTTAGGACCCTGAAATATGCCCGGCCACGTGTTCAGCGGCATTCATGAAATAAACCAGACAAATTCCTAAATCGAGAGTCAGAGATCTCAGAGGCAAAGGGCCATGCCCCACCCGCGCCTCTCACCAGTCACTTGTGAAAAGTACAGGCCACACTGGTCTGGTTTGGTTTTGTTTTCATATTTTTTAACTGAATCAGTGTGCTCACCTGAAAGAGCTGCCCATCAGGAAGGGATTTCACTGGGTGACCATTTGGCCAGAGAAAAGCCATCTTTGTTTTCCATCCCCCCTCCTGTCCCTGGGGCCTGAAAATAACACCAACACCAACTTCTCTCAAATCTGAGGAGCTATTGTGCAAACTTGAATAAGTCAGTTACTCTTTCTTCACCTTGGGGAGGAAGAAAAAAACCAAAACACAGACAGGACTCCTCACATAAACCAGACCATGGGGCTGAAAAGATTAATATTTTCCAAGGTCAGATGAAAGATGGTATGTAAATGCAAAATGGGTCACTGTACGTTATTAAATTTCTATTACACTTGAATTAGTTATAGAGTGACATTTTGACTGTTTCCTCCGTGTAATTCTCATAACTCCACCTGTCTGACATTTCCTTCCTCTCCGCGGCCCATGTAGAACAGGTCCCACTTTGTGGGAGGGAGGCCACCCTGCAGAATTTCAGGAACACATTCCAGGGAGGCTGTTGCTGAGGCACACACAGGAAATTTCAAACACTCACAGATATCAAGAGGTTAATCGCCCCCAGGACTTGATCATTCAAGAACTGCCCATGGACGAACAGAGAAAGTTCTTCATAAAAAAGAAAAAGAATTCCAAATCCTTTCACCTCCTTATAGCTCTCAGGGACAAAAACTCATTGAGTAACCAAAGAGACACTGCCCTCCTGATCTGAGTGGGCGCTCAGAGAAAAATCGCGAAGATTAAAAGCTTAGCACCCATTGTCCAGAAGAAATGCGGAGAGCAATAAGTGCGCTGGGAGAAAGGAAATTGGTTGCCAAGAACTGAGATTTATGAAAAAGAAAAGACAAAAAGCAATGATCTCAAACAAACATAACCTTTACTGCACTGAGGCGAACGGCAGGCAGAATGTCTATGAGGTGCCCACACCCCATCCCCACCCCGCTTCTTCCTTGGGTCACAGCCAGGAGTTCGAATGGCATCACGTATGAGGCCAGCAGACTCTAGCCCCAACCTCACGTTAAGATAACTGGTTCGAGCACAGATTTCACTCTGATGCAGTCTTCTGTCTTGGATAAATCCAAGGGGCATTACCTATCAAAAGTTCCCGAAGGATCTTGTTATAATGTGATGGGGAGGGGAGGGGCCTGCCCCCTAATCCAGCTCTGTAGTATTATGGTGTCCTAAGAGTGATGTTAGTGCCCAGCCCTGAAGCAAAGGCATTAGTGGCTCTGCCATTTGAAGCCAGTGCTTCTTGTTTCTCCCGAAAGTATCCCAAATAGGAGAGGAAAATGAAATCATAGCCCCAGAGGATTGCCAACAAGGGCCCTGGGTATTTTATATTCTCACCCGCAACCTCCCTCCCAACTACACTCAAGCCCAAATTTTCCCTGAAGCCTGTGGTTAAGTTTAGAAATCCATGCAGAATTTGCACCCTACTATTCCATACTATATCTCTGTTTTACTCTAAAAATATTTCAAATTACTTACCACTAAATGAACTTATATCCCATGAGGATATACCAAGTTTACCCTGTGGATTAAGGTAATTCTCTGGTCACCACCCCAAAGGGAAACTGTGTACCTCAGTTTGAGGAACGTAGTCCCAAACAGTCTCTTCTCTTGGAGAAGCAAAGATCTGGCCAACCATGCTGGAGACACGTTTGGACAGCTGCCCTATTTTATTTTCAGTTGTCACCAAGAAAGGTTTTTGATAGGTGAGCAACATTCCTATGACTCGATGCAAAGGGGAAGCTTCTCCAGTGGTGGTATGTCTGACAGTCCTCTCTGGGGAAGCTGGGGAAACATGACCTGCTCATGCTTAATCTCTCAAAGCTTAAAATGGCCTGCACCACTCTGCACGATCTGGCCCCGCCCCAGCTCTCCAACCTCCTCTCACCATGCTCTCCTCCTCTTGGATCACTGCATTCTAGCTTTGGTCCTAATGGGTTTTCATTCTGAAAGTGGTGCTTGCCTTGCTGAAAATCCCCCTACTTCAGTAAGAAGGCAGTGGTTCCACTCTGGGTCCATATGAGTCTGAGGCTCTTCTCTAATAACATGTCCAGTAACCAGCTCATCTAGGACTCACTCTCTCAGGGACCTTCCTGCCACCAGTCCTTACTCTCCTGGACACTACAGTTGGCCTCCCTACCACCCAATCCACCCTTTGCCCACTTTCGAACAGTCATTCAGTCTAGTACAACTGGTCCCACTCTAGCTAAAGATCTAAATCAATCATAGTAATCCTCTTCCTCTTTCCACAGTTCAGGAGCGGGCCTACGACTTCAGATCATTCAGTCAGATGAAAGACCAGGACTTTGGCTTGACGATTGAAGGCCAACAATCTGTGCTTTGTTTCTTTCTCTGCATGTGGACAGAGAAGCAGGTATCCTGGGAACTCTTAGCAGATACTATATAACCAGAATGGGACCCTATCTTAGGATGAAGCTAACACAAAGAAGGCAGAGCAGAGAGGGCAAAAGAAACTGGGTCCTTGGTTATATCCCTGAGCCACTGAATTAAAGCAGTGTTGAGGCCTACCATCTAGAATATCTTTTTTCTAAGAGTCAATACACATCTTTGTTATTTAAGGCAGTTTGATTTGGGATTACAATAGATAAGTTTCCTGCCCTCATGGAGTTTATCCAGCCAAGGAGAGAGAAAAGTGCAGAACATAATGAGCACTAAGCTGGAGGAAGTAGAGGGTATTAGGAGGCAGAGAGCTGGGCCACCTGGCCTAAATTTGGGATCCCAACTTGAAAGAATTGGCCAAGATTTGATGGGTGGATAAGCATTAGACAGGCAATGTGAGGGGAAGAAGAAAAAGAAGAGGGAGAGTGTAGAGCTCCACACAGACAGAGCAATATGTGCAAAGACTTACAGGACAAAGACCATGGTGCTTTCAGGCAACCAAAAACGGTCCCATGGTTTGGTCCTATCTTAAAAAGCAGCCACTGAGAGTGTGGTTACTGTGGATCCTGCCAGGGATTCTACCATCCCTTTTCAATTAATTGCAGCCTGATGACCAGACCCTGGTGCCATCTTCAGCCTACAGGCATCCTCCATGAGCAGGGCAAATAGAGGCAACAGGTACTGACCCATCAGGTCTTTGAGAGCCACACACATGGTCTCTGTGCTCTTCCCCACACTCCCTGTACTCGCCTAAGCCCTCCCTCAATCCATGTAGTCCCAATCCTCCTTACCAGCCAGGATGTGCACATCAAGACAGCAAGACATCAAGACAGAGGACTCTGGTGATATCCAGTTATAATCTATCCTCATCACTTGCCAATTCCATATTTGTAAATATTTCACCTACTTGAAACCCCAAAGTCAATATTCATGGCCCTTTGGCCATCATTCATGGATATTCACGGAGAGGCAAAAAACTTTAGTCCCTTGACACATTCTCAGCTGAGGTCCGTGCTCTGGCTTCTTGTTTCAGCTCTCATACTGTAAACAAGTGTCCTTTTCCCAGTCTAGTTAGTGCCACATTTTTTGCATTTTTGTGGGTTTTTTTTTTTTTTTGTAATTTCATTGTTTAAAATTGGCCCTAAGCATAGTGCTAAAGTGCTGTTCCTTAGCACAAGAAGGCTATGATGTGCCTTATAGAGCAAATAATATGTGTGTTAGATAAGTTTCTTCAGGCATGAGTTATAGTACTGTTGGCTGTGAGTTCATTGTTAATGAATCAATAACATAGTTAAATAAGGTGTCTTTAAATAGAAGTGTCTTCTCACAGGAAGATAATCCTGAATTTCTCCTATGAGCAATGGCTCGGTATTTGCTAATTCAGTATTCACAGAAACTATAAAACACAGTTGCTACAAATAACAAGAACAGACTGTCTAGGCTTATAGATCACAAAGACTAAAGGCTGCCTGTCTGGCTCAAATGTTTGTTCCTATATGAGACAGTGTACTGCTCTAGCAAACAGACCCCAATATTCTTAGAGTTCAAATGCAATGGCTGCTTTTTTCTTATTCACATATGAGTTTTGAACTGGTGAATAGGTCAGCCCAGGGACCCTCTTCCACTCAGCTCTGTAGGAATCCAGGCTAAATGGACTCTGCCATTACAACATGTGGCTTACAAGGGCACCCAGGCATTATCCTCATTCAGCCAAAAGGGGAACAGAATATGTAGGAGAGCACCTGAGATGTTTAGATGGGCCAGACATGGAAGTAGCACTTATCACTCCTGCTCACATGCCATTGGCTAGAACTCAGTCACATGGCCATGCCTTGCTGCAAGGGAGTCTGGGAAATGTAGTCTGTCTAGCTGGTGACCAGGAAGAAGAGAACAAGGTTTTCTTGGCTACTGGCAGTCTCTGCCACAGTTTGTTGGATTAAGGACTGATATGGAGTCAGGTTCATACCCTAGGCAGATTAATAATTTGCTCCTTCCCCTTCAACTCTTTAAATATTTGTTCAAAGTTTATCTTGAGAAGAAACTAAGATCTGTATGGTAGTAGGGAAGAAGAGAGCTGTATCTTGACCTGAGCAATTTCTGCCCAAACTCTTGCTCTGGTTCCTGAGCTGCCTCCAGATCTGATGAAGATTCCCAGTCCCTCTCAGGGCTCCCTGAAAATGCAACATTTTCCTAATCCTCGTGCAAATAAGAGCCCTTGAGTGCCATGCAGCCCAAAGGCTGCGGGAGGGTCCTCCGGCCCCCTGTGAGGAGGTACCTCTGAGACAAAGAATCTCGCAGAAGAACCACATAGGCCCAGCAAGCCCATGCCCTCAGAGAGAGGGAGGCCACAGAGGACACCTGATTCTAGCTGGGGAGGCCGAGACCGTGGTAGTTCCCAGAGGTGGCAGGTCACACCCAGTCGACCAGAACTGAATTAGCTGTCTGAGCCCAGGCCACATTGTGAGAAACCTGACAGGCATGTCACGGTGTGAGAAGGAACTTGGGTAAGAGTGGCTCGAGTGAGAGCAGGAGATGGAGGGACCTCCTCTCCAGCCCATGTCCTAAGAAGGAAGCAGCCCCTCTTTGTGCTTCAGAAGCATTTAAAGAGTTTGTGCAGCTGCAGGCCACCGAGGAGACCTCCTCACCTTGCTGCCCCCACATGCTCCATTGGAAGTAAAAAGCACCAGACAGGAGCACTCTAGCCTCTGTTCTCCCTCTACACTCTCTCTCCTCCGTGCCAGATGAAAGACTGCTGTTCTATAAGCCAGCGGCTTCGTGGAATCTGGAAACAAGCCCTGAAAGAAAAAGTAATAATTATAATTTTATATTGACTGCCAGGCCCTATGATAAACATTGCCATTCGTGGTTGTACTGAATTCTCACAATGACCTATGAGATAGGTATTCTAAGCCCCATCCTACTAATGAGGAAACGAAGGCTCAAAGAAGGTAACTAACTGGCTCAGGCTCACGCAGCTAGAAAGAGGCGGAGTCAGGACCTTCTGTCCGACTGTGGAGCCTGTATTCTTAATCTCTAAGCTCTGTGGCTCTGACAACACGGGTCACTTACTGGGTGGGGCCAGCGGAATGCCCCCCTGTACACTCCTTAGAGCATCTGCGGCCTCCCTCCTGTCCATCTTTCTGGAACCACCCCCATGCTGACCAGCCGCAGAGTGGCCCTGTCACTTCTACGCACTCACTACACCCCGCTCTTTCTCTCCAGTAGATTTTCAGGTTTCTCCACAGTGTGCAGCCCATCCTGATGCATCTGTCAGTTCTCAGGGGCTCTGCCGAGGTCTGCTCCCCAGCTGCCTCAGCTCCATTGTTGAAGGGGTATGTCTCTGGGATGCTAAAGGGAGCCTCAAGTGTCAAGGCTAACAGTACGAATGAACGCTCTCGGCTCTTTGATCACTTCCCTTCAGGAAGCTCTTCTACCCACATCTCAGGACCTATGACTTCCCCTAACGTGCCTAGAGGAGCTCCAAAGGGAGCGTGATCCGTCACAGACGTTCAAGATTAGCCCAGCATCAGGCCAGGGGTCTCGCCCATGCTTTCACCTGGCAGGTGGCCATCAGTGGCTGTTTGAGCAACACGGAGATGCAGCCTGATCTTCGCCTGTGCAAACAGCCCTTGTGATGGAGTTCAGCCCTACACAGGCAGGAAAGAGCTGGGGTTTCTCTTGACCCTGCCACCATCATCCTGCTGCTGGAGCTTGCACAACATCCTTCCCTGCTCTGAATCTATGTTTTCCCCTTTTTGGGTGGGATAGACCTTAGGGGTCTGGCAGTTCTAAAATTCTCTGGAGAAAAAATAGTAACATTGTGAACTGTGGGTCCTTCAGTGGGTTTCCGTGAGCAGCTTAATTGATGCAGTTGGCGGTTGCTTCTTGGCCTGTTCTCTCTGAAAGCAGTCACCATGTCTGGCCTCATTTCAATCCTTTTCCTCCTTTTTGTTTTTTTCTTAAAAAAAACTCCTGTGGATTAGTGTGGGAAGAAACCAATGAAGATATCCTTGTAAAGGCTTGTTGTTTAGGGTAGTTCTTCTTTACATTCTTTCTAGGGTTTTTTGTTTTTTTTTTTTTTGAGGGGGTGCATTGCATAGGCCAAGCCTTTGTCGAGGTGTTGCTAAGCTGTGTCACACTTTCCCCAACCTTCCTGCCCAACCAGGACTTCTCTCCAAGGCTGTGAAGGATTTGGCAGAGAAGGGCCAAGTGGATGCCACAGCTGGTTTCCCAGGTGCCTGGGTCGTGTCTGGCTTCCCATCTGGGTTGGACTGAGTGACAGCGTGGGTTAAGAGATTTGCCAAAAATCACAGAGCTGGGGATGGCCCTCCCAGAGTACAGGGATACTGAGAGCAGACCAAAGGGCACAGACAAGTCCTGAGGCTGAAAGCGTCCAGGGAGCCAAGGAGGGAGCCTGGGCCCAACTCTGCTTACAGCTGCCTGGAGAACTCAGCCCCAGGCATCAGTCTCACTCGTCAGCTGGAAAACCAGCAGGCGGGCCATCTGAAGCAGACGGGACTGAATTGATCTAAGCTCCCTTCCAAGTTTGGGGATTCTCCGATGACTTTACAATTTAAGGGTCTGAAAATGCCCCCTATGCCTTTTCCTATTTGCATAGAGTGCAGGGGGCAGGGGCCGGGGAAGGGATACAAACCGAAAATGCAGCTCCCAGCTGCCCCCCACTCCCCACGCCCCGCACCACGCCCCCTCTTCCCCACGTGCCCCCTTCTCCCCGACCCAAGCCCGTGGCAATGAAATGAAATTCAGACCATTCTGATCCATCTACCTCAAAGGCAACCAAGAACTGGCCTTGCAAAGGGGATTCAATGCCTCCAAACCCTTGATGAGCCTTCCACGGGGGGTGGGGGGGGGGGGGGATAACTTTTAAGACTTCTCTCCCTCCTTGGGACCAGAAAGCTTTATTTGACCAACATTCAAGCCCAAAAACTTTTACCTGGAGCAACCCCAGGAATCTTAACCTTGGGGAACTACCCACCTCAGCCTTCACCAGACACCTCGCAGGGAGGGGGCTGGAGTGGAACGCGTCACACCCACTGCCTGTGACACCTTCATCCCCCAGCGGGAGAGCCAGTCCCAGCCAGCGTCAAGGAGTCAAAACAAAGCTCCTTTTCCATGTGCGTTTTCTTCCTCAATGGCTGACTGTAAAGTCATCAGGAAGCATGGTCTAGTGCTCCAAGCTCCAGACAGACAGCTTGACCTCTGTCCTGGCGGCCTGGTCTGGCCTGGGCCAGACACCACACCTCCAGGACTGTTTTCTCATCTGCAAAACAACTCGGGCCTCCCTAAGCCGGCATCGCCTCTCTCTGTAAAACACAGCCCCTCCCTCCTCCGCAGGAGCCGGCCATCTTCAGGAGAGGGGATCATTGCGGGGTAGGGGGTGGAAGAAGACAGCAGAGAGTAAGAAGAAGGTCCGTTGTACATGGGGTGAGTGGCCTGGGGAAGAAGGTTTCGGGGACTGTCTCTCTCGTGTTCACCTTCCCCGCTCTCTTGGCCCCGAGGTGAGGGTCTCTGCTCTGGGCTCCCCCGCACGTGGGCCGCTTCCTTTTGCGAGGGAAGAGCCTGCTGGGCAGATAAACAGAGGGGCCCGCTGGAGGCTGTGGGGTGTCTCTGGGGATCAGCAACACCGTCATCAGAGAGGCGTGTATGTAAGCACTCGCTTCCCTTCCCCGCCCCCTCCCTTAAGTAAGCAGGCTGTTTCCGCTGCCCCTCGTGGCTGGTCACTTTGCCTACCTCAGGCTGCAGCCTGCCTACTCAGCCCACGTCAGACCTCAGCTGCCCTCGGTGCATCCTGCCTTCTGCTACTTATGAGTTCTCTTTTCACACCTGCCTTTAAAGAAGACCCTAGCCTGACCTGACCGTGCAGGAAAGCTTGTCTCCCTGTCTGTGCTGGTGTGACAAGGTTGTTTTAGAGCAGAGAAACAGGATGTGAGGCCATGAGGGGGCTGAAGAATGAGCCCCTTCACTGACCCTCCACCAGGCCTCTGGTGAGGATTTTCATCTGGTCCTTAATCCACCTCCTGCCACGACAGCCAAACATACCCAATGTGGCTGCCTGTGGTAGGTTCAAAATACCTCTGGCTCTCCTGCCATCAGATAAGGAAACTTCACCGCCCTTCATCACTGACACCAGGTGGGAGGATTCATCCTCCTGGGACGAAAGGTTAATAGGCGCCAGGGTGGAGAAGTTCAAGTATTTGAAGAGACAGACATCCTTGCTCCCAAAAGTAAACCACTGGCCGCAGTTTCATGGGCCCTTGGATAAGATCTAAGAGAGTAGTTCTCAACTCTGGCTGCACATTAGAATCCACACCCCCAGACCAATTAAATGGAAATCTTTAGGGGTGGGATCCGGGCATCTGCTAACTTTGAGAGCCACTGATCTAACACAGCGCCCCATCTGGCAGTTTGGAAACAGGAGAAGGAGAGTGGCGTGCCACTGTGACTTGCCAGTGGGGAGAGAGCCCTGATAGGACCCTGGGTCTCCTAGCTTTAAATTCCTCTCTCTTCCCAACATGGTTTCCCTTCTCGCTATTTTAGGGGAGAGAGTCTTAATCTCAGGTGCACGTTAAAATTATCTGGGGAACTTTAAAAATATATAATGGCGGATTTCATCCTGAAATTCTGATTTAATTGCTCTGGAGTATGGCCTGGGCATACATACATTTTAAAGTTCCTTGAGTGATTCTAATAAGTTGCCATGATTGAGAGAAGCCCTGCTTTAAAGGTAAAACCGAGAGAAAGAGAGAGGAAGACAATAATGCTACGGAGGTCGGCAAGGGACAAATTTTCCTATAGGAGGTATCTTGGAATCTATCAAAATAAATTATGTTGGAACTGGATCTTGAAGGAGAAATGGCTTTAGACACTTGGAAGTGGTAAAAAGGGAGGGAACAATGAGCAGAGTCCCATAGGCAGAGATCTGAGAGATGTAACAGCTGAGGATTGGGCCAACAGGTAGACCGGGACCGGAGACGGGGAGGCCTTGAATTCCACACTCAGGAGTGTAGACGGAATTGTCTAGGCTGCACAGCAGAATCACCTGAAGGGCTGGTTAAAGCAGAGTGCGGGCCCCCACCCTCGGAGTCTCTGACTCAGTGACTCTGGGCTGGGACCCAAGAACTTGCATTTCTAGCAAGTTCCCAAATAACGTTGATGCTGCTGGTCCTTAGAAGACACTTTAAGAACCACTGTGTAAGCAAAGAGAAATCACTGAAAGTTTTGGCTCTTGGATCACTTGTAGGCTGTGTTTGAGAGAGACTTTAGTAAGACAGGAACGTTGATCTGGTGTGGAGGGAGAGCATGGAAAGTCCGGAGCAGCCTGGAGCTAATGCAGGGGCTTCTAGTAGAAGTAGGGAGCAGGGTCGTGAGGAGGGCCTGGGCAGTGGGACTGGAGAGGAAGGATGGCGTAGAGAATGGCCAGTGGATGTGTGCACAGAACGTGGCGATGGACTGGGTTTGGAGAGGGGTAGAGGCAGAGTCTAGGGTGAGTTTTGGAGACTAAACAGCTCAGGCAATAATGGTGCAATTTTCTGAGCTGAGGAGCCAAAAGGAGGAGCAGGCCTGGGGCGGCCCCAGGGGCTGGGCTGGAATACGAACACTGAACCCTTGTCTCAAGCTCCTGGCAAGCCGGTGACCTCTGACTCAGGCCTAGGGCATGCCAAAATGAAGACGATTTGGCCCTGCTCCCCTAAAAGTCACTGTTTCTGTCCTAAAATTCACACCCTCCTGGGCAGGGGGAGCTGAGCCAGTGTGACCCTCACCCACCGCACAGAGTTTTGGGCCTGCTTCCTATCCCCTGGGCTGGAGGACCGGGAGGCAAAAGTGTATCTCTTCCAGTCAAACCAGGGAGGCAAAGGGATCAAGCGTGGTTATGTCATTTACACAAAAACTCATTTTGCTCCAAACCCTCACTTTTTGTCAGCCTTCACATTTACAGAATGTTGTCCTAAAGCAGTGGTACTCAATCTTGGCCACACATTAGAATCATCTGGACAGCTTTAAAAATTCCTTGTAGCCGGGCTGTATCCCACCCCAATTAAAACAGAATCTCTGGAGTGGGACCCAGGCATCGGTGGATTCTTTTAAGCTCCCCAAGTAAATCAAAAGCACAACCAGGACTGAGAACTGCGCCCCATAGGGTGTGTATAGGTAGCCTTCAAATAGCGTCTTTATGAAAATGACATTTCCTCCAGAAGGAAATGGTTTGAATGTGTCTAACGTCGCCTCGCCATCTCCCCCACTCCCTCCTCCCACACATGGGAACTGGCCAAGGGACAGGCGGGCCTCACTGGCCCGCAGGCCTGCAGTGCAGGTTGGGGGCAGGGGCTGTTTTCCACAGCTGTGGTTTGTCGAGCTGGAGGCCATGCCCTGGAAGGGAGAGGCTTCAACGCCCAAAGTCCAAGCAAGCCTTCACTCAAGGAGGCTGGCCCAAAATGGGGTGGGGGAGACATGTGGGGAAGGGTGGGGCATGATTCAGAGCCAAAACCAACAAGGAGGTTTTGAGGACCCAAGAAACCCCGTGGGAGGAACAGTGGGTGCGGGCGATGGGAGGTGCTCTGCATGGATTTGGGCAACTCCCACAGCTGCTTTTCAGGCACTGGTGAGTGTGGGGAAGGCAGGAGAGGGCAGAGCGTGACAGGAGCCCGGGGCCAGGTCCTCCTCCCTGACTCGGAGTCCCAGAGGCACAGAAGATGAGGAAGCTCGCTGGGAAGGATGAAGTCCAGGGGCCACTGGGACCTGGGGGTTCTGAAGCTTGTACAAGGTGGGGGCCGTCTTTAAGAAAAAGAACACAAAATGACAAGTACAACACGAAGCACAGGGCCTTGGAGGGGGCCCGGGCATGTGAGAGGCCCTGACTCATAGCTCCATTTCCTCCCTGTAAATCCACTCTGGGTGACACGCTAACTGAGCATTTCATTTCCAAATCTTGTACCCTCCACAGCTGGGCCTCTGTGGTCCTGTAGGTACTGCCATCTTTGGGACACCTGTCAGACCAGGGAGGCCAGCCATCCATTTTATTTCCGGGGAGGCAAAGGAGTGGAGATATGCGTGGTCAGTCACCCAACATGTCAGTGGCCATGCCACCACGAGTCCCTCAGTGCCAGCCCTGCACACCACTCACTCCCTCCACAGACCCGTGGCTGGGTGTGGCAAGCACCACAGTGACTCAGAGAGGCCCCAGCTCTCAAAAATGACAAGACCCTGCCCTCAAGGACCTCCAACAGTGGTGAGGAGGCTGACTTAGGCAGGTCATTACAGTGTGCACAGTGTGCGGAGCGCGGGAAAGACGTGTGCGGGGCGTCTGTGAACGTGGGAGAGAGGTATTCACCCCAGGCAGTGACGGCAGGCTTCCCAAAGGGGACACCAGGAGAAGGGAGCCTGAGAGGGCTGGGCTTGCCAAGAAAATTCACACAGCCAGGGAAAGTCGTTCCTGCACAACAGTATTAAGCACCTACTATGCGCCAGGCCTTGGACTAATCTTTATGTATATTAAGTCAGTGAGTCTGCACAGCACCCCCACAAGATGGGGCCTATCATTATGCCCATTTTACAGATAAGGAAGCTCAGACACAGTGAAGTTAAGGAGCTTGTTCTCAATCTCACAGCTATTTAAGTGGTGGGTCTGAGTTTTAAACCCAGGAAATCTGGCTCTGGAGCCCATGTGGGCACAAAGCTATGATGGGACAGCTTGGAGCATTTGGGGAACTGCAAGAAATTCAGTGTCTCACACACAGGAAGCACAGGGGAAGCCAGCAAAGGAAGGAGGCTGGGGAGGCCGAAAGGACAGGATGGATCCTGAAGGACCTACAGGAACAGGGCAAGGAGTGTGGGTTGGTCCTGCAAGGGGCAGGAGAGCTCCTGGAGGTCTTAAGCAAGAGCATAGCATGATCAGATCTAGCTTTAGAAAGGGTACTCAGTGTAGCAGATGTGATTATAGAAAACGGATTGGAGGCCATCCGAAGGGAGGAGGGAGACGTCTAAGGATGCGATCGCAGAGTCGTGGCAAGTGCTGATGGGACGTCAACTGAGGCTGAAGGACCAGCTCGAAGCTCTTCTCGAGGCTCCAAAGACCAGCATTACCAGCCTGGGGTGGAGGGACTGGGGCAGAGGAAGGTAGTAGCTTTATGCCACCAAAAGTGCTCTGGATTTGGAGCCAGGAGACCTGAGCTCAGTGACCACATTCCTGCTGGCCACCTTCGTGGACTTAGTCAAATCCCTTCACCTCTCTGAGTCACAATTTCCTCATCTGGAAAGTGGGCGTAATAATTCTTGCTCTACCTGACTCACTCAATTTTTGTGAAATTCAAACAATATAATGTATGTGAAAAATGGCCCATAAGTATTATTGACAGTACAATGGAAGCTTTAGAATGTCTGCACAATTATCTGACAGCCTGGAGACCAGGGGCTTCATTTTCTCGAGCTAACGTGGTTTCCTTTGCCCAGGCAACAGGCCTCCCAGCTCGGGCATGCCCCTTCTTCCCACCTCCACAGGACCCACCAAATCCTCTCCCTTCTTCGAAGCACAGCCCAAATGCCACCTCCTCCGTGAAGCCGTTCCAAGCCTTTCTTCAGACCCCCAGCTGGAAACATCCTCTTCTTTGCCCGAAGGACTGCCACTTTCCGGCTCTTCTGGAGTCTCTCCTCTTTCTGTCTTTGATTCAGTTGCAGTTGGTTATGTCCTCGTCCGCCAGGGGCTGCTGGGCTGTAGTCTTTCATCTTCCTCTTGGCATCTTCCATTACGCTTAACCTACAGGCCAGCACAGAGGACACACTCGCATACATTTTTACTGACTGATTGAAATAACAGAGTGAGTGAGTAAATGGGCTGTGGTTCCACAGAGAAGTTCAGGGAGACGGCAGCCCTCACTCAATGACAAGGGCAGAAAGGTTCTCTGGGATGGCTGGAGAGGGTCAGAGGCATGCAAGGCTGCAAATGGCCTTGCAAATTCTACTCTTCTGCAAAGACATAGAAATCATAATAGTGAGAATAACTCTTGCTAACAGCTATTGAGTACCTATCCTATGATGATTTGCTAAGTGTTTGACTGAATTGTCTCACTTAATCTTCACAACAAATCTATAAGGAGGTAACTTTTGCTTTTGCTTTTTTTTTAAGAAAGGCAGACTGCCCCACGCAGCACCTCATTTGGATATGTCTAGAATCTTGGAAGCTTGACTACCCTTCGTTCTCCTACAAATGGACCTTGAGAGCTTGTTTGGAGGGTCTAGCAGCCGAGCACAGCTACTCGGATACCCATGACGGAAGAACAAAGAATGGCCCTCCTCTATCTGGGAAGGCCATCCTCTCACACTGAGCCGCAGCTTCTGGAGGGATGCACAGGGAGCAGGGAAGGGAGGAGGGGGACACCCGCTGAGCCAGCCAGATCAGCCAAATCAACCCTGGCGACCCATGGGTAGCAGATTTCGTGGCCAGATCACCTTCACATCCACAGAGGTACCATTTTTATCCAGCACCTAGCACAGTGCCTAAGACAGAGATGAGGCTCAGGAAATGTATAAAAGGAAATGACATACGAGGAAGCTGGGCCCAGGAAGGTGCAGTAACTCGCCTAAGGTCATGCAGTTCACAGCCCCCAGAGTTGAGATTGAAACGCCTCTGGCTTAACTACCACTTCACACTGCTTCTCATCAAAGAAAAGACGCCAAGTTGTGGGCCCTGTGAGGGCAAAGCAGGCGAGGTGAGGGAAGGCTTCTTTCCTTGGCTTTGGTACAAGGGGGCTGGAGCCTGAAAATGCAGGAGAGAACCCTAAAGCAGCCGTCCTGCATGGCCAACCTTCCCCAGCCTAAGAAGAGTCAAGTATGAGTCTCAGGTTCCCCTCAGAGTAGGGGGGATGGTTTCAGAGTCGAAGTCCAGCCATGAGGAGTAATGGAGCTGTATTTGCTGGAGGCTTTTCCAGGCATTTCCTTATCAGCTTTTCTTCTGGAAGGATCTTGGCATTCAGCTATATTATAGGTGCCCAGCCTGACAGAAACTCTGTTTACTCCAAGGGGTGGAGTGGACTTGGAGGGCTCCAGGTCTGTCCTCTTCTCCCTTGGCTCAGCGGGTTGGGAGAAGATGGGAGACGAGACAGAGAGGGTGGGACTGTGCAGGAGAAAACCCATAGCCTTTGCCTGGGAGAGTCGGAGAGGCGCAGATCCTGTCTGACTGATCCCAGACCCCGCCACTGCCCCTGTGACATTTGATAAATGCTTCCTGTGAAACTGTTTACCCGGGAGGAAATGGATCATGCTTCCCCTTCCTACCACGAGGGTGGGAAGAGGGGCTGCGCTGGTCCCATAAATTCCAGCAACTGTCGGTGCTCACCACCTCACCTCCCCAGGTGCCCCGAGGGGTGAGACAAAGGTGCTAGACACAGAAAGAGCTGTGACAAGAGGCAAGTACGCAGCCAGAAGGTCATGTCTGTAGGAACACATCCATGTCCATTTGTCACTGTTATCTCCCATTTTTTCCTCCATTTCTTTTAAATTAAGTTGCCATCTGTCCTTTTTTTATCTAGAAAGTCCTAAAGGAACCATCTGGAGCTGGCTCCTTTTCATTTTCCCCTGCTTGGGAGGTGATGTGATGGGCATGTCTAGCAAACTGTCACAGTGGATCTTAAATCTTGGGAGCAGAGGTGTCCATGGGCCTGGAAAAACCATTTCCTTCCCCAACAATCAGGGTCTCCTGGTTCCAGTATCAGCTGTGCAGCTGTCTTCTCTAGAGAGGCCGTTGAAGGTATTGAAAAGAGTGTGATATCAGGAGCCAGAGCAGCCAGTTCGGTCCTGGTGTCATCACTTATTCACTCTGTGACCTTGAGCAGGTCCCATAACTTCTCTGAGCCTCAATTCCCTCCCCTGGGAAATAGAGACAATGATATCAGCTGCAACGCAGTTTCCTGTGAGGGTCGAGTGAGGGAATGCATGTACAAATGCATGGAAATAGTAAAATAATGCAGTTATGGGTTTTTTTAAAGTCAAATAATTTGGCCGAGTTCTCCTTCTAACAGAGACAATAATCTATGTTCTCGCTTTCCCAAACATCAGGAGGACAGAAGAGGTAAGATTTGCAAAAGTATTCAAGATCTCGGGTCAGTTTTTTATTTCACCAACATCCAAACAATCAGAAAATGAAAAAGACCCCAAAACTTGCTTCAATTCTAACCGATGACTACCTCGGCCAATAATAGTGCCCTGAGGCACAGCACCAAAGACTAAGTTATTTTTTAAATATCAGATTCTCAGTTTCTAAAAGTTCTTGATACATCTTTCTAGCTTAGCTTGAATCTCCCTTTAACTAGAGCGCCCCAATTCCCAGCAGAAGTTCTACACAGTACAACTCACAGAGCGCATGTCTCAGAAGCAGCCCAGCAGCTTATTGAAAAGCCCGGATTCTTGTGATGTACTGAATCAGGAACTCTGGGAGACAGGGCCCAGAAACTGCATTTTAACAGGCACTTTAGGGCGTTCTTCCGCGTGCTGAAGTTTGAGAACCACTAATCTGGAAGCTCCACGATGTACTGCAGAAGAGTCATGGAAAACTTCTCTCTGTACGTCCTTCAGCAGCCAAACCCTGGACCCCTCAAAAGAGGAGACTCGAGTACACAGAAATCTGTTGGAGCCCCAGTCCTGTGGCCCCAGCTTCCAAGGTCCCACATCCATAGATTTAATTGTGGAAAAGGCAGATGGGAGAGGCCGGGTCCAGAGCCAAGTCTTGACCTGAGTTGAGACCACAGCAGACGTTAACACAAGGAAACACAGCTGATGCATGAGACTGAAGTAAGAAATACGGCCTCTATGCTCTGAAGGGAGGGATGTGGGCTCAGGGGACATCAGAGTCTAGGTTTCCAGGCAGCTTACCCAGGTCACAGGAGCAATGTTAGCGGGAGGCAGAGGGAGAGACGAGCAAGTCATTACAGATTCTTGGGATATAAGAGTTCTAATGTCTTGGATATTTCATTATCATCAATATATACTTTCCTCTGAGTTTCTAGGGACAAATCTTGACTCTTGGAGACCTCAGAAGGAATTGATGCATTCTCAAATGCTGGCTGAACCTGGGTTGGTCTATTCAGTTGACAGGATCCTATGACTCTTTCCACATCGTATTAGAGGTATGTATGGAGATGTTGTGTTTCCCCGTGGGGCTGACCTCCCCCTTATTCATCAAGATGACCTGAACTTACTGTCTGCCATGATGGTTGTTGGCAGCAGGTCTTAGTCATCCTGTAGTAACGTGGTGAGCATAAATGCATAACTTTCCAAATGCGTAATGCATAATGCATAAACTTTCCAATTTCATTATGTCCCTTGATGGCAGCCACAACCTATGTGAGTAAGACAGGCTGGGCTATCATCTCCATTTCTCAGGTAAGCGAACCAAGGGTCAGAGAGGTTAGAATGATTTCCTAAGTAACACAGTACAAAGTCCATAAATGGGACTTCAGGTCTTCTGGCTCAAATTTCCTCCCACTGCAACTTTCTTATTGTCTCAGAAACTTGACTTTTGAGATACAGCTAGGAGCTTTCTTCTCAGCACTTTGAAAAACCACAGAGCTGTTCCTTCTTGTTTTCCGGTTAAAAACAACATCCTTATTGAATACTTTGGCATATGAGTTTGAGTGACCAATCATCTCAATTTCCCCAGAACTATGCTCATTTTAGCACTAAAAGTCCCACATCCCAGGGATCCCCTCAGTCCCGAGCAAACGGTGACAGTTGGTCACCTTAGCGTGAGCTCAGACCATCTCGTCCCCTCAGCGAGTGTCCAGCCTCACAGGAGCCCGCGCCTCCTGACTCCCCATGCAGGCTCTGGCTCGCTCACTTACACCCTCTGCTCCCCAAGAAGCAGACTCTTCAGAGCACATATGACACTGGGAAGTCAGTCTCTATCCAGCTAGGCACTTCGGCGAACTTCTGATCACAATGGACCTATTAGCAATATACGAGAAAGTAGACAGAAAGCAACAATATGAGATTCGTCAGGACCAATTTCCCAATAACCGTATACATATTGCTTTATTGTGCACTGGTGCTGGAAGGGAAAAAATGATTCAGGACACCAACACTATGCTGCTCTATAGTTAATTTAGAAAAAAGTGTTATGTGCATGCATAATTACGACCACTGGAGCAGGCAAGCTGGTTAAATCCTGGCTCTGCCACTTAATAGCTGTGTGACCTTGGGCAGGTTGCCTAATATCTCTCTGTACCTTCATTTCCTCATCTATAAATTAGAAATAACAGAATTGCCTTCATAGAGTTATTATGAGAATTAATACATATCCAGTCAGGGAACCACTCCACCCATCTGTCCGTTGTCACACTGTGGCGGCTGCGTGTTGCTGTGATGCTGAAAGCTATGTCACCAGTATTTCAAATACCAGCAGGGTCACCCATGGTGGACAGGTTTCAGTGGAGCTTCCAGACTAAGACAGACTAGGAAGACGGACCTGGCCACTCACTTCTGAAAAACTTGGCCATGAAAACCGTATGAATAACAGCAAAGCATTGTCTGATAGAGCACCAGAAGGTGAGAGAATGGCGCAAAAGGTCCTGGCAGCCTTGTGCTCTGCTGTCCACAGAGTTGCTGGGAGTTGAAATCGACACAACAGCACTAACAACAAAATCATTAGAGAATGCCTGCAGTCAATAACTTCTGCTATCCTTCGTTGCCCCATAATCTACATACCACATGGCCAATGCCAATGGCTAAATATTAAGTACCATGCAAATGAAGCAGAGGATAACAGAGAATTAGTTTTTTTCCCAATAATTGGGAAAAGTAAAAGGGAGACTGGAAAACTGATTTCCCAGAAGAAATTCTTTCTTTTTCACTTTGAGAGTCATTGTATCCTCAAAGTGTTATTGCTGTCTTTAACCTCATGATCTAGGCTACCACAAATAAAAGAAGAACGATCAACTGGATAATTAATCGTCCCCCCACATTAGTACAGTACTTTATATATGTCAACTCACTTTTACATGTATCACCCCACCAGACCTATACAAACTCTTCCCATTACAAACCAGGTTCTTTGGCTCGTGTTGTCTGGCTGGTATTTACTACTACCATATATTTCCTGCTAAGCCGGGTACTGTGGGAGGTGCCGCAAAGTGTAAGAAATGGGAGAAGCTGACCCTTGATGCATTTACTGTTTATCGGGGGGACAAGCTCTCAGTGGGTAAAACAGTACGTACCAAGTGCTGGGTATTTAATAAGGACAAGAGAAGGCAGAGGTCACTGTGGCCTGCGGCAATCAAGAAAGGGGAGAAGAGAAATGAGCTGGCGTTCGTTGGGTGCCCGCTGTATCCTAGCTTTTTACACACATCTTGTTCAATCCTTTCTAACAGATGCTATCAGAGCACTGCCTGGGAGCCTCCAAATTCATCCTTTTAGTATGCTCCAAATTTTCCAACTACTGGTATCTGAGTCTCTGGGCCTGAGAGCTTCTTCCAGAATGGGAGCAGTCCAGATGAGCTACGAAATTAGCACTCTCTGAGAAATTAACCCCCTCTGGGGACCAGCCTTCAGCCAATGGCTGAGAGGAGCTAGTGTGTAAATACCCCAGCTCCCTCACCCCTCAAAGAGGAGAATTTTGAGACACGTGGTTTACACCTTTCTGGGAGCCTCATTGAGATTAAGCTGCAGTTGCCCACAGGGGTAACTGGCTTGATAACGAACCCTTTACTGGTTGCCTTCCCTTCCCTCTATCACTGCCCACACCTCTCCCTGTGCTCCCTCCTCCTTCCAAGTAGACCATTTGCGTTCACATCCTTGTCTCAGCATCTGCTTCTGGCCAAACCCAAACTAAGACAGTTGAGATGGGTTAAAACTGTATCCTTTTGACTAATGAGAAGACTCAAAGAGATTAAATACCTTGTCTAAGACCACATGGCGAGCATGTGGTAGAGCTCAGGTCTGAACCCACATCCTCTAACTCTAAGTCCGTGCCTGTCCTGTTAGCGTGCTGAGAGAAGTGCTCACATAAGCATACTGCTTGATCATGGGGACACAACCCACCTCTACTGCCACACTCACCCCACTCAGGAAACTGGGAACGTTCCCCAAATCAAAGCTGAAATCTAGGCTGATGATTTGGTTTCGCTTAGTTCTCATTGACTTTTTATTCCTTTAAAATGTCTCCATTCCAGCACTCCCTGTGAAGTAAGGACAAGAATCATGCTAACAGGGGAGAAAAACTGCCATGTGGAAATCCTGCACTCAACATGTGAGGGGAGGTGAAAGCCAAGAAATAGAAAGATGTCCTTTCTGTATGTGGCGATGCTAAGGAAATGCTGTCTCTACATTGTTTATCCGGATCCACAGAAAATGACTTTTGCGGTCACACTTCATTTTGTAGCATTTTTTGCAAATCATTTGGATTAAGGTAGCACACAACCATGGTGTTGAACTAAGTGGAATGTGTGGCTGGATATGGAAGTTTACTGACAACCCAACCAGAGTTGGGAAGCTTGAAAGCTCTGCTGTGGCTCCGGGAGCTGTCTGTGAACCCAGGTGAAGTTTTGGCTCAGCTAAGAGGTAACTTGATCCAAGTATAAGCAAGATAGAATTATCATGGTCCGGAGCAGATGGATGGGGTGAATCACATGAAATCAGCCTAAATTTATCAGAAGCCATCAGCAAAGTTTCTTCTATTTATGTCTAGTGTTCTAGTTATCTATTGCCGCATATCAAAGTATCGCAAAACTTAGTGGATTAAAACAGCTATTTTATTATATTTCATGATTTGCATGGGTCAGGAATGCAGGCCGGGCTTGGCTGAACAATTCTGTTCCCCATGGCACGAACGACGGTTACTCAGAGGTATTCAGCTGGCAGATGGGCTGGTGGGAAGGGTCTGAGATGGCTTCACTCACACATCAGGCTCATGGGTGGACCTTGCTGGAAGGTTGGGCTCAGTGGGCACTGTTGATCAGAGAACCAAGTCTCCTGTGAACAAAGTGGAAGCTACGTGGCTTTTTATGACCTAGCTTTGGAGTCATATAGGGTCACCTCTGCCATACTACACGTCAAAGCAGTCACAAACACACCCAGATTCAAGGGGAAGGGACTCAAACCCAACCCCTCAATGGTAGGCTGTGTAAAGTGCAACTTCCAATTTGGGTTAGAAGCTAAGAGGGGAGGTGCGAGCCTGCAGGCTTTCTCTGAGTCTGAGATCATAGCTGCAGCTGCTTTGCCTGGGGATTTGTGACCTAGGGCACAGGCAGGGAGGGAACTGGGAAGGAGGGATCTGACGTGGCTAAATCTCTGCTCTCCTGACAGTGCTCCCTGCTCCCGCTTGTGCTTGGCTGGCAGACAGCTCTGCACCCAGGGCTGCAGTCCTGACTAAAGAGCTGAGTGAAGGGTTTCTCCTGCTCCAGACACTGGGCCCCTGGAACTGAGAAGAGGGGAGGAGGCCAGCGTGGAAGGGTGTGTCTGATCTGAACAATGGGCAAATCAAGCAGGGATCAGGAGCCTGAGAAATAATGCCCAGAGTTGCTCATTACATGGGAGACCTGCAACTGAGGTTAGGCTCCATGGAGCACCGCCACCGAAGCCTGCCTCTCCCAAGGCAAGGCCACCACGCGGGCGTCAGACCTGATGTTACTGTCTGATCATGGAGCAGAGGAGAACAGCACGGCCTCCTACACACCTGGGGATGAGTGCCTGGCACAGGTGTGTCCTCAGAAAAGATCAAGGAGAAAATAAACGGATCAATTTAATGTTTGTGTTTTCCTTCTTTCCTTCCTCCCTTTCTTCCTTCCTTTCCTTCCTTCCTTTCTTTCTTTTTTTGTCGTTTACTACATTAGAGACCTAGAAATGGATCACAGCGGGGGGGTTGGTAATGAAAGGAGGGGAAAGAAACAGACCTGATGCTGCTGGAAACAACTTTCTGGCCTTGAATAGTGGCCCAGCCTCGTGGCTGGGATGGTCTGACACTACAGAGACCCCCTCAGCCCTGATCTCTCTACTCAAAATAGGTTTAAAATGTTTGCTATGGTCTAACTCTACTAATTATTTCCCTCCAAACTTGCGTGGATTTAATAAATAGATGGATGGAATAAAGTACCATTTACTGGGAATTTACTATGTGGCTAACATGTCCTAGCACTTTCGTATATACTAATTCATCAGTCCTTACAAAAACTCCAAGGAATGGGTGCACTTATCCTTATTTCCCATGGAAGAAATTCAGAATGAATCAAGTAAACACCCAGATTTGTCTATTTCCTAAACCCCTTTCTATCGTTGCTCAGGCTCAGAGGTGATTCCACAGTGACCTGCTGCTCCATCACAGGGGCGGGGGCCCTTGGAAGCAAGGTGGGCTCCTCCCTCACCTCCGTGTCAGTCAGCAGGCAGGCTCCAGTCGTTCTTCAACCTCAGCATCCTTCCACCACTCACTCTATGTCAGGGGCCTCATTCTTTCGTCATCCTTCATCCTTTCTCTCCTGGACTATTGTGCCAGTCCCCCGGCCGGTGGGTCCTTCTGTCTCAATCCACTCCTGTCCATCCTCCACACTATAACCAGAGAAAGCAGGAACACAGACCTGAACACATAAGTCTTTTGCCCATAAAGTTCCAATCACTCCCTACAACCTACAGAATAAATTACCAATCCTTAAGCCTGGTATTCAAGGCTTTCTAGAATGTCCTCCTGACCAACAGTTCCCATCTCATCTACCACTATCCCTTTCACCACTGCTTTGCAAACCAGAGTCCAAAAAGATCTGAGCATTGTTCTGGGAGAAGACAGGAGTTCTACATGATATTTTGAAATTTTCTGTCTTTGTTTCAGCCGTAATCTAAATTATATATATACATACATAAAATATCTACCTTCTGCTCAATCCTGCCTCACTATTCAATCTCTGTACTACTCATACTTGTGTTTGCAACCTCTGATGTCAAAGGGACAACTCAAGTGACATCTTTTCTGTTTTTTTAATTCATAGGTTCTTTTTTTTTTTTTTGCTTTTTTGGTATGCCCTTTTGGTGAGGAAGACTGGCCCTGAGCTAACATCTGTTGCCAATCTTCCTCTTTTTTTTTTTCTCCCCAAAGCCCCAGTACATACTGTATATCCTAGTTGTAAGCCCTTCTAGTTCTTCTATGTGGGATGCCACCACAGCATGGCTTGATAAGCAGTGTGTAGGTCCATGCCCAGGATCCAAACTGGCCAGCCCCAGGCCACTGAAGCGGAGTGCATGAACTTAACCGCTATGTGAATAGGCCAGCCCCTCAGGTGACAGCTCTTAACCTATAATGCAGAGTTTCTCAAACAGGGTTTACAGAACATCTGAGGGGGCAGGGATGCTTGCTCCTGGGTCCTCCAGTTCTTCTCTACATTCCAGCTGTGCATCAGATCACAAATTCCATTTTAACCATATCTCTGCTCCATCACCTTGACTCTTGTTGCCCCTTTGCTTTAGAATGCCTTTCCACGTCCTCCATACTTGGCTCCTACCCTCCCCCCGGCCAAGCCTCATGGTGCCTCTCACTAGGGAGAGCTCAGCGTAGAGCTCCAGATGTAAAGAGTCTCCAGGCTGGAATGGACATTGCAGGTCATCTAGTCTATTGCACTCATTTTACAGGCAGGAAAATCTCGGCCCAGAGAAGAGCAGTAACAAACTAGGTCTAGAACCCAGGCTTCCTGACACCTTATATTGCTCTTTTCACATCTTGCAATATCCTGATCACTTTCCTTAAAGTTTCATCATCCATTTCTGCATTGAGTGCCTGGAATGGCCGCGTGCAAAGCAAATCCTTAGTTTCTCTATAACCGTGATGGACGGAGGCATAAAACCACAGTAATTACCTGAAATGTTCATATGTCTGAAGCATGATAATGGAATAGCTCATATTGCTGCACGCCGGAAGCACTTTGCATTTCTGCCTTGGACAACAGAGGCTGCCCCAATTAACGCCAGTCAGATCTGCTCACTCTTGAGAAGCCCAAAATTATACGCTGATTTATTAAATCTACTAATATGTTCCAAAATCAATTTTTAAACATTTCTGCAATCCAGAACTTTATATACAGGCAACACAACAGTTAGTTCAGTGCTCTGAACTTAGTAAATATTCAATAAGTGTGAGTTGAATGAATGGATGCCTCCTAGGCTGAAAGCAAGGACACCCAAATGCCAGCCTCATTTTCCTACTTACTGGCCATGAAGTCTTGGGAAAATCACTTCCCCTCATTAAGCCTCAGTCTGTTCAACTGTAAAATGAGGCTCTTGGACAAACTCATCTTCTCTGAGGTAAATCCCCTGCAGCTCTAAAATTCTACAATTTCAGGAAAACGCTAAATTCATTTATACTAGTGGCGTCAAGGAAAAGAAAGATGGAACTAGTTATGATATTGGGATTTATAAGAAATATATATTTGGTCATTCAGGTGACCAAAATGTATTTCTCTTATATATTTGGTCTTCATCCACAGTTCCTGGCTCACAGCTCCCAAAAACGCTTGGAATTTCCTAAGTGTTGGGAATGATAAAGGTGTCTGTTGTTATGTGAATAAGGTGACTTTTGGAAGCACCTAAGAATGGGAGCTAGTTGCCAGGAGAACAAATCATGTGATTAGAGTGTTGGAACTTTCAGTCTCCCCCTCACCCTCCACTCCCTTCCAAACCGCACTCCCCCCCCCCCAACCTCCAGGGAAGCGAGAACCGGTAGAGATTGAGTTCAATCGTCAATGGCCAATGATTTAATCAGTCATGCCTATGCAATGAAGCCTCCATAAAACCCTAAAAGTACAGGGTTCAGAGAGTTTCCAGGTTGTGAACACTTGCAAGCTGTGGAAGAGTGGCGTGCCCAGAGAGGGCATGGAAAATCTGCACCCCTTCCCACACACCTTGCCCCACGCATCTCTTCCATCTGGCTGTTCCTGAGTTATATCCTTTTAAAATAAACTAGTGATCTCACAAGTAACATGTTTCTCTGAATTCTGTGACCCACTCTAGCAAATTAATCGAACCTGAGGAGAGGGGGTCATGGGAACATCTGACATATAGCCAGTCAGTCAGAAGTACAGGGAACAGCCTGGACTTGCAACTAGCATCTGAAGTCCAAGGAGAGGTTGTTGGAACCTCCAGCCTACAGCCATTCGGTCAGAAGCACAGCTAAGAGCCTGGGCTTGCGACTGGCATCTGAAGTGGGCAAGGGTGGCTGTGCAATCTTGTAGGACTGAGCTCTCAATCTGTGGAATCTGATGCTATCTCCAGATAGATAACGTCATAATTAAGTTGAATTCTTGGACACCCTGCTGATGTCTGAGAATTGCCTGTTGGAGGTGTGGGGAACTTCCCACCCACACGCTGCAAATTAAGTCTCAGAATACCAATTTACCAGTATTTATTAACTCTTCTTATTTTATGCTTCTTGGCTTATTTTATGCATCATTGTATTTCATTTCTATTATGTATTTCAGTTATCATAATTAACTTTTGAAGAAAATATTATTACGCTCTGTTTCTACACTTGGGGAAACTGAAATTTTATTAACTTGAGAAGACTTCAACTTCTAGTCTTGACAGAATTACAACAGCTTTAAGACATTGGGAAATAGGCGGTGCAAAACTGTGATTCCCCCCGAGGAAGGATCAGTGAGGTGAGCTTAAAATAACCCTGGATTTATGCTTGAGGTAATTTCTGTCTGGAAATCACAAGCACAGCCTGGCAGATTCACTAAGCAGAGGAGAGAGAGACTGGAGATTGGGGAAGCTGAAGTGGCTAGGAGTTGAGGATCACAATTCCAGAAAGGAGCGGAGATACACAGAAAAGGAGCACCATAAGTCTGCTGAGGTATCCTCTTGAGTCCTGAGTATTAGGCCATGTGCGTATGACATGAAATTCAACAAGACGAGGCAAAAGAAATAACCAGAGAGTAGTAAGCTGAGCAACCCAGAGCTCTCAGAAGGTGGGAAAATGGTTGTGCACCAATCAGTCAAAGGGTAGAGTCCCTGGTGATCCTCTGGGGCATTCAATGGAGAGCCCAGAGGAGTCACACCTGAGTAAAGTGGCTGAACTATTCCTGGAGTGAAGGTTACTCTGGACCCTCCATAACAAAGCTTAGAGAGGGACTCAAAGGCATCAAACAATTTCATGAGTAAGTTAACCACCTGCCAAAACAAAGTCTAACACTCTTTAAAAGAAGGCAGTCAAGTCCAAATAGTTAATGACATAGCTTCACAATGTCTACTATCTAATAAAAAATTACTAGACATATAAAGAAACAGGAAAATGTTTACCCACAACCAAGAGAAAAATCAGTCAATAAAAACAGACCAATAAATGACAGAGATGACTCACAAGTGTTTAAGTCACTGGTCAAGACCCAAAAAAGAGTCAGTAGAGAGTCCAAATTCAAACTAGGTCTCCTGACACTTTCACATGGCACTCTGTCCAGTACCTGTGCTCACTAGTCTCTCTGCATCTGTGGCAATTGATAATATTTGCCATGACAATCCCAATGCAATTTTCCTATGCTTCTGGTCTGCACTTTGGTTAGAACCTCTCAGAAGCTTACAAAGGCAAACACAGATCTGAAATCTGTGAAGGCCAGTCCCTGATCAGGGACCAGCACAGGCCATCCTCATGGACAAAATTTCAACAAGACTGTAGCAGAACTCCCTTGTGCCCCCTCTTCTACTCTGGCACTTGCACGAGAATTCCCCATGACCATTCCTAGGTTATATCTCTGGCCACAGGAGCTCTGTCCCAGGGCTGTGGCTTAAAGGAAGGTGGGAATCAGTGTATGAACAGTGGGAGCACACACACTCATCAGCTTCAGCCCCAAGTTGGCAAAAACTTAAGCAAGAGGTAACAGGGAACACAGAAGCTGTCACAGGCTTCTGTCAGCCTGCAGAAAGTTGTACACACTCCCCCACTCGACTCTGGGCCTATATTCATGGGTGCACGGCCTGCGAGAGTTTGTGAGAAAATGGTTCGGGGAGTATAGACACAGGGTCACCTCCAAGGCTGGCGGTTCACTGGTCCTCCCTGCAATTTACTACACAAGTTGTTACCAAAGCAAATATCAAAGCCCCGCCATTTGCTAATTACAGGCAGGATCCTGGGCCTATGGGCCCAATTACCCACTTGTTCCTCATTTTCTGTGTGTGCCCTGCTGACTGCATCCACAATTACCCACTTGTCTTTTAACTGCCCCGAGAGCTGGCTGACTCACCTCCAATTCACTCCCACTATTACCTCGAGATGGCCTTTGGTATCATTTTGCTTTCCAGGTTTCCCCCCACTCACCTATTATCTCTCTCTGCATCACAGGCCAATGTCTGGTCTCCCCTAGTTGGAGCTCTGAAGAGACTTCCTGGTCCTACTCCTTGCCTAGGCTTGAAGGCTGTAAGGCAGGAAGTGGCTCCTGTTGGTCTGGGCATCTTGCCTAGCTCCCCTAAGGAAACTCAGGAGGCTACAGCCACGTTCAGCCTCTGCCCCCAGACGCAGAAGGAGTAAAGAAAATTACAGCTTCTCTTGAACTGACCCACTGCCCGAGCTCCTGCCCACACTCTCCATTGATGCCTCCCCAGCTCCCTACCTCAGTCAGGCTGAGGCTGATCCAGGGAGACTCATAGCCAGCCCTGGGGAAGGATGTCCCAGTAGCTGCCAGCAGTAGCTCTCCAGAGAGACATAAGTTGAAGAAAGAGAGAAACCCCTCACGAGTTTCTGCTTCATTTGGCAGGCTACCTGGCATGCCAAAAATTTCCAGCGAGCTTTTTTGTGTTTTGTTTCGAGGAAGATTGGCCCTGAGCTAACATCTGTTGCCAATCTTTCTCTCTTTTTCTCCCCTTTCTCCCTAAAGCCCCAGTACATAGTTGTAGGTCCTTCTAGTTCTTCTATATAGGATGCCGCCACAGCATGGCTTGATGAGCAGTGCATAGGTCCACGTCCAGGATCCGAACCTGGGAGACCCAGGCAGCCAAAGTGGAGTGTGCAAACTTAACCACTCGGCCACAGGGCTGGCCCCCTTCAGCAAACTTTGTGATGATTTACCATGTCAATGGTTTCTATCATTTTTTTGTGTCACAGACACCTTTGCAAATCTGATGGAAGTTCAGGACCCTCTCCAGCAAGAAATGCTCATATTCATTTATCCATCCATTTATTTAATCATTCAACAAATATTTATGGAACATCTATCTGCTGGGCATGACTGCAGGAACTAAGGAAACATCAGCGACAAAAATAGACAAAAATCCTTACTCTCCTGGAGCTTACATTCTAGCAGAAAGAGATAGGCAATAAATAACAAATTGAATAAATAACTAAATAAACAATTTGCTGGTGCTATGGAAAAAGAAAAATTCAAGCAGGGTAAGAGGAGATTGATGGGGATGAGGTTGTGTTTAAATAGGGTATGCCAGGTTGTCCCCATTGAGAAGTGAAATATTAGCAAAGAAATGAAGAAGGTAAGAGGTTTCACTATGGGAGTATCTGCAGAAAGTGTGGCAGCCAGAGGGAGCAGCCTGAGGGTGGGGCCATGCTGGTGTGTCTCAGGAAAAGTGAGAAGAGCATGGCTCTCAGCGGGAGACCGAGGTCAGAGAGGCAGGAAGGGGGGGGAGGGGGCTGGAGTGGGGGCTGGAGGAGCAGGCGGTGGGATGGATATTGCATAGGGCCTTACAGGCCACAAAGACTTTGACTTTGAATTAAATCAGGAGCCATTAGTGGATTTGAGCAAAGGGGTAACGTGATCTAAGACTCTAAAATGTCCGTGGCTGTGGAAGGGAGTAAATGGTCCAATGGTGGCTTGGAGCAGTGGGAGCAGTGGAGACCAAGAGAAGGTTGAGTCAAGAGGATTTCCTGAATAGCTGCCGTGTGTGAGAAAGATGTGTATATATGACTTCACATACAATGGAACAGTTTACCAAGCTCCTAAATCCCATCCATGGATGCAGCTTGCAGGAAAAGGGCCCCTTATGAAATGCCAAGGGGAAGTGGTGACCCCAAGGAGGGAGGGGAAAGTGGTGATCCCAGTGCAGAGGCACAGGCTTAGCTGTATCTAAAAGTTTCATTTCTTTTAAAAAATATATAAGAAGATATTTAAGGCAAATAGGGTAAAATATTAACACCTGGTAATCTGAATGGTGGATACATGGGTGCCTCATAATATTTTCTGTATATTTAAGATAATTCATAATTTTAAAAAGAACTGCTCATCTCAGGGTTCTTCAGAAAGATTCCTGCTTGCTTTGTCAATGCCACGAGGGGAAATCAACACCATCAATTCTGCTGGTATTCTGGCTATGACATGTGGCTAGGCATACCTCATTTCTCTACCTTACTTTCTTTCCCTTCCTTCCAGGAGCTCAGAGTCAAAGGTGAGATAAGTTAAGGACTAACACAAAACCACACGATACCAAATAGAGTCTAGAAGAGGAAGAGCGGACAGTCATGTGCCACATAACGACGTTTCAGTCAACAACAGACTGCATACATGATAGTGGTCTCATCAGATTAACATCACACAGCCTTGGTGTGTGGCAGGCTATACAATCTAGATTTGTGTAAGTACACTCTATGAGGTTGACACAATGACGAAATAGCCTAATGACACGTTTCTCAGAATGTATCCCCATCATTAAGCAACACGTGACTGTAATAGTAACTGGGAAGACCAGGGAAGGCCTCCTGGCAGAGGCAGCCTTCCAGTGGAAGCCAGGAGAACGGGCAGACTAGGACTTGCAGAGAGGAGCGAGTCTTTCCAGCTGGAGGCTGCTTCAGGAACGAGGGCACAGTGAGGGGCGGGCGCAGGGCCCCGGGCACCTTCTCTGCTCTGTTCTGGCCCATTTAAAGGAGAGCAGGCAGATGTCTTCCTCCCAGTACTGAACTAGAGAGAAAAGCCCAGCTGGGAGGTGCTCTCAGAGCCCTGGAGCCAGTGGGGCCAAGAATGCCCCGTGACGGAAAAGCTTGGATCCAGGTCTGCAGCAAGCTGAAACCTGCAGATAAGGGTGACTTCAAGCCCCCAGGGATGAAGGCTACTGGGTGGAGTCTCCTCGCTGACGCTGACCCGCAGGGAGACCTCCTGGGGAGCAGGCGACCAGGCAGGCTCCCCCACCAGCTCTGCGTCAGCTCCCTCAGGCCGTGGCCCTCAGACAGCAGATTCCTCACCATCTGCAGACCTGTCGCTGAGCCTGGGGGAAAGTCCCCTGCTGCCCACACTTTGCAGAAACTTGCCGTGTCACAAGTCCTGATTAGGTGCCAAGAGAACCATTTCCCAGGCCACAGCTTTAACAAGGCCATGCTTCCTAATTACTAGTTTTCTCCTAATTAAATAAAATGGGGGGGACAGAAACCAGTGATTACCCTGCCTTATAACACCCCCTTCCATTTATGTGCGTCTCTCTTCACAGGAGCTCAAAGTGCTTCGTATATTGTTGTCTATTTTTCCCTCGTAATATCCTCAAGAAACCTAGGGGTGGTTATTACCAGACCATTTTACAGCTGGGAAAAGGGATGTAGCTGGGGTTAGGCAGACTGTCCCAGCGCCCTCACTGGCTGTGGTCAGTATTTTGAAGCTCTGACAAGAAACCTGCTCATATTTGAAAATAAAGCCACCCCCTGGGAGATAAGCTAGGCTAAAGCAACACATTTAGTCACTACTGCAAACTTTACAATAGTAATTAACACTATTTCATTCTCACAACAAGCCTATAAAACAGACAGTATTACACCAATCCTACAGATGAGGACAATGAGATTCAGAGAGGTAAGGTAGCTGCTGAGTTTTGCATAATAATGATAATCGTAGTAGCAGTAGTAGTAAAAACAGAAGCTAGTATTTATTAAGCACTTACCATATGCCAGGCATTTTACATTTATTAACTCATTCTAATTCTTACAACAACCCTTTGAACTGGTTATCAGTATTCGCACCATTTTGCTCATGACAAGACAGAAGCACAGGAAAGTTAAGTAACTTACCCAAGGTCACACAGTAAGCCAGTGACAGAGCCACATAGGAACTCACAAAAGCTATGCATGCCCCATCCCAGCAGCACACTCACCTGAAGGAGTACTGTACTCTGAGGGTTGGCCTGGGAACACGACAGGCCCAGGACCGCTCTGTGCCCTTATCATCACTGTCCCATGGAGTGGGGGAGGGGGACGCACTTTCTCTGCTTCTGCTGTGCCAGGCCCCTGGCTCTAAGGGCCGTGCCGGCAGAGGGGATCATGCGGGAAAGGCTCTTCCACGGGACTGAAGGCAAACGTGCTGGGTGCGTGGCTGGTATAACACAGCACCTTAGGAGCTGTTGGCGCAAAGGTAGCGGAATCCGCAAGGCCGGATCAGGCTGGAGAGACGTTGGGCCCGGCGGAAGGGAGCTTGCTGCGGCGGGTGCAGGGGAAGACTGCAGCCTAGTTCTTCTGCCCTCCGGGGAAATGAGCCCCAAACCATCCCGAACCATTTCACTGCCCTCTCCTCAAAGGCACCGCTCATGACCCCATCCACTCCTCATATCTCCACACCAGGAGGGGGTGTCCTAGATGGGGACACGAATTCTGACGCCTCGACAGTCCAGCCAACCTTGTCCATCAATAAACTGGCCTGGCAGACTCAGGCTCCAGGGCAGGAGGCCTCCCAGGGCCTGGCACACTGCCGGGGTGCAGGGAGGATGAGACCAGGCCCCTCCGCTGACTCTCAGGTCAGGCCCTGGCTGGGCTGCCAGGTGGTACATTGTTCTCATACCTCTTTCTTCTCTTTTCGGACCAACGCCCGTAGCAGACCCACTGCAGCCTCACCTGCTGTCACTGCCTGGCCCAGCCCTTCCGAATAGGTCACACTGCCGGGGAGCCCTTCCTGAGCACGACAGCGTGAGCATCAACAGACCACCAACACGTCTGAAACAAACAGCACGTACACAATGCCTAGAGGGTGTTGGATACACCACCCCACGGTACCCAGCTCCTTCTCACCAAATCAGGTCGTTTAGGAAGGTCCTGACTTGCTGTCTGACTTCTAAACTTTCCAGAGCTTCTTTGTCCGCCTGGTTGAGATCTGTCATGCTAGGAGAGGAATTCGGGAAGACAGCATCTTTCATCTCGTCAGCATGGCAGGTTACAAACACAGGCTCTGCAACAAGATTGCCTAAATTTAAACCCCAGCCCTGCCGTTTACTAGCTGTGTGACCCTGAGCAAGTTGTTCAGCCTTTCTGTGCCTGTTTTGTTGCCTGTAAAATGGGGATAGTAAGAATTCCTACTTTAGGGGCCAGCCCGGTGGCACCACGGTTAAGTGCCCACGTTCTGCTTCAGCAGCCCTGGGTTCGCTGGTTTGGATCCTGGATGCGGACATGGCACTGCTTGGCAAGCCACGCTGTGGCAGGCGTCCCACATATAAAGTAGAGGAAGATGGGCACAGATGTTAGCTCAGGGCCAGTCTTCCTCAGCAAAAAGAGGAGGATTGGCAGCAGTTAGCTCAGGGCTAATCTTCCTCAAAAAAAAAAAAAAATCCTACTGCAGAAGATTCATAGGGTTGTTGTGAGAATTAAATGAGTTATCCTATTAAAGTGCTTAGCACAGAGTAAGTACTCGATAAATGTTAACTATACACTATTACGTGGCCTCGAAACTTCTTTCCTGGAAAGAATCCATTCTTTTTTGTCCATGGCAACTCTGCACCTCAGTCCTTCAGGCAGGGAGAGGCGGCTCAGTCTTGTAAAAACTTCTATCCATTTTGGGAAAGGAGAATGATACTAGAAAGATTTCCTCTTGCAAAGGCTTAAATATCTCAGCCCTTGTTGGCCACATTCTATCAGCGGAGAAGGGGAAAAGAAAAGAAAAATCAGCCCCACGGAGGAGAATGCACCAGGTTCCCTGGAGCCTCCTTGAAGATCCGTTTGCTGTTTGCTGCTTTCGCCCCAGCCCCCACCCCTGCCCTCACTCGAAGTTCCAACGCAGATGTTCAGACCCTTCAGAAATGTAAAACCCGGGGAAGCGAAGGCTTGTGCGTTCCCAGAGCCTCCGAGGCACGCGGCCTCCCTCCCACCGGCAGCGCCTGAAATACCAGAGGACTTGCCAAAGATGGAACTGTTTGGTTGGGAGCTCGGGTTTCTCCCGCCGCAGGCTGAGCCGGTGGCGCAGCTGCTGGGAGGTCACGCCCGAGACACGTCCGCACAAGCCCGGGCGGGGGGCGCAGGGCTGGGGGCCGCGGGGTCGCGCCACCTTCTCCGGGGACCTGCCAAGTCTCTGTTCCCATCCTCATTTCGCAACCGTGCAACCGGGGAACATGGCTTTCCTCTGCCAAAGCAGATATGACTTTTGCAAAACAAAAGGGATGCAAAACAAAACGACCTTAAGGGAAAAGTAATGCTTCTTTGAAAATGATAATTGTGATCTTTTTTAAAAAAAGAAAAGAAAAAAAAGGTTTTGGAATTCAGCCTGTCTCGGATCTGGATTTTTTTTTCCCAATAAATGGCAAAAAGAGAAAAACCTAAATGTGTCATAGGAAACCTGAAGCCGTTTAACCTTGAGAAGTTAGTCTTCATTTTCTATTACTTAAAATATCTGCATTTGTATACTTAGAGACCTCTACATACGATAAAAATAGAGGCACTGAACGGTCTAACCACCTGTGTTTTCCTTGGATTGCATACTTTCCATCGTAAACAAGAAAACAGATTGGAAATCCATTCATTCCTTCATAAGAAGTGCTTTGGTTGGGGTTTATTTGTGTTTTCAATCAATGGAAACCAAAACAACCTTTGCAAGATTAAGATATTTCAAGCAAAGAAAGACCAAGACATCTTTCTATCCCCTCTGCAGCTATTTCTACACAAAGCCCAAGATGTTTTTGAAGTGCAGTTAATAGTTACAATTACCATTTAGTTTACTGAGCACATACTACGCGTTTGACTTGTCATCTCATTTGTGAGAATGTTAGGTCGTAGTTATTCTTAATTCCTATTCTACAGATTAGAAGACATGCTCAGAGGGCATACGCAGCAGATTCCTTCAGCGAGGTTGGTACCAATGCAGGGAAGAGCTGAAAGGAGATTTGTAATGACTGTTGCCTCTCAGGATATTTGGCCTCGTGGTGAAACATAAGCTATAAATGCTGCAGCTATGACAGTGAATAAGAGAATAATTCTGATATTTCATGTTTCTAGA